>NC_142053.1:39076168-39676168 GCF_982192425.1 Myodes glareolus | reverse complement strand
CTGATCTAATGAGAGTTCACCAAGGCCAGTTGACTGGGACTGAAGGAGCGCTTGATCCAACCAGATTTTCTGGAGGAGGCTGGATTCTCTGAATGTGGCTGGTCCGAAGTCTTTCTAAAAAGCCATTGACAATGACTCTGGAACTTGTTTCCTCAGAATATTCTGGATTTTTGGGGATCCAGTCTGATTAGATACTCACCGTCCTGGTCCTGGAGGGAGCGGGGAGGAACTTGAACTACACACAGGGCAGGAAACCCTGACTGCTCTTAGGGATGGAGAGGGAAGAGGAGAGGGAGTGGGGGGAGTGGGAGGGTGTTGGGAGGAGGGGCGAAAATGGAAACTTTTATATTTTAATAAACTTTGAAAAAAAAAAGAAATGAAAACTGCCATGTTACTTATTATCCAGCAGGTGGCGGTGTTGCTGAGTCACGACTAGAACCACTGCAAAGGTGATGGAAACGGGATACTGTTTCAGTGTCCACCTTAGTATTTGTTAAAAGCTGGGAAATATAAGCTGCTCATCAAAGTAAATGTAATTAAATCTATTCTATACATGGAACCAGAAACCCAGAGGGTAGAGAAGAGCAACCTGGAAGCCACATATGCCTCCACAAGACAGAGTTGCCCCGAGGGGTGGCAGCTTTTGGCAATTGCTCTGATTCGCACCACTTAAGCACTTGCTTGCAAGGGAGATTTAAAATTGACTCAGAAAAGAGCAAACCAGGTGGGCAGAGACTGCCCCAGGCCTGTGGAGCCTGGAAGGAATGGAGTGTAAATCCACGTGGGGGGTTGAAGCCAATCTGAGATGTGTAAAGAGAAAATATAAAGAATTGCAGCAAGAAAAGCCACTGCATGATAGTTTATATTGAACTATTGGCTCCACGCACAGGGCACAGGCCATGGCCAAGGGAGGGCTCGTGCCTAGCCAAGCTGGCGGTGTTCTGCAACCAAACGTTTGGACACCAGATGAAGGTATAAGTCACAAACAATCCCACACCAGTTTGGAATTATGATTAATAGAATGGTTATTTATTCAAAGGGGATAAACTTACAGATCACCATCCCAGACAACAACTCCTCTGTGTGATCAGAAAAGGAGTCTAGGACCCAGAAACAGAGCCAGAAGCCAGAGAGAGAATGGAGGACAGTCGCTGCATTTTAAAGAGAGAGAGACCATGCACCAATGGGCTGTTATCTCAGTGACTATTGGCTGAAAGAGCAGAAGGAGCTCCTGCAACACTCAAGACCCAGAAATACCCTTTTGGTATATATCCAAAAGATGCTCAATCATGCCACAAGGACATGTGCTCAACTATGTTCATAGCAGCATTGTTTGTCAAAGCCAGAACCTGGAAACAACCTAAATGCCCCTAGACTGAAGAATGGATAAAGAAAATGTGGTACATTTGCACAATGGAGTACTACATAGCAGAAAAAAAAATGACATCTTGAAATTTGCAGGCAAATGGATGGAGCTGGAAAACATCATACTGAGTGAGGTAACCCAGACTCAGAAAGACAATTCTCATATGTACTCACTCAAAAGTGGGTTTTAGAAATAAAGCAAAGAAAACCAGCCTACAAATCATAATACCAGAGAACTTAGACAACAATGAGGACCCTATACGAGAGTCATGCACTGACATAATTTACAAATATTTCCCGAGTAAATTGGGAGCATTGGGACCATGGGAGAGGGTTGAAGAGGAGAGGAGAGATAGGGAGGGGAGCAGAGGAAGAAAATGTATAGCTCAATTAAATCAATAAAAAAAGAAAAAAAAGAAAGTGTCCTTTGAAAGCTGAAGGATGATTTCTTCTAGGACCACTTTGTGGAGAATGAACCTTTCATCTCACCACTTATAGAACACCTTTTAGACTTACAAGGTGGATCAATGAGAAAAAGTGTTTTCTCTACAATCCGGAGTACCTAAGTTCAATCCCCAGAACCCATGTAACAGTAGACTTTTGCCAATGTTAAAAATGCAGTTTTCACCTTAAAGAAAATAAGAAATAATTTATTCTGGAACCATTATAAGTGACCCTGGTTTGGTAACACAGTTTTAGGCCACACCAAATTCCACGTGGGTAACACATTAGAGTTTTACTCAGTGGTAAAAAACAATGACATCTTGAATTTTGCATGCAAATGGATGGAAATAGAAAACGCTTTACTGAGTGAGGTAAGCCAGACCCAAAAAGAGGAATATGGTATGTATTCACTCATAAGTAGATTCTAACCATAATTAAAGGTCTTTGAGCCTATTATTCGTGATCCTAGAGAAGATAAATAAGAAGGTGAACCTGATGAAAATCATGTAGCTATCTGCCTGGAGATTGGAAATAGACAAGAGTCCCAGGTAACCTCGGGTGCATGGGGGGGGTGGAAGGGTTGTTGTAAGGGGAGAGGGTTAGAGAGAAGGGAGTAGGGGAGGAATGGGGAAAGCTCGGTGGACTGGGATGGGGGAGGGAGGAAGGATGGATCTGGGATCTGGGAAGAATATATTTCAACTAAGGGAGTCATTTTAGGGTTTACAGGAGACATGATTATAAATGGGATCCCAGGCCCAAGGAGAGATCCCCAGATTGTTCTCTGGACAGAAGAGAGGGTGCCTGAAACGGCCTAGGCCCATAACCATACTGATGAATATTTTGCTTATCACCATAGAACCTTCATCTGGCGATGGATGGAGATAGAGACAGAGACCCACATCGGAACACTGGACTTTACTCCCTAGGTCCAAACGAGAAGCAGAAGGAAAGAGAACGTGAGCAAAGAAGGCAAGACCAGAGGGAACCTTCATCCGACGATGGATGGTGATACAGACGGAGACCCACATTGGAGCACCGGACTGAGCCCCCCAAGGTCCAAATGAGGAGCAGAAGGATGAAGAAAATGAAAAAGGAACTAAGGACTGCGAGGGATGCGATCACCCACTGATACAAGGGGATGGATCTAATGAGAGTTTACCAAGGCCAGTTGGACTGGGACTGAATGAGGTCGTGATCCAACCAGATTCTCTGAGTGTGGCCGGATGCTCTGAATGTGGCTGGCCTGGAGTCTTTCTGAAAAGCCATTGACAATGACACTGGGACTTGTTTCCTCTGCATATACTGGATTTTGCGGATCCAGTCTGTCTGGACACTCACCTTCCTGGACCTGGAGGGAGGGGGGAGGAACTTGAACTTCCCACAGGGCAGGAAACCCTGACTGCTCTTAGGGATGGAGAGGGAGGAGGAGAGGGAGTGGGGGGAGTGGGAGGGTGGTGGGAGGAGGGGCGGAAATGGAAACTTTTATAATTTAATAAAATTACTTTCAAAAAAATTCCATGTGGGTAGATCCAGATATAGCAACCATCAGACTATGTTCTGTGTCCCCTTTATTGCAATCACCAGCCACACTGCCACCTGGTCTTACCTAGGAACTTAGATTGCCCAAGACAGCCACAGTAATTTTTACCCAGGGTCTGCATAGGTCTACCAAACCTCACAAGCATGGAAGAGTCCTTTATGTGTCTTTCTTGGACCAGAATCCCTCCCAAGCAGGTCAGTCTTCCCTAGAAAATACAGGGAAATGTTGGCAGAATCTATATAGCAATTCTACTTGATGGTTGTATTGTAACAAGAATGCCAAGCTAGCCACATTTTAGGACCATTCCCTCTACCCTCTCATGAGGGGAAAAAGTCAATCAGTTGCTACCAGACTCCAAGATGGTATCTCACTATCTAGGTCACTTCTGGTATGACAGACTGAGTCAGTGAATGTAGCCTGTGGGGTCCTCAGTTTTGCTGGGCTGAGATACTTCACTCCTGGGACATGGTACCCTCTTGATGCACAGAGACCACACAGGAATCCTGAAGGAACTTCATTCTATTTTGGAGATCCACAGCTTCAGCAACAAAATCATCAACAATGAGACAAGACCCTTTCACTGCTCAGAAGAAACATTCTGAATTGGACATATAACACAGAACCTTTAGAAAACAAGTTCCAGGAAAATCCCTGGTCAATGGCAGACTTGCGGGGTGGCTGGATGATAGCTGCAGAGAACACACTTCTACTTCTAGAACTATCTAGGCTCTGTCATCTTCATCTGAGTCATCTGAGTCATGTCCCCCACCCCGTGGTCATTCTTAATGTTTGAGTAGAAGTCTCCTGAGCCTTCCTTACTGTATCAAGGGGATGAGAAATGCATTTGCCTCTTACAATGCACTTCCTTTTTAATCTATGATCTTATGCTTAAATTGTCTCACTCGGTTCTGGGGTGGGTGACTGAACAAGTTACAAATTGTCTTTATTTTTAAGAACAGAAAACAGATTTTCAAATAAAGTGAGGAAGAACTCCCAAGAGTAGAAAGGACTACAAAGGAAGAATTCACTGGCATTCTTTTTTTTAAAAAGTTTTTGTATTACATTTTAACTGTGTATATATGTGTGTGGGTATATGCATATGGGTGTAAGGTGCCTCTGGAAGGCAAAGGAATCAGACCTCATTGTAGATAGAGTTACAGGTGGTTATGAGCCACCCAATACATGTGCTGGAAAATAAACTCAGGTTCTCTATAAGAACACCAGGTGCTCTGAGCCATCTCTCTAGCTCCATGCTGTTCACTTTAATGGTGTATTCTGTAGGAGGTTATTCTGTATTTGTGGGACTTTCAGTGGTTGAATAAAATAACTGCCTTGGCCTTTTGATAGGGCAGAACTTAGATAGACGGGGGAGACAGAACAGGGTGCTGAGAAGGAGGGAGAGTGGCAGAAGCCATGGTTTTCCTGCTCGAGACAGATGCTGATTAGACTAATGCCAGTAAGCCACAGACAAGTGGCAATATACATTAATGGAGATGGGTTAAACTAATACGTGAGAGGTAGCCAATAAGAGACTAGAGATAATGGGCCAGGCAGTGATTTGATTAATACAATTTCTGTGTGATTATTTCAGATGTAACCTAGCTGGGCAGCCGGGATGAAAAGCAGGTTCTCTCTCCATACAACAGTATTCAATATGTTTAGATGATAAAGTCCTACATTTTTGGCTGTTTTGATAATTAAGGTTTGATATTATATAACTCTTACTGGTCTTCTACTTGAAGTTATAAGTTTTATAAAGTATAGTCAAGTTTGTGTGTGTGTGTGTGTGTATGCGAGTGTGTGGTAACATGTGTGTGACTACGTGTGTGTAAGCATGTGTGAGAACATGTGTGAGTAACTGTGCATGTGTTTTTGTGTTTGGATGCAGGGTCTCTTCATTGGCCTGAAGATCTTCAATTAGTTTAGACTGGCTAGTCAGGGAGCACCAAGGATTTATCTGCCTGTCTTTGCTTCCCTAGCTCTGGAATTGTAAGTGCATGTACCATGCATGCCTGGCTTTTTAAAATGTGAGTTCTAGGTACCGTACTCACCGAGTTCACCAACTGAGGTGTGGCTCCATAGCTGCTTTATTGGTTTATAATTTAAATGTCCTCTCTCTGTATCATATTTTGTGGGTTGTTTTTCCCTCAAGGACTGGATTATGGAGTCAGTTCTCGAATCTGTGATGTGGTCAATTTGAAATTGAGTGAAGTACTATTGCCCAGATCTGGCTAGATCTGGTTCTTCACAGGGCCTGAACAACTTCTAACCAAAACATTTTGGTTTTCATCACTAAGACACAGTTCTGAGCCTTTAGAAATAATGTGCAAACAAAGAAATGTGACTATAACCACCCATGGGGTAAAGGATCCCCAATATGAAAAGTGGGAAAAAGAAACAACAGCTCCACCAACTGATAATTTTTTGTTAGAGTTCTGGCTATAATTGGCAAAGAAACAAGTTCCAACATACTTTTTTCCCTTTGGGGCTTTCGAAATGTTAAGAAATTGAATGTACACCACATGTACAATCTTCTTTCCCTAAGGTCTTTATTTGGTCCTCTCTTGCTGTCTTCAGACATGTTGTATCTCATTTCTATGGTGCGTTTGCTAAATGCTGTGTAATCAAGATCTTCACTATTTTCTGCCCTCCTCCTTTTTTTTGATGTGGAGTCTCATATGTCTCATTCAGGCTAGCCTCAAACTTGCTGTGCAGCCGAGAATGACATTGAGTACATGATCCTCTTCCTTTGCATCCCAAGTGCTGAAATTATAAATGTGTGCCACCATGCCTGGCTGAGTCTCTTACTAGGAACACTATTTAGTCCCTGCTATATTCATGTTTCATTTTCTTCCTAACAATGTAAACTTTGAATTACTGATGAGACAGAATTTCACTCTGTAGCATTGGCTAGTCTAGAATTCATTATGTAACCCAGTTTCACCTGGTACTTTTGACAATTCTGTTTCAACCTTGCAAATGTTGATATTATAGGTGTGAACTGCCATGCCTAGCAGTGGCAAGTGAACTTGTTGAAGGAGGAGGAATAGCTTGTATTCCTTTTTCTAAACTTATGAACCACTTGTTCACTTGTTCAGTGATTGATATAAAGAAATAGGCACTGATTAATTTTAAGCTAATTATTCTAATAATTTTATTCTTGTCTGAGGAGCTAGACTGTCAGCTACAGTGGTAGGGAGACTGATGTCTTCTTTCAGCTATGGTGTCATTCTGATTCACATGCAAACTGCTGGAATTTTCACTTAATAAGGAAGTCATCAAGCAAATAATGATAAATATTAGTAACACAATAATGAGCTGTCAATCATGACTCTAGTCCTGGGGAAAATGTTAAATTCCATAGGTGTTGAAACTAGCTCGATAGAGAAATAACCAGGCTAACTAAAGGATAAAACAATTATATTTTTATTTACTATAAGGGAAAAACTCATGAAACAGAAACGAGAAATCCAGGCTCAGCTGTGCCCCCATAGGAATCAGACAGAAAGAACGCACCTGGGCAGTGCAGATGTTTTCCCCCTGGGTCCCAGGAAGCCACGCCTTAACTTAGATCCATCTCTTAAAGATAATTGGCTAACAAGGTTTCCCCATCACATAGAAAAAAATACAAAAATAACTTTGTTAGCTTGCAAAAGATCATTTCATGAAGCAAAGAAAGAGTCATAGCCAATTTCTCCTTTCTATTTTTAAAGAATGTTCTAATCTGAAAATAAGAAGAGAAAGGAAATGTGCTGGTCAGCTAATTTTGACAGCAGATTTTTCCTGTGCATGCCAGAACGAGGGTCAGATTGGTGCAGCTCCTCACTGACTCCCCTCTAAACAATTTCTTAGCCAGATGCCCCTGCTAATCTGCAAACTGCTTATTGTTTTCTCACTTCTTAAATGTTGTCTTGAGATGAGACAACTTTGTCATCTACCAGATCCTCTATGACGGTCTTCCTCTCACTTGTCTTGCTTGAAACTGAAAAGCACAGGACCAGAAGGGCCCTGGGGATGCTGAGCAGGAAAAGGTAGTTGCTGCTATGTCTAATGAACTGAGGTCAATACCCCTGTCTCACATGGTAGGAGAAAACCAACTCCAATAAGTTGGGCTCTGTCTTCTATGCTTGTGCCATGGCTACAGAACTCTTAAAACACATGTGCATGCACACACACACACACACACACACACATACGCACACACACACACACATGCACACACACACACACACACACACTCTCAAGTAAATGTAAAACAAATTTCATCAAAGCATATGAACTGAATAAAAGTGAAAGACACAGACTAGGAACACAAATAGGATGAAAAAGAAAAGAAATTAAGGAGGCACGGAATATACACATGGACATGTTTTTATAAAACCTTTTGTAAAATAATTTTATTCTTAGCTCCAGAAAAATTATTATGGGATGACACCTCTTCCCAATTGTCTCCTAATTAAAAATGGTCTTTTAAGAAGTAAGAATACTTATTCGTCTTCGCTGATTGGTTTGATATTCCTTAGTGAAAAACCAATGAATAAATTAGTAATTTAAGGAAAATGTCATTAGCCACAGAATCAGAAGTACTGGGGCAGAAATCAGGGCTTATGCAAGAATTATCTCAAAGTGGTTGGAGATGTGCATTCCTTGGAAACTGAACCTCTTTGGGGCTAACTTCTACCGAAAGCACAACAGATGAAGGAGAATGGAGAAAATCCAGACTAGGATATACAAGAGCATTCCCCACTGCCGACTGTAGCTTCAATAGGCTCACATCTAATCAGTTTAAAAATCTTTCGTTTTAGGTCTTAATCTGAAGTCAAAGTTTGTGGAGCCTGGGAAATGGACAGATTCGTGGCTCAGCAGGTTTACCATTCGCTCAGCACAAGCAACGGTATGAACTAAGTCCCAGTAACAGAGTGTGTGAGATCTTTCCAACTTTCCAAAAATTCCAGTGCATTTCTGTCCCTCTGACCAGGTCCTCTGGGGAGGGAGCAGTGTGGGTTACTTGTCTTTTAATTTAAATTGGAAAGCCACTCACTAGGAGGATCTAGGCAAGCTGTCCACATCGTAATCCTCAGAAAGCACCCCAAATTTAAGATGCTGGTTGACCCAAGAAGTCCTAGGTCTTCTTAGGAGTGAGGTTCGCCAGGAGCTTACAGAACCCAGGGCTTTCTTGCTTGCTGTGGCAGCCATACTTCAGCTTTATTGCTTTTGCAGCAATGAGCAGACTCCTGGGAAAGAGCATCCATAAGCTAGCTGCTTTTCTTGGAGCATGGAGATACCCTGGAATCAAAAATATTACCCCATGTTTGCCAAAAATAAAAGAGTAAGGAGAAAAATGGCTTGATATGTTTTCCAGACAAAAAAGGGTGGCAGGGACTGTGGATTCAGTTTTGTGCTCCACCCCACCTGAAGGACCAGTGAACTGCCCTAGTCAATCCTGCCTTCTTTCAAGGTGGCTGAATTTAAACTTGTGCTATCGAGACACATAACATCTCTTATAAACCTCTGAGCCATCTCTCTAGCCTGAAATAATTTTAAAAGGAAGTAATTCCACTCATTCTATTATTTTAAAAGTACAAATGATTTTTTAAAGATTTATTTTATTTTTCTGTATATGCATGTTTTTGTGAGTGTACTCTATTTATGTGCAGGGGTCCTGAGGGTGATATCCAAGATTGTCTTCTGGCCTTCACACATTTTTATTTATAGCTGCATACACATTTGTACCTTCTAACACATAAATGTGTAAAAAACCAGGTGAAGTACTTTGATATTTATTCGTGTACAACTAGATAATGGTAGATGATGGTGGGATAATATTGAATTATGGAGGACTTAACAATTCATCGATGAGGAAATAGTTTTATATCCTATAACAAAGCACACTAAATGACTATCCATAGTAACAGTTGTACTTTAAATATGGCATGGTTTCTAAATTGCTTTAATTAAAGATTTAATGTTATTTTTATGTATGTGAATGCTTTACGACAATTTTGCATATATTTGACAGTTTACTAACCTCTATGGGAGGTCTCAAGAGGGGAGCAGAGGGAGATATCCTGACTTTTAGTTTGAGTCCTCAAGTCCTTTCTCAGTAGTAGTTAGACTCACCCACTGGGCCACCTTACCAAACAGCATATATTCTTTTGGGGGAGGGGGGTGAAACAAGTTTTCTGTCTATAACAGCTCTGACTGTCCTGGAACTTGCTTTATAGACCAGGCTGTCCTCGAACTCACAGAGAGTGTGCCATTACTGCCCTATACCAACATGTTTTCTTAATTCTTTGAATTTCATTGCATTGGTACTTCATTCTTCTTTGCTCTAGAGCCTTGTTCTTTGCTGTACCCTCCCTGGAAAGGGAATGTAGCTAAAGCTGTGATCCTTCCTCAGTTTGGGGAGTGGAGACTTAGACTTTTGAAACATACTATGCCACAGATGCCCTGCAACCCTGCATGAGGTTTGTATGTACACCACTTGTGTGGAGGCACTCACAGAGGCCAGAGGGCATTGAATGCCCTGGAACTGAAGTTACAAGCAGTTGTGAGCCACGTCATGTTGGTGGAGGGAAGTGAGCCTAGATTCTCCGCAAGAGCAGTACGTGCTCTTCAACAGTACACATCTCTCCAGCGAAGTGGAATCTTTTCTCCCTTGGCTATAGGAATTATTGTCCTCATTATGTTTAGCAAAGGGAATATCTTTCAATCTTTTTTATAAACAAAATTGAACAAATTTTTTTACAGCAAGTGAAACAACTATACCCTGGAATGAATAGATAACCTTAAAGAAGTAGAGAAAATGTCTATCAGTAATTCCTCTGATGGACACTTAACATATAGAACATATAATAACTCAGACATATTAAAAGTAAAACAGAATCATATTAAAATTATACAATGAATCTGGATAGTTACTTCTTGAAGAAAAAAGAAAACTGTCCAATGAATATATACAAAATGCACATCTTTACTCATCAGTGAAACTAGAATGAAACAACCATGATATTCTCTTTCACCTCTGCCATAATCCAAGAATTTAATGTTTTAAAAAAATACAGAAAGTAACAAATCCTGAAAAAGAAAATAATCAAAAATGAATTTTCACATATATTTTCACACTTTGAAGAAAACGAAATGAGAAATTCCAATAGTTTCAATCTGCATAAAGGAAAACATTGTGTATTTAGCTCTTGACTTCTATTCCCTTTGTTGCTTCTATTATACCACATCAATGTTCTATAAATGGTGTACTAGTAAGTTAATACCTCACCTATCGAAGAAATTGATGAGTCAAAAATTTGGAATATTTTCTGTTGGTAATGAACAAGAATAGACAATAAATATTTGACAAATCAAATTTATCAGGCACTGACATTAACATTATTTTCTGCGTATTAATATTCATATTATTTATTCCATAGCCCTCTAGCTATTATGTTATCTATAATATTAAATGCTCAGAAGTATAGTTTCACTTTCCAAAAAAAATGCTTAATGTAATTTACTAAAACTGTACTAGATATTTTATAGGCAGATATATCACCATTTGTGATGGCAGTCTCCATTGAAAGGATGAAAACAGTAGGAATATTATAGACATAAAAGAATATAAATGCATCAGCAGTATATTTTCTTTTAAAATGTGAATGAATCATAGACATAAAAGAATATAAATGCATCAGCAGTATATTTTCTTTTAAAATGTGAATGAATCTCTTTAAATATCTCATTGATTTTTAAATGTATCTTTTTATTAAAGCAGATCATAAAACTGATACTTATGTTAATTTTTGTATTCAAAATAAAAGTTGACATCAATAACAGTTAACTTATTTTAGACATTTGCTATGTTTCCTGATAGGGGAGTTCACCCAATCACATTCTGTTTTTGGAGCATGCCGCCCTCAGGCTAAAGCCTGTCTATAAACCTAGCAAGCACGCTCTGCTAGCTCTCTTTTTGCCTGGCTCCTGCGTCTGGACGGATCCTTTGGATTCTGGTGTAAGCTGTTGTAAGTCTTACTTCTGTTTATTAAAGCTGTATATTTTGTATCAAGATAGTCTGGGGACTTTTCATTACCAATCGCCCTGCGGCTTAATTTGGTGCCCTAACGTGGGCCCTTTTTCCCACCTTGTGGCGCGGGCCTAGCAGCCTGAGAGCACACAGCACCTTGGCGGCCTCATGGCCTTTACAGTAAGGCCTGCACTGGATCCCAGCTCCATTCAATAGAATCAGGCTGGGGACTTTCCAGCTTCTGCAAACACCGCGGAACTCAGGCAAGCAGCAACTCTACCCCCACTTGGGCAGTGTATTCCCTGCAGCCCCGGCTGAGTTTGGCTTGCGCTGCTAGCCTGAAAGTAACCTCTGGATTTGAGTTTATATATATATGTCAGAATCTTTCCGGGTCGGCACCATTGCCACTTGGATTCAGGTGCGCCCCTGCCACTTACTGGCAGACAACGGTCATTACAGGTAAGATTTTTCTTTTCAGTTGAAAACAAATAAATAAATACAATTTCTTTTGATTGAACATGTCAGAAAATATTACTATCCAAAAATTCAATGGCCTTTTTAACTGTGCCATGGAGGATATCCTCCATGAGGTTTCTGATATTCCTCTTACTTGGTTATTTCTGGGACTAGTTGCTTTTCTGGTGTTTGGATATTTTATAAGGATGATTCAGTCCTTACAGATTGAATATACAATGCTGAGGGCAGAGATTAAAACCTTAAGGACATTTCAGACTGACACCAACCTCCTCAAAAAAGAGTTAGGAGTTTTCGAAGAGGAGACTAGATCAGAGTTTGGAGTTCTCAAAGAGGGGACAACCAAAATGACTCACAACCTCCAGTCCATGACTGTAAGTGCTGAAACATTAGCTGAGAGGATTAAAACAATTGAATGTGAAAATTGGACTTTATCAAAAGGGTATGATAGATTAATTGACAGGATTTCCATACAAGAAGGCACAGTACATGCCATGAGGATTATGTCCAAGGAGGATATGGTATCTCTAACGGACAAGCTCCACGCCTTAGAATTATCAATGAAGGCGATAATGTCCAGGGAGGAATTGATGTCTCTGACGGACAAGCTCCATGCCTTAGAATTGTTAATGAAGGCTTTGGAGCATAATACTGGACAGGAGATTCAGGACTTACAGAAGACAATGGTGAGCAGATTTAATAAGATTGAGTAAATCATAGACTCTGATGAACAGGAGCAAAAGGTAGAAAGGCAACATTTACCTCCGAAAACTCTGAGTCTACACAGAGTTATACCTGCCTTTCCAGTAATAACTTCAGAAAAGATAACTGGCTCCAAAAACCCTAAGGTCATTAAAGAACATACATGGGAGCCTATACATATGAATGATCTGAAAGAATTTAAACAAGCAATTGTGAATTATGGACTACATTCATCCTTTGTTAGGGAGATGTTAAAATCCTGGGCTCTGAGCAACAGGGCCACCCCTCAAGATTGGAACCAGCTCACATCAGCTGTCCTTGAGAATGGACCTTTATGGCATTTCAAATGCCTATTCAAGCAAGAGGCCAGACTTTTACAACAACAAGAATCAGCGAAAGGAATTGAGGTTTCTTTAGATCAAATTCTAGGGGAAGGACTTTACTCTGATCCTCAGGAACAAGCTCTTTATGATGAAAACATTTATCCATATGTGCCACAGCAGCTCTAAGGGCCTGGGACAGGGTTCAAGACTCAGGTCAGAGAGTAGAATCATATATCAGGGTAAAACAGGGTCAGAGAGAACCCTTTAGTGACTTTTTACAAAGACTAAATAAGGCTGTACAAATAGGGATACCTGATTCAGAAGCAAGAAATATAGTAATTGAGACTTTGACTTATGAGAATGCCAATGTAGAATGCAAAAGGATCCTGGGGCCCTTAAAGATCAGATCAGTGCCTTTGGATGAATGGGTATTACATACAATGAATGTTGATACATTTGATTATGGCAATGAAACATGGATGCAAGAAGCAATTTCCAAAGGTATAAGGAGACATCAGATTACAAAATGCTTTCATTGTGGCAAAATGGGACACATGAAAAGGGACTGCAGACAATGGAATTCCAGGAATAATGCCTCTTCTAGGAATAACAGGAATAGGAGGACTCAGCCTTCAGGTTTATGTAGGAGATGTAGAAAGGGCAGGCATTGGACAAAGGAGTGTAGGTCAACAAGAGATAAACAGGGCAACCCGTTGCCATCGGGAAACTCAATAGGGGGCCTCTCGAAGGCCCCCATGGCAAATGTGGTCCAGTCATTTCTGATCACTGCAGAAAACATGCCTCTTCAGGGAAATTAGAATGTCCCATGCCTGCTGTTAAAAGCAATAATGGCCTGAAGGATGAGTTAAATGTGGTGAATGAATCAAGAAATATAAGAGGACAAAGTAAATGAATATTCTGGCAGACTTCTATAAATGAACAAAGACCAAAGCTAAGAATGTGTGTAAATGGCAAATTTATTACTGGCTTACTGGACACAGGTGCGGATGTAAGTATCATTACTCCAGAGTCTTGGCATCCACATTGGCCTCTTCAAGAGGTAGATATTCAGTTCCTAGGAATTGGAACTCTATCTCGAGTAAGACAAAGCACGAGATGGGTCAATTGCCCATATCGTCCATATTGTCCAGATGGACAAATAGGAAAACTAAGGCCATATGTAGCCAATATTGCAGTGAATTTATGGGGCCATGACCTATTGCAGCAATGGAATAGCCAAATTAACATTCCTTCTGCTTCTAGAGCCTATATTCCTGAGGAAAATATTACAAGATATTACAGATGGCAGAAACCAGCCATTAGAACTATACAAGAACACAATACAATTGATGGCCCTTCAGAGGTACCAACACCATGCTTCTAAAATGGTTGACTGAGAAACCAATATGGACTAAACAATGGCCTTTAGCTGAGGAAAACTTACAGGCTTTAGAACAGCTGGTACAAGAGCAATTAGATGCTGGACATATAGAAGAATCTACCAGCCCTTGGAATTCTCCTGTATTTGTTGTTAAGAAAAAATTTGGTAGATGGAGAATGGTGACAGATCTTAGAGCTATCAACAAGGTTATTCAACCAATGGGCCCTCTGCAATCTGGAATTCCTCTGCCCTACCTGTTACCAAAGGGATGGCCTCTTATAGTTATTGATCTGAAAGATTGTTTCTTCACTATACCTTTACAAGAAAAAGATAGAGAAAAGTTTGCCTTCACAGTGCCTACTTATAATAACTCTCAGCCTGCAAGGAGGTACCAGTGGACCGTCCTCCCAAAGGGAATGTTAAACTCTCCCACCCTGTGCCAATATTTTGTAAGCCAACCATTAAAAATTATACGCAATTTCCTAAGTCCATAATATTCACTATATGGATGATATCCTGATCTCTGATCAAAACAAAGATACCTTAGAAAGGCTGTTTGAAGAAGTAAAAATAGTGTTACCTAAATGGGGATTGCAAATTGCTCCTGAAAAAATTCAGAGAGGAGATTCTGTTAATTATTTAGGTTATAAAATAGGTTTACAAAGAATTAAGACACAAAAGGCAAAAATCAGGAGAGATCGGTTACAAACTCTTAATGACTTTCAAAGATTATTAGGAGACATCTCCAGCCTACGACCAGCTGTTGGGATAACACCTGATCTAATAATTCATTTAAACAAAACCTTGGATGGTGATAAAGACTTAAACAGTCCCAGAGAATTAACAGCTGAAGCAGAAAAAGAACTAACAATGGTTGAAGAAAAATTACAGGAGGCTTATGTGGACAGGGTAAATCCAAAGCTTAGTTGTATTCTTGTTATATTGCCTTCCAGAATTTCTCCTACAGGAATTTTGATGCAAAGAGACGATATTATCTTGGAATGGATCTTTTTGCCACACAAACCAAGTAAAAAATTAAAAACTTATGTGGAAAAAGTCTCTGAATTGATTATAAAAGGAAAATTGAGACTTTGTCAATTAGCAGGTATAGACCCAGCAGAAATTATAGTGCTGCTGATGAGATAAAAATATCACTGCTGATGAGATAAAAAAGTTATGGGAAGACAATGAACCATGGCAAAGAGCTTGTGCTAATTTTATGGGAGAAATCAATAAAAATTACCCAAAAAGCAAGAGACTTAATTTTATAAAGAGAACTTCTTGGGTCCTTCCTCGAATTGTCCGTGATGCTCCAATAACCGGAGCCTGTACATTTTATACTGATGCTAATAAATCAGGGAAAGCAGGTTACAAATCAGAAGAATTGAGTAAACTGGAACAAAGTCCTTCTGATTCTGTCCAGAAGGTAGAATTATATGCCATTTTTATGGTGCTTAGGGATTTTAAAGAACCTCTTAATATAATTACTGACTCACAATATGCAGAAAGAGTTATCTTGCATATTGAAACTGCTGAATTTATACCTGATGATACAGAACTGACCTCATTGTTTATCCAGGTACAAGACATGATCAGGAACAGGCTTTACCCTATGTATATAACACACATCCGATCCCATACAGGTCTGCCAGGTCCTCTAGCACAAGGTAATGCAGATATTGATCACTTATTGATTGGTAGTGTGCTGCAGGCATCTGAATTTCATAAAAAACATCATGTCAATAGCAAAGGCTTGAAAAAAGAGTTTTCTATTACATGGCAACAAGCTAAGGAGATTGTAAAGAAATGCCCTACTTGCTCTTTTTATAACCAAACACCATTGCCTGCAGGGACTAATCCAAAGGGTATTAAAAGGAATGAAATTTGGCAGATGGATGTGTTTCACTTTCCAGAATTTGGCAAATTAAAATATGTACATCACACCATTGACACGTACTCAGGTTTCCAATGGGCAACTGCTTTAAGCTCAGAAAAAGCTGATTCAGTAATCACTCATTTATTAGAAGTTATGGCCATCATGGGTATACCTACACAGATAAAGATGGATAATGGTCCAGCTTATGTTTCTAGGAAAATGAAACGATTTTTTGCTTATTATAATATTAAACATGTTACAGGTATACCATACAATCCTACAGGTTAAGCAGTTATAGAAAGATCAAATCGAACTATAAAAGATATGTTGAACAAACAGAAAGGGGTGGAAAATACCCCCAGGAATTGGTTACATAATGCTTTATTAACCTTGAATTTTCTCAATGCTAATGAGAAGGGATCAACGGCTGCAGAAAGACATTGGATATTGGAAAAGTCTGCTGAATTAAATCAACCAATTTATTTCAAGGATGTGCTGACCTCACAGTGGAAGCCAGGAGATGTGCTGCGTTGGGGAAGGGGTTTTGCTCTTGTTTCCACAGGAGAGGAAAAATTGTGGATACCATCAAAATTAATAAAGGTTCGGTTTGAAGAGGAGAAGCCTCTTGGAAGAGATAAATGATAACTCACTTACAAGGATAATAATCACACCAAAAGTAAGAGAAATATATAGGTTGGGGGCAGGGTTCTCTTCTTGTCTCCACAGGAGAAGGCTCATTTTCAAAGGATCCAGGGGACCCTGAATAATTGAATATAGAAACTGCCTATGACCAAAAGAGGATCAACAATGAATTCAAATAGTTTAGGTAAGTATTACTATTTTTTTTAATATGTACTAATGTTCATTTATTTATAAATATGTAGAGCTGGTTTTGGAGTTGGACAATGGCTCAGTCCCTCTTCATTTCCAAGCCTGTTGATAAGAGATATCCCAGAGTTTCTGTCTCATGTCAAGAGCCAAGATACGGGACAGAATAACTATAATTGATAAATTTTCTTTGCCTTTCCCCACATTTGTTTCTATCTTTATTAATATATATATATATATATACACATATATATATATGTCTGTATATGTCTTTGTAGATAATGTTTAACTTTCCCATGACAAACAATAAATTTTCCTGCAGTAATCTTTAAAGCTTCTAGGATGAAGATGGGGCCCCACAACATCAACTCCACCTGGTTACTATGATGTCATAATGTTGATAGTGCTATTTTTTTAGACCTGTTTTTTTGGTACCAGCTACACAAAACAGTTCCAGATGATGCACAATATTTGACAACACTCTGGCCAGACCTCCTCAACTTATTCAGAGACTATTGACAACTCTCTCACACCAAATGTTTATATGGGAATTTTACCATCAATTATTTTCACAGGACCCCCTAAGAGAAACGTTGCCCCCGTGACAGCTGGAAGCAATTTTAGAGGACGATGTCCCCTCTCCCAGTAGAATTTGCCCTCAGGTTTAGGGACACCATTTAGGAGTTGTTTATAGTTGATATAGGGATGAGGGAATCGGGGAGGTATTTTGTAAGCTCAGGGGTGTTTATCAAAAAAAAGAAAAGGGGATAGATTGGGATAATAATATATTGGTATTTGTGAGTTATTGTTTTTAGAAAATTGTATTGGTGTTGATTTTTGTACATTGATATATTGAATATTGTATGTGATCATGCTTCTACCTCTATTTGTATTAATATATATACATATATTTACATTTCTACCTCTGATTAAGATATTTATGTAATGATATACATTGTTTACATTTGGAGGTCATTGTCCTCACTCATTGCACAGTTGTTCATTCTCTTAGTCTTCAAGTTAGATAGATAGAAATCAATAGTCATATATGTTTATTATATTTATATTTAGGCTAATCAGGTTATTTAGATGCATAGAGATAATACTTAGTATAGATAGTATAATCTTCAACCTCTTCAAAGAGCTGTGAAAAATGGCCTTTAATGTAACTCATAGTTCTATAGTAGTGAGACACAATTGCTCCTGGCATCAACGCTCTACTCCCGAGAAAACGTTGAGCACCAAAGACACTCCACATGGAGCTTGTCTTCTTCCTGGCAGAACTGGCCTTTGGGCAAAGAAAAAGCCCATACCTTAACCACTGACAGAATTACAGAATATCCTAAATGGATAAAAGCAGGATTGTCTTATCTTGCCAAGACAGGGTGAGAGAGTCCTAAAAGGTTTCTTGCCTTTGAAAAATGGCATGTCAGTTACATCAGGCCTTAGCCAAAGTTGGTTGACTCAGCATTGCATACGAGACTTTGGGTGATTGCCCAGGTATTCAGTTGTCTCGTCCATTCGTTGCACATTTCGGAAATTTCCCTCTTGTACTTCTGGGCTGCTTGAGTAAAATTATTTTCCTTCTCAGATCTTTGATGGAGTTGAAGATTAGTTAGTTGTAGTTATCATCTACATTATTTGGCAGAACTTTTGTTATATGTCTCTTGCTTAACATTGTTTGTTGTTTGTAACTTTATATTTATTATTTGCTTCTATTGTATATAGTTGTATTTGGTTTGGTTCTGTCTTATTTTAGAGAAAAGGGGGAGATGATAGGGGAGTTCAGCCAATCACATTCTGTTTTTGGGGCGTGCCGCCTTCAGGCTAAAGCCTGTCTATAAACTTAGCAAGCTCACTCCGCTAGCTCTCTTTTCGCCTGGCTCCTGCATCCGGACGGATCATTTGGATTCTGGTGTAAGCTGTTGTAAGTCTTACTTCTGTTTATTAAAGCTGTATATTTTGTATCAAGATAGTCTGGGGACTTTTCATTACCAATCGCCCTGCGGCTTCAGTTTCCTCTACTTGATTAATATATTTTATTTGATGATTTTGACTCTATAGTGTGTCTCATTATACATTAAACCTTATCACTGACATTTACAGATAAAGAAAATGGACCTTAAAAGCTTAAGTAACATGCTGCAAGTTCTGAGACAAAGTGGCAGAATAAAGAAGCAATTCCATTTCAATTACTCTAAGAAAAAATGCACTTTAATATTTTCATTGTGATTTGAAGTTTTTATTTTTGTATTATTTTCAAAAAGTAAAGTACAATCAATTTAAGGATGAATTTCTTTTAAAAATACCTTAATATTTCTCCAGAGTCTAAAACAGCTACAAAATGACTTATTTTAAGAAGACACCTTATTTTTTCACATGTTTATTAATTTTTGTCATCAATTTAAGCATTACTCTTTATAACATGGGATAGTATGGAGAAAAATGAGGTTCTGTTAGATTTCTTGAGGAAAGTATAGTTTAGCAGGGACAATAGACAGGCAAATAGAGATGTTGTGCCTCAATGACAACACATAAAGGAAGCAAAAGATCCCTGAGAATCATGAAATTCTTTCTTACAGCACAACACTTTACTAAGAGCCATTAGAATCTGGTGGGAAAAGTAAGTGTGTGTGTTGTGTGTGTGTGCGTGTGTGTGGGTGTGCAAAAGAGAGAGAGAGAGAGAGAGAGAGAGAGAGAGAGAGAATCCATCTTGTGTATATTGTATAAGTGTTTACATCTTATTCTTCCTGATCTACAATGTTCATTACCATTGATAATTTTTATTTTTTTATTTTTTTATTAATAAAAATTTTCTGCCTCCTCCCTATCACCCATTTCCCTCCCCCTCCCACCACACCCCTCCCCCTCGCTCTCCAGTCCAAAGAGCAGTCAGGGTTCCCTGCCCTGTGGGAAGTCCAAGGTCCTCCCCACTCCATCTAGGTCCAGGAAGCTGCACAACCAAACAGACCAGACTCCAACAAAGCCAGTACATGCAGTAGGATCAAAGCCCAGCGCCAATGTCCTTGGTTTCTTGGTCAGCCTTCATTGTCCGCCATGTTCAGAGAGTCCAGTTTGATCCCATGCTTTTTCAGTCCCAGTCCAGCTGGCTTTGAGGAGCTCCCATTAGATCAGCCCCACCATCTCAGTAGGTGGGCACACCCTTCCCAGTCCTGACTTCCTTGCTCATGTTCTCTGTTAGAGCCCATGTGGCTCCAACACAGATATCTATTTTCCCGAACAGGACTGGTACGGAGGCACAAGGAATAACCAGACACAGCTTACACCATTATTATGGAAAAGGGCATCTCAGGCTTCTTCCTCCTGAAGATCTCTCCTGAAGATCTCCTCGCATTAATCCTCCAAACATCTTTTATACCAATACATAAACTGAGCTGGGGGGGGGGATGATACATCAGCATTCTGTCTCCTAGGTAACCAGGAGAATGGCCTTTTGTCAAGTCCTCATCTACCTGTCTGCTGAGTATGCTAGCTGTCACTTAGACTTGAATTAGCATCTCTATAAGGCATCCTCTAAATTACAAAGAAAGGGAGCAGCCAACATCCTGACCTTTGTTAGGCAGAGACACCCTGTCTGCAGGGGCTATGTGATCATTTCGGATTGGCCCAATGGCTTCAGAGCCTGGCTGCTACACCATAAATAAATATGGGCCTACAATCTACTCTCTCTTATTAATTTTAATAACTCCTGTGCTTCTGCAATAGGACAGATGAATCAAGCCTGGCTTGGGCAAAGTCCTCTTTATTTACCCAAACTTTCCGGTCTTTGGAACAGGCATTAATATATGTGAGCCCCTGTCTTAGGCATTTGGGGAGAAGAAGCTTCAAACCTGTCATTGATGCTGATCTCTGTGAAGAAAAGAGATTAGTGGAGAGAAATATACTTTTCAGGCCCTGTGTATCAGCCATACCTTTTGTCGGGATATATCATAATGCTTTATGAATAATTATGCTCCCAAAGGCTATATTCTCCTATTTTAAAGGAGAGTAGAATCACCTGAGTTGAAAATATTTCTTCCACTGGTACAGAACATCACTTAGCTCTCGCATTATCAGTAAACTCATTAACTCTCAACATTCACCATCACAACCTCTTTTTCAGCAATTTCCAATTGCAACCATCCACAATCATGATATTTCCACATTATCGGTCAATACCGATCTTCCAATTTTTCATATCACAATTTCATATTTAGCCAGTCAATACCAGCTCTCAATCATCATAATTTCATATCTAGCCAGTCAATACCAGCTCTCCAATAATCATAATTTCATATCTAGTTGGTCAGTACCAACTCTTCAATTATTCATCATTTCATATTTAGTTGGTCATTACCAACTCTTTCATATTCTTTTTTGCCATAATTTCATATTCTTTTCAGTCATTACCGATATATTTAGCATCACAGGTCATTACCAGATTTTCCCCATCACCTTATATGCAACTGTAAATATCAGGTCATTACCGTTAAGAGTATAATACCATTTGCTGTTATTAATTTCCATTTTCAGACACTGTGCAGCTGTTAAACTCTTAGTCTGCCCCCTTGTTAAGTGAAGAGGGTTTTTTTTTTCATTCTTTATTGCGTCTTTCTTTCCCTGAGGGGAAAGCTTAGGTCTTAGTTCTTAGGTTTAAAATTTTATTCAAAATGAGTTTTGTCTCATAAACTGAGAACACTCAAATGTTCAGTTTTGTACCTTAATTCTAAAGCAACAGGTTTCACATCACAATCAGCTTCAGACACCGCAGTCAGCTCATCTCAACAGGATCTCTATCTGAAGTCTCCCTGCAGTGATGCAGGTTGGCAGCTGCAGGTGGGGACAGGCTCCTCTCTGTGGGCTGGATTACTGGTTCCTCCTGGAGCTCTTCTCATTCTGTTTCTTCTGCTGGGTGGTTGCTAGCTAAGCTGTCCTTAGGTCTGTTGTCCTTCTTCTGAGTGCACTGAATTAGTCGCTCTGAAAGCCACCTGGCTTGATTTTCATCCTGTGAGAAAACACAGACATGCCGTTGACCCCATATTAGGATGGGATCGAGTCCTTTCCATATTCCAGTGCAAGCGTCCTTCCACCTTGCTTTAGCAAATGTGGTTTTTGTAAAATTATGCCACAATCTGTCTGCAGCTGATCGCTCATGGACATCTGTATTCAGAAAGTTTAGCGTAAACAATGCATGATTTAAGGCATTGTGTGGCGTCTGAGGATACAACTCCCCTGTCTTTATTTTTTGGAGTTGTGTTTTCAAGGAGCTGTGTGCATGCTCCACAATTCCTTGTTCTTGAGGATTATAAGGAATACAAGTCTTATGAATAATATTCCATTGAGTACAAAATCTTTGAAAAGCTTTGTTAACATATCCAGACCCATTGTCTGTCTTTATTACCTTTGGGGTTCCCATGCATAAAAATCATTTCAAGCAATGAGTTATTACATGCTTGGCAACTTCCCCAGTTTGTGCTGTGGCCATCATGAATCCTGAATACGTATCAGTTGTCACATGCACATATCCAAATTTTCCAAACTCAGTGATATGAGCTACACCCATCTACCATATATGGTTAGGAAGCAGTCCTTGGGGATTTACCCCCAAAAGAGGCACAGGTAGATATTGTGGGCATCTTCCACACTTAAATAATTTGACGAGCAGCTTCTCTGGTTAGCCTTAATTGTTTTCTTAAACTTAAGCTGTTTTGATGGTGCAAAGCATGTGACTGCTATGCAAGTTCAACCTGAGATATAGCAATTATTTTTGTAAGTTCATCAGCTAGAGCATTACCTTCAGCTAACAGACCTGGAAGACTTGAATGTCCCACAAAGCATGGTAACTTTCTACATTGTATGGCTTCCTGAATCTGCTGAAACAATATCTTAATTTGTTCATTGCTAGTTCCTATATATGACACAGTTTCCAAGATTTGCAATGCCTCATAAATATACCGGCTATCAGTATATAGATTAAAAGCATTATTAGCAAAATTCTTAAATATCAGAGCTACAGCCCACAGCTCCACTATTTGAGCTGAAGCTGGTTCAGTCTGTACCACGTGTCCTTTGCCATTGACTACATAAGCAGCTTCTCCATTAGAGAAGCCAATCAACAAAGCATCCTTTAAGGGATTCTTTGCTACTGTTTTAGAAAAAATGAATGAATGCTGTTGCGTAAACTGTAGTAACTGGTCAGATGGGAAAAGATTACTAATCTGACCTTGAAATTGATCAAATGCAATTGCCCATGAGTCACTATTTTGAAATAACCATTCAATTTGCTGCTTAGTGTAAGGAACATTGATTACAGCTGGTTCTTTGCCAAAATATTTTCTGGATTTCATTCTGATTTTTTGTGCTAAGCATGCTACTGCTTCAAAATAAGGATTTAATACTTTTACTGGTGATACAGGCAGATGTAGCCACAGCAGTGGTCCATCTTGCCATAAGACTGCTATAGGAGCTAGTCTTGTAGGTAAAATGCATGCCTGCCACATTTGGCTATAATCGATATAACACACCTGCTGTTTCTGTATAGCCTGCTCTATCTGTGAAAGAGTCTGTCTGGCAGCTTCTGAAAGCTGCCTGCTAGAATTTGGATCACTGTCTCCTTTAAGTATTTTATGTCAAACTCAAGGTCTCCTGTAGGAAACTTTAAATAAGGCCTTAGCCATTGTATATTTCCTAACAACCTTTGAAAGTCATTAAGAGTTTTTAAGTCATCCTTCCTAATTTCTATCTTCTGAGGCTGAATTTCTTTGGGGTATAACATATGACCTAGATATTGAAAAGACGGGTGCCGCTGTACTTTCTCAGAAGCAATAATTAGTCCTGCATGGCTTAGGCTCTGTTGCAACAATCCATCATCAGATGAACCAAATCCTTTTAAGATCTCAACATAAAACCAACAATACTTAACCTCATAGGAGAAAATTTTAGAATTAACACTTGAATGTTCTGGTACAACTCTAACACAGCCTCAGAGGCATACATATTGAGAAAACAATTAATAAGATCTCTTGAACTGAGAAGCTTCTGTATAGCAAAGGACATAGTCAACAAAACATAATAGCCTATAGAATTGGAAAATCTTCACTAGTCACTAATCCACTTCAAAAACATAAGAATTCCAGAAATTAGTCATTAGAAGAACAATTAATCCAATAAAAATATATGCAACAGACCTGAACTGAAAACTCTCAATAGATGAACTTAAAATGACTGAAAGACATTAAAAAACACTCAAATATAACATCCTTAACTGTAGGGGTTGTTCCACGCCACGGGGTCTGCATCACCACCCAACCAAGTATGGACCGCGACTCTATACTTCCTACGAGTTCTATATTGTCCTAGGCGTTAAAAAACACAGACGCACACACACACATACAGAGTTCGAGTCATCCTCCCAAAGAGAATGCCCAATTTATTCAAACTTAACCCAGGATTAAATACTTTTGCCCCAGAAGTGGAGAGCCCCCTCCCAGCTAGTAGTGAGATCAAGGTGTTGAGCCTCTGGCACCAGTGGCAGGAGCTGCCAGGCAGGGGGTATCGAGCTGGGAATCCTGACAGACAGATAGGAGGAGATCCAGGGCGCCTGTGAGGACCCTCCTTAGCAGATGAAATAACCATATCAAGACGGAAACAAGGTTCTGAACTAATCCTCACTGGCTGGCAGAATCGGGCAGAGGAAGCTAGGCTGGTTAGCGTAAACATTTCTTGCATCCTGTGCTTTGGCCTCGAGGAACAGGGAAGACAGGGCCTCACACTTAACCATTGGAGAAATGCAAACCAAAACAACTTTGAGACTCCATCTTATCCCTGTAAAAATGACCAATATCAAAAACACTGCCCACAACTTATGTTTAAGAGAAACTCCTCCACCGCTGGTGGAAATGCAAACCTTCACAGCTGCCCTGTATTCTAGTATGTCGAATTCTTAGAAAATTAGGCAACAAACCACCTTAAAACTCAGCTATACTTCTTCTGGGCCGATATACAAAAGATGCTCAACCATATAACAAGGTCACGTGCCCAACCATGATCACAGTAGAATTACTTTATCATACACAGAATCTGAAAACAACCCAATGTCTCTCTTCTACACACCTGATAAATGAGATAGCCACAAATACCATAAAATATCTTTGAGTAACTCTAATTACACAAATTGAAAAACCTGTATAACAAGAACTTTAAATCTTTGAAGAAATTTAAGCCATCAGACAATGGAAAGATCCCCTATTCTCTTATGAAGACAGCACCAATATAGCAAAATTGACAATATTACTGAAAGCAATCTACAAATTTAATGCAAATGCCCATTAAACTTATAACAAAATTCTTAGACTTGGAAAAAAACAATCCTCCACCTTATGAGAAAAGACAAAACTCAGGATAGCCTAAACAATCTTAAAATCCTGTACAATCAAGGAACTTCTGAATACATTACAATCTCTGACTTTAAACTTTACTACAGAGCCACAGTACTGAAATCAATCCATCTTGGATACGAATTCACCTGCCTACAAACAGCAGACTTTTGACAAAGAAGCAAAATTGTGAAATGAAAAAGAAGAATTTTTAACCTGCTTATCTCAGAGGCTACCTTAATTTAAACCTGTCTTTTTTCTTTCAGTTGAAACTGCACTGCACGGCAGGGGCTAGGACACATGCTGTCTCCTTCTGTTAAACTGCTTTCCGGAACTCTGGCAGGTGGATTTTTCACCATCTTTTTTATTTTAACTTGTGAATCATAAAATTAGGAGAATTTCTGAATCCTCTCCTCTGTTCTATAGACTGTAAGGTTAAATTTGCTCTCGACACTTACTCTTGCTCCTGCTTGCCTTTTACCCGCAGGTGGGTTAGGTTAGCTGGCTACTGTGTGCACGTGGCTACTCAATCTCAGTGGTAACTTCGTGATTCTTGGGCTAAAAGTCATTTTTCCTTCGACTTTCCTACCCATTTAGCAAACAATAAAAGTTGCAATTCTGCATCTATCACACTTACAGATTCTCAATAACTCTGTCATTGTTTCTGCCCTACACTCATTTCCTTTAGTTACCAAAATGAATAACTGAATACTCTGTCCTTATCCCATATTTCTATATTTACACATTTTTACTCCCAATATTACTGTCCCATTTTGTTATCTAAGCACACATTACTCATGCAACCACTGATTTTTTTTCTTGCAGTTTTCTCACATTTGGTCACTTCTCCCTTGCTTTTTGGGGTGCGTGGATTAGCCTCACCCTCACGTTCTCTTCCCTCCTTTGTCTGGTTTCCCTTGGGGGTTCAGTGATCAGCATTCACAGTCTCTCTCGTCCTGTACCTTCTCCAACTTTTCATGGAGTTTGGTGGTCAGAGCCATGTTGTCTTTCGTCTCGGAGGTTCAATAGTCAGCACCACGTTGTCTTTAATCTCAGGGTTCAGTGGTGCCCCACGTTGCCAGCACCATTATGTTAGAGCCCATGTGGCTCCAACACAGATATCTATTTTCCCTAACTGTACTGGTACGGAGGCACAAGGAATAACCAGACACAGCTTACACCATTATTATGGAAAAGGGCATCTCAGGCTTCTTCCTCCTAAAGATCTCTCCTGAAGATCTCCTCGTGTTTATTCTCCAAGCAGCATTTATATCAACACATAAATTGAGCAGGAAAATACATCCTCATTCTGCCTTCTAGGTAACCAGGTGAATGGCCTTTTGTCAAGTCCCCATCTACCTGTCTACTGACTTTGCTAGCTGTCACTTAGACTTGAATTAGCATCTCTATAAGGCATCCTCTAAATTACAAAGAAAGGGAGCAGCCAACATCCTGACCTTTGTCAGACAGAGACAGCCTGTCTGCAGGGCTACATGATCATTTCGGATTGGCCCAATGGCTTCAGAGCCTGGCTGCTACACCATAAAGACACATGGGCCTACAGTTCTCCCTCCTTCTGTTTCTCCTTTAGACCTTGGGAGTTCAGTACAGTGCTCCAATGTGGGTCTCTGTCTCTGTCTCCATCCATGGCCAGATGAAGCTTCTATGGTGATATGCAAGATATTCATCAGTGTGACTATAGGATAGGGTCACTTCAGGCTCCCTCTCCTCAGCTGCACAAGGGACTAGCTGGGGACATCTCCTTGGACACATGAAAACCTTCTAGAGTCAAATCTCTTGCCAACCCAAAAATGTCTCCCTTAATTAAGATATCTTCTTCCCTGCTCCCATATCCACACTTCCTCCATCCCAACCATCCCATTCCCCCAGGGTTTCTCCATCCTCCCCTCCTCACTTTTCTCTCCCCATGTCCCCTTACTCCCCCCCCCAACCCCACCCCCAAGATCCCAATTTTGTCTGGCAATCTAGTCTACTTCTAATACCAACGAGGATAACTATGTTTTTCTTTGGGTGCACCTTCATATTTAGCTTCTCTAGGATCACGAATTATAGGCTCACTGACCTTTATTTATGACTAGAATCCAATAATGAGTGAGTACATACCATATTCATCTTTTTGGGTCTGGATTACCTCACTCAGAATAGTGTTTTCTATTTCTATCTATTTGCATGCAAAATTCAATATGTCATTGTATTTTAACCACTGAGTAGTACTCTAATGTGTATATATTCTGCACTTTCTTTATCCATTCTTCCATTAAAGGGCATCTAGGTTGTTTCCAGGTTCTGGCTATTACAAATAATGTTGCTATGAACGTGGTTGAACAAATGCTTTTGTAGTGTTATTTGGTATCTCTTGGGTATATTCCCAAGAATGGTAGTGATGGATCCTGGGGTATGTTGATCCCGAATTTCCTGAGAAACCAGCACACTGATTTCCAAAGTGGTTGCACAAGTTTGCATTCCCACCAACAATGGATGAGTGTACCCTTTACTCCACATCCTCTCCAGCAAAGGCTATCATTAGTGTTTTTGATTTTAGCCGTTCTGATAGGTATAAAATGGTATCTCAGAGTTGTTTTGATTTGCATTTCCCTGATTACTAAGAAGGTTGAGCATGATCTTAAGTGTCTTTTGGCCATTCGAAGTTCTTCTGTTGAGAATTCTCTGTTCAGTTCAGTGCCCCATTTTTTAATTGGGTTAATTAGATTTCAGTGTCTAGTTTCTTGCGTTCCTTATATATTTTGGAGATCAGCCTTGGACTGTTGCGGGGTTTGTGAAGATCTTCTCCCAGGCAGTAGGTTGCCTTTTTGTCTTAATTACAGTGTCCTTTGCTTTACAGAAGATTCTCAGTTTCAGGAGGTCCAATTTATTCAATGTTGCCCTTAATGTCTGTGCTGCTGGGGTTCAACTATATAGGAAGTGGTCTCCTGTGCTCATGTCTTGTAGACTATTTTCCACTTTCTCTTCTGTAAGGTTCAGTGTGTTCAGATTGATATTGAGGTCTTTAAACCATTTGGACTTGAGTTTTGTGCATGGCGATAGATATGGATCTATTTTCATTCTTCTAGAGGTTGACATCCAGTTATGCCAACACCATTTGTTGAAGATGCTTTCTTTCTTCCATTGAATACTTTTAGCTCCCTTGTCAAAAATCAGGTGTTCATAGGTTTGTGCATTAATATCCGGGTCTTCTATTTGATTCCATAGGTCGACTTCTCTGTTCTTATGCCAATACCAAGCTGTTTTCAATACTGTAGCTCTGTAATAGAGTTTGAAGTCAGGGATGGTAATATGCCTCCAGAAGTTCCTTTATTGTATAAGATTGTTTTGTCTATCCAGGGTTTTTTGTTTTCCAAATAAAGTTGATTATTGTTCTCTCAAGGTCTGTGAAGAATTTTAATGGGATTTTGATGGGGATAGCATTGAATCTATAGATTTTGATAGAATTACCATTTTTACTCTGTTGATCTTCCCAATCCAAGAGCAAGGGAAATCCTTCCATTTTCGGTATCATCTTCAATTTCTTTCTTCAAAGACTTAAAGTTCTTGCCAAATAGATCTTTCACTTCCTTGGTTAGAGTTACCCCAAAATGTAGTAAGCTATTTGTGACTATCGTGAAAGGTGATGCTTCTCTGATTTCCCTCTCTGCTTCTTACCCTTTCTGTTTAGGAGGGCAACTGATTTTTTGAAGGTGATCTTGTATCCTGCCACATTACTAAAGGTGTTTATCAGCTGTAGAAGTTCTCTGGTAGAGTTATTGGGGTCGCTTATATACACTATCATATCGTCTGCAAATAACGAAAGTTTAACTTCATCCTTTCCAATTCGAATCCCCTTGATCCCCTTATGTTGTCTTATTGCTTTGCTAGAACTTCAAGCACTATATTGAAGAGGTATGGAGAGAGTGGACAACCTTGTCGTGTTCCTGATTTTAGTGGAATGGCTTTGAGTTTCTCTCCGTTCAATTTGATGTTAGCTGTCGGCTTACTATATATTGCTTTTATTATATTTAGGTATGATCCTCATATACCCAATCTCTCCAACACCTTTATCATAAAGGGGTGTTGAATTTTGTCAAATGCTTTTTCAGCATCCAATGAAATGATCATATGGTTTTTTTCTTTCAATTTATTTATATGATGGATTACATTGATAGATTTGCATATGTTGAACCAGCCCTGCATCTCTGGGATGAAGCCCACTTGATCATAATGGATAATTTTTCTAATGTATTCTTGGATTCGGTTTGCCAATATTTTATTGAGTATTTTTGCGTCAATGTTCATGAGTGAGATTGGTCTGTAATTCTCTTTCTTGGTTGTGTCTTTGTGTGGTTTTGGTATCAGGGTAACTGTAGCTTCATAAAAAGAGTTTGGCAATGATTCTTCTGTTTCTATATTGTGAAATACATTAAGGAGTATAGGTATTAGCTCTTCCTGGAAGTTCTGGTAGAATTCTGCATTGAAACCATCTGGACCTGGGCTTTTTTTGGTGGGGAGGTTTTTGATAACAGCTTCTAATTCTTCGCGACTAACAGGTCTATTTAGATTGTTCACTTGCTCTTGATTTAACTTTGGTAAATGGTATTTATCTAAAAACCAATCCATTTCTTGTACATTTTCCAACTTTGTGGCATATAAACTCTCGTAGTAAGATCTAATGATTCTCTGAATTTCCACTGTGTCTGTTGTTATGTCCCCCTTTTCATTTCTGATCTTATTAATTTGAGTGTTCTCTCTCTGCCGTTTGATTAGTTTGGCTAGGGGTTTGTCAATCTTGTTGATTTTCTCCAAGAACCAACTTTTTGTTTCGTTGATTTTTTGGATTGTTTTCTGTGTTTCTATTTTGTTGATTTCAGCCCTCAGTTTGATTATTTCCAATCTTCTACTCCTCCTGGGAGAGTCTGCTTCTTTTTTTCCCAGAGCTTTTAGGTGTGCTGTTAAGTCTCCAATATATGCTTTCTCCGTTTTCTTTAATTGGGCACTTAGCGCTATGAACTTTCCTCTTAGAACTGCTTTCATTGTGTCCCATAGGTTTGAGTATGTTGTGTCTTTATTTTCATTAAATTCAAGGAAGACTTTAATTTCTTTCTTTATTTCTTCCTTGACCCAAGGATGATTCAGTAGTTGAGTGTTCAACTTCCACACATTTGTAGGCTTTCTGGAATTCGAATTGTTATTGAGTTCTAACTTTATTCCGTGGTGATCCGACAAGACACAGGTGATTACTAATATTTTTTTGTATCTGTGTAAGTTTGCTTTGTTACCGAGTATGTGGTCAATTTTCGAGAAGGTTCCATGAGCTGCAGAGAAGAAGGTATATTCTTTCCTCTTTGGGTAGAATGTTCTATAGATATCTGTTAAGTCCATTTGATTCATTACCTCTAGCAATTCTCTTATTTCTCTGTTGAGTTTCTGTTTGATTGATCTGTCCATTGGTGAGAGAGGTGTGTTGAAGTCTCCTACTATTAGTGTGTGTGGTTTGATGACTGCCTTGAGTTCTAAAAGTTTTTCTTTTACATAAGTGGGTGCTTTTATATTAGGGGCGTAGATATTCAGGATTGAGACTTTCTCCTGATTAATTGTTCCTGTTAAGAGTATGAAATGTCCGTCTCCATCTCTTCTGATTGATTTTAGTTTGAAGTCAATTTTGTTAGATATTAGAATGGCCACACCAGCTTGTTTCTTAGGTCCGTTTGCTTGGAAAACCTTTTCCCAACCCTTTACTCTGAGTAGATGTCTATCTCTGTGGTTGAGGTGTGTTTCTTGTAAACAGCAGAATGTTGGATTCTGTTTTCTTATCCAGTCTCTAAGTCTGTGCCTTTTTATAGGTGAGTTGAGTCCATTAATATTAAGTGATATTAATGACCAGTGGTTGTTGATTCCGTTTATTATTTGTGTGTGTGTGTGTGTGTGTGTGTGTGTAGTAGGGTTTGTGTGTTTCTCTTCTTTGAGTTGTGGTTGTGAAGGGTCGCTAGATGTCTGTGTTATTGTAGGCAGTGATGGCAATGTTGGATTCCTTGGGTTGAGATTTTCCTTCTATTACTTTCTGTAGGGATGGATTTGTGGCTACGAATTGTTTAAATTTATTTTTATCCTGGAATATTTTGTTTTCTCCGTTGATAGTGAATGATAGCTTGGCTGGGTATAGTAGTCTGGGTTTGCATCCATGGTCTCTTAGTTTCTGCAGTACCTCTATCCAGGATCTTCTGGCTTTCATGGTTTCCATAGAGAAGTCTGGTGTAAGCCTGATAGGTTTACCTTTATAAGTCACTTGACCTTTTTCCTTTGCAGCTCTTAATATTCTTTCTTTAATCTGGATGTTTTGTATTTTGATTATTATATGGCGAGGGGACGGTTTTTTTTGATCCAGTCTATTCGGCGTTCTGTATGCTTCTTGAACCTTCATAGGAATATCGTTCTTTAGATTGGGAAAGTTTTCTTCTATAATTTTGTTAAATATATTTTCTGGTCCTTTGATCTGCAGTTCTTCTCCTTCTTCAATCCCTATTATTCTTAGATTTGGTTTTTTTTATTATGTCCCAGATTTCCTGAATGTTTTGTGAAGAGAATTTGTTGAATTTGCTGTTTTCTTTGACCAGAGCATTTATTTTCTCTATGGTATCTTCAGAATCTGAGATTTGTTCTTCTATCTCTTGTATTCTATTGGTTATGCTTGATTCTGTAGTCTCCGCTCATTTACCTAGGTTTTCCATATCCAGCCAGTTCTCGTTTTGTGTTTTCTTCATTGCCTCCATTTCAGTTTTCAATTCTTGAACTGTTTCCTTTACTTGTTTGATTGTTTTTTCTTGGTTTCTCGGGGTATCATTCACGGATTTACTTATTTCTTCAAACTTTTTGTTATATTTCTCATCCATTTCTATACTCATTTCTTCAATCTTTTTGTTATATGTGGAGGGCCGGACCACATTCTCCATTGCTTCTAGGAACAAAGGTAGAGATTGACCTCTGTGACCTCAAGGTGTGGCGGTACACGCCTTTAGTCCTGATGCCTGGGCGGCAGAGGCAGATTGACCTCTGCAACCTCAAGGCGTGGTAGTACACGCCTTTGGTCCCGATACCTGGGAGGCAGAGACAGGCAGACCTCTGTGAGTTCAAGGTGATGTAGCACACGCCTTTAATCCCAGCGCACGCGCTTGGTAACTCTCTACCGCTGCGTCCCTGCCTACTTCCGAGGCATCACCTGGGATAATGGGCAGCGGACCAATCCAAGAGTGACACGTCAGAAGCGAGGACTGTTTCCTTTATAAGGGCTGGGTTCCCCTCATTCTGGGTCTCCGCTTTGGAAGCTGATGCTCTCCCTCTCAAGACACATTAAAGCTTTACTGCAGAAGTATCCTAAGTGCCCCGCGTCGTTCTTGCTGGCGAGAAGGTAGCGCGGGACAGTTATACTTCTCGACCAGTTCCTTAAGGGAGTTATTCATATCCTGTTTAAGGGACTCTATTGCTTTCATAATGGCACTTTTTTCCACTTCATCTGGGTTAGAGTGTTCAAATCCTTCTGTTGTAGGGTCGTTGGGATCTGGTGTTTTCATGTTGTTTTTCAGATTGTTGGAGGAGATCTTGCCTTGGCGTCTGCCCATCTCTTCGTTCAAATGCTCTCTATTGAACTTCTGGTAGCGGGTCAGGTTCCCTTGTTGGGCAGGGAGTTCACAGATAGAATGCCTACCTTTCCTCAGGCAGGCACTCGCTCTTTCCGGGATGCACCTACAGAGCAGGCCCAGTGTGCAAGGCAGCTGAGCTGGGGAAATTTTATGGCCCCAGTGGGAGGGGAGAAATATAGAAATTTGTACCTGGATGGAAGCTGGGATGGCAGCTTCTTATTGTGTGGTCTGCTAAACTAAACCAGCATGTATGTTCTAAAGGTATCTTGACTTCACAATTTGGGTCTAAGGGTACGATGCTTTGGAAAAGAGGTTCTTCTTTTGTTTTCACAGAAGATGAGACCCTGTGGATTGCTTCTAGACCAATATGGTATGATAGATTACGCCCTCCTGTAAGGTTGCTCTGAACACCCTCAAAAACTTTCTTTGCTCAACTTCAGACTGAGATGAACTTGACACACAGGATACACCATGAAAGACTTGATTAACAATGCTCTCATATAGCATGAAGCAGTTTGGAGAGAAAAAAAAGCTGCACCCATATTCTCAAATATAGTTTACATTTAAAGGGGAGTATGGTATCGATATGAATAATTTGCATTGGTATTGTATAGTTCATTTTAAAATGTAATGTACAATTAAGAAATATAGGTTAATAGGCAATCATTGATAATAGTCAAGCTTGTAGTCATGTTAGTTAGATTTTCTAGATATATAGAAATATATTTCGGTTAGATAGGCATTCTTCAAATTTTTCAAAGACTACAGAATATGACATTTAATGTTTTAATAATTTAGGGCTTTTCATGACAATGAGACATATCTGCTACTGGCAGCACCAATCTACTTCAAGAGGAAGATGGGCGTCAAAGAGGCTCCTTATGGAGTTTGATAGACATTTGGGCAAGAAACTGCTCTTGCCTAGATTGATGCATAAACTGGACATGAAGAACCCACAGAGAGAGGACTGTTGAACTTGCCTAAGGTGAGATGGTTCTTATGGTTTCCTGTTTCATGAAAGCCTGCGGGACATTCTGCAGGATACAAAAGAAAATGACTGAACTGTATTTGAAATTTCCTGATTCATGGAAAAGTCTGCTGGATACTATGGGCCCGAAGGCTGAAGATGGATGCCCCAATGGTACAGAAAAACTTTGGGTGACTGTCCAAGCAGGGAGATGTCTCTGTCATTTCTTGAGTTTTGGAAGTTGCTTACTTCTTGTTTACTTAGGACAAAGATTCTATGGTGATATTCGAGATAGTCATCACTGTGATAGTGGGGCAAGGACAGTTCAGGTACCCTCTCCTCTATTACCCAAGGACCTAGCTGTGGACATCCCCTTGAACACCTGGAATCCCCTCTAGAGCCAAGTCTCTTGCTAACCGTAAAATGGCTCCTTTTATGTAGATATCATCTTCTCTGCTCATATATCCGCCCTTCCTCTATCTCCACACTTCCACTCCCCCAAGCTCTCCCCAGTCTTTACCTTCTCCCTTTGCTTTCCCCCTCCCCCCTCCCCCCATCCCTACTCCCACCCCTACCCCACCCCCATGCTCCCAACTTTTGCCCGGAGAACTTGTTTGCTTCCAATTTCCAGAAGGATCAATATATGTATTCCTTTGGGTTCACCTTGTTATTTGGGAAAAAATGTGTAGCCCAGTCTGGCCTGGAACTCGTAATCCTCCTGCCTCTGCCTTCTTCAGCAAATCCTACCCAAATCACCATAGAATCTTTGTCTGGTGATGAATGGAGATAGAGACAGAGACCTTCATCAGAGCAACGGACTGAGCTCCCAAGGCCCAATTGAAGAGCAGAGGGAGGGAGAAACGGCCAAGGAAGTCAGAACCGTGAGGAGTTGATCCATCCACTGAGACAATGTGCCTGATCTAATGGGAGCTCACCAAATCAAGCTGGACCAGGACTAAACGAGCATGTAATCAAACTGGACTCTCTGAATGTGGCTGCCAATGGGAGCAGATTAAAAAGCCATCAATAATGGCACTGGGATCTGTTTCTAATGTATGTACTGGCTTTTTGGGACCCTAGTCTATTTGGATGCACAGCTTCCTAGGCCTTTAGGTAGGGGGGAGGGCCTTGGACTTACCACAGGGCAGGGTACCCTGCCCTCTCTTAAGGAGAGAGGGAGAGGGAGAAGGGATGTGGGGAAGTGGGAATGGAATGGGAGGTGGGGAGGAAGTTTAAATTTTTGAATGAAAAAATAAAAAAAATCTCAACATTGTAAGTTGCATGAAATAAAAAATAAACCACCGCAAACCTTCAGACTAGTAAGCAGATTAAAAAAAAAAAAACAATGTGACATAATCAAGGAAAATGAGGATTTAGTACTTCCCCCTATGCTTTGAACAATGTAATTTCTCAACATTATTACTGCATGAAGTTCAAAGTAGGCCTTAAAGAAAAAAAATCTTTCTGTAATAAAGAAAATTACAAAGATACAAAATGAAATGTAAAGTCTTTTGCAAGAATAGGTGTTGGGACACTGGTGAGGAAAAAGATTTTCATCCTTCATTGTACACCTGACACCTATACAAACAACCTTACCTTTAACATCTGCAACACTAGTAATATATAATAGTCATGGACTTGGTAAAATGAAAAAGCAACTCCCACTAAAAATACTTGTATTCATCCTACAGAAACCAAGAGATAGGAGTGCTATTCGAAAGGCTCCACATGCACGTCAAACATGTGCATCCTATTGAAGGCCAGAAATGGGAAGCTTGATTTCCAGTATCTCCGAAGAGCTTCAACATCTGCATTCACAACCAGCATCCTGCTTGGGTTACCTCTGACTTTAGTACTTTGCAAGCAAGTATTATGTTTGGGGAGTTCAGGGAGGTACCTGTTGTCAGTAACTTCGTGTTTAGAATGTGCTGTAGCTGTTTTTGAGCTATAGAAAATGATCACCCCCAAAATGGAACATTTTTGATGTAGAAGGGTCATCTGTCTATGTTTTACTTTCATTGGTTAATAAAGAAACTGCCTTGGCTTTTTAATAGGACAACACCTTAGATAGGCAGAATAGACAGAACAAAATTCTGGGAGAAAGAAAGCAGAGTCAGGCAGACGCCATGATTCCCCTTCCTGAGATGGACGCTGGCTAGACTCATGCTGGTAAGCCACGACCTCATTGTGGCATACATATTATCAGATATGGGTTAGTCAAGATGTGAGCATTAGCCAATAAGAGGCTAGAACTAATGGGCCAGTCAATCTTTAAATGAATACAGTTTCCATGCAATTATTTTGGGTAAAGCTAGCTGGGAGGCAGGAAACAGCCCACTGCTTATTTTGCAACACATTTTTACCAAGAGGAAAATGGATTTGATTTTAATTAATCAGGACTTTCCTGTAGATGTGAAAACTATAGGAAGGTGAAAAGGAGGCTGATAAGTATAAAGGAATCCTGACGTTTACATGGACAATTCTTTTAAAAAAATAAAAAATGTATTTCATTAGCATCATAAATAGTGAAATCTGCTTATATTAAAAAATAGGTGAAGCTTTGTTTGGACATTATTTCCTTGCAAAGCAGTACATATCCTTTGTAAAAAACTACCATATTTACAATTTCATTTCCTTGACACTTAGGTAGGATTGAAAGCCAGAGGAAAACATGAAAGAATGAACTTTGAAATAATCTGTACTGCTAAGGTGGTATCAGTGAGGGTAATCAGATTAGGGTAAAGCAGTTTCTAGAATCCTGGGCTAATCTGGGTAGTTAGCTCATTTGGTGAAAGGCCAGGGATGTGCCTGTTCAATCCAGCATCTCTTCTGGCGTGGCAGCTTTCTCCAGGGAACCAGCAAGGTTAATGAAACCCCAATCAGTCTCAAAAGAAAAACCAGGCAAGAGTACTGGAGTTATCACAATCTAGTCTTACCAAAAAAAACAAAAAAACTATAAAGTGCATGTCCATAGATGTGAGCCGGCCATCTCATCTTCAAATATGGGCAACACAACTAGAATTTGAATTTCGAATAACCCGACATGCCTTACTTTCAATAAAAGATGATCTCTTAATTTATGAATATGTCTTTTAATGAGGCATGTTGGATCTGTTAGATACAGCAATGAAACATTGACAAGTGTGCATTATAACCTTACATGATAAATCTCAAAAACAAGCAAATCTGAGACTTTTCCCAAAGCACACCCATTTATACAAACTAAAATCCCTACTTTAAACCAGATTCTCGGAATGTGGCCGGATTCTCTGAATGTGGCTGGCCTGAAGTCTTTCTGTAAAGCCATTGACTATGACACTGGGACTTGTTTCCTCTGCATATACTGGATTTTGGGGATCCAGTCTGTTTGGATACTCACCTTCCTGGACCTGGAGGGAGGGGGGAGGAACTTGAACTTCCCACAGGGCAGGAAACACTGACTGCCCTAAGGGACGAAGAGGGAGGAGGAGAGGGAGTGGGGGGAGTGGGAGGGTGTTGGGAAGAAGGGCGGAAATGGAAACTTTTATAATTTAATAAAATTACTTTCAAAAAAAATTGATTTAGAAGTCTCGTTTCTCCACCTACTGTTTTTGAGGAGTAGATTGCAAAAACATCAATTTAACTTGTGCTAGGTGGTAGTGGTTTGTTTTTTTAAACCAAAGATAGCCCTGCCAAACTTGTTGATCTTCTGCTTCATCTATTCAAGTCAATTACTGGGTCAAGCTGCTGTGCCTGTCACTGTAGGAAACCAGTTCATGCCTATATCACTGTCATCATGAAAATGTTCCATTCTCCAGAGCAGTGCACTTACCCTCTATCACTTCCTGCCTAAATCCAAGTTAAAATCCATGATTTCCGTTGGGTTTTAGCGCAGTTTGAGTCTACAAGGTCCTTTCTTTCCATGTCACAGTAGCTGTTCACAAATACATTAAATATAGATATGTTCTGCACTTGATAGCCACACACTTACAAAATCAGCTGCGTACGTTGGTGTGTTTGTTTTACTAGGGCGGCTCATAAAAGCAGTTCTCATTGCTAAGTTTGGTACATTACAATTTTGAGTGCGTTAATACAACAGTGCATTGGGAAAATACTGAGCCTCTACAAAATAACTTTACCTTTATAAACAAACTAATGTAATTTTCTTCACTCAAACAAGCATAGACTTTTTAATATTTCCTCAAGATAAATATCTCAATGAAACTCTAAGTTCACTCTATTGTGTGCCGGAGTCATGGGCTTAGGACAGTTAATACACTTAGAAGATGCTACCTGTTTAGTGTTATTTACACTGGTATGTCCATCATCCCCTAATCTGGAAGGTGAACAAACTATATTCAGAATGTGACTGAATTTGCGTCAATAACTGGGAACGGTATAGCTTTAATTAATCAGTTACTAAACACATAATGGGACTTAGTCTTGAGTGGGAATTTTCTTCATACTCCTCTTATGGCCTGGGAAACTTAATAAGAGGTTAACATGATGAAGGAGCCCCTGCTAAGGCAGACCTTATGGTAACGAAGGGAAAATGACAAGTGTACATGGGTAAATTATCAGCAACAGGTTAGTACAGGTTAGGTACTGAAATCAAACACTGAAGGCCGAAAACGTCGCCTCTGAAATATTCTTTCTATCCTGAAAGAGAAACTAGAGAAAAGACACGATTCCCTCAGAAAGCAATGAGTCGATTCAGGTTGTGACTTTATATTTAAGCACCACTCAAAAACATGGACACAAAGCAAACGATTTCTCTTTGCCCGTCACTATTCCAGCTACACAGCTTCGAGAGTTCTGTTCTCATTACACAACCCTTTCTCTGTTCCCAGAAGATAAGACGGCCCTGCGACAAATGGGACAGGTGGTATTTTCTGATAACCAGCGGTCGATGCAGTGGGCGTGGTACTCATGGGAGCAAGGTAGCTTACGAATTTTGTTGCCTACCATATATTCCGTAATGCAAATAGTACATGTCTTCAGTGCGTCATTTTCACCAAAACTTCTCATTGCTAAGTTAGCAATCTGTTCTTTGGTGAGTCCTCTAGTTTGGTGGTTGTCATTAAAAGGGTAAAGTAGGGTTTCATACACCCTTGAGCTTCTTTGTGAACTTTCACCATTGGAACTAAAGCCGGGGTTGGAGCTGGAGCCAGCAGCAGAGCTGTTCTGACCAGAGCGCCCTCTTCCACTCCGTGGAAACTCACCAAAACCTGTCGTTCTCTGCCTTGATGGGGTTTGAAAAGGAACAGGTGCAGTTTCCCTTGATCCAGTATCGAAGAGTGTAAGAGTGGAAAACCTGTTAGTATTCACATAGGTTCTCTCATCTGCAGGTTCAAAAAATGTTAAGGTGCTTATAAAACCTCCACGACCACTATCATAAAGGACCATGGTGTTTGGGGCCTGGGACCTTGACCGAGTTCTGCTAGCTACGCTATCTCTCTGGTGGTATTCTCCCTGCAGAACTCTTCTGACTTGAAGGTCTGTGGTTGGAGGTCTTTGACCAGATCCTGCCGCTCCACCATTGGTACCCATGTCTGAAGAACTTGACCCTTGAGCGGCAGAATTTCTTGACCCAGAAGCCGCCAAAAGATCTCTACCTAGCAACTCAGGTCCAGTTATCTGCTGTCTCAAAGTCCCATGGCGAGGGGTTCTAGAACTTCCCTCGATCTCATTTACCAAAGGGTGCACAAAAGTATGAGATGAGACACTACGATGAGATCTTCGTGGAATTTCATTTGCTGTGTGCAGAAGAGACCTACTTCTTTCAGCTCTGGCTCTGGGTCTTCTCCCGTGTTCTGGTTTGCGGCTTCTTGCCCTGCTCCGACCTCTGGTGGATGGCACTTCTGTTAATGCTTCAGCAGAACTGCGTTCTGACCTAGGTGGTCTGGCAGATGATGTCTCAGATGCTGAATTTTCCATTGGCCTTTGGCTGCTGCTGTCCATGTTTTCTGCACTAAGATTTGTAGCAGACAGTTCATTTCCGTTCTCTGGGGTTTGTCTTCCATTATTACGGTTCACACGTGTCTCTAAACTGAATCTGAGATCACCAGTGTGTGGATTAGTGTGGCCCACTGCCCTCCAGGACTGATTTCCTCTCTGACCACTTCCTGTTGTATTGCCAGTCTGTTGGACAGAGTTAGGACAATCAATTATGGAGTCACCATTGGACACGTCATCTGAAGAGTCTCCAGGTCTATTTTCATCTGAGCTCTGTGGCGGGGGCGGCCCCTCTTTGATTTGCTGTAGTCTTCTGAGTAACTCCTCCTCAGTACTTTGACCCGGGGTGCCTAGCAAATTGTTGTCTCTCATAAGTCGATAGTCTTCTCCGCTCAGATTATTTACAAATCGATAGAAAGCTTCTTTCCGATTCAATCGAATCAATTGCCTTCTGCGCTGTGCTGCAGATTGGTCATTTCTTTTATCACTAGAATCTGAGTTTTCCATCTTGATGAACAAGTGGAGGATTTCTGTCTGTTATGACATAGGACTGAAATCCAATAAACCGGACTTTCAGTTTTCTTCACTAGGCTTCGGTGGTTCGGCCAGGAGCGGACTGGCTGGGCTCTGAGGCCTCAGCTGCTGCCGTGGCCACCTGAGCTCTGCCGCGTGGCTGCCTCCTGCTCCCTAGCCCGCCTCCGAATGGCTGGGAGAGACCCGCCTCTAGCCCAGGAGCTCCGCCCATTCTGACACGTAGCTCAAGCAGCCATTATCTTCCATTGTTACCTAGCGGTGACAGAAATCGACTCAAGGTAAATTTTCTTAAAGTCACCCCAAATTACCTATTGAATATAGTTCAGGTCCCCTTTCTCAGCTACTTCACGTGACTCAAGAAGTCCTACTTAGAAAGCAGATGATTCAGCCAAAGCGTACCAGGTGGGCCTGGGGAAGAGCGACTGGTAGTCCTATTTGAAGGACACACCCACTCTTCTTGCAAGGCTGGCATCATGCTGGGGAATTTAGTGAGACAGTGACTGCTTCGTGATAGGCTGGCATCACACAGGAAGTTCATTGTGCCATTCCCCAATGACAGTGGCTAGGTGCCATCATGAGAAGGAACCAAGAGTTGACCTTCTCTACTCTGGTGTCATGAGAACAAGGATTAAGTCATGGAGCCTGAAGACACCCGGCTACAGCCCTCGAGTGGGAGATAGCTGTAGGGACTATTACAGAGAATGGGAAAGCAGATATGGGCTTGCTGATTCATTCAGGTTGGCATCTGATTAGGGTGGTAAGGAAAAGGGTGGTTTTAGCCCAGCCCTCCATGTAAAGAACTGTTAGTGTCACCCGAGGTCAGCAGGAAGTTTGACTTCTAGAGGGGCCTGCAGGCCATGCATTTCACTACCAGCAGGATGAAAAATGAAAACTCAGACCTGTTGGAGCGCTTCATTTCCACAACCCCCTTCCTCCCACAGTGCATTCACTGAGGGGTGATTTATGAAAACACAGAGGCTGGGCCTCCTGCTCAGATCTCAGTTCTCTGTTTGCTCCCCTTCCCCACTCTTCAAAGTGTTCAGGGGCCTCTCATCAACTTGGTAAGTAGGAAGAGCCTGGGCCATAAACTCTGGAGAAGGTGGAACATGGGAGCACCTGCTTAGCCATAAGGCTTGGAAAAGCAAAGTGTGTGTAGTAGATGCTGTTGCTATACAAAGAAGAGACGCTCCCAAAGAAGATGGACATGGTGAAGGCCTGACCCTTGGCTAGTCCAGGATCAGCCGTGACATAAATGGGAGATAAGGAAAGAGAACTCTATTTAAACACACCAATCTTTGCTGCTAGCAGACTCCAGTGTTGGGAGACCCAGAAAGAAATCACACACAAATGTGATTTAAAAATTTGTTAACTGGAGGAATTGGTATGATGTGCTGAGTTTTCCTATGCCAGACTTAGTCCATCACTTCTGATTTCAGGACCCTTCAGCTCCTCAGGATATAGACAGAATGCAGCCAGATTCTCTGAGAGGATATAAGACAAATGGCATCTAACCTAGTTCCCAGTAGAGTCCTTGTTCCCCCTTGGAACCTCATGAGCACAAACTTCACTGTCTACGTTTCTATTGACATTTTGTTCTTCCCGTGTCCCACCCATTAATTTTTACATACAGTGTTCCAGGACGTCTCTACCCTGCAACTCGGAACTCTTCTAAATTCCTCAGTGTGTAAGTCCAAAGGCCTATGGCCTATGGCCTATGGTCACGTTTATAACATTAATGATTCCCACCCTGGTACCAAGGTTCTGGATTTATTTCTTTTCTCATTATCCTGACAAAGTGCCAGAACAAAGTATCTTTAGAAGACAAGGGCATATTTTGAGTCAGGCTTTGGAGCAGATACAGCCCATCATATTGGGATAGCATGGTAGTGACAGTGGCTCCAGCTCTTGTGGCAGGCTGTTGAGACAGCTCTTTACACTGTGCCAGTGGTGGCAAGGCAGGAAGTGATGATGCTCTGCTCAGTTTGCTTTTTCCTTTTATCCTCTCCTCTGGGAGCCCAGCCCATTGACCGTTGCAGCCCACATTTCCGGGGTGTATTCCCTGAGAGTTGTCTCTCTAGAAATGTCCTACTAGACAGGCCCAAATCCAGTTATGGTGACAATAAAGATCAACCACAGAAACATAATGAAGACCATGTACAACAACCTTGTCACCAGAATATACTAAATGGGAGGAAATGGAAAGCGTTTCATTTCGAATAAGAAGGTGAAATGTTCACTTTCTTCATTCTTATTCAGTGCAGTGCTGAAATCTTAGTCAAAGCAATAAGACAGGAGACAGAAGTCTAAAGAAAACAGAAGTAGTCAAATTGCCTCTCAGATACTGTACTTGAAAGATCCAGAGGAGTCTTACATGCTAAGCCATCTCTCTAGCCCTACAAGTAAAAATGTAAAAGAACAATTAGCAATTGTTGTAGGAGGGGGTAAAGGGAGGGTGAGTGGGGGAGTGGGAGGAGAGGGAAGGAATTGGAAATTTTGAAAGGTATTATTTATAAAGCAATGAAAAACAAAGAAACAAAAAATAAAAATGTAAAAATCGGGCCTGGAGAGATGGCTTGGCAGTTAAGAGCACTGGCTGCTCTTCCAGAGGGTCTGACTTCAATTCCCAGCACCTACATGGCAGCTCACGACTGTCCATTCCAGAGGATCTGACACCTTCACACCAAAGCATGTAAAATAAATTTAAATAAATAATAAAAGATTTAAAACACCAAAAATCAATTTGAAGAATGACTTTCTGATATGAATTAGAAAAATTAATTTTGTGAAAATTCTGATCTTACCAAAAGCAATTGACAGATTCAGTGCAATCCCTATCAAAATTAAAATGCTATTCTTCACAGAATTGCTAAAGAACTTCCAAAATTCACAGAGAGACACAGAACATCACACGTGACCAGAGCTATCCTAAGCATGGCAATGCCGGATTTGTTACACTACAGAACCATAGGGACAAAAACAGCATGCTACCAGCACCAAAACAGAGACAAAACAAAAATATAGAAAAGAGACTCAGAGTAAATCCACACTGGTACAGGTTTCGTGTGTGTCTGAGACAGGATCCCTTGCAGCTCAGGATGGTGTTACCTTGAACTACTGATCCTCCTGCCACTATCTCCCAAGACCTGGAATTGCAGAAGGTCATTTGACAAAGGTGCCAAAAGCTCACACCACAAAAAGCACCACTTTCTCAACAAATGGTGCTGAGAAAACTGTATGTTCTCCTGAAGAAGAATTAATCTAAATCCCTATCTCTCACCTTGTACAGAAGTCAATTAGGTCTGCCACAACGACCTTAATGGAAGGCTTTCAAATTTGAAACTGCTGGCCTGAAATGGGGAGAACACGTCACGATATAGGTGAGGCGTGGAAAAGCCTTTCTGACAAGAGCTCCAGGGGCTCAGGAGGCAGAACCGACAGATTGGGTTTTATAAAACTGTAGAGCTGCACAGCAAAGGGAACAGGCAGCAGGGCAGAGAGGCCGTATACAGAAGGAAGGAATTTCTTGCTAGCTCTATACCTGACACTGAATTAATATACTCAAATATCAATATCCAAATCATCCAGTCAATACATTAACCAATGAAGTAACAAACGATTCTTAGAAGAAGAAAGGCAAATATGGCTGATAAAGTTAGGGAAAATATTCAACATCCTTAGACAGTGGCAGTTCTGCAAGGTAAAACTACATTCAGATTCCATCTCACTCCAGTCGAAATGGCCACCAAAAACAAAGCAGTGACATCACATGCTGGCAAGAATGTGAGAAAGTGAAACCTGGTAGAGATGACAACTAATCCAGCCACTATGGAAAATAACAGTGCAGGTTCCTCAAAGCACTGACGATGGAACTGTCACATGATGTAGCTGCAGGACTGTTGGGAATAGCTGCAAAGGAATCTGAGCCAGCCTGTTACAGAGTGATGAGGGAGCCCCTGTTCCTTTTGTGGCACTATTCACAATAGCCACGTTATGGCATCATCCTAGGTGTTCATCAACAGATTAATGGATAAAGGAAATGTGACGTTTCTCTCTCTCTCTCTCTCTCTCTCTCTCTCTCTCTCTCTCTCTCTCTCTCTCTCTCTCTCTCTTTCTCTCTCTCTCTCTCTCTCACACACACACACACACACACACACAAAACTATGAAAGAGAGAGGGTAATTATTTGGGGAGAGAAGGGGGACTAGCAGAAAAAGGAAAGAGTACAAAAGAGCATGAACAATCTACAATGATATGTGTGTGTAAATGTCATATTGGAATTCATTATTTCCTGTACTAAGTGAAAACTGTTAATTAAAAGATGTTCTATCTATATTAATAGCAATCACCAGGAAAACAAAGTATTTTGTTACCTCTAAAGCTGTTTGTTTTATGAAGCAGGAAATTTCAAAGACAGTTCAGTCACTTTCTTCTGTGTCTTGCAGAATGTCTCGCAGAATCTTTCATGAATCAGGAACCCCAAAGGACTATCTCACCTTTAGGCAAGTTCAGCAGTCATCTCTCTGTGGGTATTGCCTGTCCAGTGAGGTAGTCCAGGCAAGAGAATTTCTTGTCAAAATGGCTAGGGAGCCTCTTCGATGCCCATCTTCCTTTTGAAGTAGCTTGGTGCTGCCAGGAGCAGAGATGTCTCACTGTCATGAAAAGTCCTAAACTTTTTAAAACATTTAAATGCCATATTCTGAAGGTCTCTGAAAGATTTGAAGAATATCTAAGTGAAATATATCTTGCTATATCTATAAAATCTAATATGACTACAAGCATGACTATTAAAGATGACTCTGTATTAACCTATATTTCTTATTTATACATTACATTTTTAAATGAGCTATGTAATCACAATACCTTAATCAAGATCAGAAATACATATAGATATAACAAAATTGACCTTAAATTTTTATCAATAAAGCAAGATCCGTACCAATGCAAAATTTTCATATCTATATCATATCCCCCTTTCAATGTAAAGAAACAGTTATAAATAATATTTGAGAATATGGGTGCAGTTTATTGAAATACTTTCTTACTCTTTTGCTGGTACATAATTAAAAACTGTTGCTTAGTGAAAGGAATTTCAGTTCATTATTTTATTGAAGCTCTAGCTATTGCTTCAGAAGAATTAACCCCCAAAGCAACTTAAGACAACATTTATTATTGCATAATGTCTGTGGGTCAAGAATTTGAGCATAACTTAGCTGGTCATCTTTAGCTCAGAATCTTATGTAAGACACAGGTCGTGGCATAGGGTCTGATCTGATAGTTCAACCTGGGGAGTATGATGGGTAGTTTTCGGTCAACTTGTCACAAACTAGTGTTATCTGAAAGTAGCGATCTCCAATTGTGAAAATGGCTCCAAAAGTTCCTTCTTTAGGGCATTTTCTTGACTAGTGATTGATAAGGATGGCCTAGCCCATTGTGAGTGGTACCATCCCTATGCTGGTGGTACTGGGGTATATAAGAAAGCACGCTAAGCAAGTCCTGATGAGCAAGCCAGTGAGAAACAGTCCTACATGGCTCCTGCATCAGTTCCTGCTTCCAAGTTTCTGTCCTGTTTTGAGTTCTTCCCCTGACTTCCTTCAGGGATGGACTATATGGAAGTGTAAGTCAAAAAAGCCATTCCTCCCCAACCTGTTTTTGGTCATAGTGTTTCACCATATCAATAAAAACCCTAATTAAGACAGGAAGAAACTACTTCCAAACTCACTTAACCTGATTGCTAGGGGGATTTAGGGACTTTTTGTTGTTTCTTTGTTCGTTGTTTTGTTTCTTTATGGCTGTTGACAAGAAACATCAGTTCCTCACCATATGGGGTTCTCTATGGAGTGACTCCAGCTCACAACCTGGCAGTTGACTTCCTTCAGTGTGAGTAAAGGAAAGAGAGAGACAGAGAGAGATGGGAAAAAGGAAGGAAAGAAGGAGAGAGACATTATAGGCTTCAGTGTAGAGGACAGATGGTGGAACACACCTGTAATCTCAGGTTGGGAGGCCAATTTAGCCTCCATAGCAAGACCCTGTCTAAGAATCCAACAAACAATGGGTAAAAGAATCTTGTAAAAAAAAAAAGTAACTTCAGACAATTTATTAATGTGCTAGTGCTACCCTAATGAAACACCAAATACTCAGTGTCTTTAAACAAGAGAAGTAGTTTCTGTCTTTCAGTGCTGGGAAAATAGATCACAAAGATCAAGATGTTGATAGAGGTGATTTCTCCAGAGGTGTCTCTCCTTTACCTGCAGATAGCCATTTTATGCCTGTGCTTCCTAACAGTATTTTCTTTGCTCATATCCGTCTTCAAATTTCTTCCTCTTATTAAGGATACCACCCATTGTAGGTAAGAGCCAACTCAAGTGATCCAATTACAACTTAATTATCACAACCCTCTCTCCAAACACTCTGGCACAATGGGGCATAAGGCTTCACCATAAGACTTGGAGGGCAGGTCGTAAGAATCAGCTTCTAAACACTATGTTTAAGAATTCCTATCATTTTTTTTTTACCATTTTTATCATTGTATCATCTTTTTATCTCAACAGAAGTGTTCATCATGTTTCTTGTCTCTAGACAACAGTCTACCATAGGCACAAATGGAACAATCTGTAATGAAATAAAAATAAATTGAACCTATGTAATGATTGAAACATTAGGCTATGGAGCTGTGTTATAGCTCAGTGTCTGTTTAGCATGTATGAGGACCTGGCTGTAATTTATAGAATCTAAACTTCCAAACCAAGCACATACAGACACATAGACACAGACACAGACACAGACACACACACACACACACACACACACGTACACACACACACACACACACACACACACACACACACATGCCTAGGCTAATTTGGATATGGAATTGGTAAAAGTTTGAACATCGTGATCCTAGAGTCATTGCTTTGTGGGGTTACTAGAGGTTATCAAGTGTCCTATTTTCAAAATAAATACTTTTAAGAAACTTTCAGTATTGACTTTGTAAATGGAAAATGAAACGTAGTCATTACTGACTTTACAGTATAAACTGAATTCATGAACTACCTCTTTAGAAATGCTGTTTAATCAAGATTTCTGTTCCTACTGTAGATAGGAGTCAGATAGAGTTCATTCCGTGGTTTCCATGTATCTCATAGTGAATGTAACACTGGGCAAGAGGCAAAGAGATGTTCAGCTATGACATCTCCTTGAGATTCTCTAACAAGGAGTTCAGCCAATCTTTGAGTTCTGAGAAGGTAATACTAAAATACTAGCAGAAGGTGAACATTAAATTCAAATTAAGGGACCAGGAACAGCAAGTTCTGTGGCTCATCAAGGAGTCCAAGAGCCCCAACCCCTACCCTTGAAGTTATCATAGACCTCCCATCCTCATCAGCCCCAATTAAGCATATGTGACCTCCTGCATTTCCATGGGATGAAAATTTTTAAATAATTATTCTGTTATCTTTTTACATTAGCTATTGATTTTTCAACTATATACTGCCATTTTCTTCTGCAAAGATTCAGCAGTTTTCAACATTTAAGGCTAAATAAGTATGTGTGGGTTGATTTTGGAACCAAGTTACCATTTATATCACTGATGCTTGGTAAAGAAGGATTTGAATTGAAGAAAAAATATAAACACATTTTATTTTAGAACTGGATCTACCTGTAAACTTGAAACTGCTTGCATTTTATTTTCTTCCTATTGGGTTGCTTCATTCAGTTTTGATAAATACGAGTACCTGATCTAACCATAACTTGTTCTGCCGTGTTCAATTGATATCCCTGTGTAACATGAGGGCTGGTTTGTTGGGGTTTCTGTCCCACCCAATACCCCACAGCCGGCAAGCCCCCCCAAAAATCACACACAGGATTCCATAAGATTATAAAACTGATTGGCCCATTAGCTTAGGCTTCTTGTTAACTCTTGTAGTTTATATTAACCCATTACTATGTTAGCCATATGGCTTGGTACCTTTTTCAGCTGTCAGCTCACATGTTGCTTCTTCGATGTTCTAAGGCAGGAATGGTGGAGGGAGCTTCCTGCTTCCCAGAATTCTTCTGTTCTCATTGCATCACCTCTACTTCATGTCTGGTTTTGCTGCCTATACTTCCTGCCTGTCCAATCAGCATTTATTTAAAATATGATTGACAGATTACAGACAATTCTCTCACACCATCCCTGGAAGAGCTGCTCATTTCCAAATGGAAACAGAGGAATGGATCTGGAGGAGAGGGGAAGAGAACTGGGAGGAATGGAGAGAGGGGAAATGTGGTTCAGATGTTATGTAGGAGAGAATAAGAAGAAGAAGAAGAAGAAGAAGAAGAAGAAGAAGAAGAAGAAGAAGAAGAAGAAGAAGAAGAAGAAGAAGAAGAAGAAGAAGAAGAAGAAGAAGAAGAAGAAGGTGATACCAGTGTTAATAGAAGAGAAAAGCAATGAGGTCTGTTTGAGACTACTTTTCCACTAGGCATGGCTGACAATTTTTCAGGGTTGGGTATTGAGTCTAGAGACTTTCCTATGCTGGGTAAAAGCTGAACCACTGAGCTGCATCCATAGTCCATGATCTTCTCTTTGAGGTCTCTTAAATCATTCCAGGATATAGCTCTTGTGATAGACAGCTATTAGCATGGTGCTGAAGTCACAGACATCTGAGCTAACCTCAGCAATTTCCTTGAAATGGGTGACCTCTCTGTCTGAAATGGGTTGACCTTGTTTATACAATTTTTCAACCATTGTGATAACTGCAATTGTCCCTAAATCAGTAGGAACATAGTCACATTCATATGTCAATGCTTGCTAGAGTTCAGGGAAAGCACTTTTCTGGCTTTAGTAAAAGGTACCTTGATTAGTTGCTTTTCTTTTGTTATGCTAAAATGCTATGAGGAAGAGCACTTAGAGAAAAAACGTTTTTGGAGGATTATGTTCCCAGAGATAGTCTGCTAAAGGATAATGCTTTTGTACACTATAAATATTTGCATTCATATTGGTTTAATAAAACGCTGGTTGGCTAGGAGCCAGGTAGGAGATATAAGTGGGGCAACAAGACCAAAAGAATTCTGGGAAAAGGAAAGGCCAGACAGTCGCCACCCAGACGTAGAGAAAGCAAAATGAAATTGCCTCTTTGGGTAAGGTACCAAGCCATGTGACTAAACACAGATAAGAATTAAGGGTTAATTTAAGATGTAAAAGCTAAATAATCTTCATCAGGTTCATCTTCTTATTTAGCTTCTCTAGGATCACGAATAATAGGCTCAAAGACATTTAATTATGGTTAGAATCCACTTATGAGTGAATACATACCGTGTTCCTCTTTTTGGGTCTGGCTTACCTCACTCAGTAAAGCGTTTTCTATTTCCATCCATTTGCATGCAAAATTCAAGATGTCATTGTTTTTAACCGCCGAGTAAAACTCTAATGTATATATGTTCCACACCTTTTTTAACCATTCTTCTATTGAGGGGCACCTAGGTTGTTTCCATGTTCTGGCTATTACAAATAGTGCAGCTATGAACATAGTTGAACAAATGCTTTTGTAGTATGTTAGGGAATCTTTAGGGTATATTCCCAAGAGTGGTATTGCTGGGTCCTGAGGGAGGTTGACTCCCAGTTTCCTGAGAAACCGCCACACTGATTTCCACAGTGGCTGCACGAGTTTGCATTCCCACCAACAATGGATGAGTGTTCCCCTCACCCCACATCCTCTCCAGCATAGGCTATCGTTGGTGTTTTTGACTTTAGCTATTCTGACAGGTGTAAGATGGTATCTCAAAGTGGTTTTGATTTGCATTTCCCTGATCGCTAAGGAGGTTGAGCATGACCTTAAGTGTCTTCTGGCCATTCGAAGTTCATCTGTTGTGAATTCTCTGTTAAGTTCAGTACCCCATTTTTTAATTGGGTTAATTAGAGTTTTAGTGCCTAGTTTCTTGAGTTCTTTGTATATTTTGGAGATCAGACCTTTGTCTGATGAGGGGTTGGTGAAGATCTTCTCCCAGTCAGAAGGCAGCCTTTTTGTCCTTCTGACAGTGTCCTTTGCTTTACAGAAGCTTCCCAGTTTCAGTAGATCCCATTTATTCATTGTTTCTCTTATTGTCTGTGCTGCTGGGGTCCTACTTAGGAAGAGGCCTCCTGTGCCTAAATCTTGTAGACTACTTCCCACTTTCTCTTCTATCAGGTTCAAAGTGGACGGATTAATGTTGATGTCTTTAATCCATTTGGACTTGATTTTTGTGCATGGTGATAGATATGGATCTACTTTCATTTTTTTACAGGTTGACATCCAATTATGCCAGCACCATTTGTTGAAGATGCTTTCCTTCTTCCATTGTATACCTTTAGCTCCCTTGTCGAAAATCAAGTGTTCATAGGTTTGTGGGTTAATATCTGGGTCTTCTATTCGATTCCATATGTCGACTTCTCTGTTCTTATGCCAATACCAAGCTGTTTTCAATACTGTAGCTCTATAATAGAGTTTGAAGTCAGGGATGGTAATGCCTCCAGAAGTTCTTTTATTGTATAAGATTGTTTTGGCTATCCTGGGTTTTTTGTTTTGCCATATAAACTTGATTATTGTTCTCTCAAGGTCTGTGAAGAAGTTTGATGGGATTTTGATGGGGATTGCATTGAATCTATAGATTGCTTTTGGTAGAATTGCCATTTTTACTATGTTGATTCTCCCAATCCAAGAGCAGGGGAGGTCTTTCCATTTTCTGGTATCCTCCTCAATTTCTTTCTTCAACGACTTAAAGTTTTTGTCAAATAGGTCTTTCACTTCCTTGGTTAGAGTAACCCCAAGATATTTTATGCTATTTGTGGCTATCATGAAAGGTGATGCTTCTCTGATTTCCCTCTCTGCTTCTTTATCCTTTGTGTATAGGAAGGCCACTGATTTTTTGGAGTTGATCTTGTATCCTGCCACGTTACTAAAGGTGTTTATCAGCTGTAGGAGTTCTTTGGTAGAGTTTTTGGGGTCGCTTATGTACACTATCATATCGTCTGCAAATAACGAAAGTTTAACTTCATCCTTTCCAATTCGAATCCCCGTGATCTCCTTATGTTGTCTTATTGCTATTGCTAGAACTTCAAGCACTATATTGAAGAGGTATGGAGAGAGTGGACAGCCTTGTCGCGTTCCTGATTTTAGTGGAAAGGCTTTGAGTTTCTCTCCATTCAGTTTGATGTTAGCTGTCGGCTTGGTGTATATTGCTTTTATTATATTTAGGTATGATCCTTGTATCCCCAGTCTCTCCAACACCTTTATCATAAATGGGTGTTGAATTTTGTCAAATGCTTTTTCAGCATCTAGTGAGATGATCATATGGTTTTTTTCTTTCAGTTTATTTATATGATGGATTACATTGATAGATTTGCGTATGTTGAACCAGCCCTGCATCTCTGGAATGAAGCCGACTTGATCATAATGGATAATTTTTCTAATGTGCTCTTGGATTCGGTTTGCCAGTATTTTATTGAGAATTTTCGCGTCGATGTTCATGAGTGAGATTGGCCTGTAATTCTCTTTCTTGGTTGTGTCTTTGTGTGATTTTGGTATTAGGGTAACTGTAGCTTCATAAAAGGAGTTAGGCAGTGACTCTTCTGTTTCTATATTGTGGAATACGTTAAGGAGTATAGGTATTAGCTCTTCCTGGAAGTTCTGGTAGAATTCTGCATTGAAACCATCTGGTCCTGGGCTTTTTTTGGTAGGGAGATTTTTGATAACAGCTTCTAACTCTTCGCGACTAACAGGTCTATTTAGATTGTTCACATGTTCTTGGTTCAACTTTGGTATATGGTATTTATCTAAAAAAATGTCCATTTCTTTTACATTTTCCAACTTTGTGGCATATAAACTTTCATAGTAAGATCTAATGATTCTCTGAATTTCCTCTGTGTCTGTGGTTATGTCCCCCTTTTCATTTCTGATCTTATTAATTTGCATGTTCTCTCTCTGCCGTTTGATTAGTTTGACCATACTGATGTATATTTTGCTTATCACCATAGATCCTTTGTCTGGAGAAGGACGGCTATGCAGTCGGAGGCCCACATTGGAGCAACGGATTGAGCCCCCCGAGCTCCGGAGGGGGAGCGGAAGGAGGAGGAACATGAAAGACGAAATCAGTACTGCGAGGGATGCTATCACCCACTGATACAAGGGAACGGATCTGATGAGAATTTACCAGGGCCAGTCGGACTGGGACTGAACGAGGACGTGATCTAGCCAGATTCTCGGAATTTGGCCGGATTCTCTGACTGTGGCTGGCCCGGGGTCTTTCTGAAAAGCCATTGACTATGACACTGGGACCTGTTTCCTCTGCATATGCTGGATTTTGGGGATCCAGTCTGTTTGGACGCTCGCCTTCCTGGACTTGGAGGGAGGGGGAGGGAGCTGGAGCTTCCCACAGGGCAGGAAACCCTGACTGCCCTGGGGGACGGAGGGGAAGGAGGGGGGGAGTGGGGGGGAGTGGGAGGGTGTTGGGAGGGGGGGCGGAAATGGAAACTTTTATAATTTAATAAAATTTACTAAAAAAAAAAAAAAGATGTAAAAGCTAGCTAGAGATATGCCTGGGCTATTGGACAAACAGTATTATAATTAATATAGTTTGTGTGTGATTATTCAGGTCTCAGAAGCCAGAAAACAAAAGTACAGTCTCCACTTACAATGGTGGAGTGAAGGCATGGTGGCAAGATCAGGAGCCAACAGCTCACACATTGAACCTCAGGTGTGATACAGGGAGAACAGACGGGATAAAAGTGACAAGAGTTGTCGAAACCTCAAAACCTTACCCCAGCAACATATTCAATCTCTCATCAAGGCCACACACATCAAGCCTCCTGAAATGTTACCATCAACTGGGAACAACTATTCAAAGGCCTGAGACTGTGGTGGGCATCTCATTCTAATTGCCAGAATATCATAGCTTCCTAAGGAAGGCAGATTTTGATATAGAATAAAGCCTTCTAAAAGTAAGACCAGATTTTCCAACAAATAATTTTTTTGATTTGTCTTTCTGTCTGTAGCCCCTTAAATTTTCTCAGCTGAATTTGAGGAGATTTATGATTTGTTCCTTTTTTTGCATTCCTTTTAAAGTTATGATTCATGGTAGGCAGAGGAAAATCACACTTCAGAAGGTGAAAATTTTAAATAGTAAAACCTATCACCCAAATTATTATAACAGAGTTACTAAGATCACAAGCTAAGACTTTCAAGGTGGACCCTACAGCCAAAATATTTTTATTGCTTTGCCCCACGAAAACCAGCCATCTTCTTCTCTGGCAAGCACTTGATGTGCGCAGGGCATTATTTCCTGGGTACAATATGCTATTGTGTTCATTGTCAGATACGCAGAAGATCATGTTATTCAAGGTCTTAGGTAATGTGGCAGGTATAGCAGAGATAGCACAGGCAGAATTTTCCAAAAAAGAAAAAGCAAAATCAGGCGTGCTTGGTATGCCTGGGACTAAAGATGCCTTTACTCTTGGTATGCACTGGAGAGAGAGGCAGGCAGATGTCTGTGAGTTTGAGGCCAGCCTGGTCTACAGAGTGAGTTCTAGGACAGCCAGGACTGTTTCGCAGAGAAACCCTGTCTTGAAAAAACAACAACAACAAAACAAACAGAAGAAAACAAAAGTGAAGAATCAGAGAGATGGCCTGGACTGTGCATGACTAGGCTTTGGATTAAAATTCGACTGGTCCTATGCACGATTCTTGTTTGTAATTACAGCTTGCAATTAAATGGGACAAAAAATCCAAACAAACAAATAAAGCAGGACTTAAAAGTCTGAATGGTTGATGATAGTGTGTATTGGGAGCGTGTCTCTTTCCAGAAGGTAAAAGTATATGGGAGGGGTGGCATTTAAACTGTCTATATTAGTCAGGGTTCTCTAGAGGAAAACTGAGAGAATGTATATTGTAGTGACTTACAGGCTATGGTTTAGCTAGTCCAACAAGTGTTATCTTCTGACATAAGATCTAAGAATCTAATAGTTCAACCCAAGACGATGGATGTCTCAGCTGGTCTTTAGGATACATCAACATACTGAAGAAGTAGGCTCCAATATCAGTGAAGGAAAGCCTCAGCAGCAGGATAGATAGGTTTGCTCATGAGTGTGAAGGCCAGCAAGCAAAGGACAAAAGCTTCCTTCCCCCATGACCCTTATATATAGGTTGCCACCACATGGTGTGGCCCAGATTTAGGGTAGGTCTTCCTACTGCAAATGATCTGGAGGAGGTTCTTCTCTTTGTGTGTTGCTTTCATTGGTTGAATAAAGAGACTGACTTGGCCTTTTGATATGGAAGAACTTACGTGGGCAGAATAGACAGAACAGAATTCTGGGAAGAAAAGCAGAGACAGGCAGACACCATTATTCTCCTGCCTGAGATGGATGCTGGTTAGACTCATGCCGGTTAAGTGGTGATACACATTAATGGAGATGGGTTAAACGGATATGTAAGAGTTAACTAATAAGAGGTTAGAACTAACGGGCCAGACAGTAATTTAATTAATACAATTTCCATGTGGTTATTTCGGGTATAAGCTAGGCAGGTAGTGGGATGCAGCCCGCTCCCCCTCATACTACAGATTGGAACTCCAACGTGATGGACTAAATCCACTTAAAAACCTGAGAGGGCTTGAAAAGGAATTCTAGATGCAAATACAGAGTTGAACACAGCTATTTTGCTGTTTGCCACAAACAGCAGGGTGTCTCTGTTTCTCAGGAAACAGAGAAATTTCCCTGACTCAGCAGTAGCAGCAGGAAAAAAACTGCACCATTTTAAAATGAGGCTTCCTGGGCCCTGCTTTCAGTGCAAACTCCAGTATGGAGCATTTTGGGTCCGGATGTTTGTGTGTCAACTCAGGGTCTGAAAGAATGGTATCTGGGATAATGCTCAGCTCTTCCTGCCTGGGCAGATGGTGGGATCAGGCTTGGGCAGGCCCGAAAGCACGGCAGATTCCGACGGCCATACACAGAGATGTGTCCAGGCTGCACAGTGTTCTGCGTGGTAGATTTGGCTGTAACTCAAAAAGAAAGAGTTTATGCGTTGCACGCTCATTCTCAGAGTTAATTAGTTGAGTGCGGCTCCTACCTGGCTGCCCAGAGCTAGCAGAAATGGTACATCCACCATTTTGAAATTGGAGAGAGGTGGAGCCAACATCCTGAGCAGCCTCAACCAAACTGCTTAACATTTTAAAAGCTCTTCAAGACAGTAGAGAATTACAGACAATGCAATAGGACAGATTCAGACATAAAAGACCTCTAAATGGATCATAGTGTTAGATAAATGTATGTAGACTTGGGAGAGAAAATAAAAAGAGTATATAGTTATAAAATAAATTTAATGTTTTAAAAAAGGGTAAGATCGTTAAAGAGACAGAATAAAGTAATAGAGTAAACATAAAAATGGAAAATTCACAGAGAGTCTGGATTATGTTTATTGTGTTTTCTTTGAATTTTTTGACTGTGAAGGAGCTAAATACAGAGAGACATTTTGTTGTGTGGTCTGCTAAGCTAAACCAACATGTATGTTCTAAAGGTATCTTGACTTTACAATTTGGGTCTAAGAGTATGATGCTTTGGAAAAGAGGTTCTTCTTTTGTTTTCACAGAAGATGAGACCCTGTGGATTGCTTCTAGACTATGATAGAATATGCCCTCCTGTAAGGTTGCTCTGAACATCCTCAAAAACTTACTTTGCTCAACTGCAGACTGAGATGAACTTGACACACACGATACACCATGAAAGACCTGATTAACAATGTCCCCATACAACACAAAGCAGTTTGGAGAGAAAAATGTGCCCATATTCTCAAATATTGTTTAAATTTAAAGGGGCATATGGTATAGATATGAATAATTTGCATTGGCATCGTGTAGTTCATTTAAAAATGTATTGTATAATTAAGAAATATAGGTTAATAGGCAATCACTGATAATAGTCAAGCTTGTAGTCATGTTAGTTAGATATTCTAGATATATAGAAATATATTTCGGTTAGATAGGCATTCTTCATATCTTTCAAAGACTACAGAATATGACGTTTAATGTTTTAATAATGTAGGGCTTTTCATGACAATGAGACACATCTGCTCCTGGCAGCACCAATCTACTTCAAGAGGAAGATGGGCATCAAAGAGGTTCCTTATGGAGTCTGATAGCCATTTTGGGCAAGAAACTTGCTCTTGCCTAGACTGATGCATAACCTGGACATGAAGAACCCACAGAGAGAGGACTGTTGAACTTGCCTAAAGGTGAGATGGTTCTTAGGGGTTCCTGTTTCATGAAAGCCTGCGGGACATTCTGCAGGATACAAAAGAAAGTGACTGAACTGTATTTGAAATTTCCTGATTCATGGATAAGTCTGCTGGATACTATGAGCATGAAGGCTGAAGGTGGATGCCCCAATGATACAGAAGAACTTTGGGTGACTGTCCAGGCAGCGAGATGTCTCTGTCATTTCTAGAGTTTTGGAAGTTGCGTACTGCTTGTTTACTTAGGACAAAGATTCTATGGTGATATTTGAGATAGTCATCACTGTGATAGTGGGGCAAGAACAGTTCAGGCACCCTCCCCTCTGCTGCCCAAGGACGTAGCTGGGGATATCCCCTTGGACACCTGGGATCCCCTCTAGAGCCAAGTCTCTTGCCAACCTTAAAATGGCTTCCTTAATGTAGATATCTTCTTCTCTGCTCTTATATACGCCTGTCTTCTATCTCCACCCTCCTACTCCCCCAAGCTCTCTCCAGTCTTTACCTTCTCCCTTTTCTCTTCCCCTTCTCCCTTCCCCCATTCCCACTCCCATCCCTACCCCCAACCTCATGCTCCCAACTTTTGCCCAGAGATGTTGTTTGCTTCCAAATTCCAGAAGGATCAATATATGTATTTCTTTGGGTTCACCTTGTTATTTGGGAAAAATGTGTAGCCCAGGCTGGCCTCGAACTCGTGATCCTCTTGCCTCTGTCTTCTTCAGCAAAGCCCACCCAAATCACCATAGAATCTTCATCCGGTGATGAATGGAGATAGAGACAGAGACCTTCATCCGATCAACAGACTGAGCTCCCAAGGTCCAATTGAAGTACAGAGGGAGGGAGAAACGACCAAGGACTGTGAGGGATTGGTCCACCCACTGGGACAATGTGCATAATCTAATGGGAGCTCACCAAATCAAGCTGGACCAGGAGTGAACGAGCATGTGATCAAACCGGACTCTCTGACTGTGGCTGCCAATGGGGGCAGATTGAGAAGCCATCGATAGTGGCACTAGGACCTGTTTCTAATGCATGTACCGGCTTTTTGGAACCCTAGCCTATTTGGATGCACAGCTTCCTAGGCCTGGATGTAGGGGGGAGGGCCTAGGACTTCCCACAGGGCAGGGTACTATGCCCTCTCTTAAGGAAGGAGGGAGAGGGAGGAAGGGTGTGGGGAAGTGGGAAGGGAATGGGAGGAGGGGAGGAAGTGTAAATTTTTGAATGGAAAAATAAAAAAAATCTCAACATTGTAAGCTGCATGAAATAAAAACAAACCACCGCAAACCTTCACAGTAGTAAGCAGATTTAAAAAACCATTTGAAATATTCAAGGAAAATCAGAATTTAGTACTTCCCCCTATGCTTTGAACAATGTAATCTCCTAACATTATTACTGCATGAAGTTTAAAGTAGGCCTGAACGAAAAAGTCTTTCTGTAATAAAGAAAATTACAAAGATACAAAATGAAATGTAAAGTCTTTTGCAATAATAGTTGTTTGGACACTGGTGAGGAAAACGATTTTCATCCTTCATTGTACACCTGGCACCTATACGAACAACCTTATCTTTAATGTCTGCAACACTAGTAACATATAATAGTCATGGACTTGGTAAAATGAAAAAGCAACTCCCACTAAAAATGCTTGTATTCGTTCTACAGAACCCAAGAGATAGGAGTGCTATTCGAAATGATCCACATGCACGTCAAACATGTGCATTCTACTGAAGGCTAGAAATGGGAAGCTTGATTTCCAGTATCTCCAAAGAGCTTCAACATCTGCCTTTATAACCAGCATCCTGCTTGAGTTACCTCTGACTTCAGTACTTTGCAAGCAAGTATTATGTTTGGGGAGTTCAGGGAGGTACCTGTTGACAGTAACTTCATGTTTAGAATGTGCTGCAGCTGTTTTTGAGCTATAGAAAATGAATACCCCTAAAATGGAACATTTTTGATGTAGAAGAGTCATCTGTCTATATTTTACTTTCATTGGTTAATAAAGAAACTACCTTGACTTTTTGATGGGACAACAGCTTAGATAGGTGGAATAGACAGAACAAAATTCTGGGAGAAAGAAAGCAGAGTCAGGCAGATGCCATGATTCCCCTTCCTGAGATGGACGCTGGCTAGACTCATCCCAGTAAGGCACGACCTCATAGTTTTTCCCCTTTGAATAAATAACCATTTTATAAATCATAATTCCAAACTGGTGTGGGATTGTTTGTGACTTACACCTTCACTTGAGGAAGGCTGTTTCCTACTTTTCTGAGAAATTGCAACACTGAAATGCAAAGGGGCTGTACCAGTTTGCACTCCCACCAGCAATGCAAGAGTGTTCCCTTTACCCCACAACCTCTCCAGCATAAGTTGTCATCAGTGTTTTTGATCTTGCCCATTCTTATAGGTATAAGATAGAATCTCAGAGTTATTTTGATTTGCATTTCTCTGATGGCTAAGGATGTTGAGCATTTCCTTAAGTATCTTTCAGGCACTTTAGAGTCCTCTGTTGAAAGGTCTCTGTTTAGATCTGTACTCCATTTTTTATTGGATTATTTGTTCTTTTGATGACCAATATCCTGAGTTCTTTGCATATTTTGGAGATCAGACCTCTGTCTGATGTGGGGTGAATATCTTTTCCCATTCTGTAGGCTGCTGTTTTTTTCTTGTTGACTATGTCCATTGCTTTTCAGTTTCAGGAGGTCCCATTTATTTATTGTTTCTCTCAGTGTCTGTGCTGCTGGGGTTATATTTAGGAAGTAGTCTCCAGTGCCAATGCATTCAAGTGTACTTCCCACTTTTTCTTCTATGAGGTTCAGTGTGACTGGCTTTATGTTGAGGTCTTTGATCCATTTGGACTTGAGTTTTGTGCATGGTAATAGATTTGTGTCTATTTGCATTTTTCTACATGTTGCTATCCAGTTATGCTTGCACCATTTGATTAATAACTTTTCTTTTTCCATATATTATTTTTTGTTTCTTTGTCAAAAATCAGGTGTTCGTAGGTGTGTGGATTAAGATTTGGTTCCATTGGCTCTCCGGGCTGTTTTTATGCCAATACCAGGCTGTTTTCAGTACTGTAGCTCTAGTAAAGTTTGAAGTCAAGGATTGTGATGCCTCCGGAAATTCTTATATTGTATAGGATTGTTTTGACTATCCGGAGTTTTTTGCTTTTCCAATTGATGTTGAGTATTGTTCTTTTGAGGTCTGTGAAGGTCTGCCTATATCTGGCAAAAGTGGCCAAAATAGAACTCAGTTACCTTGAAGTAGCATGGTATGTCATTTGTTGTTCTCTCTCTCTCTCTCTCTCTCTCTATATATATATATATATATATATATATATATATATATATATTTCTCTCTCCATCTATTTCTATCTCTATCTCTCGATCTTTCTCTGTCATCTCTCTTCAGCATTTCTAGCTTCATAATCTATCTCCTCTCTCTGTTATCTCTGTGTCATCTCTATTATCTATCTCTACCATCTCTACCATTGCCTTTCTCTATATTCTCTCTCCATCATCTCTTTTTCTATCATCTACCTACCATCTCTTTCCCTATCATCACTATCCTCTATATCTAACATTCTTTCTCTATCATCTCTCTTTATCCTCCCTTTCTCTAACATCTCCATCCCCTCCTTCTCTATCATTTCTATTATATCTTTGGGGGGATTTTCTTTTTTTATTAAAAATTTTCACCTCCTCCCCTCCATCCATTTCCTTTCCCCTCCCCCTAATCCCCTTCTCCCTCCCTCTCTGGTCCAAAGAACAGTCAGGGTTCCCTGCCCTGTGGGAAGTCCAAGGTCCTTCCCCCTCCATCCAGGTCTAGGAAGGTGAACATCCAAACAGACTAGGCTCCCACATAGCCAGTCCATGCAGTAGAATCAAAACCCAGTGTCATTGTCCTTGGCTTCTCAGTCAGCCCTCTTTGTCAGTCATGTTCAGAGTCCAGTTTGACCACATGCTCCATCAGTCCCAGTCCAGCTGACCTTGGTGAGCTCCCATTAGATCAACCCCATCGTATCAGTGGGTGGGTGGTGCAAGAGAATTGTCTGTATTCTGTCAATCATGTATTTTAATAAAACACTGATTGGCCAGGCAGGAAGTATAGGCAGATCAACCAGACAGGAAGTAGAGGCGGGGCAATGAGAATAGGAAAAGGCTAGGGAGGAGAAAGCTCCCTCTGCCATTCCTGCGCAGACCACCGAAGAGGCAGCATGTAACTTGCCCAGCTGAGAAAGGTACGGAGCCATGTGGCTAATGTAGATAAGGATAATGGGGTAACATAAGTTATAAGAGTTAACAAGAAGCCTGACCTAATGGGCCAATCAGTTTATAACCTTATGGAGTCCTGTGTGTGATTTTCTTTGGGCTTGCCGGCTGTGGGGTACTGGGTGGGACAGAAACCCCAACAAGCCGGCTCCTCATGTTACAGGTGGGCACATCCCTTGCGCTCCTGAATTCCTTGCTCATGTTCTCCTTCCTTCAGCTACTCTTGTAGACCTTGGGAGCTCAATCCAGTGCTTCAATGTGGATCTCTGTCTCTATATCCATCCATCGCCAGATGAAGGTTCTATGGTGATATGCAAGATATTCATCAGTGTGGCTATAGGATAGGGTCAGTTGAGGCACCCTCTTCTCAGCTGCTCAAGGAACAAGCTGGGGCCATCTCCTTGGACACCTGGGATCCACTCTAGAGTCAAGTCTCTTGCCAACCCTAAAATGTCTCCCTTAATTAAGATATATACTTCCCTGCTCCCATATCCACCCTTCCTCCATCCCAACTGTCCCATTCCCCCAAGCTCTCCCCAACCTCCCCTTCTCACTTCTCTCTCCCCATCTCCCCTTACCCCCACCTTATCCCCACCCCCATCCCCAAGATCCCAATTTTTGCCTGGCAATCTTGTCTACTTCCAATATCCAAAGGATAGCCACTTGTTTTTCTTTGGTTTCACTATCCTATTTAGCTTCTCTAGGATCACGAATTATAGGCTCAATGTCCTTTATTTATGGCTAGAATCCACTAATGAGTGAGTACATACCTTATTCATCATTTTGAGTCTGAATTATCTCACTCAGGATAATGTTTTCTATTTCCATCCATTTGCATGCAAAATTCAAGATGTCATTGTATTTTACTGCTAAGTAGTACTTGAATGCATATATATTCCACACTTTCTAATCCCATTCTTCCATTGAGGAGCATCTAGGTTGTTTCCAGGTTCTGGCTATTACAAATAAAGCTTCTATGAACATAGTTGAACAAATGCTTTTGTAGTATGATAGGGCATTTCTTTGGTATATTCCCAAGAGTGGTATTGCTGAATCTTGGGGTAGGTTGATCCTGAATTTCCTGAGAAACCTCCACACTGATTTCCAAAGTGGTTGCACAAGTTTGCATTCCCACCAGCAATGGATGAGTGTTCCCCTTACTCCACATCCTTTCCAGCAAAGGCTATCATTGGTGTTTTTGATTTTAGCCATTCTGGCAGGTGTAAGATGGTATCTCAAAGTTGTTTTGATTTGCATTTCCCTGATTGCTAAAGAGGTTGAGCATGACCTTAAGTGTCTTTTGGCCATTCGAAGTTCTTCTGTTGAGAATTCTCTGTTCAGTTCAGTGCCCTATTTTTTAATTGGGTTAATTAGAGTTTTAGTGTCTAGTTTCTTGAGTTCTTTATATATTTTAAAGATCAGACGTTTATCTGATGCGGGACTGATCTTTCTATCTCTCTCTCTCTTGCTCTCATTCATGGAAGGACAGAGGGAGCAGCCCTGGTAAAAGTATACCTTGGCAATGTTTTTCCCCCACTGGAATCCCAAAGAAAGCAATGTTTTTTTTTTAATCTAATATGGCCATCCATCAGAACTGTGTTCCTTTTGACAAAACCTCAATGTGATTTTTCTCAGCAAGTCTTGGCGGAGGGGATGAGGAATTCTTGGGACTCTGGTTGAAATACAGAAATGAAGGGGGCTCCAAAGGACTGTGGCAGATAGACTTCCATCCAGAACCTGTCATCCAAGGGTTCACTAATAAAACTAAGTACTCAATACAGCCCACAGATATAGGTAATAACTACAGGATCAGTCTGGGTATCTTTGTGTTGTGATTCAAGTGAGTATGTAACAGTGAGAAATGGAAGGCAGTGTTTTTTCTTACAGTAAATCTGAGTAGAGACAGCCATAGTCAAGCAAATATGAGCTGCAAAAGAGGCCCCTTCGAGTGATTTCACTGCCAGTGCCTTCTTAGCAAAACTAACCTAGCTGTAAAAACTTAAATAACTTACATACAAACAAGTCACTGCTCTTAAAGGTGTCTCTTTCTGTAGCTACCTTGCTTAGCAGTCCCAGAGAACACTCAGGGTCAGTTCAAGAAAGGTTTCCCTTCACCTTTGTGATGACTGTCCCTCCAGTGGAATATTTGGTAGAACAGAAACCAACCTTGGCATGTGGTGAGAATGAGATTTCCTTCACCTAAGGGTGAGTTAGCAGGAAAGTATGTATGTGGAAGGTGCCAGGACTGATGTTGCCTCAGACTAGGGAAAAATTGGAGCAGGTCTGTCACAACGGGGCGCAATTGCTAGCATGAGCAGGGCTCCCTCAGATGGACAGCCCACTAATATGTAATTAATCTAGCCCATAAATATAGCAATGGAGCATGTGGAAGTCCTGACAGGGCTGTCTAGAGGAAAAGGGGGCAATAGTCTTTTTTATTAGAATGAAGAGAAATTCTCAACAAGGAAGAGAGAGTCCTGAGGAGATGCATTCCTTAAGTACAAAGAGTCTTCTTGTTGGGGAGTGAAAGGTATTTCCCATTGTATGATGGTGATTCCCTGGGAATCTACATGTCTTGGGTTTTTTAAACTTCTGTGAAGAGACACCATGACCACAGCACCTCTTACAAAGAAAACATTTAATTGAGGTGGTGGCTTACAGTTAAAGAGGTTCAGTCCATTATCATCATGACAGGGAACATGGCAGCACACAAGAAGACATGGTGCTGGCTACATGTTGACGAGAGGCAGCAGGAAGTTGACAGACTGTCATACTGAGTGAATCTTGAGAAAGGGACCTTAAAACCCTCTGAACTGTGGCACACTTCCTCCAACCAGACCACATCTACTCCAACAAGACCACATCTCCTAACAGTGCCACTCCCTTTGCTGATCATTTTCTTTCAAACCACCACATTCCACTCCCTGATCCCCAAAGGCTTATAGATATATCATAATGCAAAAATGCATTCAAGAAATCCCCATAGTCTATAACAGTCTCAAACTTATTTCAATGTCCAAAGTCCAAAGTCTATTCTGAGATACATGACAATATCTTTTAAAATTTTGTTATTTAAATAATATTTTTAAAATTTATTTTACATACCAACCAGTTTCCCCTCCCTCCTTTCCTCTCATCCTCTCCCCTTTCCTATTTATCCTCCTCCCCATCTATTCCTCCTTCTTCCCCATTTAGAAAGGTGCAGGCCAACGAGCATGTGATCCAACCAGATTCTCTGAATGTGGCCGGATTCTCTGAATGTGGCTGGCCTACAGTCTTTCTGAGAAGCCATTGACAATGACACTGGGACTGGTTTCCTCTGAATATACTGGATTTTTGGGATCCAGTCTGTTTGGATGCTCACCTTCCTGGACCTGGAGGGAGGGGGAGGAACTTGGACTTCCCACAGGGCAGGAGACCCTGACTGCCATTGGGGACAAAGAGGGAGGAGGAGAGGGAGGGGGGAGTGGGAGGGCATTGGGAGGAGGGGCGTAAATGGAAACTTTTTACAACTTAATAAAATTACTTTCAAAAAAAAAAAGAAAGGTGCAGGCCTCCCATAGACTTGCATAAAGCATGACACAATTCAGGTAGTTCCAAGATCCTCCTCTTATGAGTGAGGTAATCCACCATAGGGAACAGGTTACCAAAAGTCAGCTAAGTGCCTGGGAGAGGTCCTGGTCCCACTGTAAGTATTCTTACTAAGAGACCAAGCTACACATTTGTCACACACATGAAGAGAGCTTATGTCAGTCCCACTCAGAATCCCTAACTGTTGTTCCAATATTCGTGAGCTCTTGCAAACTCAAGTCCTCTGTCGCTGTGGGTGCCCCCATCATGAACTCCCTGGCTCGTATAACCCTCCTCCCTTTCTTCTACAGGCCTCATCGCAGTGCTCAATATGGCAATCTCTTAACTGTAATCAGCTGTAAAATTAAAAAAATAAAAAAAAACAGATCATATGCTTCTAACTTAAAATGTCACAGGATATGCATTACCACTTCAAAATGCAGGGAAGGAAGCATAGCAAGAAAATATTGGGCAAAAAATCAAGACCAAAAACCAGCTGTGCAAACTCTAAACTCTGCATCTCCATGTATGATGCCAAAATACCCTTCAAGTCTCCAATTCCATTCAGATTTGTTGACTGTAACACACTTCTTTTCGGGGAGGGGGTTGGTTCTACTGGTTAGCAGCTCTCCTCAGCAGATATCCCAAGAATCTGGCATCTCTAACCATCTTTGGTTATCCAAGGCTTCATCTTCACAGCTTCATGACGTGGCCTCCCTACTAGGCCTCCATTCAGGGACATCCCTGACACATGCCTGGCCTCAGAGGCTTTATTCCATAACTCCTTCCTTCTACTCTTAACACTAAAGCTAGAACCACAAGGTTGAAGCTGCCAAGTTCTGTTGCTTGCTGGGACTGGAACATGGACCCTTTGTTTAATTACGTGTTCAGCAACTTTTTGTTTTCCTTCACTGCCTAAACTTGACTGTCATTTAGACCAGACTGGCCTCAAACTCAGTGATCTGCCCGATTTTATTCCTTTGAGTACCTTTTGGGGTACTTCCTGCTGGCAGTGGAGTTTGGTTGTATAAAGAACAAGTAAGACATTTTCTTTTAATTTCTTTGAATGGAAAATTCTTTTTTTAAAAAAAACTTTGCTTTTGATATGATAGGTTTTTTTAAAATTTGAGGCTTCCAGCAGATTTTCAATCATTAATTAATTAATCGATTTCTTCATTTCCTTGTGCTAGAGGACATGGCAGATCTGTATGGGACCAGATGTCCCATGTTATATATGGGATGATTCCTAGTCCTGATTATTTCTTGTAACTGAATAATTCAAAAAGCCAATTTTGTGTCATCTTGGACAAATTCAGAAATTTCAATATCAAAAACAACTCTTTCTGCATATTGCAAATCAGTAACTATGCTGAGAGGTTTAATAAAATCCATTAATACCATGATAATAGAATACAATTTTGAATTTTAGATAGAATCGTAAGGGCTTAGATCTACTTTACTTAAATTTTCTGATTTTTAACCTGCCTTTCCTGATTTATTTATATCAGTATAGGACATTAGGATGCCAGATATTGGTGTTCCCTTTACAATGTGAAGAAGGATGCACATAGTTCTTTTTATAAATTGAATTCTTTTGCTTTGGAATATTTGTTGTTAATCTCTCCCAAAAAGTTACTACAAGCTCTGAGCCAATGGTTCACTTTCTTCCAATAGTTTGGCTATTTCATCATTATTAAAAGGTACTACCATTTCTGATGGTTCTATTCCTGCTAATTGATGAAGTCTCAATTTTCCTTTCATAATCAGCTCAGAGAATTTTTCTACATGTTTTTAATTTTTACTCAGTTTATGTGGTCCAAAGATCCATTCTAAGAGAATATCTTCCTCTCTATTTCAATTCCTGTAGGATGATGCTTAGAGAGTAATATGACCAGAATGCAGTTAAGCTTCAGATACACATGATCCACTTGTACTTCCCGTAATTTTTCATCTATCAAAGCCAATTCTCTCTCAGCTGCAGCTGATAGTTTTCTGGGATTATTTAAGTTCTTTTCACCTTTAAGGTTTTGAAAAATTACTCAGTTCATCAGAATTTACTCCAGTAGTGGGCCATAGATAGAAAATGTCTCCTACCAATTCTTGAAAGTCATTAGAAATCTGTAGTTGATCCCTCCTAATTTGTAACTTTTGAATCTAATTTTTGTAAGCTATTTTATAGCCTAAAGAGTTAGTAGAATCTCCTCTTTGTATTTTTTTCAGGAGCAATTTGTAATCTCTAACAAAGGAAAATTTTCTTGACTTCTTCAACATTCTTTCTATAGTAGCTACATTTCAATCAGATAGTAAGATGTCATCCATGTGATGGTAAACTATACATTGAGAAAATTGCTTACATATCATTTCCAACAGCTGTCGTAACAAATATTGGCACAGGGTGGAGCTATTTAACATTACCTGTGGATGAAACTTTCATTGATATCTCTTAGCAGGCTAAGAATTATTTTCAGTAGGTACCATGAAAGCAAATTGTTCTCTGTCTTTTTCTTGTAAAGGTATAGTGACGAAACAACCTTTTAAATCAATAATTATAAGAGGCCATCCTTTAGGCAACACAGAAGGCAAAGTAATTCTAGATTGTAGCTAGCCCATTAGCTGAATCACCTTATTAATAGCTCTTAAATCTGTTACCATTACTCAATCTCAAGACTTCTTTTTAGTAACATATACAGGAGAATTCCAAAGGCTGGTTGATTCTACAATATGCTGACTATTTGTCTGCTCCTGTACCACCTGTTCCAAGGCCTGCAATTTCTCTGTTGTTAAAGGCCATTGTGCAACTTTTTCTGCCAACAATTTTAAAGGTAGGATCTTTGGTGCCTCTTTAATATCAGCAGCTGTTGGTGCCTGTTTTGTATAACCAGAACAGCCAGTGAATGTTCTTTGTAATACCTTCTAATAGTTTTCCCAGAAACTTAAGTTAATTTATGATTTGTCTCTGAGATTGGGGGAATGTTAATCTGAGCATTCCATTGTTGTAACTAATCACATTTCTACAAATTCATTGTTATGTTAGCCACATATGGCTTTAATTTTCCTCTCTGTCCCTTTGGCCCTACACATTCGATCCATCTCATGCTCTGTTTTACCTGAGATGAAGTTTCGATCCCCAAAACCTGAACATTGACCTCCTGAGGAGGCTAAATGGATGCCAAGATTCTGATGAAATTATTGTTAAATCTGCTCCTGTATCTACCAGACCTTCAATGACAGTGTCATTTATTCATATTTTTAATTTTGGTTCTTGTTCATTCATAGAAGCTTTCCAAAATATTCACTTTATGGTTTCTTCTGAATTTTTTGTTCTCTCTTCTCTAGCTGTTCTACTATCCAGAGCAGCATGGTTTCATACAATAGGCATTACATTCCTTAATTGCACTGGAAAGTAGTTTTCTCCATGATGATAGGAAATGACTGAACCAAATTTTATGTCACAACCTGCAAGAGACCCCTGAAGGAGTTCCTTGATAGCAGAGGTTTGCTTTGAATGTTCCTTGTTGATCTGTATTCATTAGTTCAATGCTGGCCTTTGCCACACCTCCTGCATAATCCAGAAGGGTGGGGAGTTCTGAGTGAATTATTCTTAGAAAAAAACATTGTTTCTAGGAATGCTGCTACATCCACGGCTGTCTCGCCAGTGTAGCAGAAATGCTGACTGGATGGGCAAATATTGCCGGTAGGAGTGGGATTTGTGCTTCTAGGAGCTGTGTGTTCCAGGCGGTCCCTTGGCAATCAGTTGTGGTGTAATGCTACCTGAATTGTCATTAATACTGACTCGACCTGGCTGTCCTTGGAGCCAGATATGTGTCTTTTCCCTTGTCTGTGTGTTCTTTGTGATTCTTGCATATTGCTAACAGATCAGACTATTCCAGGCAGTTGCGGATACAAACAAGACTGCTAAGGACATTTTTGAATTCTGCTCCGCTATTAATTAAAGCCTTGAAAAAGTAGCCAGTTCTGGGAATCGCCAGAATCATCATTAGAACAATTGCTTGATGATGTGAAACAAAAAGAGTTAATTTTACTAGAAAAAACCTTAGAAGCTTTAGGCATTTGCCTGAGAAATATGTGCAATTGTAAACAGAAGGCCTATGAAACCTTTCTTATGGGAAGAAAAAGACCTAGCCTAAATTGACAATATCTGAGCCTGAGAATTGAGAAGGGAGGAAAGTTGAAGTTAGTGATATAAAGTAAACTTCAGAAAGATTCAAGACTATGTATTAGAATTTTCCTAGCAGAAAGCTTTCCCAGGGAGATAGTAGCCTTTTTCTTTCTCACCCAGGCACACAAGGTCACTTAGCTCAAACCAACCAGCCACCTGCAAGCTGATAAAGATGGTCTAGCTCAAGGGCAGTGATCTCTTTGAAGGCAAAAAGAGAGAGTTTGTTTTGTAAAATGTGAGAAAGCAGAAGTCCTTGTGCCCAAGTCAAAGCATCTTCAAAGATTCTTTTGGTAAACTATTTTATGCTGTTCTTTTCTATTTTATGATTTGATGATGTATGCCTTTGCCAAGTTCTTTGATTGTAAAAAATATATAATCCTGCACTGAAGTAAGTAAATCGCAACAGCATGTCTCAGAAACATTGACAGTGTCTGTGTGTCATTTTTCCTCGCCGTATCCTGATTTCTTCTGTGCCTTTGCCCTGATTCCCTTATGGTCTGAGTGGCTCCCTTGAGCCAGTCCGTAGCAGGTGGCACCCGAACAGGGACCTGAAGGACAGGTAATCTTTCTCTTTTCTTTCTTTTTCCTTTTATTAGTTTTCAGGAACGGTTCTTACCAGGGAGCTGCAGTCCCGCCGGAAGATTTGCCGGTCACAGTGTAAGTAATCTGAGGAACCATGGGGCAATCTATGAGAGATGCCTTATCAGCATTAGTCCAAGGAATGGCTTATGCTGCAGCAATGAAGGGTTGGAAATTCAGCGCCAATATTGAAAAGACATATGGAGGAGGTGTAAGAGACTCCTCATCTCTCACTTGTTATAATTGTGGGAAACCTGGGCACATGCAGAAAGACTGCAGGAGGCCCAGGGGAGCAGGGCAAAAAGGAACAGGGCAAAGGGCAACTCCCGGACTTTGTCCCCGATGCAAAAAGGGAAAGCACTGGAAGAATGAATGTAACTCTAAGTTCCATAAGGATGGAACGCTCTTAGATAAGAATAAAAATAAACATAAAAATAGAAATAAAAACCAGACAAATATAAAACAAAAAGTCTAAAATTATGATCAGAGAAAAGTTAATAGGGAATTTTAAAAGGCATTAGCAGCTAAAGGACATTTTCTATGCCTCTACTCTTTTCTGAGTTAAGTTTTTCACTGTGATAACACTCAAGGTTTCTTCTCTTAACTCTTTCCTGTCCTAATACTGCTTATAAAAAATTTTAAATTATATCAACCTGTAACTTTAAAAAACATTAATTTAAAAAACAAATGTTAAAGATACATTAGGCTTCTATATTATCTAAAAACCACAAGGGCAAAAAGGCTAAAATAATGATAATAATAAATAAAAATAATAAAAGGGGTTTGTCTAAAAATGTCTGGCTTAATCAATGAAACAAAGATTGAGAAAGGAGTCAAACCTAAAATTCCAAAAGGTATATAAAACGTCATAAAAGGTAATAAGAGGCCAAAAGAAGTTTGCTGTAATTTCTTATATCTGAATGTTTAATGGTCAATTCTGGTTTTAAAATAATTTATCTTGTGAAAGGGTCATGGTTATTTCTTTTATGCATGCTTGTGTAGCTTTGTGATATTAAAAAATATATGAGGTGAGTATACTCAACAGAGTAAGGGTCTCAAAAATTCTGTCCTATGAACATCATATAATTTTGTCATATTTTGTTAAAAAATTTCCTGAGCAAATATTGATTTGGGTATATTTTTCTTTAATAATATAATCACTGATTAATTGTTTATGCTAACATAATGCTTTCTCCACATTCAGCAAAGAAATTATATTTAAGATTCGTCTTTTTTCTATGTAAAGACTTTCTAATATCTTGATAGTTATTCTTTGCAGTAGAATATTCAAATGTTCTGAGTCATACAATTTTTAAGAAATTTTATGTCTTAAAAATAAAACACAAATGCTTATAAAATGTTTCATATTGTTAATGTTTAGGTTTTAGCCTCATTGTCTTTGCTAAAAATGATTAATTTACAGGTTTACTCTAACAAAGATATGGTATATATTTTTGGTTTGTTAAAAATATAAGTTAATAAAAATAATAAAGTTTGCCTAATCAGAGATACCTGGACAGCCCTAAATGCTTCAAAAAACTATATAAAATGGCATTTAAAATAAAGTTTGAAAGGCTTATATTAGACAGAAATTCTAAGATCCTAACAGTGACCCAAGGTCTCCAAAGAAGATTATGGGACACCACGATGTCTCCACCTGGACAACAATGATGCTGACCACTGGGTAAGATGACCCCCAGTGCAACACCTGCTGTCAGGACCTGGTCTAGAACATGAACAAACAGCAGGGCAAATAGTCCTCAGGTAAGCTGGGGATCCTGTGACCAAAGCAGGGGAAAATAGTTCTCAGGTAAATGGGAATCCTACGACTAAAGTAGGAATGATTAATTGCTTTTCCTATAAATAAAAGAAAAGTGTCTGCTGTTAAAGCAGGATTCATTAATAGCTCTCTTTGTAAATAGAGAGAAGGCAACCGCGGCAAAGCGGGGGTTAATTACTTTTCCCTGGAAATGAAGGGGGAGCAGCCTCTATCAAAGAGGGAGATTTATTGCTCATTCCGTAAATAATTTCGCAAGTCGGCGAAACCAAAGCAAAAAAAAAATATATAAATTAAATATGGGTGCTAATCAATCGCACTCAATTTTTAGGCTCTTAATGAGCTGCTATGTTTAAAGAATCTAGAAGATAAGACAAAATACTTAAAAGAAATTTTTTGTCATTGCACCCTGGCTCGCCATTTCAGGGAGTCTCTCGATGTCATTTTAGGAGAAGAGGGGAGAGACCTAGACTTTGCATTTAAGTAAGGGATCATTAAGGGAAAGGAAAAATCAGTTAAAAAATCAGAGCTAGGAATTTTAAATCCTGATGCTCCAGAGTTTACCATACATGAGTTGCCTAGAGCAACACCAGGTAGTGCTGGCCTTGATTTGGCTAGCTCAAAAGATATGATTCTTTCTAAATGGGATGGCATTGCCTTAGTACCCACATCAGTGAAAGGAACATTGTTGCCACAGACTGTGGGACTTATTATAGGAAGAAGTTCCAACTATCAAAAGAATTTTGAGGTTGTACCAGGTGTCATAGATGCAGACACAGAAAATGACATTAAGGTCATGGTGAAACCATTATCTGAAACTATTCAGATTCATAAGGGACAAAGAATTGCTCAATTATTACTGCTGCCTTATGTTAATTTACCTAATAAAGTTTTGAGGAATGAACGAAGGCAAGGGCAGTTTGGATCCTTAAGGGAGGGGTCAAGCCAATTTGGAAGTTAATTAGAGGTTGTCTGGAGAATCTGCATTACAGTAAAGTGATAGAAAATGGATAGGCAGCACTGGAAATACTGCAAGAGGAAAGATCAAAAAAGTCAGAAAAGACAAGCAGTAAAAGGAATTGTCAGAAATGGGGAGAGTTATACCCGGACCTTTCTGAGTTAAAAGAGTCTGGTGCTCTGCCAACTGAACGCACATTTTATCTAAGCGTTTGAAAAGAGGTGAGAACTGAGCTGCGATCAGCATACCCAGTGTTTCAAAGTCCGCAAGAAAATAGATACAAAAAGGATAAAATCATAAATTATCTAGGAGCATGAATTTGTGAGAAACAAATTATTCTACAAAAGGTAAAATTGAGAAAAAATAATTTAAAGATCTTGAAGGATTTTCAAAAGTTGTTAGATGATATAAATTGACTTAGATGCTATTTTAAGGAGCATCCTGTAATATTTTCTAAAATGACATTATCACAGCCTATTTCCATGGCCCCAAATGGATTTACAGACAAATCTAAGACAGACTGTGAAATGTAAAGCTTGCCCTTTTTGTATTTAATCTAATATCAGATTCTACAGATGTTAATACCCTCAGAATTTTAGAAGTGGCTGGACCTATTGAAAGTTCCAGCCCAATGTGTCTTTTATTTCAGCAATTGCAACATTTAATTTGGCAAAGAAGAAATTGTTTTTACGTTCAACATATGAGAGCTCATACAGCTCTGCCAGGACCTGAATGAAGGAAATGATATAGTTGATCAATGGACTAAAATGAAATATATATATTCATAAGTTCTACCTTGGAGAAGGTGAGAGCTTTTCATAAAGCTTTTCATGTCAATGCTAAAGCACTATGACAAAAATTTCATCTCTCTCGAGCAGATTGCTCGACAGGTAATCTTACTCATCAACATCCACCCAGCACTGGAATAAATCCACGGGGTCTACTCCCTCTAAAAATCTGACAAATGGATGTAACACATGTACTCTCCTTTGGAAGGTTATGCTATATGCATATGACTGTTGATACTTTTCCATAGTTGCCTCAGCACACACAGGAGAAGCTATTAAGGATGTTATTCAATATCTCACTTTATGTTTTCAAATCATAGGAATGCCTTTACAGATAAAGACAAATAATGGGCCTAAAAGTTTTAAATGTATTAACTTCTGTTCCTAGTATAAATTTGTCTCTACAGGTTTCTCCTTGGTTGGCAGACACAAACAAGCATTAATTGCTGCCTACAACCTGCTCTAAATGACTGTGGACCATGGACTTGCTAAAAACTGATGTGGACCAGTCTAGCCGATGTGAATGCCCCCTGGCTCTTCGACAAAGTCCACGAACCAAATGTTTCTAAAATTTTCTCTCTTTTACTAGCATTTCACCTTTGTTAACCCTCGACAACGTCGCCCCAAAGTCAGCTGGAAGCAGTTAAAAGAATACATCGCCCAATTATCCCTAGTTAAAATGCTAAGTCAAAAGAGATATATTAAAAATCTGTAATTATAAGAAACAATTTGCCCAAAGTTAACAAAGCTAGCTTATGATTGAGCTGACCCTTAGGACCAGGAGGATTGGGGAAATATAGGACCCTCACCCCTTATTCTCAAAGGGACAGAAGAAATTTCTTAGCAGGATGTTTTCCATAATAATGTTAACAATTATTAACTAATTATAATAATAACTTCTTTATAGACACCTTTACAGATAATGGTCCTACTTATGTTTCTAAAGCTTTTGAGACTTTTTGTGCACAATGACACATTGTACATACTACAGGCATCCCATATAGCCCTCAGGGCCAAGTAGCTATTAAAAGAGCACATCAAACATTAAAATTACAGATTGAAAACTTTCAGAGAGCACATGAATATTTTGCTCCTCATCATTTATTATCACATACCTTATTTGTATTAAATCATTTAAATACTAATGATAAAGGATTGACACCTGCAATGGTGCATTGGACCTGTGAGTTTAACTCTGTCCTGCCAAAAGTTCTACGGAAAGATCTGCTGTCTGGTCAATGGAAGGGACCAGACGTTCTAATAACATCGGGGCGAGGGTATGCTTATGTATTTCCACAGGATGCCGACTCCCCCATCTGGATACCAGACAGGCTCGTCCAGCCGACGCCAGGAGAGGCAGCGAAAAAAGAGGAAGCTGCAGAGACAGACGAGATATCTGACGTGTCAAATGAGGAAAATGAGAGCAACTGCGTCACAGGCTCCGGAAATCACCTGGACAAAAATCAAACGCCTTGTCAAGGAAGCTGAAAGTCTGCTTATTCAGCAGGGATAACCCCTAAAACCCAGCCTGTACTTTCTTGCCTTTTTAGCTTTGATATCTGCTCCCCCTACAGTACAGGGAATGGCTTATTGGGCCTATGTTCCTAATCCCCCGGTTTTACAACCTGTTGGTTGGCTAGATCAAGAGCCCATCAGGATTTTAACCAATGATACTAAGAGACTGAAAGGTGCTCAGGACTCTGACGCAAAAATTAGTTCGTCCTCGTTAATAACCTTTGAGGGACGTTCTGATTCCTTGCCTATTTGCATTACACTCTCTGGAAAGGTACCAAAAAATTTGCTTGAGTTCAGGCTATGGAACTTTTCTTACTGACAGCCCAGATAAGGAAAATGTTGGTAAGAGATGGATTTGGGAAATTCAGATGCAGACCTTAGAAAAATCCAATTATGAAAAAAGGTTTGAGCAGGTCTCATCTATGCCTATTGAACCATATATTCAAAAATATCAGAAAAAGGATCGATTTTGGGATTCAGCTATTAATAAGTTCCCTACATGGCTAACTTGTGGCTTTCCAAATGCAGCCACTAAATATCAGCCTAACGATTCCTCTTATAAAAATTGGGATTATTCTATATCTTCAAGTCAACAATATTTTTATGAAAATCATATAAACACTTATCAGGAGAAATTTCATCACTATAAATACGCAGGAGTAGGAGAGCCCTTACAAAGATGGTTTTCTCCAGGCTTTGTGGAGCCTACATGGTTTGCTAAAGAAGGAAATGTTACTAGAAAACATTCTGACCTATATATGTGTTTCTGGACAAAAGACCTAATCATATTAAGTCTGAGCCCATAGGACTCAGGGCATGTGTTTCTTATCCTAATGCATTGTTATTAGCTCAGCCTGCTTTTGTTAATATTACCAAAGTAAGTCCTATCAAGTTGTTTGTCATTCCTGTAAACTTACTAATTGCATTACTTCAACTGAACCAAAAGATTTGAATGTTTTGCTTGTTGTTAGACGCCCACCTTTTGTTATCTGGTGCGACCTAGGAGGTTTGTGGCTACACTTATTTTAGGCATAACTTTTGCTGTAGCTACAACAGCTTTAATTCAAGAGATTCATACTGCTCATTATGTAAATACATTAAATAAGAACATTACATCTGCATTACTGAGACAGGCAGCAATTGACAATGAATTGGAAGCAAAAATTAATGTATTAAAAGAAGTGGTCCTTGTTCTTGGACAGGACATTGCTAATTTAAAAACTACTCTATCCACACGATGTCATGGAAGCTTTAAAGCAATCTGTGTCACACCACTAAATTATAATTATTCAGAGCCATGGGACACGTTAAAAGCACATTTGCAAGGTATCTAACAAAATAATAATATTTAACTACATTACAGAACGATATTTCTGCTATTAGCCAAGCTCATTTACAAACAAAAAGTTTACAATTTTGGTTAATGAAATTGAGTCAGGAATTAAGGCTTTAAATCCATTAAATTGGGTGCAGTATTTTGTCCTCATTGGAGTAGTCATCTTATTAGTACTGTTGGTGATTTTTCTGTTCCCTTGTCTCCTTAAGTGTCTTTTCAATTCAGTGGCTCAAGTGAAACAGGATGTGTTCGAGTTGCACTTTAAAAATAAAAAACGGGGACCTGCTACATCCACGGCTGTCTCGCCAGTGTAGCAGAAATGCTGACTGGATGGGCAAATATTGCCGGTAGGAGTGGGATTTGTGCTTCTAGAAGCTGTGCGTTCCAGGCGGTCCCTTGGCAATCAGTTGTGGTGTAATGCTACCTGAGTTGTCATTAATACTGACTCGACCTGGCTGTCCTTGGAGCCAGATATGTGTCTTTTCCCTTGTCTGTGTGTTCTTTGTGATTCTTACATATTGCTAACAGATCAGATTATTCCAGGCAGTTGCGGATACAAACAAGACTACTAAGGACATTTTTAAATTCTGCTCCGCTATTAATCAAAGCCTTAAAAAAGTAACTAGTTCTGGGAATTGCCAGAATCATCATTAAGACAATTCCTTGATGATGTGGAACAAAAGGAGTTAATATTACTAGGAAAAACCTTAGAAGCTTTAGGCATTTGCCTGAGAAGTATGTGCAATTGTAAACAGAAGGCCTATGAAACCTTTCTTGTGGGAAGAAAAAGACCTAGCCTAAGCTGACAATATCTGAGCCTGAGAGTTGGGAAGGGAAAGGAGTTGAGATTAATGGTGCAAAATGAGTCTCAGAAAGCTTTCCCAGGGAGATAGTAGCCTTTTTCTTTCTCACCCAGGCACACAAGGTCACTTAGCTCAAACCAACCAGCCACCTGCAAGCTGATAAAGATGGTCTAGCTCAAGGGCAGTGATCTCTTTGAAGGCAAGAAGAGAGAGTTTGTTTTGTAAAATGTGAGAAAGCGGAAGTCCTTGTGCCCAAGTCAAAGCATCTTCAAAGATTCTTTTTGTAAACTGTTTTATGCTGTTCTTTTCTATTTTATGATTTGATGATGTATGCCTTTGCCAAGTTCTTTGATTGTAAAAAATATATAATCCTGCACTGAAGTAAGTAAATCGCAACAGCATGTCTCAAAAACATTGAGAGTGTCTGTGTGTCACTTTCCTCGCAGTATCCTGATTTCTCCTGTGCCTTCGCCCTGATTCCCTTATGGTCTGAGTGGCTCCCTTGAGCCGGTCCGTAGCAATGGCTCATATTAGTGGCTCTGCATGGGCCATTCACTTCCATTCTAATGATGAAGCTGAAGTAGAGTTACACAGAATGATTTTGAAAACCCTTAGACAAGTTGGTTCTTTGAAAGGCCGTGTTTATTGAGCAGTTGATATACTGATAAAGTGTAAATTTGAGGATATGGATGAAGACATTATCTTATTTATAGAGAAACTTGCTTTGCTTGTTGCATGTTTTTACTTTGAGCACTTTTTGTTCTTGCTGGATGAACTGCTCTTGTTCATTTATTACAGTGTTATATCTGATTTTTGTGAAGGATTTCTGTCTCCCTTTGACTACACAGACAATATGATTTCAAAAGCATTGGGGCACTTTTCTATCATCTAATTATCTTCCTTGCCATTGTCTTAATGATTTGGCACAAGTTTTCTCCTTGTAATTTTTGAAAACTTCATCACTCCCTTTCTTTAGCCCTAATTTATCTCACTAATTTCATTTTGAAAGATATTTACCTCCTGGAATTTTATAGTTCTTCATGTTTATCCTCATACTAGCTCATATCATAACTCTCGTATACCATTCAACCATTTATCTGAATTTTCTGTTGGTCCCTTGAGGTCCTTGGAGACATTGGATTTACACAGCAGCATAATGCTTCCAAGCATGAAAAACTTGGTGTAGGCTACAATGGATAGAGAATTATGAATATCAATTCAAATAATATATACCTCATGAGAATTTGCTTGGTAATTCTAATATCAGGACAAAACAATTTTCTCAATTTAAGTTACAGTGACTGTGTTTAGTTAAGATAATCTATCAAAGGTAGTTTATGAATACATGAATGACTCCTCAAAGAATCATAATATTTAAGAGATTTTAAGGTTTCACTTCGATAAGGTTGTTCAACTACAAGAAATTTAAAGTATAGTAGATTTAATAATAAAAATAACTGAATAGTATACTTTTTGCGTTTAACTCAGTAGTTAACATTCTTTTCTAAAGTGTTTATATTTTATTCATTTTGTCAGCATGCAAAGAAATGAGTTTCACTACAGCAGTTTTATACATATGCTTGTATTGATTTATTTTTTGTGTGTGTGTAATGGGAATAGCCATTGTTGCCTAGGTGACTGCCCAGTTTATTTTCTGGCATGACCAAACAAGTGGATGAGCAGGAAAGACAGTAGAATACAAAATTATTAGCTTTATCCATTCGTACTAGGAGAAGCTTGGAGCAGGAATTCAGTTAAACAGATGCTAACAAGGATGGTTTCAAGGCCCCCTGGGTCCTTTCCTTTCCAGACTTGGTCCTGTCCAACTATCCACCTGTTAGTATTCAGGCATGTGTAAATAATGAAAGTTTAACTTCATCCTTTCCAATTCGAATCCCCTTGATCCCCTTATGTTGTCTTATTGCTATTGCTAGAACTTCAAGAACTATATTGAAGAGGTATGAAGAGAGTGGACAGCCTTGTCGTGTTCCTGATTTTAGTGAAATGGCTTTGAGTTTCTCTCCATTCAATTTGATGTTAGCTGTTGGTTTGCTGTAAATAGCTTTTATTCTATTTAGGTATGAACCTTGTATCCCTAATCTCTCCAACGCCTTTATCATAAAGGGGTGTTGAATTTTGTCAAATGCTTTTTCAGCATCTAATGAAATGATCATATGGTTTTTTTCTTTCAGTTTATTTATATGATGGATTACATTGATAGATTTGCATATGTTGAACCAACCCTGCATCTCTGGGATGAAGCCTACTTAATCATAATGGATAATTTTTCTAATGTGTTCTTGGATTCAGTTTGTCAGTATTTTATTGAGAATTTTTGTGTCGATGTACATGAGTGAGATTGGCCTGTAATTCTCTTTATTCGTTGAGTCTTTGTGTGGTTTTGGTATCAAGGTAACTGAAGCTTCATAAAAGGAGTTTGGCAATGACTCTTCTGTTTCTATGTTGTGAAATACATTAAGGAGTGATTCATTAAGGAGAAATACATTAAGGAGTAATACATTAAGGAAATTATGGTAGAATTCTGCATTGAAACCATCTGGTCCTGAACTTTTTTTGGTAGGGAGGTTTTTGGTAACAGCTTCTAATTCTTCGTGACTCACAAGTCTATTTAGATTGTTCACCTGGTCTTGGTTCAACTTTGGTATATGGTACTTATCTAAAAATATGTCCATTTCTTTTACATTTTCCAATTTTGTGGCATATAGACTTTTGTAGTAAGATCTAATGATTCTCTAAATTACCGCTGTGTCTGTAGTTATGTCCCCCTTTTCATTTCTGATCTCATTAATTTCCTTGTTCTCTCTCTGCCGTTTGATTAGTTTGGATAGGGGTTTTTCAATCTTGTTGATTTTCTCCAAGAACCAGCTTTTTGTTTCATTGATCCTTTGGATTGTTTTCTGTCTTTCTATTTTGTTGATTTCAGCTGTCAATTTGATTATTTCCAGGCTTCTACTCCTCCTGGGTGAGTCTGCTTTTTTTTTTCTAGAGCTTTCAGGTGTGCTGTTAAATCTCCAATGTGTGCTTTCTCTGTTTTCTTTATGTGGGCACTTAGTGCTATGAACTTTCCTCTTATCACTGCTTTCATAGTGTCCCATAGGATTGAGTACGTTGTGTCTTTACTTTCATTATATTCAAGGAAGATTTTAACTTCTTTCTTTATTTCTTCCTTGACCCAGGGGTGATTCAGTAGTTGACTGTTCATCTTAAATGAGTTTGTAGGCATTCTGGGGGTAGCATTGTTGTTGAATTCTAACTTTAATCCATGGCGATCCGACAAGACACAGGTGGTTACTAATATTTTTTTGTATCTGTGGAAGTTCGCTTTGTTATCATGTATGTGGTCAATTTTCGAGAAGGTTCCATGAGCTGCAGAGAAGAAGGTATATTCTTTCCTATTTGGGTGGAATGTTCTATAGATGTCTGTTAAGTCCATTTGATTCATTATCTCTATTAATATTCTTGTTTCTCTGTTAGGTTTCTGTCTGATTGACCTGTCCATTGGTGAGAGAGGTGTATTGAAGTCTCCTACTATTAGTTTGTGTGGTTTGATGACTGCCTTGTGTTCTAGAAGTGTTTCTTTTACATAAGTGGGTGCTTTTATATTGGAGGCATAGATATTCAGGATTGAGACTTCCTCCTGATGAATTGTTCCTGTTATGAGTATAAAATGTCAATCTCCATCTCTTCTGATTAATTTTAGTTTGAAGTCAATTTTGTTAGAAATTAGAACGGCCACACCTGCTTGTTTCTTAGGGCCGTTTGCTTGAAAAATCTTTTCCCAACCCTTTACTCTGAGTAGATGTCTGTCTTTGTGGTTGAGGTGTGTTTCTTGTGAACAGCAGAATGTTGGATTCTATTTTAATATCCAATCTCTTAGTCTGTGACTTTTTATAGGTGAATTGAGTCCATTGATATTAAGTGATATTAATGACCAGTGGTTGTTGACTCCAGTTATTTTTTTATTTATTTTTTGGGGGGGGGTAATAGAGTTTGTGGGTTTCCCTTCTTTGAGTTGTGCTTGTGAAGGGTTGCTAGATGTCTGAGTTATTGGAGGCAGTGTTGGCAATGTTGGATTCCTTGGGTTGTGATTTTCCTTCTAATGCTTTCTGTAAGCCTGGATTTGTCGCTACATATTGTTTAAGTTTGTTTTTATCCTGGAATATTTTTGTTTTATCCATTGATAGCTTGGCTAGGTATAGTAGTCTGTGCTTGCATCCATGGTCTCTTAGTTTCTGCAGTACCTCTATCCAGGACCTTCTGGCTTTTATGGTTTCCATAGAGAAGTCCAGTGTACGTCTGATAGGTTTACCTTTATAAGTTACTTGAGCTTTTTCCTTTGCAACTCTTAATATTCTTTCTTTAATCTGAATCTTTTGTGTTTTGATTATTATATGGTGAGGGGATGGGTTTTTTTTGATCCAATCAATTCAGTGTTCTCTATGCTTCTTGAACCTTCATAGGAATATCATTCTTTAGGTTGGGAAAGTTTTCTTCTATAATTTTGTTAAATATATTTTCTGGGCCTTTGATCTGCAATTCTTCTCCTTCTTCTACCCCTATTATTCTTAGGTTTGGTCTTTTTATTGTGTCCCAGATTTCCTGAATGTTTTGTGATGAGAATTTGTTGGATTTGCTGTTTTCTTTGATCAGCTCGTTTATTTTCTCTATGGTGTCTTCAGAATCTGAGATTCGTTCTTCTATCTCTTGTATTCTATTGGTTATGCTTGTTTCTGTAGTCTCTATTCATTTACCGAGATTTTCCATATCCGGCCGGCCCTCAGTTTGTGTTTTCTTCATTGCCTCCATTTCACTTTTCAATTCTTGAACTGTTTCCATTACCTGTTTGATTGTTTTTCCTTGGTTTCCCAAGGGTATCATTTATGGATTTACTCATTTCTTCGAACTTTTGTTATACTTCTCTTCCATTTCTTTAAGGGAGTCTTTCATATCCTGTTTAAGGGACTCTATCGCTTTTGTAATGTCAATTTTTTCCACTTCTTCTGGATTAGGGTGTTCAAGTCCTTCTGTTGTAAGATCGCTGAGTTCTGGTGTTTTCATGTTGTTTTTCAGATTGTTGCAAGAATTTTTGCCTTGGTGCTTGCCCATCACTTTCTTCAAATGTTCTCCAATGGATCTTCTCATACAGGGTCAGTGCCCCTTGCTGGCCAGGGCCCTCACTGACAAAATGCCTACCTTGCTGGTGGCAGGCTATTGTAACAAAGGAACTCCCGCCTGCCCGGTTGCACTCAACACCCTGTCCCACCTCTCAAACAGGCTGAGCTGGGGGTTTTTATGGCCTCGAGGAAGGGAGGAAGAAAGGAAGGGGTTCCTGGGTGAAAGCTGTGTTGGGATAGGAGGAGAGAGGGCATACCAGGGTGGAGCAGCCCCTACAGAATGACCAAGGAGTTAAGGGTGTCAGAAAAGTCTGCTCTCCATTTCTGGGATTCTGCCGCGGGTCAGGAGCACACTCACTGATCTGATGGATCTTCTGCTACAGGATCAGTGCCCCTTGCTGGACAGGAATCGCTCTCAACATCTTTCAATCTTAAGATCTGGTTTGTACCTTTTTTTTTCTTGTCATAAGGTATGGAGGATTCTCTTTTATAAGCATGCCATTATTCAGCTTCTGTCTGAAAGTGTTGCTGCTACCATTCTAAGAATAACTTCTTCTAAAGAGCAATTTAGCCCAGTGCCTCCACTCTAACAAGGAGATTTGGTCATAAGGATGTTCTTTCTTACCTGGATTCAAGGTCAGTAAAGACAACCAATATTTAGGGGGAGGGAATTTTCAAGGACTAGGCCTACGAAAGATTAGGTCTGTGATGTTTATAAAGATTATGGATCCATTGGACTGGTTTAATTTTATATCATGAAAGGTGGATCTTGTGCTGGGAAGATGGCTCGGTGGGTAAAGGTGATGGGTATGTAAACCCTAGGGCTTGGTTTGATCCTTGGCACTCATATATGTGTGATGATACTCTGTATCATCTGTAGCCCCACAGCCAGTGGTACAGAGCCAGAAAGATTCCCAGAGTTCACTGGCTGGTTAGTTTAGCCATGTGATGGCCACCAAGTTCAATGTGAAATCCTGTCTCAAAAGTTAAGGTGGGAACTATAATGGTTTTATAGTGGAAGGTAACCTTGGTGGGTTGGGGCCAAATGGCAATACAAAGTCACACCACGTAACAGAGCTCACATGGAAGGTTTATGGGGGGAGGGTACAGAGACGACCTCTCAGCAAAAGCAGAAGGAAGAGAGAGCAGGGTGAGAAGGGCTTGCTTTATATAAGGGTTTATAGCACATGAGCTTAGAGAGAGTGGTGCAGAGTGTCCCCATCTTGGCTGCTGCTGTGTCCTGCTAAGTCCCCAAGGGTAGGCCAATGCAAAATGCCTGAATGCTAACAGAAAGTGATAAAGAAACCTGACATTAACCTCTGGCCTCCACATGTGTGCACACAATAGCATATGCACCCTCACACAGGGACCACACTTGCACAAACCACTACCATCAAAAATAAATTGGCAAACCCGACAAAGCTACCCTTAAACTTGAATTCAAAGGGAAATTCTGAAGGGAATGCCACTTAGTTAATAGTTTCTTTTACATTTAATGAACTGAGATACTATCCAGACTTTTTAAAATTTTATCAATGTAGTTGCTCCCCAAATTAAAGGATCAACATACTGATAGTGTCTACAGAAGGACTCTGTCTGGACAAGCCATTGTATTCAAGATTAGGGAATCTTGAATTAGCAGACTCTAATAGGCCACAGGCTAGGATATACAAATCCTAATTAGCAAGGGTGATGAGAGAGGGGTTTCCTTGTAGTTAATAATTAGCTTTCTTTTCCCTCTCCTCCTCCCTCCCCATCACTCTTCAAGGCAGAATTGTGCTGTGTTGTAGACCAGTATGCCCCCAACACCATTATCCTTCTCCTTCAGCTTTCCAAATACTGGTGTTTGTTTGCTCATCTCTTTTGTTTGCCTTCTTTTTAGAGAACCAAGGTCTTGCTAGATCAGCCAGGCTATGCTTCAACTCTTGCCTGTAGGGGTCGTCCTTCCACGCCACCCACATCCCACGAGTTCCATATTGTCCTAGGGGTTAAAGCACAAGATGCACACACACAGATACAGAGTTCCAGTCATCCTCAAGAAGAGAATGCCCCTTTATTCAACTAAATCCAGGGTTAAAATACCTTTGGCCCCAGTAAAGGAAAACTCCTCCCACCCAGAGGGGGCTGGGGAAACTGGCCTCTGTGGGAGTTTTTCCCCAGGCAGGTGGTCGAGGATTCAAGGCAATGTCAGACAGGTTAGATGGGCCTTGGTGCCTGAGCTTCTTTGAGGCAGGTTGAGAAATTACCATTTTAAAGTAAAATAGATCCCTTAGGCTAATGTACCAGGCTGTAGCAGAACCAAGGACGGAACTAGCAGGAAGCTTAGCTGGTTAGCGTAAACATTATTTGCATCCAGTATTTTGGTCTCAAGGATCAGGAAGGACAGGGTCCCACAAGTCCCCCTTTTATATAAAATATGATGACTAGCACCTTGTCTTAGGTGGTGATGGCCAGGCAGACTCTTTACCCGTTGTGGAAAAAGTATTTCAGGTCAAAATACCTTTCTGTCTTAGGTCAGAGTCTCCTCCCATTCAATCCTTACCCGTCTTTGGTTACTAGTCATACATTGAGTCCAGCCAGATTATGCTGAAAGATATTTTGAGGCGAATGCCAAAAGGACTTGACCTGAGTAGTCCTGACTCCGGCTTCATGAGATCATGAATGTCATGCTCCAGCATATATAAGCATTCCCAAAGGAGATTGTGCTTTGGCACAATCCTGAAAACTCTGCTCAGAATAGAGCCCCTTTAAGTAAGGTCTCAATAGCACTGGTGTAAGGTCCCTGGAAAGCTAACTAGAATAAATGACAACCAATTAGTAAATTTTGTATTTCAGGGACCATGAAAAACAGTAAAAATCCTATTCTGTGACCAGCAAAGGTCAAAAAACCATATCCAATCTGTCAAGATTAACCTCAGTATCCAATTTTTAATTTGAACAACCATGGCATTTTGCAACCTGCCTTGAAGATACCCATAGTGCTCAGCAGAAATAGCTGACAGGATAAGAAAAACTGATAGCAAGCAATAACTGACAAATCAAGGGGAAATCCAGCAGTACAGCAATTGTACAGCAATAACAATATAGCAATGTACAGCAGTAATAGTACAGCAATAACTGATAGAACAAGGGTAGGAGCTGGATCATTTTTCAGGAACCCGCCAGCTCCACAGCAATCAGGTCAGACAGCTCCATAGCAGAGGCTTTGTCCTCAGGCCTCTGGACAGATGAATCCACATCATGAACAGTACCCAGATGCATGTCAGCATTCCTAGAAAAAAACATAAACAAAACTCTTCTCCCAAATTAACATTTAAGAGTACTAAAAAAACTCAGTGTAAAAATTCAGCACAGTCAGTACTGGAAGTAGGCTGGTCTTGAACTTAGAGACCTGTAGGTCTCTGCTCCAAAGAGCAAATTCTATTGGCCTGTGCCATAGCAACCGGCCTAAATATAGGGCTGAATAGTCAACCTCAAAACATCTTTTAGAATTAATTCCGCCTGGAACTTTTCCAGGGGCGGAAAATAATTATCTGATCCAGTACGTGAGCATTCACACAACTGGATAGCATTATCAAAATTGATATCTTTATGGGGGCACATTGCCTCCCGCCAAAATTAGAGAAATAATTAATAGGATCTTTAGAACTGAGAAGCTTCCTGTATGGCACAGAACAGTCATCAAGACATACCTGCTACAGATTTGGAAATCTTTATCAGTCATCAATCCATATAAAAAACATAAGGACTCCAGAAATAGTCCTCCAAATATGCAATAAACCTAAATTGAAAATTTTCATATAACATCTTTAATCATTGGAGAAATGTGAATCAAAACAACTCTTGAGACTCTATCTTATTCTTAAGACATGACCAAGATTAAATATTGCTTATAACTTATTTTAAGAGAAACTCTTCCACCATCGGTGGAAATGCAAACTGGCACAGTTTGGATTTTTAGAAAATTAGGCAACAAACCATTTTAAGACTCAGCTATGTCTCTATTGGGTTTGTAAAACCAAGGAATCTTTGAATCTACCACAGTCTCCAACTTAAAACTGCCGAAGCTGTGCTGCACAGCAGGGGGGCGGGACGCAGGCCCGCTCCACTCTGTCTGTAAACTATCATCTGAGTTTTGGCAGCGGATTTTTAACTATCCTTTGTACCATCAAGGCCTGGCTATCGCCGCCTCCCGTGGGCTGTGTGCCCATGTCTCTCCGCCTTCCTCTTGGGGCGCGTGTCCAGCGCTCCCCTTTCTGCGTTGCCGCTTGGCTTGTGCAAGGTCATCGTGCCCCCATCACCGTCAGCTGCCTCGGCCGCTGTGAGAGCCGTGAATGGTTCTGTGATCCGCATTCAAACATGCATGGGAGCTTTTTAATCTCCCTGAAAGACAAGCTCTGTGAAGCTGTTCTTTTGTTACTCAAAAACTCTTAATAGAACTCATAAACATATCTTTTGAATCCTCTCTCAGCCCGAGGCCCGCACTTCCATGAGCCCTCGGCTATATTATTTGCTAGTCACCAGCTACGTTTGGCCCTGTTGCCTTGGGAACGGATTCCCGCTGGGCACTAGCTATGTCCAGCCTGTTCTCCTCAACCAAAATTAAAGCCCCGTGCTAGCAAAGCCAGGGATTGAATTCTCTCATAAAAATTAGGCAAAATATCACTTCAAGAAGCAAACTGTCTTAATGAACTCTCATGTGGTGCCGTCTACCTTAAAATACTGGTGCTTCTCCAAAAGCACTGTCAATTGACCTCAATAGGCCTCCCAGTTCCGAACAAGAACAGAGATACTTACATTTCAAAATCCCAATACACCCTTCTGGCTAACCTTTTTCCTTTCAGGGTGACCCCATAGGTTTACCTTTCCAGAAACTCGTGGCTGCTTCTTCTTCGTCTCCCAGTGGGGCCTCCATCTGTAGGGGTCGTCCTTCCATGCCACCCACATCCCACGAGTTCCATATTGTCCTAGGGGTTAAAGCACAAGACGCACACACACAGATACAGAGTTCCAGTCATCCTCAAGAAGAGAATGCCCCTTTATTCAACTAAATCCAGGGTTAAAATACCTTTGGCCCCAGTAAAGGAAAACTCCTCCCACCCAGAGGGGGCTGGGGAAACTGGCCTCTGTGGGAGTTTTTCCCCAGGCAGGTGGTCAAGGGTTCAAGGCAATGTCAGACAGGTTAGATGGGCCTTGGTGCCTGAGCTTCTTTGAGGCAGGTTGAGAAATTACCATTTTAAAGTAAAATAGATCCCTCAGGCTAATGTACCAGGCTGTAGCAGAACCAAGGACAGAACTAGCAGGAAGCTTAACTGGTTAGCATAAACATTATTTGCATCCAGTATTTTGGTCTCAAGGATCAGGGAGGAAAGGGTCCCACACTTGCCTGGGCTTAAGCTATCCCCTGAGTAAGCCTGCTAGGTAAGTAGAACCTCAAGCAATTTGTCACCATGCTCCTTTCTCAGCATTCAAACAATTCAAAGAGAGCATAATAGCATACAGTATCAAGATTCTCTGTTTATTTTCCATCTTTATGTGGCTTTACTTTAACCTCTATTTCTTTTATTTTTACTTTTAGCTTTTGGCTTTTTGAGACAGGTTCTCTGTATCTATCTTTGTCCTGAAATAACTCTGTAGAACAGGCTGTCCTTGAACTCACAGAGATCCACTTGCCTCTGCCTTCCCAGTCCTCGGATTAAAGGTGTGTGCTACCACAACTTGAACTCAGAGATCTGTCTGTCTCTGCCTCCCAGGCATTGGGATTAAAGGCATGTGCTACCACACCTTGAACTCACAGAGGTCAACCTACCTCAACCTCCCAAGTGTTGGGATTAAAGGTGTGTACCATCACACCCAATTACTTTCTTTCTTCCTTTTTTTACCCTAAGAACTTTAACCTTTAGCCTGCACATATTTTAACACACTGTAAACCATTAAGAGGTTTTGTCTTTGAATCTCTCTTTATTGTATGTCTCTCTTTTTCTGACCACATGTGTGGTCACATGTGTGACCTCTTTAAGGAGAGGATTAAAGCCATGACTTTCACGGCTAGATCCAGCCCATTCCTTAGCTTTCCAGCCTCGTGGCTGATGTACTAGCTGTAGTCATTTTTATTGCCACAACTCTATGGCATTTCAAGGTCCCTGCCAGCAAGCAAGCTGCAACATTCTGCTCACAGACAGACTGTCGGCCTGAAAGAGTCAGAGTTTGCCCTGGCAGGACAGTCCAGAAAGCCGGCATTTTAAAACAGCACAGCTTTTTTCCTGCTATGGCTGAAAACCGAAAAGCAAGCATTCAGCTTTTCATCAACACTATTTAAGTGTTTCATGGCAGGACCTCTTTAAAGAGCTGCAGGGTTTTGCAGCTAAAGCTGAGTCAGGAAGCCTCTCTTAGATGAGAGCACTTGCTTGCCTCTAGCAAGCAGAGCAGACCCAAGAAATTGCTGCTACCAACAAAACATGCTTTACTCTATTCTTTCCCAAACTTTCTCAGGCTTTCTGTGGATGTAGTTATCCACGTGGGCACCATCTGTAGTAAGAGGGGCTGGCTTGTTGGTGTATCTGTCCCACCCAGTACCCCACAACCGGCAACTCCCAAAGAAAATCTCACAGAGTCTACATTAGGTTATAAACTGATTGGCCCATTAGGTCAGGCTACTTATTACCTCTTTTAACTTATGTTACCCCATTATCCTTATCTATGTTACCCACACGGCTCGGTACCTTTCTCAGTGTGGCATCTCACATGTTGCCTCTTCGGTGGTCTGCACAGGAATGGTGGAGGGAGCTTCCTGCTTCCCAGAATATTCCTGTTCTCATCGCCCTGCCTCCACTTCCTGTCTGCTTGACCCACCTATACTTCCTGCCTGGCCAATCAGTGTTTTATTAAAAGACATGATTGACAGAATACAGATAATTCTCCCGCACCATTCCCCCAGTGTTGGGGATGGAACACAGGACCCCATATATGCTAATCAAGCATTCCACTATTGAACTAGACTTCCTTACTTCCAACCATTTTCCTTTGAATCAGTTCTGTTATTCCAGTACTTATGCTGGCTACCAAAAGTGATATTTAAACTATTGACTATCAAACTAAAATCATAAGTCCTTCCCAACAAAGCTTTCATTTTTATTATTTTATTTTTTAATGATTTGGTTATTTTTATTTTGTGTACATTTGTGTTTTGCTTGCAGGTATATCTATGTGAGAGTGCTGGATCCCCTGGACCTGGAGTTACAGACAGTTGTGAGTTGCCATGTGGGTGCTGGGAAATGAACATGGGTCCTTGTCTACTGCAAGAATAAACAGACAGTGCTGTTAACCTTGGAGCCATCTCTCCAGTTCAAAGCTTTCGCTTTCAAACATGATAGATGGTAGAGTCTATTTAAAATGCTCCATATCGGTATTTTTCTGTAACCCATATGCTTTTTTCAGTACTAATTGCTGAAGAAACGCAGTCATGCTTAATAATAATTTTAAGCTCTTTTCTTCCCCCCCCTTCCCCTCCCTTTCTTCCTTTCTTTTTTCTGTTTTTGGAGACAATGTTTCTTTGTGTAACCCTGGGTGTTCTGGACTTTGTGCTGTAGACCATGCTAGCCTGACACTCACAGATCTGTCTGCCTCTCCCTCCCAAGTGCTGGGATTAAAGGTGTTCACCACCACAACCCAGCTGATTTTTTTTCAAGTGCCATATGATAGTATATAGATTTATAAGGCAGAGTGTGATATTTTGAGACATGTATATGCAGCGGTAAGGTCAAATCAGGGTACTGACCATATTCACCACTTCAAATAATTTTAAATGTTTATTAATTTCATGTGCATGTGTGCAAATGCACCTGCCACCATTTGTGTTTGTGTTGGGCCCTGTCTCCCCTTACTCCCTGGGGTGCAACTCTGAGGACAGTTCTGGTCAGCCAGCTAAAGCTTCCTGCTAGTTTCTGTTATCCCTGCCATAGCCTGGTGATTTAGCTGCAGGGCACAGTCCACCTTTGGTATGATAATTTCCCACCTGCCCTGGAGAATTACACAGCACCAAGGTCTCTCTCTCCCTGCTGTCCTGCTCTCCACCCCCTGCCTGGGAAGGAATTCCCTATGGCGCCAGGTCCCATACAACACCAGTTTCCCCTCTGGTTGGGAGAGAGTTCCCTTACTGGGGCCAAGGTATATTAGCCTTGCATTCAGCTAAATAAAGTGGCATTTGGTGATCTCTTCTCGAATGACCCAGGTCTCTTGTGTGTGTGTCTTTTATTTCAATCTCCAGGCCTTTGCCCAAACTCGTGATTGGTACGGAGGCGCGCAAACCGTACCAAGAGAGGGTGACGCAGAATTTTGGGAGTTGGTTCCTTGCTGCCACCTTGTGGGACTAAGGCTGAAACTTGGTTTATCAGGCTTGGCCACAGTGTTTCTTCCTGCTAAGCCAGTTCTCATCTCAAATATTTTTTATGTGTGTTAAGAATGTTAAAAAATCTTTTCTAGTGATTTTGAAATATGCAATGTATTGTTACCAACAGTTGCCCTACTGTACAAACGGTGCAATGGGATGCTAGAAACTGTTCCTCCTATTGGGTCTGGAATATTACATCCATGGACCTACCCCTGCTGAAGTCTCCAGGGCACTATTTTACTTTGGATTTGGATGATGCCACTGTTCAGCTTCCTCATAGAAGTGAGGCATGCAGGCACTCTTGGTAGTTCACATCTGAAGTTATGCTACTGTTTCATAGCTTTTGGGAAGCTAAGAAAACCGTACCTTCTTTCCTGATCCCCAACTCCCTTTGCAGCAGTACTCACATGTGGAAGTGTACCTGAATACACTTCCACAGCACCCTGTCCAGTGCAACACATGACTTGTGCTTTCAGTAAGGCAAGTTGTGAAATTCCTATGTAGAGTTTAGTTTATAGGATTCAAAGACTAGCCATTTCACTGCCAACTCAAAAGTTATTTTAGAATTATTTTATTTTATGTGTGTGAGTGTTTTATCTGCATGTATGGATATACTTTACATGTGTGAATAGTACCTGCAAATATTAAAATAGGGTGTTGGATTCCCCGGAATTGGAGCTATGGGTGGTTGTGAGCCACTATGTGGGTGCTGGGTATGGAAATCTGAGTCCTCTGCAAAAGAAACTAGTACTACTCTCAGCTGGTGAGTCATCTTTCTAGCCTGCACTGCCAAATTTTCATTTAGAGGTTTGATTCAGACCTGGGCTTCCATTCGATCATTTCTGTCAGGTGGCTTGTAATACAAATCACAGTTAAACTTCATTTGGGGGACTGTTGGTTAAGATAGTTATCACTACACTGAAGCATTAAGACAGACTTGTCAAAAATGTTGACCGTCATAACCAGTAAGTTGTTTTTTTCCTTAATTTAGTAGAAGTTAAAGAAAACATTATAAATAATTATCTACAATGACTATTAAAATCATGTAATAAAAGTGAAATTTGAAAAAATATATTTCCATGAGAACTTTACCAGATTAGTTAATAGATAAATACACATAAAACACTCATTGAAAATGAATCTAAGTATTTGTATTTACTTCAATTTCCATCATAATTTTAAATATTCATTCAGATTTTTAGTGCAATCATAATACAAGAAAATACAATATTGCATAGTAAATTTTAAATATTGAAGTGTTTAATACCATGCTTTAATAAATCTTAAAGCATCTGTATTTATGATGAAGATTGAACTATCAACTATTATTTAATTAAAATTGTTGATTGCAAAAAAAAAGTTGATCGTCTATATCCATACTTGTACACACACAAGGAAAAGCAGAGCAATGGAGGAATAGCATCCAATGTACTAAACTATCCATGACATGGATGATAGAGGAAGTGCTATTCACACGTTTCATAGGATTGAATTTAAAAGCATGCACAGTGATAGTAGTTGTGTGTTGCTATGTGAAGGATGAAGGACCTTTTCATATTCATTCCTGATAAAACTATTCCACTGGATAAACATTTGGCTCCCCCCATCTTAGTTGTAATGTACATGTCTACCTAAAAGGCATTATATTTTGGCCTTCCAAAGCCATAACAATATCTGTCCTTTTGACATAGCCTAATGCCAAATAACAATTTATGCTTTGGGACTTGGAAGGTGCATCCTTCTGGGAAGCAAATGTATTTGTGTTGATTTCATTGATTGCCTTTTGTTTGCTTGCTTTTGTTTCTGATTTTGTTTTGTTTCCAAGACAGGGTTTCTCTGTGTAGCCCTGGCTGACCTCATACTCAGAGAACTCCCTACCTCTGCCTACCAAGTACTGGGACTAAAGGCATGCGCCACCATCTGCTGGCCACATTTCTTTGATTGTTAACACCAGCTTTTCTTTTTTCAGGCAGCAGATGTGGACTGGTAATTTCTCCTTTGGTCATCTTGCTGATGTCACTCCTGATTTGAGGCTTTGAATATCCATATACCAGCATGTCGGTACTAGCCTCTGAAAAAAGAGCATCTCTATTTAGTCCCTGGCAAAGGTAGGGAGACTTTCATTTCTGACTGAAAGCCTACTTGGATTTAATATCCATCAACATGGAAATTAACTATGAACCGAAGTAGAAAGGTGGGTAGAGTATCAAAGAAAAGGTTTCTTTGTCATGAAAAAAAATGATATTTATTTCAGCTTTCCCAGAACTCAAAGGTTATAAAGTCTCAAGACAGCGTTAAAATTTCTCCAAAATTCTTTAGGCTTGTGCTGTCCTCTAGTGGCAACATTTGATAAGGCAAGATACTACTGCCTTGAAAAGACTGAAGTAGCTACTATGACAAAACGCTTTAGCAAGATAATTTGTAAGCTTACTGTTTTTGACATTGGGATATCCAAACTTAGAGTGTCGGCAGATTTTGTGTCTGATGAGGCTTCTCTCTGTTTTGAAGCCAGCCCCTTCTAGCCATAGTGGAGAGGATCAAAGGTGCTTCTCAAAGCTTCTGCCTACCTTCCCTTAGGGTTCTATTCTCACAAAAGTAGAACGCTCCCACAGGCCTTGCAATCCTACTATCATAACCTTGGAGATTTAGTTTTCTTTGGGCACTGCAAGGCAGTCATACCATAGCATCTCTTCATATACAGTAAGGGCTATGGGTAAAGGGCTGAGCTTCAGTAGGAAAGTGTGCGTTAGAGCGCATGTTGAGTACAATGTTCTGTTTCTAAATATTATAGTAGGACTCTCAAGAGAAGCAACCTATAGGATGTATGCTTCTGGGTCTGTTTGTTATAATGAATTATCATACATGACTGTTTCACTTGGCGTTTACCAGCCTGGGACCTACTCACTTCGACAGCATTTTGATGTCCTAATTGCATGACAGAGAAGAGTAATGTTAAAGTTCTTCAAGGGTACTAGGGATCCTGAGACATTTGTTTTTCAGTCATCGCAGAAGCCATGTGTCTGGACCTTCTCGAGTGGGTGTAATTACAAATGACAGGTGCATTTGAACATTTTTAAAATTGATTTTTATTTTTAACTGTGTGCACAGATGACATACCTGTGCAGGTGCTCTGGGAGGCCAGAAGAGTGGATAGGATCCATCTGGAGGTGGAGTTAACAGGCAATTTTGAGGTGCCTGATGTGGGTGTGAGGAGCTAAACTCTGGTCTTCTAGAATAGTAGCAAGGACTCTTAATTGCTGAGTTATCTTCTCAATCTGTCCTTCCCCACATTTGTAACATTTTAACTTTCTAAAGCCTTTGATTTCCTTCTTCTATAATAAATGAAGGCAAATTTGGCTTTTGTGGCTTTTTCTTTTCCTGTGGACCAACTCTGGGTTATTACTTTCTTTTCCTTATTTTTTTCCCAACATAACCTCCTTATTGATTATTTGTTAATTTCATACAATGCATCCCAATCAAATTAACTTCCAATTCCTCCTAGGTCCACTCTCGTACCCTGTGGCCTTCCCTCTGCGTTCATTTTTAGCCAATGAAGAATTAAAAGCAGCTCATCTACTAGGTTAGCTCTTGCCAGTAAATTCAGAGTCTTGTTTCTTCTACCATTGTCCCATATCCTACATACTTAGTGTCCATTTCTAAAATATTTCTCATCTTTTTCTGTAGATAGTAGAAAATTCAAGTCATTCTTTTTATTACCTTCTTTCTTTCTTTTTTAGTTTTATGAGGCAGGGTTTCGCTATCTCTGACAGCTTCAGTGCCTGTTCTGAAACTGAATCTTGTGGACCAGGCTGGCCTTGAACTCACAGAGATCTGCCTGCCTGCCTCTGCCTCCCAATGGGATTAAAGTCACCACTGACTGGCTTCAAGCCATTCTTCTTTTTTTTAAAGACATATGTAGGTTTATTTGTAACGACTCCAGGATGAACTTTTTGTTTGTCTGAAGATTTATTTATTCATTTGAGGCATGGCTTCAGGTTCCCTAGGCTGACCTTGAAATTTTCATGTACCTAGCTGAAGACGATCTTGAACTCCTGATCCTACTACCTCTACCATCTGAGTATGGAGATTAGAGGTGTGCGCCAGTGTTCTTTATTTATCTTTTGCTGGAGGTTCATCCCAGGGCCCAAGCATACTAGGCAAGTACCCTATCAACTGAATTATATCTATAGCTCCATGTTATTTTTGAGACAGGGTCTCATGTAGCCCAGGGGGCTTGCCTCAAACTCACCTTAGAGCCACAGTTGACCTTGAACTTCTCATCCCCTTGCCTTAACCTTCCAAGTGCTGAGGATAGAGACCTGTGCCATCTCCTTGTGGCTGACTCTTCAAAATCCATCTTTAGCAGGTTGTGATGACTTAAATCTAGTTCTACGTTTAGAAGCAGAAAGAAGTATTAGAGTTGAGTCCGCAAAAGATTTGCAAGGCACCATAGTGAGGTCATGTCAGTTTCTTCAAGCAATTCGTTTCCAAGACTTAGACTTCTTAGCATAGAACGTTTACTAAAACATTTAGCATACTTTCCTTGCTTAATATTGTTTATCCTGGTTGAAATGCTAATCTTATACTTACTATTTGTTTCTAGTGTATATAGTTTTGTATTGGGTTTGGAACTTTCTTATTTAAGCAAAAGGGGAGGTGCTGTGGGAGTTTCTTCCATTTCTTCAGCCAATAACCTTTAAGATACCAGCCTACTTGGGCATGGTCTCTTGTACTATACTATACTTAATACTTAAATGCAGCTGTAAAGTGTGTGCTCTCAGTCTTGCTTCTGGCTGCTAGACTCTGTTCAATTCCCCATTTGTACAGAGGTCTGTGATCTGTAAGTCTACCCTAAATAAATAACCCTTTATTATACATAATTCTGAACTAATGTGGGATTATTTTGTATCTTCCACCATCTGCATCCACATAAACCCTGAGAGAGCTTGGGAAGTAATTCTGGACACAAAAGAATATAGTTAAGAACAACTTATTGATAGCATCATATTCTTGGGTGGGCTCTGTTTGCTAGAGGAAAGCACATCTCATTTAAGAGAGGCTTCCTGGCTCAGCTTTAGCTGCAGAAACCTTGCAGCTCTTTTAAGAGGCCCTGCCACCAAACACTTAAATGGTGTTTATGAATTGCTGATAGAATTCTTCATGGTGAAGTAGGACCCCGGTAGCACAGACAATAAGAGAAACAATGAATAAATGGGACCTACTGAAACTGAGAAGCTTCTGTAAAGCAAAGGGCACTGTCAGTAAGACAAAAAGGCTGCCTTCTGACTGGGAGAGGATCTTCACCAACCCCTCATCAGACAAAGGTCTGATCTCCAAAATATACAAAGAGCTCAAGAAACTAGACACTAAAACTCTAATTAACCCAATTAAAAAATGGGGTGCTGAACTGAACAGAGAATTCACAACAGATGAACTTCAAATGGCCAGAAGCACTTAAGGTCATGCTCAACCTCCTTAGCGATCAGGGAAATGCAAATCAAAACCACTTTGAGATACCATCTTACACCTGTCAGAATAGCCAAACTCAAAAACACCAATGATAGCCTATGCTGGAGAGGATGTGGAGTGAGGGGAACATTCATCCATTGTTGGTGGGAATGCAAACTTGTGCAGCCACTGTGGAAATCAGTGTGGCGGTTTCTCAGGAAACTAGGAGTCAACCTCCCTCAGGACCCAGCAATTCCACTCTTGGGAATATACCCTAGAGATGCCCTATCACACTACAAAAGTATTTGTTCAACTCTGTTCATAGCTGCACTATTTGTAATAGCAAGAACATGGAAACAACCTAGGTGTCCCTCAATAGAAGAATGGTTAAAGAAGGTGTGGAACACATACACATTAGAGTTTTACTCAGCGGTAAAAAACAATGACATCTTGAATTTTGCATGCAAATGGATGGAAATAGAAAACTCTTTACTGAGTGAGGTAACCCAGACCCAAAAAGAGGAATATGGTATGTACTCACTCATAAGTGGATTCTAGCCATAGTTAAAGGTCTTTGAGTCTATAATTTGTGATCCTAGAGAAGCTAAATAAGAAGGTGAACCTGAAGAAAATCATATAGCTATCCTCCTGGATAGTGGAACTAAGCAAGATTGCCAGGCAAACTCGGGTGCATGGGGGGGTGGGGGTGGAAGTAAGGGAAGATGGTCAGGGAGAGGGGAGAGGGGGAGGATTGGGGAAGGCTTGGGGGAATGGGAGGGGGGGAGGGAGGAAGGATGGTTGGGGGAGCAGGGAGGTTTACATCTCAGCTAAGGGAGCCATTTTAGGGTTTGCAAGAGACTTGATTCTGGAGGGGTTCCCAGCAAAAATTAAATTAAAAAAATAAAAAAAATAAAAAAAAATTTTAAAAAAATAATAAAAAAAAAGAAAAGAAAACGCTTTACTGAGTCAGGTAAGCCAGACCCAAAAAGAGGAATATGGTATGTATTCCCTCATAAATGGATTCTAGCCATAATTAAAGGTCTTTGAGTCTATTATTCATGATCCTAAAGAAGCTGGATAGGAGAGTGAACCTGAAGAAAATTCAGGTAGTTTTCCTCCTGAAGATTGGAAATAGACAAGAGTCCCAGGTAACCTCGGGTGCATGGGGGGGGGTAAGAGGGTTGTTGGAAGGGGAGAGGGTTAGAGAGAAGGGAGCAGGGGAGGAATGGGGAATGCTCAGGGGACTGGGAGGGGGGGAGGGAGGAAGGATAGATATGGGACCAGGGAAGAATATATTTCAACTAAGGGAGTCAGTTTAGGGTTTACTAGAGACTTGATTATAAATGGGATCCCAGGTCCAAGGAGAGATCCCCAGATTGTTCTCTGGACAGAGGAGAGGGTGCCTGAACTGGCCTTGGCCCATAACCATACTGATGAATATTTTGCTTATAACCATAGATCCTTCATCTGGCGATGGATGGAGATGGAGACGGAGACCCACATTGGAACACTGGACTTAACTCCCTAGGTCCAAACGAGAAGCAGAAGGAAAGAGAACGTTGAGCAAGGAAGGCAAGATCAGAGGGAACCTTCATCCAATGATGGATGGCGATACAGACGGAGACCCAAATTGGAGCACCAGACAAAGTCTCCCAAGGTCCAAATGAGGAGCAGAAGGAGGAAGAACATGAAAAAGGAAATCAGTACCGCGAGGGGTGCAATCACCCACTGATACAAGGGGACGGATCTAATGAGAGTTCACCAAGGCCAGTTGACTGGGACTGAGCGAGCACGTGATCCAACCAGATTCTCTGAATGTGGCCGGATTCTCTGAATGTGGCAGGCCTGGAGTCTTTCTGAAAAGCCATTGACAATGACACTGGGACTTGTTTCCTCTGCATATACTGGATTTCTGGGATCCAATCTGTTTGGATGATCACCTTCCTGGACCTGGAGGGAGGGGGGAGGAACTTGAACTTCCCACAGGGTAGGAGACCCTGACTGCTCTTGGGGATGGAGAGGGAGGAGGGGAGGGAGTGGGAGGAGTGGGAGGGGGTTGGGAGGAGGGGCGGAAATGGAGACTTTTGTATTTTAATAAACTTTGAGAAAAAAAAAAGAATTCTTCATGGTGGTGTCAGGGACCTTGCAACGCCATAGAGTTTTGGCAATAAGGTTGGCACTGGCCAGTACCTCTGCCATGAGGCTACACTCTCAGAAAGCTAAATAGTGGGCTGGATTTAGCCGTCAAAGTCACGGGCTTTAATCCTAGCCATATTGCTTAGCGAATTAAAGACTCATGTTGTCAGAAAAAGAGTGATATACAGTACAGATAGATTCAAAGACAAAGAAACCTCTAAATACTTTACACTGCATTTAAAAATAGATGTAGGCTTGGGAGGAAAATAAAAAGGATAAAGTCTTTAAAAGGAAAAAGAAAGTAGTTGGGTTTGGTGGCACTCACCTTTAATCTCAACACGTGGAAGACAGAGGCAGGTGGATCTCTGTGCATTCAAGGACACCTGATCTACAGAGTGAGTGCCAGGAGAGCCAAAGATGCACAGAGAAACCTAGTTTCAAAAAAGCAAAAATTAAAAATAAATATAAAAGAAATAGAGTTTAAAATAAAGCCATAAAAAGATGGAAAATGCACAGAGAGTCTGGATACTGTATAGTATTGTGTTGTCTTTGAACTGTATGACTACTGAGGAAGGAACAAAAGCTGCTATAAGGTATTTGATTATAAATGCTGCTAGATTAATCCAACATATATATTTTGAAAATGCCTTGCTTCAAAATTTAAGTCAAAAGGTATGTTTCTTTGGAGAATAGTTGTTGCTTTTGTTTCCATAGGAAATGAGAAGCTGTGGATTCATACTGAGTTAAGAAAAATCAAGTTTGACCAAGGAAGAACTCCTGAGAAATCTCAGAAAAGAGTGGATGGCCCAGATGTCTGAGTTTTACATCCAGAAGAACCTCAAGGCTGAGATGATCAAGCTTCACAGAATATTCCGGTCAGGACCTAAGAAACAAGTGGGTGTGGCCATTCTAACATCTAACAAAAACGACTTCAAACTAAAATCAATCAGAAGAGATGGAGATGGACATTTCATACTCATAACAGGAACAATTCATCAGGAAGAAGTCTCAATCTTGAATATCTATGCCCCTAATATAAAGGCACCCACATATGTAAAAGAAACTCTTCTAGAACACAAGGCAGTCATCAAACCACGTACACTATTAGTAGGAGACTTCAATACACCTCTCTCACCAATGGACAGGTCAATCAGACAGAAACCTAACAGAGAAATAAGAGAATTATTAGAGATATTGAATCAAATGGACTTAACAGACATCTATAGAACATTCCACCCAAATTGGAAAGAATATATCTTCTTCTCGACAGCTCATGGAACCTTCTCGAAAATTGACCACATACTTGGTAACAAAGCAAACTTCCACAGATACAAAAAAAATTAGTAACCACCTGTGTCTTGTCAGACCACCATGGATTAAAGTTAGAATTCAACAACAATGCTACCCCCAGGAAGCCAAGAAACTCATGGAAGTTGAACAGTCAACTACTAAATCACCCCTGGGTCAAGGAAGAAATAAAGAAAGAAATTAGAGTCTTCCTTGAATTTAACGAAAATAAAGACACAACATACTCAAACCTATGGGACACTATGAAAGCAGTGCTAAGAGGAAAGTTCATAGCACTAAGTGCCCAATTAAAGAAAATGGAGAAAGCACACATTGGAGACTTAACAGCACACCTGAAAGCTCTGGAAAAAAAAGAAGCAGACACACCCAAGAGGAGTAGAAGACCGGAAATAATCAAACTGAGGGCTGAAATCAACAAAATAGAAACAGAGAAAACAATCCAAAGAATCAATGAAACAAAAAGCTGGTTCTTGGAGAAAATCAACAAGATCGACAAACCCCTATCCAAACTAATCAAACGGCAGAGAGAGAACATGCAAATTAATAGGATCAGAAATGAAAAGGGGGACATAACCACAGACACAGAGGAAATTCAGAGAATCATTAGATCTTACTACAAAAGCCTGTATGCCACAAAATTGGAAAATGTAAAAGAAATGGACATATTTTTAGATAAGTACCATATACCAAAGTTGAACCAAGACCGGGTGAAAAATCTAAATAGACCTGTCAGTCGTGAAGAATTAGAAGCTGTTATCAAAAATCTCCCTACCAAAAAAAGCCCAGGACCAGATGGTTTCAATGCAGAATTCTACCAGAACTTCCAGGAAGCGCTAATTCCTACACTCCTTAATGTATTTCACAATATAGAAACAGAAGAGTCATTGCCAAACTCTTTTAATGAAGCTACAGTTACCATGATACCAAAACCACACAAAGACACCATCAAGAAAGAGAATTACAGGCCGATCTCACTCATGAACATCAATGCAAAAATTCTCAATAAAATACTGGCAAACAGAATCCAAGAACACATTAGAAAAATTATCCATTATGATCAAGTGGGCTTCATCCCAGAGATGCAGAGCTGGTTCACCATATGAAAATTTATCAATGTAATCCATCATATAAATAAACTGAAAGAAAAAAACCATATGATCATTTCATTGGATGCTGAAAAAGCATTTGATAAAATTCAACACCCCTTTATGATAAAGGTGTTGGAGAGATTGGGGGTACGAGGTTCATACCTAAATATAATAAAAGCAATATACAGCAAGCCAACAGCTAACATCAAATTGAATGGAGAGAAACTCAAAGCCATTCCACTAAAATCAGGAACACGACAAGGCTGTTCACTCTCTCCATACCTCTTCAATATAGTGCTTGAAGTTCTAGCAATAGCAATAAGACAACATAAGGGGATCAAGGGGATTCGAATTGGAAAGGATGAAGTTAAACTTTCGTTATTTGCAGACGATATGATAGTGTACATAAGCGACCCCAAAAACTCTACCAAAGAACTCCTACAGCTGATAAACACCTTTAGTAATGTGGCAGGATACAAGATCAACTCCAAAAAATCGGTTGCCCTCCTATACACAAAGGATAAAGAAGCAGAGAAGGTAATCAGAGAAACATCACCTTTCATAACAACCACAAATAGCATAAAATATCTTGGGGTAACTCTAACCAAGGAAGTTAAAGACCTATTTGACAAGAACTTTAAGTCTTTGAAGAAAGAAATTGAGGAGGATACCAGAAAATGGAAAGACCTCCCCTGCTCTTGGATTGGGAGGATCAACATAGTAAAAATGGCAATTCTACCAAAAGTAATCTATAGATTCAATGCAATCCCCATCAAAATCCCATCAAACTTCTTCACAGACCTTGAGAGAAATATAATCAAGTTTATATGGCAAAACAAAAAACCCAGGATAGCCAAAACAATCTTATACAATAAAGGAACTTCTGGAGGCATTACCATCCCTGACTTCAAACTCTATTACAAAGCTACAGTATTGAAAACAGCTTGGTATTGGCATAAGAACAGAGAAGTCGACTTATGGAATCGAATAGAAGACCCGAATATTAACCCACAAACCTATGAACACCTGATTTTAGACAAGGGAGCTAAAGGTATACAATGGAAGAAGGAAAGCATCTTTAACAAATGGTGCTGGCATAACTGGATGTCAACCTGTAGAAGAATGAAAATAGATCCATATCTATCACCATGCACAAAACTCAAGTCCAAATGGATTAAAGACATCAACATTAATCCGACAACTTTGAACCTGATAGAAGAGAAAGTGGGAAGTAGTCTACAAGATTTAGGCATAAGAGACCACTTCCTAAGTAGAACCCCAGTATCACAGACAATAAGAAAATCAATGAATAAATGGGACCTACTGAAACTGAGAAGTTTCTGTAAAGCAAAGGACACTGTCAGTAAGACAAAAGATTACCTTCTGATTGGGAGAAGATCTTCACAAATCCCTCATCAGACAAAGGTCTGATCTCCAAAATATACAAAGAACTCAAGAAACTAGACACTAAAACCCTAATTAACCCAATTTAAAAATGGGGTACTGATCTGAACAGAGAATTCACAACAGATGAACTTCAAATGGCCAAAAGGCACTTAAGGTCATGCTCAACCTCCTTAGCGATCAGGGAAATGCAAATCAAAACAACTTTGAGATATCATCTTACACCTGTCAGAATAGTCAAACTCAAAAACACCACTGATAGCCTATGCTGGAGAGGATGTGGAATGAGGGGAACACTCATCCATTGTTGGTGGGAATGCAAACTTGTGCAGCCACTGTGGAAATCAGTGTGGCGGTTTCTCAGGAAACTAGGAGTCAACCTCCCTCAGGACCCAGCAATTCCACTCTTGGGAATATACCCTAGAGATTCCCTAACATACTACAAAAGCATTTGTTCAACTATGTTCATAGCAGCACTATTTGTAATAGCCAGAACCTGGAAGCAGCCTAGGTGCTCCTCAATAGAAGAATGGTTAAAAAAGATGTGGAACATATACACATTAGAGTTTTACTCAGCGGTAAAAAACAATGACATCTTGAATTTTGCATGCAAATGGATGGAAATAGAAAACGCTTTACTGAGTAAGGTAAGCCAGACCCAAAAAGAGGAACACGGTATGTATTCACTCATAAGTGGATTCTAACCATAGTTAAAGGTCTTTGAGCCTATTATTCGAGATCCTAGAGAAGCTAAATAAGAAGATGAACCTGATGAAGATTATTTAGCTATCTGCCAGGAGGTAGGAAATAGACAAGAGTCCCAGGTAACCTCGGGTGCATGGGGGGAGGGTGGGAGGGTTGTTGGAAGGGGAGACGGTTAGAGAGAAGGGAGTAGGGGAGGAATGGGGAAAGCTCGGTGGACCGGGATGGGGGGGAGGGAGGAAGGATGAATATGGGATCGGGGAAGAATATATTTCAACTAAGGGAGTCATATTAGGGTTTACAGGAGACTTGATTATATATGGGATCCCAGGTCCAAGGAGAGATCCCCAGATTGTTCTCTGGACAGAGGAGAGGGTGCCTGAACCAGCCTTGGCCCATAACCATACTGATGAATATTTTGCTTATCATCATAGATCCTTCATCTGGCGATGGATGGCTATACAGACGGAGACCCACATTGGAGCACCGGACTGAGCCTCCCAAGGTCCAAATGAGGATCAGAAGGACGAAGAAAATGAAAAAGGAAATAAGGACTGCGAGGATGCTATCACCCACTGATACAAGGGGACGGATCTAATGAGAGCTTACCAAGGCCATTTGTACTGGGACTGAACGAGGACATGATCCAACCAGATTCTCTGAATGTGGCCGGATTCTCTAAATGTGGCTGGACAGGAGTCTTTCTGAAAAGCCATTGACAATGACACTGGGACTTGTTTCCTCTGCATATACTGGATTTTGCGGATCCAATCTGTCTGGACACCCACCTTTCTGGACCTCGAGGGAGGGGGGAGGAACTTGAACTTCCCACAGGGCAGAAAACCCTGACTGCTCTTAGGGATGGAGAGGGAGGAGGAGAGGGAGTGGGGGGAGTGGGAGGGTGGTGAGAGGAAGGGCGGAAATGGAAACTTTTATAATTTAAAAAAATTACTTTAAAAAAAAAAAACGGGACACAATAGACATGCCACCCAAGGAGAAGAAGGCTACAAGCAAAACTCCAAAACGTCCGAGGGATTCTCCTGATTCTCAATCTGATGATGACTTGAAGCATGGTGTTCTCCAAAGACCAGGTACAATCAGAGGGTTTTGTGAAAGGCTGCCCCTACCCGAGGGGACAGTTTGATTGATCTCTTGGCAGGTGGTGCATAAGGACAGCTCAGGTTCAGGATCATTGCTTCAGATTGCAGGATGTTTCCAACTCTGAAAATGGATATTTCTATGTGTCCCAAACTGGTTTGTTGACTTTAGGTTTCCCCTTGATCTTCTAACTCCAGGACTCCTAGCCTAAGCCATCCTCACTTCCAGCTTGTCTCCTGGCAAGGACAAGATTTAAAATTACTTTCACCCCGGAAGGCTTGTACAAATGCCTAACTAAAACATAACCCAGGTACGTACCTGTTTTAATCTCACTTGTACACACATGCTGGATTGAAAAGTACTCTTCCTCTCTGGGATGCCTAGAAATTCCATAGACAACTTATTTTGTATTTTCTTTCTCTTCAATGTAGTAGAAAACCTCACGACTGATATCAGTGACGACAGTGCTCAATCAGATCAAGATGAACAGCAGGAGTGGTGATATATGTAAAGTACTGTTTGTTTGTCATTAGAAGATAGTTTCAGAAAATTCAGCTTTTCTCTGTTAAACACCACATATTTATTTCCAAATAAAATAAATTTTCATATACTCATTAAATAATTTTGTACACTTTTCATAGGGAGTCTGATCAGAAGATGTTACAAGAAATTCAAGGTATGTTTTAGAAGATGCTCACCATTCACAAGTGCTGTTTTTCAGTCGTACAACTTTCACACAGTCATGAGTGAGCACTGACCTACAGGACCCCATTTAATGTCTTCTTCCCATGCATAGGATTGCATTATGTATAGGTTGCCATTTGATTTTTATACATTTCTTCACTATTTAAACTTGGGAAATGGAAATGTTTCTAACAATGAAGAGGTATGGATGTTTTGCGTAGTAGAGAGTAAGTGGGGTGTGTATTACTGGGTGGAGTAGATAACAGAATCACCATTTTTAAACTACTCTCTATGATATTTGTTTCAGTACGTGCTTTTGGTGTTTTGAATTAATTTAGATTTTTGGATTTTTGAAGTTGCATTTCTTAGGATAACAGTGCTGATGAGACTCCTTTCATACAACTGTTATTAACTGTGAATGAGCTAGTTAGTAGAAAACAAAAGAAAGTACTCTGCCCCCCATTACGACCCTACACCAGTGAGAAGTGTGAGGTTGAATTTTTAACCTCATATAGTTTACATTTTATTAACTATTAGCTACACATTATGAATGGACCAGCATCTTTACAAAGTGACAAAATTTTGAATCCTTTTCTAGAGCCAAGAACAGTACTTTGAATTCTCACTGATTTTTCTGACACATCTCTAGAGACGATTTGAACAAAATAATATGTAGAGAAACTTTTTCCATTTGATGCTGACAAAGAGATTGTATCACAAAGAGACCCACATATTTTTACTAGATAGATAGATAAATTATTTGTATTGTGGCAGGAATGTTATCTAAGTACTGAAAGTAAAAGTTATGCAGTGAATATAGCTTTGTTATTTCTGAAATATTATGAATTCCAGTAGTTATGGGAAGGCAGGTGTTATGAAGTCTAAAACAATAATTTAACTTTTCTCTATTTACTGTATGCCCCAATGAGACTGTTTCTGTGAGAAAATGTGGTGTCCAGGTATCATATGTCATAGTACTTAAAACTAACGTTCACATTGTGTATTATCCATATGATTTTAACAGTTTTTAAAATAAAACAGAATTGTGTTTTTATCAAATGTATCCTAACAAGATTCCATCCTGAGAATATCATTTGAAAAGAAGAATATTTACTGAGTGTTTGAGTTTTGTGTTTTTGCTGATTCTGAGGAGGAAATCAAAGGCTGTCTTTGAACATCTTTATACACATGTTAAGAAAATAGAAACCATTTTGACTTGGAACTTTCGTATATCTAAAACAAATGGCAAAATACACATGCACTCACTTTCTCTTTCATGCAGTCATGTTGTCAACATGACGGCAATGAGAATTAGTTAAGGCATTAGTAAAGCACATGTGTGACATATATGTTAAGCTGTTTACAGAGAAGATTGGTGGAGAAACAGGAGAATGTCTTGCCTAGTTGTGGATAGAATAATTTAATAGTCTGGGAGCCTACATGGAATTATGAAGTAAAAAGAGAATGAAAACTAGTGCATACAAGCCTCACTCTTCCTGAACTTGTGCATCTGTTCCTGTGGTCATTGCTGGTAGAGATCAGATTCCAGACTCTTTGACCTCTCAATTCAGACACACACTAGTGTTACCCTAGAAAACTCCAGACTTTTGGAGCTGGAATGGTGATACGTATTTCTCTCTCTTTCTTTTTAAAAATAATTTTTATATTTTTGTGTTTGTTTTGGGAAGGAGGTGTGAACACATAAATAGTATATCTGTGAAGATCAGAGGCTAACTTGTGAGATTTGCTTTTTTCCAAATTTTAGGTTCTGGGTGTGACTTTAACAACATTGTGTGTGTTTGTATGTCTATGTGTGTCTGTGTGTCTGTGTGTGGTGCATGGGTGTCTGTATTGTCTGTGATATATATGTATATATATATATCACATATATGCAGATATTTGTGTGTGCAATACATATGTACATGTATATGTGGATATTTATCATACATATATCTCATATATACATATATATTTATATGAGATAATATATATCCATACGTGAGTAGAATGAGGATCACTTAATGACAGACTCTGATTGTTCTTCTTACAGGCAAATAAAAGTTTTAAAGAACATTTTATTTGAATTGAATAAATAAAACATAACTCACATTTCCGCTAAAGCATTGGTATAATTTTGTGTGTGTGTGTGTGTGTCTGTGTGTATGTGTGTGTGTGTTAGTCATCATACCTATTACTAAGTGTACAAGAACAGCCTAGATGTATATTGTATACTTAAAGAATTTCAGAACCAGAGAGGGGTATAGTCATTAAATTAAAGATCTAGCTCACTGTTAAGTTGAAAACCAGAGAGGAAGCAATGGAAATGTTTCTGAGTAGGGCATTTCAAGCAGAATGTGTAAATAGTTAAAGAGAAAACATGGCCTATCTGTGCAACTCTGATAAATGTGTTCAATGATGAATATACATTAGTAAATTGTTGATCATAATATCTAAAGGAGAGAACAGAAAACTGTATAGGAGTTTCTAATTGTCACATACACATTCAGATGTACCATGAGGCTATATACAAGGAGAAATGATTCTGTAACAAAAAGCAAAGACAGTAAGAAAGGAGAAGCCTGAAGAAGTCTTCCATAGAAACAGACATACTAGGAGAATAACAAAACCGGAATATTTAACATTTAGGCCTAGATATTAATAAGAATTTTAAGCTTATTCTAATTCTGTAAGGATTTGAAAAGGCAAAGATTGAAGGCTTTTATTTATACAACATTTAGAATTGTTTACATGAATTTCAAAAGCTCAAGCTTAGTGTGTGGTTTTGGGCAGAGCCAACTCATAGTGCGCTTGGCCTGCCTGTGTCAGGATATAAAGGGAATGCACACAATATTAATAATTTTGTCTAGAAATCAAAGGAAACTCTCCCATACATTACATCCCAAGCACAGTTTCCCCTCCCTCTAATCCCCTACTTACAATACTCCCAAGGGAAGATGGGTTGATGCCCCGGAGCACACCACCACCCACCTGAGTGCGGCCCCAGGCTCAGCACAGGCTTCCCACCTGGCAGAAGGCAGCAACGAGATGACCGGACACAAGCAATGGGCAGGCAGCTGCGTGCATTCGTGAGGACTCCAGCTTCGCAGGCCTGAGTCCCGCCCCATGGTCCCATGGGTCTCATGCTCCCATGGGAGATGAGAAGAGCCACAGTAAACCTTGGCTACCTTGGCCCAAGCTTCACCTGTCATCCGGCTTCAGGTGGCTGCGGTCCCACATCGTCCTCAGCCTGGACCAGAGCTTGGAACGGGACATCCGCGACCTCTCACCAAGAGCCAAGCCTCTTGGGATCCTGTTGTGGACACAAAGTCACATCGAAAGAAGACCCATTCCAGCCCACCTGCCCCCTTGCCTACCAAACCCTGGGCAGGCTCCCAATCCTAGCACTGTCTGTCCTCTATTCATCACCAGGCAACCATTGTGAACTGCCACCAGCTCTCTCACAATCTGTCCTCTCCCCCACAGACCTCCACACCCCCCCCCCCACGCCACCACTTTCAACCCACAGCAATCAGCAAGTACTGTTGACTGAGGTTCCTCTCCTGTCCTGTTCCTGCGGTCATTAAGTCCCAAAGAAACCACACAGAGGTCTACATTATTTATAAACTGATTCACCCAGTATTTCAGGCTTCTTCTTAACTCTTACAAATTTTATTAACCCATTATTCTTGTTTGTGTTAGCCACGTGGCTCAGTAACTTATTCAGCAAGGCAGCATGGTGAGAGCTTCTTATTCTACCTCTGGCCAGTAAAGTGTTGTTGGTCCTTTCACTGTGCATCCTTGTGGGATTTTGTGTTGTTTGCACAAGTAGACCTTATCTCAGTTACTCTAATGGTGATTGGTCTGAATCATCTGTCCATACTCTCCTACTATGTTTTTCAGCAAGGGGCTGTGTAGGTACATTTAATTCTTATTAATGTCCTTTAGATAAATCTATGTCAGGTAGACCTGGTGACCCACATGTATGATCCCAGCCTGCAGAAGGCACAGGCAGCAGAAGCCTAATTATCCTATATAGCCAGATGTCTCAAAACAAAAATAAACACACAAAAATTTTTCAAGGGCCACATTTGGTATTATTGGGTGTAGCTAGAGTACTTGCATAGCATGCAGGAGGCTCTGGGTTCCATCCCTGCACTGCCAATCATTTAAAAAAGTAAACAAATGATACCAGTATTTGCCTACTAGGTCTGGATGCATGATTTCATTCCTTGACCAGAAGTGAGTAATGTTAACACATCCTCGTGGTCAATTTGACAGTCCAGAAATACAGAAGTCATAGGACTTCACTCTTGTCCTTTCATTTGCCTCATGAATTTATTGTTCAGTGAGCAGGTTAAAGACTGGGTAATTTGATTGATTTCAGTGGGTGAGTCCAGACTTACCTGGTAACTGACCCTGGGAAGACTAGGGCTAGGGAAATACTCGTGAAGGAGGTGGAGATGGAGGGTGGGTTGGCTCCTGCATTTTTGCATGGGTAAGGCACTAATCCAAGGAATATTTACTAATTCTAGGTCTTGGGCAGGGCATTGTCTTCAGGATCAGCAAAAGCATATGAGATCACACGATCAGAATCACACAGACAAAAAATCCCGATTAAAACAGGCTTCTATAACATGTTTTTTAAATTAGTTTTCCTTATGGATGTCTGATTCAGGAGTATCCTTTTGAGACCAGATCCATGCTAAAACATGAAAGAGTAAAGGCACTGAAAACACAAGGCAGGAGTTGTTTAAAATGGCCTTTGTTGTCTAGAGCTGGGGGTGAAATCTGTGCTCCAGACTTGCCAAGCAGGCTCTAACTGCTGAGCAACACCAGCAGCTTTGCAACTGACTTTTAAAGGCCACCATCAGTGTGGAGTTTGCTGCCTCCATTCTGTGGAATCCACATCCCAGTATTCTTTCCCAGTTGAGGCTCCTCTTATGACCATCTGTATGTTGCTGGACCCAGCCTTGGGTCAAAGGCCCTGTCTTCACTGGTTTTGTCTACCCCTCACTTATTTCCTGGCTACTTAGGTAAAAGAAATAGAAGAACCAGAGGGGAGGGGAAAGAGAATAATGGAACCCATGAGGTTCTTTATCCTGGCCAAGCAGGTGACTTTGTACTTCAGCTCAGCAATATCGTCATTGCCTTCCCCTGGAGAGGGTTCATTCCTGTTGGTGATTATACTTAGCAGAGAAAATTGGGAGCATGGTGAGAGAGAAAAGTGAGGGCAGCAGGAGAGGAGGAGCAGAGAAGGGGAGGTGGGAGGAGAATTCGAGGGGATGGAATGATCAAGATGGGAGGAGAGAGGGGGAGCAAGGAAAGAGATATCTAGATTGAGGGAGTCGTTGTGGGGCTAGGAAGAAACCTAGCATGAGAAATTCCCAAAAATCCACAAAGATGAACCCAACTAAGACCCTAAGCAAGTCTTGCCCTGTAATCAGATTGATGAGTCTCTTAAATGTCATCATAGAACCTTCATGGTGTAACTGATGGAAACAGATGCAGAGATACAGATGCAAGCACTGGGGTGAGCGTCCAAAGTCTAGTCGAAGAGAGGGAGGAGCAATAATATGAAAACAGGAGTCAAGACCATGAGGGGGATACTCAGTGACACAGCTCACCAGAGCTGATGGGAGTTCACCATTTCCCGTCTGACAGCGGGGGCTGGGGGGAATCAGCATAGGACCAAACTATGCCCTCCAGATGTGGGTGACAGTTGTATGACTGCAGCAGACTGTACTGTCACTGTCAGTGAGACCAGGATTTATCCCTACTGCTTCTGTACTGGCTCTTTGGAACCCATTCTCTTTGGAGGGATACCTTGCTCAGTCTGGATATAGTGTGGAGGGCCTCTGTCATATCTGAAAGCAATGTGCCAGACTTTGTTGACTTCCCATGGGAAGCCTCACCCTCTCTGAGGAGTGAATGGTGGGAGAGTTGAAGGGAGTGGAAGGAGGTTAGGGAGTGGGAACTGGCATTGGTATGTAAAATGTGAAAATATATCTTTTCTTAAAAAATAAATTAATTAAAGAAATATTAAAGCATGAATTTAGGAGTTAATCAAGTCTTTCTATTCCTATTTAATTTTTTGAGACAAGGTCTTAATATATACCCATGGTTGGCACTATGTAGAACAGTCTGATCTTGAACTCACAGGCATCTCCCTGCCTCTGAAAAGCAGGTACTGGAATTAAAGGATTACTATGCCAAACTTATTTGAATTTTATTTTGCTATGTTCCCTCTAAATTTGATTCAATAATTTTTAACATATGTGTTGTATAATTTCTTAACAATGTTATTGATAAAAATCACATATATATGAGTTCAGAAAAATAAATAATATGCCAGATAAGTGCATGTGATTTTTACTGATATCTTCTCGACTTTGGTAATCTTTTATCCTGTAAATGTAGTCATACAAACTTTAGTTTTGCAGGTGCATTTTCATATTTTGCATCTCTAAAAGAAAGTTCAATATCATCTCAATATGTAAGAACTATGAATAAAATTCTTCAACTTATAACTATATTTTTGGTAGGTTGATCTGAAATCCAGTATGTTATCATTTAAAGTTTGAAGTAATATAAAAACATTATTGTTTCTGTATTTTCTTAACTTGATGTCGAATTCCCTTCTGTATACTGTGAATATAATTGGTTAATAAAGGAACTTCTTAGGGCCTATAGCAGAGCTATAGGGGAACAGAGCTAGGCAGAGAAAACTAAACTGAATGATGGGAGAAAGAAAGGCGAGTCAGAGAGTTGCCATGTAGCTCCACCAGAGACAGACTCCAGAACTTTAGCCTGTAAGCCACAGCCACGTGGCCATGCACAGATGAATTGAAATGGGTTAAATTAATACGCAAGAGTTAGCCAGTAAGAAGTTAGAGGTAAGGGACCAAGCAGTGATTTAAATAATATAGTTTCCATGTGATTATTTTGGGTCTGGACAGGTGGGAACCAACATGCAGCCTCCTTACAACATTAACTAGATCTTTAAACTGCATTTAGGTTTATTTCAATACCTGCATAAATGGTTATTTTTATTTCTTTTCCTTAGTAAGTAATGAAAATGCAGTGGTGTTGACATTTCAGCATGTGACAAGAACAAACAAAATTTTATACACTTTTGCTGTATCCTTGCAATGCAGTGTTTTCCCACTTCAACACATTAAGAACATAAATACATTACGAATTAGTTGGTTTTATATGCTTCTTTTGTAGAATATCTTGAACAAACATGCTTTTTTCTGTATGGTAATCACATTTTGGAGTGTCAAATATGAAGGACCCCATGTACATATTTGTTATACAAGATTATAGCAATTGTGGCAGCTTTAATACAAAAATGGCAGCAGATATTCAATCATATAATTGAATCAGAATCATGTATATCATAAAGGAAGAGTTATGCATGTGTCCTAAATGTCTTCCTAAGTTAATACAATAAAAGGTAGACCCAAGATGATGGCTCGTGGCAGGTGGATGAAATTTTGAATAGGCTAGTTCAAGAATGGCTCCAGGTCAGGTGGTAGAAACTTTAGAGCAGGTTGATTCAAGGATGCAGATCAGTATAGTCCCACTCCTGAAGGCTGTATAGGGACTCAGGCTCCTGCTCTCTGGTTCCATGCTTCGTGAATTGAGAGGGCACCCTCTGCCACAAGCTCTTTACCATGTTCTGCCTTGCTGAAGTTCCAAAGCAGTGCAATTAAACAAGCATGGGGGAAACGTCGAAAGCTGGAAAACAAACTTCTCTTCCTTACTAGAATCTAATATGTCAGGCATTTTGCACAATGACAGAAGGCAAATGTCAAACAGATGTGAGAGAAATTCTCCATGGAAACCTTGAATTCTGCTGAGAAGGGACTGAACGTCATGGAATCCACTTTGTCTTGAACAGAACGTGTACCAAGAAAAAGGGAAACAAAATGGGGTCCAAGAGGGTAAACGACTTCCTTCTGTGCACTAACACACTCTGGATAAACAGATAAGCCACAGAAATATTCAGCCACTGAGTGGCAGGAACCTTGTCTTGTTTGTCTGTTCATTTTTGCTGACTACAACAATATAGCAAACCTACCCTTGGTAAATTAGTATGAAATAAAGAAAAACTGAGCCACTCCATGAGTACTGTGTGTAGATTCTTTTTGTCACTGTTAAATCCAGATGGTATCCTGCAAGATACAGAAAACAGCCTTAAATAGAGAAGCTTAATACAATTTAGGGGATAAAAGCATGGGTTTCAAAAGGTACCTACCCTCCAACAACATATCCAGGAAAGGTTGGAGTTTCCAGACTGGTGTCATGTACCCACAAGTACATCTCAGTGAAGATTTCATGATGTAGGCTTTCCACATCTTCTACCTAAAAGTTTAGTAGGTAAGATGAAGCAATATCAAGAACAATAATCAAGAGACACACAGACTCTCTGAAATTCCTCCATCTGCTTACAAGATATTTACTATACAAATCAGTTACATACCTGTATTTTTAATCTGTATTTTGATACAACATAAAAACTTTACATATTCAGTCTATGGGATCAAGAAAAAATGATTAATACTTAAAGGGAACATATCAAGGTGAAACGTGTTGAATCATAATTTATTTAAAAATATTTAATAAGTAAAGGATATGTATGCAGGTAAAGCTGTGTTGGACCACAAATTTATCCAGGGTAAGTCAGCCAAGTCATGTCATTCCATTTTGCCTCTTACAGTATTCGTTTCAATCATGCCTCCACACGAGGCAGTTTCTGCCTATGTAAACTGCCTTGGAAGTCCCATCTCCCATATCAATGCACCTGGACAGGAAAAATCACGTATTTATCTACATGAAGGGTGCTAAGTGCTCAAGGAGTCTCATGGGCATGGACATACTAACTGGTTTTGAGGAAAAGATGAACACTGGGAGTTGGAACAGCGACTTAGTGCTTGGGTGAGCCCAGAACTATAGACTGTGTTAAAAGGCAGTGATTAACTGCCAGATGTTCCAAGGTGCCAGAGATACTGTGCAGAGGTCATAAAAGGGCTCACAGTCTTTCCAGTACATGGGATTATTGCTGATATTCAGCAGCTTTAAATGGTTGGCTTGAGGGCACTCAGCTAGAAACTTAAAATCATTGTAATCAAGTTCACAAAACGTTAGATGCAAGAAATCTAAAGTGGTCGGAGGACTCTGCAGGGATAAAACAGAAAAGGATTTCTGAAAAATGAGGGCTAGAAAAGGGGAACTATATCTGTGAATCTAGAAACTATTTTGCACATCAGCAGCAAATAATGTGAGCTTTCACACACTTAAAATAGACTTGTGAGTCTGTGAGAGATACTTTACCACCCTGGCAAATACTATTTTAACCTTAACAATATGAAAAACATATTCTTATGAAGTGGTGTGAAAAACTTAGTGAAAATTCTATCAACTTAGGAAATACAACATAACCAAAGGGGGAGCTAGTTCACTTGCTCAGAAGAGAGGGGACAGAAGAAGCAACCAACTGGAAACTTCCTTTGGCCAGTCCATAAATGACAGCCTCTCATGGCCAGTCATGGACTGAACCTTGGAAATATCCCTTATCATGTGTCCATGGGTGTATGAATCTGTGCATCTTGGCCAGAACATAAAGTCTTACAATTCCCCCTCTTTATCTCTCAATGGCCAGAGGAGGGCTGGATTTTTCTTTTGACCTTCATGTTTCTGGAATGAGCACAGTGCCTAAACATGCTCACCTGATTGCGCCTTTTGTAACTCCATTTTTCTCTTCAATTACAGAAAGAAACCATTCCATGTCTGTTTGTAAACTCCCAGAATTGCCCATGCTGAGGAAGAAAAAGATAGGTCAAGACTATCTAAGAATCATTTTTCTCATCTTTAAAACAGGCTACTATTGGAAACAAAGTATTTACTCCATGCCTGTACCTCAGGACAGTTTCAAGATGATTTGTGAGGATGAAAGAATGCAAATTGAGTTCATTGAGATAGTCCATACACCTAAGGTGTGAGACAAAATTCCGGAAGACTCTCCCATTCAAAGATCTACAAGTGATTCTAGACAGGCAAAATCTTATCAAAATCTTGATGAATTGTTCATGTTACAAGTATAAAGTGTCGTTCCCCCATCTCTTCTGATTGATTTTAGTTTGAAATCAATTTTGTTAGACATTATGATAGCCATACACTCTTGTCTCTTAGGTACATTTGATTGGAAAACCTTTTCCCAACCCTTTACTCTGAGGTAGTGTCTGTCTCTGGGCAAGTCCTATAGAGTGGGGCATCTAGCTACCTGGACCTGTGGCTGTTGACTTATCTCAGAACCATGTCCATTTATTCAACTATGGCTCTAAATCAGGAAGAAAGCACATTATCTTTTAATTTAAACCAATCTCTTTTGGGCTAATACAATTCTTTTATGAGGATAATTCCCTGTGCTTCAGAGTTCCAGCTGCTTCTCCGTACAACAAATTTCCTTTAAATTGAAACAAAGGGGGCAGCTAATTGACATTGTGTAGGTTCCCCCTAATCTCTACAATGATATCCTCATGAAGTCTTTCCAATTTCCAATCGCTCTATTCTCTGATGGCATCCATTCTGAAGTCCATAGCTTGAAAAATGGATTTAGACTGTCAAACTCATCAGGTCCTATGTTTGTTCTCCATCCACTGCTAGACTTGACACTCCTATCATACACTGCCTGTCTTTCTTGTCCACTGAATTTCAGCCACCTTCTCCCTTGATTAGGTCATCTGATCTGGGGCTAATCTCATGGTTGAACACCCATAGCAGGCCATCTGGTTCTTAACATCAGGTGCCTATAGTCTCAACTCTGTGCATGGGAAAACATCTGGGGCCATCTATTCAGGTAGCAGCTAATGAAGGTTTACCTTAAGAACAGATACACCCTGCTTTTAGAATTATTCTTTGTCTTGTTAGTGAGAGGAAACTCAGAAAGATGGTACCCTATAGGGCCAGTTAGCAAATTAGACTTAATTCTAACCCATCCTCTTGCTCAATAAACCTTTGTGAAAACATCTCCATCTTCTAAACATATGATAAAAGAATATGTTCGGGATGAGCACAGTACTATCTAGACTCTTCTACTCCTCTTCCTGGTCTCTTAGCCCCTTGTTTCTTTTTTATCTCTCCAAATTTTCCATGACAGCTTATGGATAGTATCATATCATTAGTCCTTTCAACCTACACAAACCTTGAGAAAATTATTTTATTAAACTTCCCCAACCTCTATTTCTATTCCTGTCTCTCCCTTTTTCTGTTTTTCAACTGTAGTTTAATTTATTCACCATAAAATTAGCTTATTTTAAATACATGATTGAATGACTTAAATAAATTTCCAGTTTAGTATAGTGTCAGCCCATATGCATGCTTAGAATATTGATATTTGGCTGCCCTCCATCACCAGTTACCCACTAATCTACTTTATATCACTGTAGTTCTTTGCACAAATAGCTAATATTCCCCCATAAGAAACCTATTAGATGTCCATCTTCCTCTTGAAGTAAATTGGTGCTGCCAGGAGCAGGTGTGTCTCTGTCATTAAAAGTCCTAAGTTCGTAATATATTTTAAATTCCATACTCTAAAGGTCTTTGAAAGGTATCTAACTGAAATATATCTCTATATATCTAGAAAACCTAAGTAACATGATGGCAATCTTGACTATTATAGGTGATTATCTATTAACCTATATTTCTTAATTGTACATTGCCTTTTTAATGAGCTACACAAATGCAATGTCTTAATAAAGAGTATAAATATACATATAACAAAATTAATTTTAAATTTGTATCAATAGACCAAGACCCATACCAAGGCAAAGTATTCATCTCTATAGTACATACCACTTTAGCTGTAAAAAGAATTATAAACAATATTTGGGAATTTGGACATAGTTCTATATAAACTGCTTCCTACTTTTTGTGGGACAAATAAATTTGAGGAGTTTACATAGATTTTTCAAGGATTTTGGTCCACCAAACCACATTACCCTAGAAAAAAATTCACAGGTTTTCATCCTCTGTGGAAACAAAAGCAGAACCTCTTTTCCAAAGCAACATATCCTTAGACACAAACTTTGAGGTCAGGATATCTTTAAAATATATGTGTTGGTTTCACTTAGCAGCCTGTACAATGAAATATCTCTCTGTATTTAGCTTATTCATACTTTAAAAAATTCAAAGAAAATACAATGATATACATAATCTAGATTCTCTGTGTGTTTTCTATGTTTACGTGACTTATTTTTCTTTACTCCTTTCATCTATGACTGTCTGTATTCTGTCTCTTTAAAAATTTTGTTTTATCTTTTCTATGTTTTTTTCCTTTCTCTCTCATTCCTCTGTATATTTTTAAACACACTGTGACTCATTCAGTGGTTTATTTCTGTGTGAATCTGTCTTTATTGGACATCTGTCATTATTTTATGACCAGGAGCAATTTTTTAATGATAAATGAGTATTGCTAGGACCAAGTAAGTGACACTGCCTGTTGGCTTTGCCCAGTTCAACGTGGATGAAGAATATTCGCTGCTTCTGAGATCCATGCACATTGTCCCAGCTTCAGGGTCACAGCAGGTCTGTGTCACCACTAAGCAATTTGTAACAGTCTGCTCACAGACCCCCTTTAGTGCTCAATGTTCTGAAAGAGTCAGAGTTCATGCTGCTAGCACGAACCAGGAAGCCACTATTTCTTATGCTGAGTCAGTAAGACTTGTCTTAAAGGAGTCGTGGTGCCCCTTCTTGCCCCCAGAAAACAGAGACTATCTGAAAAAAATGCTGTTAGCAAGAAGCTGCTTTTGGCTCCTGTTTTTGTGAGTCTAGAAGCCTTTTTCGTAAAGCTTTCTTAGACTTTATGTGGAATTTTTTGCCCCATGCTAGCATGCCATTTTGTAGTCAGAGGCTGGTTGCTTGAATTCCTGGACACTCAGAACCAAAATAATCACTCAAACTATATTAATGAAACCACTGCTTAGCCAGTCACTTAAGCATATTTCAAGCAAGCATTTAATCTTAAATTAACCTATTTCTATTCATCTCTGTATGCAGCATAACTGTGACTTACAGGCAAAGTTCCTGTATCTATTATTTCTGGTGGCTACATGACTTCTCTATGATTCCACCGACTCTCCCCTGTTCTACCTGCTTAGAATTCCCACCTTGCCCTTTGCTGCACTGAAATAGGTCCAAAGCAGCTTCTTTATTAACCAGTGGTATTCACAACATACATAATGGAATACCACATCATCCCTGTTTGAGTTCCTGCTCTGGGTTCTTTCAATGATGGTCTCCATTGGAAAAGTATAAGCCAAGGAAATCCTTTCCTTCTGAACTTGATTTTTGTTCATAATATTTTGTTGCAGTAATAGAAACACTAAGTACAGGAAGGTACTCTTCAGGATACAAAAAGAGAAATGCAAACACCAACACCACCACAAAATTTGATCAACAATCTGTCCTGCCTGCAATGGATTCGAGGGTAGTGGTGATACAGAACTAGTGGGAGTAGCCAACAGTTAGCTGATTCACCTAAGGCCCAATCTATGAGATGGAACCCATGCCTGACACTGCTTGAGTGACCAAGAACCAGATTCTAGGTATCCCAGGGACCCATGGTAAAAACAAATAACACTCGTCTTAAATAGAAAAGAAATGTAATGTAAATGACTCCTGATGATATGCTGCTATCCTCATACATCAGGGCCTTATTTGGTCATCCTCAGAGAAGATCCTTCCTACCGCAGAAAGGCACATATGCACAGAGAGGGTGGCAGAGAGAACTCTTAAAACACACAGTTCTAAAGGGGATGTCTCGATTAAATCCCTCTCTTCAGAACACAGGGAACCCTGTGAAAGAGGAGACAGAAAGTGTGTAAGAACAAGCAGGGGTGGAGGATACCCAGAGAATAAAGTCCTAGAGAAAGAAGCAGCAAGTACAAGGCCACCTCTAGGCTGCATTAGTTCCTCTGCATTAAGTATAGAGTTTAGAATTATATTTTTATGAGATTTCTGAGAGTGTGATAGAGTGGGTCCCTGACTATCGTGCCTGCTAGTGGGACTATTTTCCTTCTGTTAGATAGCCTGCTCCAGCCTCAATATGATGATTTTTGTTTTTTCTTATTATAGCTTATTTTGTCATATTTTGTTGCTAATTCTTGGATGCCTATTCTTTTCAAATAGGAGACAGAAATGGAGTGGAGCCTGACAAGAGACCAGGTGGAGGAAGAACTGGATGGATGAAAGAGAGGGAAAACTGTAATTACGATTTTGTATATTAGAAAAGAATCTATTTTATTTATTTATTTTTTTGAAAGTAATTTTATTAAATTATAAAAAGTTTCCATTTACGCCCCTCCTCCCAACGCCCTCCCACTCCCCCCCTCCCTCTCCTCCTCCCTCTTTGTCCCCAAGGGCAGTCAGGGTCTCCTGCCCTGTGGGAAGTCCAAGTTCCTCCCCCCTCCCTATTTTAAACTTTTAAAAAAATAAGTTGTTTTCTTTGGCAGAGAGGTTCCTAGGGCCCCATAGTTTATCCCTGAACTAGATGACTTTCATGGACTCTGGGTGAGTGGAATCACATACCAATTAAGAGTTCACATTTACTGGGTAGCTGGAATAATAGTGATGATACAGTGTGTACCTGGTAATAAGAGTGTATATAATCCTTTAAGAAAGATTTACAACACAGGATTCAGACTGGTTAAATAAGTAAATGGTAAGAGCAGCTATGCCAGGTCAACTATGCTCCTTCCTCAAGGTGTGCATGGTAAAAGAAATGCCAGATAACCAATGTTCCAATCCAAAGGTGCGTATGGTAGGAGAAAAGAAAAGACATTACAAAATGCACTTCTGATTTCTGTATATATGTGATGCACTGTTCACCAACTATATAGATAAATAGAAAGATAGATAAATACATAGATCGATGGATGGATGTATCAGCAAATCAATCCCACACCAGTTATGTTTTAAGGGGCTATTTATTTTGGGGGGTAAAACTACATACACCATAAACCGTCAGGAAGGGAGCCTAGTCGTTGGAGCAGGAGCCGGGACCAAGCACCGGAACCAAGAGGGCCTGATCCGGATCTGCTTCTCTTTTTAAAAGAGAAATATACCATGCCCCAGTGGGCTGGTATTTCAGCAGCTATTGGCTGACGGAGCAGAAGTCGCTCCCCGCTGCACTGTGGGCTCGTATTTCAGCGACTATTGGTTGAGGCAGCTGAAGTTACTCCCACAACACCTCCCCCTTTTGTTTAAGTAAGAGAGTTCTAAGCCTACTACGAAATTATATACAGTAAGTACAAACCTACACAATTATATACAATAAATACAAATATCCTATTCTAACTAGCTTAAGTCTTGTATAAGAAATAACTTGGCCACGTCATGAAAGGAAAGTAACTACGTTTATATAATCTTCAATCCCATCAAAGATCTGAGAAGGGAAATAATGTTACCTAAGTAATTAGGAAGTACAATCAAACTTCCAGAACATGTAACAAATCACAGAGACAACTGGTTACCTGGGCAAACACCCAAAATCACGTTTGCAGCGTTGAAGCAACCAACTTTGGCTAAGGCCTAACGTAACTGACATACCATTTTCAAAGGCAAGGAACTTTTCAAAACTATCTTATCCTGTCTTGGCAGGATATGACAGTCCTGTTTTATCCATTTACGGATACTCTGTAACTCTGTCAGTAGTTGAGGTATGGGCATTTCTTTACCCAAAGGCCAGTTCTGCCAAGAAGAAAGGCTCCAGGTGGAGTGTCTTTGGTGCTCAACATTCTCTCGGGAATAGATCAGTGTTGCCAGGAGCAATTGTGTCTCCCTACCACAGAACTCTGAGTTAGATTAAAGGCCATTTTCTACAGCTCTTTGAAGAGGTTGAAGATTATCTATCTATACTGAATATAATCTCTATGTATCTAAAGAACCTGATTAGTCTAATTGTAAATGACAAACTTAGATGACTATTGATCTATATTATTCTCAATATCTATCTAACTTAAAGACTGAAATAGTAAACAACTGTGCAATAAATGGGGACAATATGACCTCCAAATATAAACAATGTGCAAGTATACATTGCAATATGGTATATATATATATATCAATACATAAACAATATATAAGTATTTTAATCAGAGGTAGAAGTGTACAATGCAATATGGTAAAATATACATATATCAATACAATATATATATATGTCAATACATAAAAATGTTGTAAACAGAGGTAGAAGCATGCATGCATAAAATAGTCAACATAATTTAACTTTGTATCAATATATAAGAATCAATACCAATATATTTGTCTAAAAACAATAACTCACAAGTACAAAGCTATTATCCCATAATCCAATTATCCCTCTTTTTTTTAAGGATTCCTGCGCTTATAAAATTCCTCCCCCAACCCTCAACCCTATACTAATTATAACCAACCCCTAAATGATGTCCCTAAACCCAAGGACAAACTTTACTGGGAGAGGGGACGTCGTTCTCTAGAATTACTTCCAGCTGTCATGGGGGCGACATTCTTTCTGGGGGATCCTGTGAAAGCAAAATGATGATTAAATTTCAAGATCAATGTCTTTTAAAATTGCAAATAGTCTCTGAGTATTTTGTGGAGGACTGGCCAGAATGTTGTACAAGATGTGCATCATTTCAGCTAACTACATTGGAATCATCTTGTGCAGCTGGTACCCAAAACAGGTCTTGTAGTAGCGCTATCAGTATCATGATGTCATATCAACCAGGTGGAATTGTTGTTATGGGGCCCCATCTTCTTCCTGGAAACTTCAAATGTCACTACAGGAAAAACTTATTGTTCATTGTGGAAAACTTAAACATTAATCATATATTAATATCATATATTATATTATTATAATAATATATAATCATATATTAATCATATAGACATATACAGACATACATATATTCAATAAAAGACATGATAGATATATTTAATGAAAGGTATGATAGATATGAAGAAAAGTAAAGATGTTTTCTAAACTCATATTCCTTTCTGTCCCATATCATGGCTCTTGACATGAGACAGAAACTCCAGAAACTCTGGGTTTTTCTTTTAACAACAGGCTTGGAATTAGAGAGGGACTGAGCCAGAGTCCAACTCTAAAACCAGCTCTATAAATTTAGAAATATGATTTAGTATATTTTATTTACAGAACCTATTCAGTTTTCTTGATAGTCCTTATTGGGCCATTATTTTCCATCTGTCAGTATTCAGATATCCAGGGTCCCTTGAACTTTTCAAAAATCAGTGTTTTCCTGTGGAGATAAGAACAGAACCCTGCCCCCATTCTATATGTTTTTCTTACCAACTGTATGAATATCATCATTGTGGATGAGCTGTCATTTCTCCTTTCCAAGAGGTTTCTCCTCTTCAAATCGAACCTTTATTAATTTTGATGGTATCCACAATTTTTCTTCTCCTGTGGAAACAAGAGCAAAACCCCTTCCCCAACGTAGCACATCTCCTGGCCTCCATTGAGAGGTCAGCACGTCTTTGAAATAAACAGGTTGGTTTAGTTCAGAAGTTTTTTCCATTATCCAATGCCTCTCTGCTGCTGTTGTTCCTTTCTCATTAGCATTAAGAAAATTCAAGGTTAATAAAGCATTATGCAATCTATTTCTGGGGGTATCTTTCATCCCTTTCTGTTTGTTTAGCATATCCTTTATAATACGATTTGATCTTTCTATAACTGCTTGACCTGTAGGATTATATGGTATACCTGTAACATGCTTAATATTATAATAAGCAAAAAATCGTTTCATTTTCCTAGATACATAAACTGGACCATTATCTGTTTTTATTTGTGCAGGTATACTCATAATGGCCAAAGGTACAGAGCCCATGTGGGTAACGTAGATAAGGATAATGGGTTAAGATAAGTCATAAGAACTAATAAGTAGCCTGACCTAATGAGCCAATCAGTTTATAACCTTATGGAGTCCTGTGTGTGATTTTCTTTGGGCTTGCCGGTTGTGGGGTACTGGACTGGACAGAAACCCCAACAAGCCGGCCCTCGTACTACATGGATGGATGGATGGATGGATGGATGGATGGATGGATGGATGGATGGATGGATGGATGGATCATTACATACCTAGCAGGCTGCATATATAAGCAAGCTACATATATATATGCACGCATGCATATATGGTAGATAGGCATACAGACACATAGATATAATGATAAACTTAACACAAAAACATAATACTCTTCTCACACCCACACTGAACATGATTTACTACTCCCATTTGACACACAAATAATGAGAATTCAAACTACAAAGTCTTCTAAACATATACACAAAACACTCCATGTCCATTTGATGCACAAAGATATGATTAGTAACTGGGCTTTCTTTAGCTTCTGACTATTTTCAGAAATTAAACCCTTGATATCTTCCTCAGACTTTGGTCTCAATTCATTCACTACTGTGTGCTAACTGATATTTATAAAACACTAGACAGTAATGTTGTTGAAAATTTTTATGCTGTTGCTGATATTTCATTGTCCACCCTCAGCTCTAAGATTTTTAAAATATGAAGCTTTATAAACAAAAGGAATATGTAGCAAAATAGACTCTCAAAGAACCACAAGAGATATTATAATAATAATAGGTAGTGACAAAGTTCTTACTACTTAATTTTAAAAAATACACCATGGACTATTATTCAGTGTTTAAAAACAAGAGCATCATAACATTTTCAGGCAAATAAATGTAACTAGAAAGAAATCATCTTGAGTGAGGTAATCCAGATGCAGAAAGACAAACATGCTATGTACACACTTCTAAAAGAATATTAGCTGTATAGTAAAGGACAATCTTGCTAAGGTACATCTATTTAAGGCACATCAGTAAGAAAGTATGTTTTCAAATTGCATGAAATTACCTAGCATCAGGTGAAAAAAATAACACAACACAGGAAATAATTTTGCACATAAAATATATATTCTTGGAAATATTGATTAAAATGATTACATTTGTAAAATAGAATTACATAGTGTATGTCTTTGAAACAAAAAGATGGAAGATGTGCATACATTGTGATTTTCAAATAGAGTAGATCATGTGAATCAATTAGCAATTGGTTGCTGGATTTTGATGCCAGTAGATGATTAACACACCAAGAAATATCAATATGTCATCTTCTAAACTTAAACAATAACACCAAGAAGCGATCAACAATCAAAACAACAACAAAGTAACAATATAATCTGTGGCAGCTTCAGGAGGATATGCAGCAATTTGAACATTGTTCTAAGAGTGAGGCTAATGTCTGCTTCTTTTTCAGCCTCATAGGTTAGTGTTCAGCCATCCAGTTCAGGGTACTAAGGATAGGAACACTTCTGATGTTCTGATGAGTGTCCTGAAGACTAATGGCTATTTTCCAGACTCTACTTGCTACTCTTAAACTCTGAGACCTTAAGACTAGAGTGAGAATGTCAGACACCTGCTTTGTCAGAAGGTAAAACGTAATCCAATAAAAAAAAAAATGGAGTACAGGCCTAAACAGAGAACTCTCAACAGAGGAATCTAAAATGGTTGAAAAACACTTTAGGAAATGTTCAACATCTTTAGTCATCAGAGAAATGCAAATCAAAATATCTCTCAGATTCCATCTTATACCTGAAAGAATGGACAAGATCAAAAACACTGATGACAACCTATGCTGGAGAGGTTTTAGGAAAAAGGGAACACTTCTGCATTGCTGGTGGGAGTGCAAGCTGGTCCAACCCCTTTAGATATCAGTGTGGCAATTTCTCAGAGAATTAGGAAACAACTTTCCTCAAGACCCAGTAATACCACTTTTGGGTATATATCCAAAGGATGCTCAATCATGCCACAAGGACATGTGCTCAACTATGTTCATAGCAGCTTTGTTTGTCATAGTCAGAACCTGGAAACAACCTAAATGCCCCGCGACTGAAGAATGAAGGAGGAAAATGTGGTACATTTACACAAAGGAGTACTACACAGCAGAAAAAATAACGACAGCTTGAATTTTGCAGGAAAATGGATGGAGCTAGAAAACATTATTTTGAGTGAGGTAACCCAGACACAGAAAGACAATTATCATATATACTTACTCATAGGTGGTTTTTAAACATAAAGCAAAGAAAACCAGCCTACAAACCACAATCCCAGAGACCTTAGACAACAATGCAGACACTAAGAGAGACTCACATAGATCTAATTTACGTAGGAAGTAGAAAGTAGAAAAAGACAAGATGTCCTGAGTAAATTGGGAGCATGGGGACCTTGGGGGAGGGGAGAGACAGGGAGGGGAGAGACAGGGAGGGGAGAGGCAAGTGAGGGGAGCAGAGAAAAGTATAGAGCTCAATGAAAAGAAGGTAAAACCAGAGGTCTTTTGGATATGGATGTTAGTACAGACACTATATGTAAGAGACAAGGAAGATCTGAAATTCTCTTGGCCAGATATGGAGCTGGAATACTCCACTAAAGGAAAAGAGTATGTGTGATACACCCTTGGTCATTTGGAGCACTATTGAAGGCCTCATATTCAGACCTTGAATGCCCTCCCACATAAGTCAGAAATGTACTAAAAGGGATCAACAAGTCAGAAGTGAGAGGTCAGAGGCTTGCCAAGGTGCATGGGGAAGAAAGAGGAAGCAAGAGCCCTGGAGAAAAGACAAGGAACCCAGTCAGAGTGGAAATGTTTGAGGGCATCTTGTGAGGAATGTGGAAATCTGGGAGGTATTGTAGATATAGAATAGCATGTTGAATTAGGTAAAGTTGGAAATCAGCATACCCACTGCTTAATATGAGATCAAGGTCCCAGCCAACCTCATGCAATGGAGCACATTGATAAGGAATTGCCTTATCAGCTTCCAGCTCTTCTTCGGAGACTCGAACATCTGTCCACTGTAATGAATGTGTGGTAGATGAGGCAGTAGTCTGAGTGGTCATCCAGTAGTCTACATGAAAGTCACAAGCTGGTTCTCCTTCTCAATCTTATGTTTAGCTGTTCAGATCTAGGTTAAAATGATGAGGGCCACATTATATTGGTTTCTGCCTTGAGGTAGTGGGCATCAGTTCTAGACTTTACTTTCTATACTTTGGTCCTCATACTTTAAGCCTGGGTGTTCTGAAGAAGTCATCAGTGAAGAATAAAAAATGTTCTTTGACTTCATGTTTGGGTGTGGAAGGCCCCTGAATCAGCACAATATGAAGCACTCATTGGGCAGAAGGACATATCTGAAGAAAACCTTGGCTATGTGAGATGATCTGAGGCCCACTGGTAAATCAGAGTCAGTAGACTGGAACTCCTTTAGTCCAAATGGAATGATCTAAAACCCAGTTACATGGACCTAGTAAGTCACTCACACAGGGTCATATTCAGAAGATCTGAGAACCCTTTGTATGTCGGTGGACTGCATCTCTCTATTAGAGCGGGCAGGTGTGAGAACACTTTGGTCAGAAAACAAAGAGTTGGAGTATACTTGGGAGAGGAGATACTCTCAGACTTCTTTGGATAGGTGGGGCATATCCAGGTTCCCAGTGGGCAGAAGAAGAATTCATGCTATTACTTTAGGAGCAGGTGAAAGGTCCAAGACCCTCTAACTTAAAAGGAGGATAGAGCAGTTTCTCAGGAATGGATGGAATACTCTCAGCCTCTCTTGGTTGTATGTGTGTGTTTCTATTGGACAGAATTTGAAGGTCAAATGGTACACTGAGAAATAGAGGAAGTCCCAGACACTCACTTCTTCATCAGCACCAAACTTGAAATCACAACCTAGAATACACATCTTCTGAATGTTCATGTCAGGCATGTCAGCAGTCATAGAAATCTCCTAAAAGACTGCATGACAGTAGTCTCTGGCTCAGTGTCTTCATCTAGTAAAGGTCCATCCACACATTCCTCTTCATGTATGACAGGAATTCTCTGTTTAATAAGCCAGAGTGAAGAAAGTAGTCTCAGTCACCCTTATCTTGCTGTTCTTGTGTTCAGGGATTTCGGTTCAGAGTGCTCTGAGATTTGTTTGGTCAGAATAGTACTTAAATTAGAAGTTGTAGGAATGAAATCAAGTGTAAACTTCCCTTGTTCACACAGGGCAGGAGGCCCTTTTTATTATTGTTAATGTCTATGTCTTGTAAGATTGAGAAAGTTTTTGAACCTTTGGACAGAAGTTGAAGGATTATTATGCCCTTCATCAAAGAAGTAAGGTGGCAGACTCCATGGGAATAAGGAGAAATGTTGATGAACCCTAGATATAACTTGAATTTCTGAAACATTCTGTGCACAGGTGATACCTATTTGTCAGAGTTATAAAGTCTATGGCAATGTTCAAGGAGATTTATCCCTTCATCTGGCACCCAATGTTTGGTTTTAGAAACCCCCCCCTCCCGGCTCTATTGCCCACTGTCAGCTCAGAGTGCACCTGGCTAGTGCGAGCCCTCCCTCAGCTAGCCGTGGCCTGTGCTTGGAGCCAGCAGTTCATTTGGATATAGAATTCTCGCGAAGGGGCTGCTTTTCTTGCTACAGATTGACCGCGGTTCTTTATAGTATCTCATTACTCACCTCAGAGTGGCTTCCAGTCCCTGTGCACTAACTTCCGTGTCTGTGTCCTGCCATGAGCACACTGCAGGGAAATTCACATGAGATAGGGGCTTTCCTGGGTGCCTGCTGTTATCTTGTTATCCCTGTGCTACTGCGGTTGCTGACCAATCAGGGCCCACCACGGTACACACAGTTTGTGATTTCTTTTAATAACTATTTTTGATCTAAGTATATCTTTCAGTATTTCACGCTAAAATCAGATTCATACCAGTCACGTGACTCCAACTATGTCGCTGGGCCCAGCTGGGTTAGTTTTGTAGGTGGCCCGCGACACCTACTGGCAAGTAACGGTTATTGCACCAAATCCAGCTAATTAAACTACAGGTGCGTTTTAATATCCTAAATATAGATCATAAGTTGCTAATTTAAAAGGGCAATATGTCAGACAAACTAATCTTCCAAAGTTTCAATAGCCTCTTTACTTTCACCATGTGTGAGGTTTTACAAGACTTATATGATGTCCCTTCTACATCACTAATTTTGATCCTGGGGATTAGTCTCGTCCTCAATGTTTTTTTCTTAAAAATATGGTTTGACAATAGAAAACAAACAAGAAGATAACAAGTAAATAATAAGTACATAAAAATAATGTTGATAATTATTTGTCATATAGGGCAATCCAAATCAAAAGAAACTTTTGTATAATAAATAAAAAATAAACAACAAAATAACCAGTAAACAATAAGTACGTGAAAACCATGTTGATAATTATTTGTCATATAGGAAAATCCAAATTAAAAGAATAGGGAAATGCTATGTTTTACATACTATCATGATGAAAATTATATATTTACATATATATTTACACACATATGAGGTGCTAATGTGGAGAATTAAAACTCTAAGGCAACATTTTCAACTTAAGAGCCAAAGTCCTCATACATTCCAGGATAGCTATGAAAAGAGCTCAATGCATCATGTCACAATGTCAAAAGGTTGGACATCCCTGTAGGCGAAAAGCATATAAGGTTGGGGATGGAAAATAGTACAGCCTCTGTAGGCAATAATCTGGCAGTTTGTAAGAAAGTCAAACTCAAAACTGCAATAATATCACGCAGTTCTCCTTCTTTCTATGTACATGTCTAAAGAGTTGCAAACAGGTAATTTTTTATTATTCCTGGAACTTGAGCTCTAATCTACAACCCTGACTCCTTCTAGGGGAACACATTAGGGCAGAGATTAAAGAAATATTTGATGATATTCTGCAAGTTGCGAGGGGCAAGTTCATATTTCCATAAGAAAATATCTATAGGGAGGACTTTCAAATCTTGATAGTCAGCTTCTAAGACATTTAGAAATATCCAAGTTTAGACTTAACTATCCCAGGCCAACAGATAGTACTTATTCATTTATCATCACACAACTATTCAAATACAATTATCTTTTAAAATATATTAGTGCAATATTTCTCTTCTGTGAAAACATCACAGAAATGGCTACAATATAAAATGTAATTTTCATAGAAATAAATATAGTTTTAATTAAAGTATTACTTGAAACTTTGTGAATTGCAATGAAAAATTAATTATGTTATCACATATTTCAATTAACTATCTTTTTAAATTGTGTTGGGAGCTATGAACCCCTCCCCCAAATCCTGAATTTCTGGTAAACAACTTGTTTGCCCATGCTCTGAGTGCTTGCAGCTGCTCTGAGCATGAGACTCTCAGGAGTTCCTGATGGCAGGGGAGTGGTTTCTGGTGGGTTTGGCTGGGGCGTGGCTATCAGTTAAGGATCCCTATATAAGATGACCCTGGACACAATAAAGGGGGCATTCTTGGGGCATTCCTGTTTCAAGGATGGCCCGCGTCTCTGTGTGTCTGTGTGTGTTTAAATCTCCAGCCCCTTGCCCAGTTCACGAACTGTATGGTAGCACATGGAGCACAGATCGGCGTGGTGCCCTACAAAATTTTATTTAATTATACAAATCTTAATTTAGAATAGTACTATCCGGCTAAAAATTTGCTTATGCCTTAAATTTGGATGAAACACTGAATACTAAGACAATATTTTTGCCATGCGGCTATTTTAGTTTTTATATATAAATTATCACATTACAATAGATTACTTTTGCTTCTAGAAAGTCACATAAGATTTTGGGTTACACTTACCATTCAGGAGGAGGGATGGGGGTAGGCTGGGGGAGAGGCAAGGAGGGAGAGAAAGGGTGGACGGGTGGGAGGGAAAACTGGAATGCAAAATGAAATTTTAAAACAAATTTTAAAAAACATTAAAACAAAAGATTTTGGCATTATTTTGCCAGGAACATTGGCATACACCTTTAATCCCAGTACGTGGGAGGCAGAGGCAGGTCGATCTCTGAGTTCAAAGCTAGCCTGGTCTACAGAGTGAGTTTCAGGACAGCCAATGCTTCACAGAGAAACCCTGTCTTGAACAAACAACAACAAGACAAGACAAAACAAAAAAGAAAAAAAGATTTTTGGTTAAAATTGTATCTGAAAAATACAAGATCTCCTGAGTAAATTGGGAGCATGGGAACCTTGGGAGAGGATTGAAGGGAAGGGGCGAGGCAGGGAGGGGAGCAGAGAAAAATGTAGAGCTCAATAAAAATCAATTTTAAAAATTGTATCTGAAGATGCTATGCATACTTCCAAGGGACAATAGCAGTCAGTAGTCCTACCCAGCTACAGCTCTAAAAACCACAATAACATAATGACTAGTCTGGCAAAATAGTCCCCATGGTGAAATAGTGGAACTTCTATTTTTTTTTTTTAATGCAAAAACTGGTAACTTTTATTGTGCAAGAAACAACTTGTGCAAAAACTTACATTTCTATACATGAAAACTTGCTGGGTAGCTAGTAAGATAGCTACTGTAAACATACATTAAAAAAATAAAATTAACTTCACTGCCTGTAGGCTAGTTTCTTACTGATCTTAGCACCACAGAATAGGAATAAAAACTTCTGGAAAAGAGACAAACGTAATAAAGTCCTATGGTGAATGATTAAAGTTCAACTATTCCCTAATCTTAGAACTTCCCTACACCTGCCTATGTAACCCTACTTCCTAAGAATGAAAACCTTGGCAACAGTTCCAAAAACAACCAACAAAATTCAACAAAACTCCTAACATAATAGAGAATAATTTTGAGATCGTATTATGAAAATAAAAATTTTCTCAAGCTAACCAGTCGAAGAATGGAAATCAACATTCTCACTTCTCTAGGAGTGATTCTAGTTCCTCCTGCAAAGAACTAAGCTGCTCTTTCTCCCTGTCTTCCTTTTGTTTCAGTTCATCCAGAACAGCTTGAAACCTGTTCTTGAGAGCCAAGTTTTCGACTTTTCTGATGAGGTCCTCCTGGCGCTTTGCCCTGTCCTGGGTCTCCTGGAGCTTGCCCTTCACATTATCAATCTGTTTCTGAATTCCCATAACCAACTGGTTGGTTCCTTCATTTTCTTGGTGCTGTTCATCTGACTCATTGAGCTTGTCTTGTAGCTGCCTCTCCAGATCTTCCTCAGTATCAATGATGTTGACATCTTCCTCATCTTCACTGCTGCTGCTGAGGTCATTGAATATCTCTCGAAGCTCATCATGTTCTAATGAGTCGTGGCCCTGCCTGTGGCCAGACATTCCTGGAGAGGAGATATCGAGGCCTTGATTTTCGGTCTCCTTTGTTTCATCTTCAGCAATTATCTCCCAACGAGTGCTGACAGCTTCAGCATCGGTACTCAGCAACCGCTTCACTTCTTTTTCCACATCGGGAGACTCAATATACTTCTTCTTTGCTGTCTTCCGGAACCTCCTCTTTCTGACATTTTTTAGAGGTAGAGTGATTCCATGGTTCCAAACAAACTTTTTCTCTTTGTCCTTATCTTTTTTCTTGCTTGCTTTGGGATCAGCGGTGGCAACTGGCTCCTCCACAGGAGGGTATAGGTCACCATAGTCTACGGGCGAGGTACAGCTTCCCACGGCCTGAGCAAAGCAGCGGGGAGCGGCGCGTCCGCCTTTCGGTTTCTCCGCGCTTTCGGCCGCCGCGCACCGACCTGCGCACCACCAGCGAAAAGGCTCAGGTCCGGCTCGAAGTAGTGGACTCCGGATCTCACCGCCGTGCGCTCGGCCCGCCACCCACTTACGCAAAAAACAAGCGAGTGGAACTTCTATTTTTGATTGAAACAAGAATTTAAGCTTTCTAATGCACTTGTAGTCTGCTCAATAGGAGCAAATTCATGCCTGGTACTGGAAAACTTGCCAACTACTGGTGAGGTCATAAACCCTAGAGGAGAATACTTCAAAAGGTTTCAATCCTAGATGAAGAGCTAGTCAATCAATGGCTGTGGAGAGAGGGATAGTCAGTCCTTCCCAGGAATAATGAGCCCCCCTTAATTGCTTATCCAATACCAAGTGGTCAACCTTAAATGTAAGAGTGTGTGTGTGTGTGTGTGTGTGTGTGTGTGTGTGTGTGTGTGTGTAATACTAAGTGGACTCAGGAGGATGTGTGTGTTAGTGTATGTATGTATATTTGTATTATGAATATAAGTAATAGTTAGAAATGTTATATTAAATAACTTTAATTAATAATATGAAAAGGAATGGAGGACATGGGAGGAGTTGGAAGAAAGAGAAAGAGGAATTAAATTCCCAAAAATGTTTAAATTATAAAAGAGAATTTTGAAAAAAATTAGAAAACAAAAATAAAAAGAAAAAAATTGAAAGTGAAAATTTGGGGTTTAGTAGAAATTTAAGTTAGCCTAAAAATTCTTATAGCTGAAAGTTTGATATAAATTTTACCCTAGAAAGCCAAGTAATTTTTAAATTTTAGCATGTAACATACATGTAGTATTTGATTTAGATAAAACATTTAATTGATGTTTTCATTTCAATATTAATATTGCAATGGAGAAAACATAATTGTTAATTCGATGTTTTACTCTCATAACTCTGCTTTCAATACTCTGTTTAAAGGGGAGACTAAACAAACATGCAGGATCTAACAAAAACAAAGGAGGGAGGATGTACATGATTCTTAGGGGAGATATTTTTTTTTCAAAACAAAGAGAAAGAATTAACAGCCAGCTGTGAGGTTGAGGGTTCCAGACATTAACAATTAGAAGACATAGTTGAGAATCTGTTGTTTTGAGACAGAGTCTCTATGTAGCCCTGGCTGTCCTGAGCCTTGCTATGTAGATCAGGCTAGTCTTGAACTCACAGAGACCCTTCTGCCTCTCCTCCCTGGAGTGCTGTGAAACTCTTGGGTAAGAGGAAACCATCAAAGGTAGAGTAGGATGACTGGAAATCATAAGTAATATCCAAATGAAGGAACATTCAAAACTTTGCTAGATGTTTAAGTTCAGAGAGGCAGAAAAATCAGTATTCTTGATATCCATGATTATGAACATTATAGCCATGTTTTCCAAACATATTGTCAACAAGCAAGCTTAAAGATGTGAACGTATTTATGGAGCAATTAGGAGAGGGTATTAAAATTCACGAGGTTTTTGAAAACCCAAACTACCATAGCAATGGAGGCTATCAGAATGAGACACATATTTGTTTCCCATACCAAATGACCCATGGGTAGTGGAGGAACTTACATAACTGAAGGCGGCAGTGCATGAGGCCAGAAAGTGCTTCATTTTCCACTTTGCCTACCTCAAAGAAAAAAATCCCACTTCTCCGAACTTAGAAGAATGTGTGGGATTTGAATTATGAATGGAAATAATCAACATTGTATCTTAAGGAGTTAGTTTAGGACTAATATGTTTGCTTGCTTGTTTGGCATGTGCATGCATTGCTGGTGTTATGGGGAGTTTCTCAGTAGTACAGTTCTTGCCTAGCACGCAGAGGTTTGGATTAGATAGCCAGTACATCATAAATATAAAAGTGGTAAAAGTAAGGGGTAACGGTAAGTTTAGTCCATTCAAATAGTGTCTTTGGGGTGTAGGAAATAAATAGGAGTCAGAGAATGATTGCAGGCTGTGTGGTGATATGATAGAATAAGAATCTAAGCAATAAAACACATTTAAGAATTTTCTTGATGATTGACAATATATTTATTTGCAGCTACCCTAAAACAATCCTGATGGTATTAATAGGCAGCTGCTATTTGATACAGATTTATATAATAATTGCATATGCCTTGTGCTGTATGTTGCCACAGTTTACATTATGATTTTATTTTTGAAATAGTCATCAAATAGAGCTATAAACAAAAACCACAAAACAGACATAATTATTCAAGCCCCCAAATTTATTTTCTCTTTGTGTATATATTTGCAGTCTGTGAGGATGTGCAGGCATGGTCTTACGTGCTTTGGCAAACCTGCATGTGCATGTAAAAGAGGGTGTGAAGTGTCCAAACTGATACTGAAATCTTCCTCTGTTGCTTTAGGTGATCAGGCTGTTCCAGAGTTCCGTGACATCAACTCTGGAGGCTGGAATCACAGGTGGGCATCCATGCCCATCCAGCATTTACATGGGTTTTACAAACCTAGGTCTTCTTGTTTGAATGGCATGTGCTTTAACAACTAGGGCATCTCCCTCGATCCCAGTCTTTGTTTCTTTTATGCATCTTGGCCATCCTCTCACTTCATTGTAGCCTATCACAGTCTGTGCTCCCAGTCTAATGTCACATCATGTCAGATGAAATGCATCTTATGAGATCACCCACAACCAGAAATAATATTCAAACCTTTCTTACTTTCAAAAATATTATTTAAACAATTATATATAATAACTGAAGTGACACATTTATGACTGAATTAGTGGTGGGAGTTTTTTTCCTGTGCTGCTGAGATAGAGACCGGTGTACTACGTTTGGGGAATCACATAAAGTCGGTAATGTTAAAGGAAGTTGCCTAGAAAATTGCTACAACTCTGTTGAAGAGACTGTAGCAAGGGATGGACCGATTAGAACTTTGAGATTAGAGTTCAAATGGCACAAAACAAATGACATAATCTGAGTTATCTCGAGTCCTCTTAGCCATTTATTGCCTTTCCCCAAATCTAACCTAAAGTCCTTGTAATTATCAATAAAACCTTTGGAATATTTTCTTAAAAGATTGCTACCTTCCACAGACCCACAAGTTAAAGATATCATCAGATAGCATCTAAAGTCTACAGGAAAGATTTCTCTGTTTTTCTATAAGCCTCCTTTCTGATGTCTTTGCCAATATACTTGGGAAATACCTCAATAAATGACTTTTATTTTGTGACTATAAGAAGTTTATGTAACTACTCCCTTATTGAAATAGGAAATTTGGGTCTATCTGAGTCTGTATCTGCCTCCTCTTTGGCTCAAAGTAAACTGTCTTGTTCTCTTTTTGATGAGAGCTGTGTTTTGTATCAATAGTAAAAAAACAAAAATTGTTGGCTATATCTACCCTTGAGGCTAGCCCTAGTCAGTGCAAATTCTCAGGTGTAATTTGATCTGCCCCTATAGTTGAAAAGGCTTATCTCTTTTCTGTGTCTGGTGTGTTAATAGTAGAATAGAAAATTAGTTTATCTGTAATGAAAACTCACATTTCCACATATCGACATAAAAATTCAAGTGTGAATATCTAAGTAATTTCTTCACTGGTACAAAAGAATAAGCACCCAGAATTTTTTTGTGATTACCAGTTATATACTTTGTAAATAAATATGTTGTCTGTGGCTCTAATTTTATGCAAATTGATATTGAAAAGAGAGCCTGTGTTTATATATCCTGGCTTTGTGGTGCTTAAATATGCAAATGGCACTTTCTATTTACATAAGCTTTAACCGTTTCTTTGATGGCATTTCCAATTCAATCTCATCAAATTACAATGACAAAGTATTTTAAACGAAATTCTATTAACTATATGGGAAAATAACAAACTAAAGGCAAAACTAGATGATAACTGCTGTTCCCTTAAACAAAGAGACACAGAGAAATCTGTTATGTAGAAATGATGTGGAGCATGAATATTTATTTAAAAAGATAAAATTGTATTGACCAAAAGAGCCTAGTGATTTGTTCCCTATGCCGAAAAAATGTGGTTTCTCAAATGAGAAACCTCTGTGTGTGTGTGTGTGTGTGTGTGTGTGTGTGTGTATGTATACGCGTGCGCATGTGTGTGCACATGTATGTGGGCACTTGTGCGTGCGCTTGTGTGCACCCTCATGCATGTGTGCCTGTAATTTTTGGTAGTCATGCCCTGTAGCACGGGCTGGGCTAGAATCATGATCATTCTCCTACTTCAAAGTCCTGAGTGTGGCCATTATGTGTGTCTGTCATCACATTGAACTAGGATACCATAAGTTCTAAACTAAACCCCTTGGGTGACATCTTATATTTCAATTGATTATTAAAGTAATGGTTAAAAATAACAGACTCCTGTAAGGTCATTTATGAAAATTTGACACAAGCCTGCATTAATATGGTTATATCAAAACTAAATTATAAAGATATGATTAAATAGTCACATCAGAGTCACAGATTGACAATCATTGCCTAGACTTCTTGTACAATATTTCATTTTTCAGAAATTACCTTGTGAGTATTTTGACTTAATTTACAACTAGTATCCTAGAAGCAAAAATGATTTCCCAATACATAACAACCTTTTAGTAACCTATTAATTTTATATCTTACTTGGAGCTATCTTTGTTGCAATTCTCTATCCTTCTGTTTCAGATCAGCAGTGTTGGGCTCTAAGATTTCATTTCTCATTTCTCCTTGCTCCCATTTTTATGGATTCTAGTTTTCCTATTTCTTGATGCCTTCCATTCTTGACAAATTAGATCTACTATTTTTTTAAATGTTATATAATTATTTGAGAATGTGACAAGTCATTTGAGAAACACATATATGAAAAATCAGTACCTCTAAATATTTTAAGGTTTATAATTCAATGTTTAAACGGATTCCTCCCCAAAACTTTTAATACTTTTCATCCACAAAGTATCTTATAAATTTATTTCATATAGTTACTGGCCTCAACATCAATTTTTAGATATTGACAAAGTTGTTTGAAATCCAGTTTGAAATCCAACAAAATTCTCAGCTATTTCATGATAAAGTCCAATGCTCAACATCCTTCCCCTACTGTACTCCTTCCCTGCTAGTTAAGCTCTCCGAACTCCTCTTTACTATCTTTAACCTCTCCAGACCTTGTAATAGATTTCTTTTCCTGTGTCTTGGCTTCATATCCTTATGTCTAATACATTACCCTGAACTTGACTTTTGTCCCATCAGCTTTCCCATTAGAGATGTGCTATGGAATATAGCAGTTATTAACAGAGATGCCCCTGCTACCAAATGAGAAAGAAACCAGAAAAAAAATCACAATCAGATGCTAATTCCAAGAGATCTCTTTGTTCTGTTTCTATTCTCGATGGGTCTTTATTTTTGCCTTACTTTTCTTCCCTAACGACTTTTAGGATCATCTCTTTCCTCCAATTTTCTAAAATATTGTTTATAATATCTGGTTTTCTGAACCTTTTTGTTTTGTTTGACCTTCCATTAAATGGCTCTTTTCCTTTCATAAACTCATACCTTTTGTGGTATTTTTTAATGAGAATGGCCTTCATAGGTTCATATATTTGAATAGTTGGTAAACTGTTTAGGAAGGATTAGAAGGTATGTCATTGCAAGTGGACTTTGAGATTTCGAAGATATGACACTTGTAGTTAGCACTCTCTTTCTCTGCCTCCAATTTACAAATCAGAATGTAAGATTTTAGCACTGCTCCAATGCCATGCTGTTGTGAGCTCTCAGTTTCTGCTCCAGTGTCATGCCTGCCTGCCTGCTCCCATGATCCTTGTCATGACAGTAAAGGACTTTGGAACTGTGAGCCCTCAATGAAATTTTGGTTTGGTCATCGTATCTTTACAAAGCAATAGAAATGTAATGAAGACATTTTTAAGTTATAAAATAACTTTCAGTCACTTCTTTGATAATTTTTGCACACCATTTTCACTTCCAGAAAATTCCATCTTTACATTGTCAAACATCCTAGAGTGAGCTACTAATTTTTTAATTTCTCTTATCTTTATTCCTGATTATTCATTTTATTCTATACTTTGACAATGTGCCTCAATTTTATGTGCCCTCATTTCTACTAATTTTTTTAAATTACTAACTTGTTTTTATAGCTTGTTTTGCTCTAGGAAAATTTCACAGTTCTATTTTCTGTGTAAGGATATTAATTGTAGTTGTAATATTAATTTTTTCTCTGTTCTCAGAACTTCATGATTTTCTAAGTGCTTTTTTTCTATGGTGATATACAAAATATTCATCAGTATGGTTATGGGCCAAGGCCGTTTCAGGCACCCTCTCCTCTGTCCAGAGAACAATCTGGGGATCTCTCCTTGGACCTGGGATCCCCTTTATAATCAAGTCTCTTGTAAACCCTAAAATGACTCCCTTAGTTGAGACATATACTTTCCTGATCCCATATCCATCCTTCCTTCCTCCCCCCATCCCAATCCCCTGAGCTTTCCCCATTCCTCCCCTACTCCCTTCTCTCTAACCCTCTCCCCTTACAACAACCCCCCCACCCCCCCCATGCACCCGAGGTTGCCTGGGACTCTTGTCTACTTCCAATCTCCAGGAGGATAACTACATTATTTTCTTCAGGTTCACCTTCTTATTTAGCTTCTCTAGTATCAGGAATAAAAGGCTCAAAGACCTTTAATTATGGCTAGAATCCACATATGAGTGAATACATACCATATTCCTCTTTTGGGGTCTGGCTTACCTCACTCAGTAAAGCGTTTTCTATGTCCATCCATTTGCATGCAAAATTCAAGATGTCATTGTTTTTTTACCGCTGAGTAAAACTCTAATATATATATGTTCCACACCTTTTTTAACCATTCTTCTATTGAGGGGCACCGAGGTTGTTTCCAGGTTCTGGCTATTACAAATAGTGCTGCTATGAACATAGTTGAACAAATGCTTTTGTGGTATGATAGGGCATCTCTTGGGTATATTCAAGACCCAATTGCTGGGTCTTGAGGGAGGTTGACTCCCAGTTTCCTGAGAAACCGCCACACTGATTTTCACAGTGGCTGCACAAGTTTGCATTCCCACCAACAATGGATGAGAGTTCCCCTCTCTCCACATCCTCTCCAGCATAGGCTATCATTGGTGTTTTTGACTTTAGCTAATCTGACCGGTGTAAAATGGTATCTCATAGTTGTCTTGATTTGCATTTCCCTGATCACTAAGGATGTTGAGCATGACCTTAAGTGTCTTTTGGCCATTCGAAGTTCTTCTGTTGAGAATTCTCTGTTCAGATCAGCACCCCATTTTTTAATTGGGTTAATTAGAGTTTTAGTGTCTAGTTTCTTGAGTTCCTTATATATTTTGGAGATCAGGCCTTTGTCTGATGAGGGGTTGGTGAAGATCTTCTCCCAGTCAGAAGGTAGCCTTTTTGTCTTACTGACAGTGTCCTTTGCTTTACAGGAGCTTCTCAGTTTCAGGAGGTCCCATTTATTCATTGATTCTCTTATTGTCTGTGCTACTGGGGTTCTACCTAGGAAGTGGTCTCCTGTGCCTATGTCTTGTAAACTACTTCCCACTTTCTCTTCTATCTGGTTCAAAGTGGTCAGATTAATGTTGAGGTCTTTAAACCATTTGGACTTGAGTTTTGTGCATGGTGATAGATATGGATCTACTTTCATTCTTCTACAGGTTGACATCCAGTTATGCTAGCACCATTTGTTAAAGATGCTTTCCTTCTTCCATTGCATACCTTTAGCTCCCTTGTCGAAAATCAAGTGTTCATAGGTTTGTGGGTTAATATCTGGGTCTTCTATTCGATTCCATAGGTCGACTTCTCTGTTCTTATGCCAGTACCAAGCTGTTTTCAATACTGTAGCTGTGTAATAGAGTTTGAAGTCAGGGATGGTAATGCCTCCAGAAGTTCCTTTATTATATAAGATTGTTTTGGCTATCCTGGGTTTTTTGTTTTTCCATATAAAATTGATTATTATTCTCTCAAGGTCTGTGAAGAAGTTTAATGGGAACTTGTGCATCTGTTCCTGTGGTCATTGCTGGTAGAGATCAGATTCCAGACTCTTCGACCTCTCAATTCAGACACACACTAGTGTTGCCCTAGAAAACTCCAGACTTTTGGAGCTGGAATGGTGATACCTATTTCTCTCTCTTTCTTTTTAAAAATAATTTTTATATTTCTGTGTTTGTTTTGGGAAGGAGGTGTGAACACATACAATGGTATATCTATGAAGATCAAAGGGCAACATTTGAGATTTGCTTTTTCCAAATTTTAGATTTTGGGTGGGACTCTAACAGCACTGTGTGTGTGTTTGTGTGTGGTGCATGGGTGTCTGTATTGCCTGTGATATATGTATATGTATATGTATATACATATCACATATATGCACATATTTGTGTGTATAATACACATGTACATGTATATGTGGATATTTATCATACACATGTCTCATATATACATATATGTTTATATGAGATAATATATATCCATACGTGAGTAGAATGAGGCTCACTTAATGACAGACTCTGATTGTTCTTCTTACAGGCAAATAAAAGTTTTAAAGAACATTTTATTTGAATTGAATAAATAAAACATAACTCACATTTCCGCTAGAGCATTGGTATAAATGTGTGTGTGTGTGTGTGTGTGTGTGTGTGTGTGTGTGTGTGTGTGTGTGTGTGTTAGGCATCATACCTATTACTAAACGTGCAGGAACAGCCTTGGTGTATACTGTATACTTAAAGAAATTCAGAACCAGAGAGGGGTATAGTCATTAAATTTAAGATCTGGCTCACTGTTAGGTTGAAAACCAGAGAGGAAGCAATTGAAATGTTTCTGTGTAGGGCATTTCAAACAGAATGTGTAAATAGTTAAAGAGAAAACATGGACTATCTGTGCAACTCCGATAAATGTGTTTCATAGAGAGTATTCATTAGTAAATTTTTGATCATAAAATCTAAAGTAGAAAACAGAAAACTGTATAGGAGAGTTTCTAATTGTCATATATACATTTATATGTACTGTGAGGCTATATATAAGTGATACTGTCTGTTGGCTCTGCCCAGTCCAACGTGGATAAGGTATGTTTGCTGTTTCTGAGAGCCATGCACATTGCCCCAGTTCCAGGGTCACAGCAGGTCTGTGTCACCATTGAGCAATTTGTAACAGGTTGCTGACAGACCCCCCCTTTAAGTGCTCAGTGTCCTGAAAGAGTCAGAGTTCATGCTGCCAACACAAACCAGGAAGCCACTATTTATTATGCTGAGTCAGTAAGATTGTCTTAAAGGAGTCGTGGTTCCCCTTCTTGCCCCCAGAAAACAGAGCATATCTGAAAAAAAAAATTCTGTTACCAAGAAACTGCATTTGGCTCCTGTTTTTGTGAGTCTAGAAGCCTTTCTCTTAAAGCTTCCTTAGACTATATGTGGAAATTCTTTCGCCATGCTGCCATGCCATTTTGTAGGCAGAGGCTGCTTAGTCAATTTTCTGGATGTATATATCCAAAATAATCACTTAAACTATATCAATTAAATCACTGCTTGGCCAGTCATTTAAGAGTATTGCAAGCTAACACTTAAACATCTTAAATTAACCTATTTTTATTAATTTTGGTATTGCGGCATAGCTGTGGCTTATGGGGCAAAGTTTCTGCATCTGTCATTTCTGGCAGCTATATGGCTTCTCATTGACTCCACCTACTCTCCCCTACCCTAATTGTTTGGAATTCCCACCTTGACCTTTTCCGAACTGCAAGAGGACCAAAGCAGCTTCTTTATTAACCAGTGGTATTCACAGCATACAGAGGGGAATCCCATATCGTCTCTCTTTGAGTTCCTTTTCTGGGTTCCTTCAGTGATGGTCTCCATTGATGAAGTATAAGCCAAAGAAGTCCTTTCCTTCTGAACTTGCTTTTTGGTCCTAATGATTTGTTGCAGTAATAGAAACACTAAGTGAAGATAGGTACTCTTCATGCTACCAAAAGAGAAATGCAAACACCAACACCACCACAAAATTTGATCAACAATCTGTCCTGCCTGCAATGGATTCGAGGGTAGTGGTGGTACAGAACTAGTGGGAGTAGCCAACAGTTAACTGATTCACCTACGGCCCAATCCATGAGATGGAACCCATGCCTGACACTGCTTGAGTAACCAAGAACCAGATTCTAGGTATCCCAGGGACCCATGGTAAAAACAAATAACACTCGTCTTAAAAAGGAAAGAAATGTAATGTAAATGACTCCTGATGATATGCTGCTATCCTCATACAACAGGGCCTTATTTGGTCATCCTCAGAGAAGATCCTTCCTACCGCAGAAAGGCACATACGCACAGAGAGGGTGGCAGAGAGAACTCTTAAAACACACAGTTCTAAAGGGGATGACTCCATTAAATACCTCTCTTCAGAACACAGAAAACCCTGTGAAAGAGGAGACAGAAAGAGTGTAAGAACCAGCAGGGGTGGAGAATATCAGGAGAAAAATGCCCTCCACATCAACTGCACAAGGCTTATATAAGCTCCTAGAGACAGAAGAAACAAGTACAAGGCCGCCTCTGGCCTGCAATAGGTCCTCTATGTATACAGTATAGCGTTTAGAATTATATTTTTATGAGAATCCTGAATGTGTGAATGAGTGGGTCCCTGACTATTGTGCCTGGTAGTGGGGCTCTTTGCCTACTGTTGGATTGCCTGGTCTGTCAGGGTCTAACCACAACATAAACTATCTCTCTGGACTGGTGTGGCAGCATGGGAGTAATTGTGACACAGTCCACACAACAATATTGAAAGGGAGTCTCAGGGTTCATTCAAATCCTGAAGGTCACCCACGTTTATTCGTTTATTCTCCAAACAGTTTTTATCTTCCAAGGTAAACTGGGAGGGTAGTTCATTAGCATTCTGTTTCCGGGGTAGCAGGACTAAAGTCACATCCACAGCTCTGTCATTAGCTTGGAATTAACACCTCTTCAGGGCGGTCCACATAATTACAAAGAAGAAGCAGAACAACCTCAGCAGATCCTGACCTCAGGATACAGTCAGTCTGAAAGTGCTTTTACCACCTCAGTTGCTACTGTGGCTTGAGATCCTGGCTGCCAATACAATGCAGAAGTATGTGGCATGTACAATACTTAACCACAATTCACTCTCTCCTATCAACATCATCTGACCTGACGCCCCATAAGATCACATCCAAAACAGCCTCCAGCTATTCCTGTAGTTTGCATTCTCCCTGGGCCTAGGTCTCTCTGCTGGGATACAATAACGTTAATTGCCTTTCCCTGCAAGGCAGCAGCTATGGTCATTCCCTGTGTATATGAATGGCCTATAACCAAGCAAATTTGGATATAATCTACAATGTTACCCTGCTTTTTCAAAGGTCTTAGCGCTGCCTTACATACAGCATTAGTGTTCTCAAAATCTGTTTAATTATTAACTGTCCTGCTTCTGTGTCTCCAATCAACCTATTAGATGCCTGTGTTAGTCTGGAAACAAAGTTCTGAGCTAATTCGTCTGGTCCCTGTCTTATACTAGATAACTCCACAATCTGTTCTTTTGACAATGGAAGTCTAATCCAGGCCTCCTTGGCCACTGCATTAAATTGGGCATACGCTGCTATATCCAATTCTAACTGCTGATCTCTTCCTGAATAAGATTCCTTACCTGAAAGCATTTCATATGAAATGGAATCTGCTGAGCTCTGTTTCTCTCAGTTGTGGCCTGACACTGTTTTGAAAATTCAATTTTCCACAATAGATAGTCTCCTCCTGACAGGCAAGCCGTGGCTATCTGCTTCTAATCTGCTTGTGGCAAAGCTTCTACAGCTATATTTTCTAACAGTAACTGTGTAAAAGGAGCCATGGGGCTGTACTGAGCACAAGCAGTTTTTAATTCTTTGAGTAACATAAATGATATAGGAGTATGTATCCTAAGCAAGTTTCCTTGCACATCTCTTTGCCCTATTACGGGAAAGAATGGAAACCCTTCCATTTTTTCCCCTCTGCTAGTGGTTTCTCTACCACAAGCCTGTAGAGGAGATTCGCTACTATTGTTATGCATCTGCTTCACTTTTGGAGTGCTCTGTACTGTAGGCGGGTCTAAATCAGCTATTATGGTAGGAAGAGAATTACTCTTCTGACAAGAGTCCTGGATCTGCATAGTTTCTAGTCTGTGTGATAGCGAGTTTATCATCCTTCTCAAGCCTTTTAATTCCTTCTGAACCTTATTGTTCTGTTCCTATCTCTCAGCATTGCTGGTAGCTAGTGAGGGAGATGAAAACTCCCTTTTGTAGTCTAAATTATTAGTCTCTGACTTATTGTCACTACTCTGTTCTGTAAAAGTATGTAGCAACTCCTCAGGTGGTGTGGATGGAACTATCTGGTGCTGGTCAGGATTTAAGTCCAACCTTTCCTGTATTAGAATCCAGAAATAAGGCGTATCTTCAGGGATGCTTTCTGGTCCATAATTACAATAACATTGGTAAATCTTTATACCTACTTCTTTCCACGCACCAACGTCTAAGGTCCTACACTCAGAAAACCGAGGGCATATCTTCTCTATAAATTCTAAAAATTCCTGTATCTGATGCTGCTGTATTCTCTCTCTTCTCTCCTTTAATATATCTCGAATCAACTGCATAGCCATTTGATTGCTTTTTCCTTGTCCCATATTTCTATATTTACAAATTTTACTCCTGATATTACTGCCCCACTTTATCCTATGCTTCCTTAAATTCTACTGTTTAGTGCTCATTATTCACATATCGACCTGTGTTGCCGTTTTCCCTCACGGATTCCTCACTTTCTCCTCCGTACTTCTGGTCACTTCTCCAGTGTTTCTCAGCGGTTCAGCGGTCAGTCCCATGTTGCAGGCATCACTATGTTGGGGTCCAGCTCCAACATAAACTAACCTTCTGGACTGGCGATGAGGTGCGGGAATAACTGAGACACCGTTCACACAGCAAAATCAGAAGGCAGTCTCAGGGTTCATTCAAATCCTGAAGATCACTTGCATTTATTCTCCAAACAGTTTTTATCTCCCAAGGTAAACTGAGAAGGAAGTTCATTAGCATTCTGTTTCCAGGGTAGCAGGACTAAAGACTCATCCACTGCTCTGTCATTAGCTTGGAATAAACACCTCTTCCCAGGCAGTCCACATAATTACAAAGAAGGAGCAAACAACATCAGCATTTCCTGACCTCAGGATACAGTCAGTCTGAAAGTGCTTTCAGCACCTCAGCTGCTATTGTGGCTTGAGATCCTGGCTGCCAATGCAATGCAAAAATATGCGGGCTGTGTAATATTGTCCCACACTGGTCCAGTCTCAATGTGATAATTTTTGTTTTCTCTTATTATAGCTTATTTTGTTATTTGGTTGTTAACTCTTGGATGCCTATTCTTTTCAAATAGGTGACAGAAACGGAATGGAACCCTAAGGGAGAGAAGTTGGAGGAAGAACTGGGAGGTAAGAAGGGAGGAGAAACTGTAATTAGGATGTTTTATATTAGAAAAGAAACAATTTTAAACTTTAAAAGAAAAAATAAGTTGTTTTATAAACAAAGGGGAAATTTAGCAAAAAAAAAAAATCAATGACCCACAAGAGATATTACAAAGATAATAGGTAGTGACAAATTTATTACTACCTAACTAAAAACAAAAATACACCATGGAGTATTATTCAGTATTTAAAAACAATGGCGTCACAGCATTTTTAGGCTAATGGATGGGGCAAGGGAAAAAAATCATCTTGAGTGAGGTAATCCTGACCCAGAAAGACAAACATGGTATGTACACACTTCTAAGTGAATATAAGCTGTACAGTAAAGGATAATCTTGCTAAGGTACATCTTTTTTAAGACACATTAGTAAGAAAGAATGTTTCCAAATTGCATAAAATTAACCTAGCATTGGGTAGAAAAATTGACAGCACACAAGAAATAGTTTTGCACATAAAGTTTATATTCTTGGGAATATTGGTTAAAATGATTACATTTGTAAAGTAGAATTGCATAATGGTATGTCTTTGAAACAAAAAGTTAGAAGATATGCATACATTGTGATTTCTAAATGAAGTTGAACATGTGAAGCATTTAAGCAATTGGTTGCTGGATTTTAATGCCAGTAGATGATTAACATACCAAGAAAATATCAATATGTCCTCTAAACTTAAAAGAAGACAATAACACCAAGAAGTGAACAACAATCAAAATAACAACAACAACACAGTAACCATATCATCTGTGGCATCATCAGGAGGATATGCAGTAATCTGAACATTGTATGACGAGCGTGGCTTCTGTCTGCTTCTTTTTCAGCCTCCAGGTTACTGTTCAGTCATCCAGTTCAGGGCACTAAAGATGGAACCACTCTGTTTCTGAAGTTCAAATGAATGCCCTGAAGACTGATGTCTGTTTTCCAGCCTCTCCTTGCTACTCTTGAGCTCTAAGACCTCCAGCCTGAAGGGAGAAATATTACATTGATTAGCAGAAGTGTGCCCAAGTCTTCTGTCCAACTCATGTACATGAGATGAGTCTTTGAGCAGAGTAGAAATGTCAGACACCTGCTTGAAGAGAAGGAAAAACTAGAGGCCTTTAGGTAAGAATGTTAGTATAGACACCTTACATAAGAGACAAGGAAGATCTGAAGTTCTCTTGGCCCGATGTGGAGTCTGAATACTCAATTAAAGGGAAAGAGTATGTGGAGACAACCTTGGTGAATGGGAGCACTATTGAAAGCCTTATATTCAGACCTTGAATGCCCCCCAACATAAGTCAGAAATGTACTTATAGGGATCAATGGGCAGAAGTGAGATGTTGGAGGCTTACAAAGGTGCATGGGGAAAAGGCGGGGGGGGGGGGCAAGAGTGATGGAGAAAATACAAGAACCCCAGTGTCAGTTGGGAAATGTTTGAGGGCATCTTGTGAGGAGTGTGGAAATCTGGGGGCTATTGTATATGTAGACTAACATGTTGGATTGGGTAAATTTGGAAATCAGCATACCCACTGCTTGGCATGAGATCAAAGTCTCAGCCCACCTCATGCAGTGGAACACATTCCAGGAACTGCCTTATCAGCTTCCAGCTCTTCATCCGAGACTTGAGCGTCTGTCCACTGTAGTGAATGTGTGGTAGGTGAGGCAGCAGTCTGAGTGGTCACCCAATAGTCTGCATGAGAGTCCCAAGGTGGTTCTTCTTCTCAAGCGCATGCTCAGCTGCTGAGATCTAGGTTTAAATGATGAGGGCCACATTATATTGGTTTCTGCCTTGAGGTAGTGGGCATCAGTTCTAGACTTTACTTTCTATACTTTGGTCCTCATACTTTAAGCCTGGGTGTTCTGAAGAAGTCATCAGTGAAGAATAAAAAATGTTCTTTGACCTCATGTTTGGGTGTGGAAGGCCCCTGAATCAGAAGATGACAATATGAGGCACTCCTTGGGCAGAAGGGCACATCTGAAGAAAACCTTGGCTGTGTGAGAAGATCTGAAGCCCTGAAGATCTGGTAAATCAGAGTCAGTAGATTGGAACTTCTTTAGTCCCAGTGGAATGATCTAAAACCCAATTACATGGACTGAGTAAGTCATTCCCACAGGGTCATATTCAGAAGATCTGAGAACCCTTTGCATGCTGGTTGACTGTACATCTCTATTAGAACAGGCAAGTCTGAGAACATTTTGATCAGAAAAAAAGAGTTGGTGTACACTTGGGTGAGGAGATAATTGAAAAGTCACTTCAGCAAGAGAGAGAGAATACTCTCTGTAACATGAAGGCCTGCTTGTGGGGGTTTCTATCCGGCCCAGTTCCCACAGTTGTTAGGTCCCAAATAATCACACAGAAGTCTACATTAATGATAAACTGATTGGCCCATTAGCTCAGGCTTCACATTAGCTCTTATAACTTATATTAACTCATTTGTCTTATCTATGTTAGCCATACATGACTCAGTACCTTTTACAGCGGGACAGGTCACATCCTGCTTCTTCGGTGATCTGGGCAGGACTGGGAGGGAGCTTTCTTCTTCCCAGAATACTCCTATTCTCATTGCCTCACCCCTACTTTCCTGTCTGGTTTTCCTGCCTATACTTCCTGCCTGGCTACCTGCCAATAAGCGTTTATTTAAAATATAATTGACAGAATGTAGAATTGTCCCACACCAACTCTCAGAATTCTTGGGATAGGTGGGGCATATCCAGGTTATCAGTGGACAGAAGAAGAATTCCAGCTATCACTTTGGGAGCAGGTGAAAGGTCCAAGACCCTCCAACTTAAAAGGAGGAGAAAGGAGTTCCCCAGGGGTGGATGGAAAACTTTCAGCCTCTCTTGGCAGTATGTCTGTGGCTGTATTGGGCAGAATCTAAAGGTCAAATGGTACCCTGAGAAAGAGAGGAAGTCCCAGGCACTCACTTCATCAGCACCAAACTTGAAATCACAACCTAGAATACACATCTTCTGAATGTCCATGTCAAGCATGTCAACAGTCATAGAAATTGTGTAAGACACTGCATGACAGTAATCTCTGGCTCCGTGTCTTCATCTAGTAATGGTCCATCCACACATTCCTCTTCATGTATGGCAGGAATTCTCTGTTTAATAAGCCAGAGTGAAGAAAGTAATCTCAGTTACCCTTATCTTGCTGTTCTTGTGATCAAGTACCTCAGTTCAGAGTGCACTGAGATCTCTTTAGTCAGGAAAGTACTTTCCAGGCCTCGCAAATTATAAGTTGTAAGTAAGAAATCAACTGTGGACTTTCCTTAATCACACAAGGCAGGTCAGAAGCACTCTTTATTGATGTGGATGTCTCAGTCTCACTTGTAAGACTGAGACAGTTGTTGATGTTTGGACAGAAATGGAGAGATTATTATGCCATTCATCAAAGATGTAATGTGGCAGACTCCATGGGATTAAGGAGAAATGTTGATGCACACTAGGTCATAACCTGTATTTCAGAGACATTTTGTGCAAAGGTAAAACTCTGCACATATTTGTCAGAGGTATAAAGTTTATGGCAATGTTCAATGAAATAAGAAAGGCAATATCACATTTAACAAAAAGTAAATACCTTGTGGAACAGAGGAAGGTCCAGTACTGCTTGATCAGCTTCCAAGTCTTTTTCAGTATTTAGAATATCCATACCATTTTGTGCTGAGTGGAAGGCCTGGCAATACTTAATACACATTTTCCAAGTGGTTTGATGGTTAACCTCAGTCTAAGAAGCGGTTGGTGAGGTAAGATGAGCTTAAGGCTCCTTTGCTCAGAAAAGTAATATCTTAGATTATACACAGCAGGAAGAAATTTAGAAGCATTCCTAGACATTTTGGAATACAGAAGACATATGTAGTCAATAGAAAAAGATCTATGGGTCTAATAGAAGAGATGGTAGCCCTTAGTCCCCCTTGGGAAAAAGAGGATATAGTTCAGATCACCTAGGTCTTTAGGAGAATCTTTTATTTTCCCCCCATATAGAGGGGAAAACCAAGTAATTATGAATAGGTATAGAATGTTGGAGTCTATGATAGGCAGAGTGACAGGCTCTGAATCCCCTTTGTGAAGGAAAGATATTTTCAGACATATGGACCAAAAGGCAAGAATTTGAGGGCCCTTGAACATAAGGAGCATAATGAAGTCCCTCTCAGATGACGTATTGGAAGTGAAACATATTTAAGTAGAAGTGGAAAGTCTGAGTCCTCCTTCAACAAAAAGAAAAATATTCAATCCTTCATAAGAGAGTTTCTTTTGAAGGCCTTTTTGACTGGAATTGGAAAGTCATGAGGCCTTGGACAGGAAGATATGCTGTTTATAACCCTTGATCATGCAGGTTAGATATCAGGCCCTCTTGGTTACAGAGTGTGCCTTTGAGGTCTAATGGACAGAAATTGATGGTGTTTAAGAATGGAAGACTTCAGTAGACTTAGAGAGAGTAGCAAAGTCACAAACCACTTAGTGGAAAGAGAGTGTTCCAGTCTACCTTGTGCAGTGGAGAAAGGACTTCATCACAGTTTAGAAGATTCACATCTTCAGGCATACTGTGTGAGGCATGGCAGCAACCTGAGCATCATCCATCAGTCATGATTGACAGTCTCAGGTTCTAAGTTCTCTTGAAGCTTATCATCAGCTACACTGGTGTGAGCATGAAGGATGAGGCCTTTTCATTCTGGTGACTATAATGAAGGAAGGATGACCTAAGCCTCAGGCTCTGTGAACTCAAAGCAGAACAAGGTGAAGTTTCTTTGGTCACAGATGTATTTTCCTAGTGGTCATGGTTAGAGGGGAAATATCTAAGGTCCTTCATTAGTTGGGTAATTCTGAGGTACATGAGCACATGGGTGGTGCTCTGAGGACCCTTAGATCCTTGTCCCCTTGAGCAAAATGGAAATTCTGAGGTAACTTTAGTAAAAAACAGTCGTTCTTTTGACTCTCCTTGAACAGAGAGTGAGGGATATCCTTCACTGTTGTTTGTAATAGCAGAAAGGCCTGATGACTACTTTAACCCACAGGAAGTTGTGATAAGCCATCATCAAAAGGGCATGGTGTGAGATGCCTTGAGAATAGGGACATTTTAGGGAGCCTCTATTCAGAGGAGAAGCTTCTGAGGTCATTCTGAAGTGCATTGATTAGATAGAAAGTGCCAGGCCCTATTTAACCAAATAGCAAGATCCACTCACCCCATTGTGCAAATGGGAAAGGCCTAGCTTACCTTTGGTGAAGGGATGATGATTTCTCTCTGCGCCATTTGTTTCCAACTGTTCTGCCTGGTTCCCATGATCTATATACTACATCGTCTGTTGAGAAGTATGCAAGAAGCAATACAACACTCTTCCAAGATGTTGAGTGGGTGTGTGGACCTTATGCTTTCTAAAGGTTGTATTGTTCTGTGTTTATTCATCAATGAAAGATGTGAACATTGCATTCAGGACAACTAACTTCTGGGCAGATGACATGACTATTAGTTTTAGCTTTCTATATTTTGACCTCTGATCTGAAACTAGTATCTTCAGAGGTCCCATTGGTTGCAAGTATTTTCCTAGCAAACTTGATTGTAGGGACTGGCTTAAAGGTAAGATGAGTCCAAGGGTCCAGTGAAAGTTGCCTATGAAAGGAAGGGGATGCTCTAAGGTCTCTCAGTGTCAGAGGCTAGACCTGAATATTGAATGAAGAAATGATACCGGATTGGTCACAAGAGCCAATACTGAGGTCTTATTCATCGTTGGGGCATAGGCCAGACATCCTTTGGCAAATAATTAGAACTTTGTAGTCTTTTGGTTAAAGGGCATAATCATAGATCCCCTTTGCTGCACACTGGAGTAATATGGGCAGATCTAATTTCCACTTATAAAGCGGGAGTGGTGTAAGAAATACGTGGTCTGAGGACTCTTTAATCTTTTGGAAAAGACTTAGATAAAACTTGCAAAAGGAGAAAATTTGAGGGTATTTTCCACAATATGATTACTTAAAACCAGCTTGGGCAAATGGGGAAGGTTCAGAGTAGGTTCTGTCCTAGGAGGAAGGTCTGATATTCTCTTCAGTGATGTAAGAGTGAGGTAACTTGTGAAGAAGAGAAACACAGAGGCCTTTGTGTAAAAGGGAAAATTTTGAGCCCTGGTTGGCCAAGGGTGTGAGTTGAAAACCCCTTGGGCAGAGGGGGTAAGGCCATGCACCATTCTGTTGCAGGTGAACATCACTGTTACCTCATTCAGAGAAGGAAGGTTCCATCACTGCACTTCAACCTCCAGCTATTCTTTAGAGTTTATACATCATATGTTGAGTCTTGCATAGTTCAGGAGCAACCAGAGCCTTCTTCAATGAACCTGCATGACTGTCCCTGGCAATGTTGCCTCTTCTTTCAGGTTGCCTTCATAGTTCATACATAGGCAGCAATGGTTGAACAAGTAGACTTCTATTGATTAGATTGAAGTGCATAGCTTAAGTCTCAAATTCTACACTTTGTACCTGGGCCCTCACAACAGAGTGGAACAATTTCTTTCCTTAGTCACCAATGTCAAAGGTGAAAGGTTCAAAGTTCTCTTATTTAGAGTAACACATGTTGGAGATGCTTTCAAAACAGGAGGGATGCTTGAGGATTGGTGAAATAAGTGATAAGACATGATGCAGTATTATTCAAAAGAACATCTCTAATGTCACCTTGGGAATAAAAGGAATACTTGGGTTTCTTAGGGTCAAAGTCACTGGTTGTTATTCCCCTTTGTACAGGTGGATACCATCTAAGGGCACATTGCTAATGGAGGGAAGGACCAAAGAACAGTCTGGCCCAGGGTAGTTCTCATGACAACTCCCTTAAGCTAGGAAATTATAAGGTTTCCTGGAACCACAGGAGTTCTGAGAAGCTTTTCTCAGAATGGGAAGTTATGAGACCATCTTCAGCAAAGGAGAAATCCTGAACAGTCTTGTTCACAGGGAGGAGGTCCTAAGATGTATTTGGTCTTATAGGAATATGCAGTTCAACCAGGGTCAGTAGGGGAAGGTCCCAGGCTATCTTGGGTAACAAGAAATGCTCCTGGCTCTGTCTTACTAGCATCCAACTCTTTTTCCCAATGCAAACATACGTACCCTGTGTGAAATCTTTGAGAGTCTAAGGCAAATCTCATAACAATCTTCTAAAATGATAAATGGTTATGCAAGCATTGATGTTTCCTCAAGGTTATATTCAGCTGTGAATAAAAGAAACAGTGCATTTTTGATAACAAACCTTTGAGGCAGATAACTTGATTTCCTCCTTCTATCTTTCTGCTCTATGTTCTAAAAGCAGAAAGTTGTAAGATCTTATTGGTTGCATATGTGTTTTTATGGTTATCTTGGTCAGTGGGATCAGCTAAAAACAATCTTAGTTAATAGGGGAATGTGTGAGATCAAAATGCAAAGAAGGGAAGCTTGATGGTTCTTTAGTCATCAGGGTGGACTAGAGTGGCGAAGAGCAGAGGGTGGAGATCTGAGACATTCTATGCATATGGGGGTCATTTTGAGAGACCTTTCAATAGAGCTTGATTTCCCAGATTTCCTTTCACAGAAACTGAATGCCTGACATCCTCTTGTTGTTTGGACATAGATAATTGTCCCACCAATCTCTTGGGAAGATCAGAACACCTGATACTTGTTTGTGCAGTGTGGTAAAATGTCCCCTTGGTCTGACACCCCTCAATGAGAAAAGATTAAGAGCAAATTGGTAAGAAAGGAAATACATAAGAATCATGTAACACAAAATAAATGTTTTAGGTCCCATTAAGCAAGTGGGATTGAGGGCAACCTTAGTCTTAGGAGAGTTCTGACATCCTGTTCCATATACGAAGAAGGAATAAATTAATAATAATGACAATAATAATAATAGAAAAATGGAAGCTCTGAGTCCCACATAAGAAAATAAACCTTTGAGGCCCCATTGAAAAAATGTGAAGGACAGAATCTCCTTTTAGCAGAGTGTGAAAGTGTTGTACAGACTTCTTTTCAAGGTGAATATCCTCGGCACATTATACAGTGGAGAATGTTCCTAGCACTGATCATGAGCTTCCAACTCTTATTCATAGTTTGTGTCCATTCTTTGAGAGACAAGGGAACAACAGCCTAGCTCTGCTTCCAAAGGCCTAGATAATTGTCCCTGACTGGGGTTCTTCATCTAGTTTGTGTTGAGCTGTTCATATCTAGGCAGAGATGTTGAAGTCATTCCATTTCTATGGACTGGTCTGAAGGCAGATGTCATGGGGTTCTATGCTCAGATTGCTAAACTTGATCGATGGGACATCTAACCAGAGATGACTGGTGTCCCTTGTTTATGGAGTCTTTCATGGGCCTACACATTGTTGGTTTGATGTAAGACCATTGAACTGACCACTTTTGGCCATTCATGGAAGGTTTCAGGCCCTATTCTTTTTTAATTTTGTTTTTTATGTATATGGGTGTTTTTCCTGCATGTGCCTGTGTGAGGGTGTCAGATCCCCTGGAACTGGAGATTCAGACAGACAGTTACATGCTGACATGTGGGTACTGTGAACTGAACCCAGGTCTTTTGGAAAAGCAGTTAGTGCTCTTAACCTCTGAGCCATCTCTCCAGCACCTCAGGACCCATTGTTGAAAGAGAAAAAGGTTTGGGAGGATATAAAAGCCAGAAGATCCAGAATCCCTCAGGCAGAAGATGAAGCTCACAACTTACCTTGGAATTTGGACAATGGTGCAAGCAATACCTTCTCAGATCCAAATGTCCTCACACTATAGAATACCCATGTTTTCTAAAACTCTGAGACTTGCATGCTAGCAATCAGAGTCACTTTTTTTTTCCTACTGGTTGGTTGATAATCCCTGATTCTGTGTCCTCAACAAGCCTTTCATCAGCAGCACAGTCATAGGAGACAAGATGGGACTGCTTCATTTCTGGTGAGAATCTTAAAAGTAGGAGAATCAGATTTTTACTGTTTTGTCCTAGAATACCAGCTCAGTGTGATCTGACATCCTATTGGTCATCTGGGCATGCCTGGACACCCAGATAAGAAGGGAAAGATTGAGAGTTAGAGGAATAGAGCTGAGGTTTCCACAGATAGAAGTGGTTGCTCTGAGGAGGTCAAGGTCAGGGAGTACTTTCTGAAGCGTGCGTGAGAAATTGGTGAACATATGATCAAATTTTCAAGTCACTGATCGGATCTGTATGAAATGTGGCAAGGTCACTCAAACCTTGCACATGATCTGAGCACTCACACTAAAAGGAGGCTATATAGCTGTAATGACTGTGGGAAAGCCTTTAGTGGTTAATCTGCCTTTATTTTTGATACCACAGAACTCATACTGGAGAATACTCTTGCAAATATAAAGAAATGTGGTGAAGCCTCGAGTCTGAACTACTCTCCTAAACTGTAAGAAAACCATACTGGATAGAAACTCTACAGGAAAAGTCTTCAGCCAGGATTTATCCCTGATTCAATATCAGAGAATTCATACTGGAGAGAAATCGTCAACTGTCAGGCTTGTTGCAAAGGTTTAGATAGAAGTGTTCATCGCAGTCAACACTAAAGAATCAGTACTAGAGGAATGGGCTGGAGAAATGGCACAGCATTTGATGAGCTGCTCTTTCAGGACCTGGGTTCAGTTCCCAGCATCCATATGGCAGCTTATAAATGTCTGTAACTCCAGTTCCAGGGGATCGATCTGATGCCTTCTTCTGGTCTCTATGGGCACCAGGCACACATGAGGTATACTTACATACATGCAGGCAAAACACGGATAAGCACAAAATAAAAACAAATGGATTTTTTAAAAATTGACCAGAAACTTTGTGACTAATAAATATGATAAAACTTTCAGGTGCGGTTTAGCCCTCCTTCGGTACAGGATACATCCCAATAGGAACGTACCCTGAATGTTTGAACAAATGTAATCAAGCTTTCCTTTTTTGTTTTTGTCTTCTAAACAGAGTTTCTTTGTCTTATCTGTCCTAGAACTAGCTCAGTAGACCAGGCTGGCCTCGAACTCCACAGAGATCTGCCTGCCTCTGTCTCCCGAGTGCTGGGATTAAAGGTGTGTGCCACCACTGCCTGGTTCAGCCTTTCATTTTTTTCAGATTGTTACAACTATCATACTTTTTAGTTTGGAAGAATGACTTCTATGGAATAATGTTCTTGTACACTGTGAATATTTGTCACTCATATTGGTTTAATAAAACACTGATTGGTCAGTAGCCAGGCGGGAAGTATAGGCATGATAATCAGACTAGGAGAATTTTGGGAAGAGGAAAGGCAGAGAGATGCATTTGCAAGCCAGATGCAGAGGAATCAAGATAATAGTGCCTCACTGGTAAGAGGTACCAAGTCACGTGGCTAAACCTGGACAAGAATTATGGGTTAATTTAAATTGTAAGTGCTAGTTAATAATGGGCTGGAGCTAATAGGCAAACATTTTATAATTAATATAATCCTCTTCGTGTTTCTTTGGGACTGAATGGCTATGGGACTGGGTAGGACAGATACTTCTGTCTACAGATGGCACCCCCACATACTTTCTCAAGCAAAGTATTATCTACTAGAATATCACAATCTAAGTGAAAAACAATGATCCAAAATCTAGAATAAATTTATCAGATCTCAGTATAAAAGTGCTAGTGGTGTCAGGCAGTAGTGGTACACACTTTGAATTCCAGCACTCAGGAGGCAGAGGCAGGTGGATCTCTGTGAGTTCAAGGACAGCCTGGTCTACAAAGAGAGTTTGTAGGACAGTCAGGGCTATTACACAAAGAAACCCTGTCTCGACAAAAAGGCATGTTTTTATACTGTTATTGTTGTTACAATGTGCATTCATCCTTCTGAGAAATAGTGGTGACTGACACCTGAAGAGAACACTGATTACTGGGAAGATCTTCATAGAATATCAGAAAAAAACTCAGCCTAATAAATGTAAAAATCACAACATAAAAATATAGGATATATGAAAACAAATATAATGTTAATATTATAATATTACAAAGCTCCAACATTTCAATTCAAGGATATCAAAATAATTAGAAATGCCAAGTAATAAATTCAAAAGACTAGAATTAAAATTTATTAGCTATCATTGTGTCAAAGAAGATACAAATGAGCAGAGAGATGAAGGAAACAACTTGATTAAAGATTTGGACAAGAAATTGAACAACTTGGATGAGAAATTCAGTAAAGAGAAGAGAGTCTTAAAAATAAAATCTCAGAGATGAAAAGCTCAGTAAAAAACCACAATGGACAGAGAAACCATATCTTGAAAAATAAAACAAACAAAAAGCCCTCGGTGGAAAGCATCACCAATACACTAGACCAAGTGGGAGAAAAATGTTCAGGATCTAAAGCATTACACTCAGCCAGCAATAAAGAACAAATTAGGTGTTGACAGGTTTCTGTCCCACCCAACACCACAGCAGTTCAGTCCCAAATAAATACACAGAGGTCGACATTAATTATAAACTGATTGGTTTATTAGCTCAGACTTTTTATTATCTCTTATAACTTATATTAGCCCATAATTCTTGTCTGTGTTAGCCACAGGGCTTGGTGCCTTTTTCGGTGAGGCAATCATGTTTTGCTTCCTCTGTGTCTGGATGATGGGTGCAGACTGAGTCCTCTTCCCAGTATTCTCCTGTTCTCCTTGCCCTGCCTCTACTTACTCCCTGGTTGTTCCACCTATACTTCCTGCCTGGTCATTGACTAAATCAGCATTTATTTAAAATACAAGTGACAGGGTACAGACCATTGTCCCACAGCAAATAGAAGCTGGAAATAGTCTGAGCTCACACTGGTTGGGAAGCGGTGGTGCATGACTTTACTCCCAGTACTTTAGAGGCAGAGGCAGGCAGATCTCAGTGAGTTTGAGACCAGCCTAGTCTACAAAGAAGTTTCCAGGAGAGCCAGGACTGTTACACAGAGAAACCCCATCTTGAAAAACAAAAACAAACAAACAAACAAAAAGCTCACACTGATCTTGCAGAGGACCCAACTTCTGTTTCCTATAATCCATGTCAGTTAGCTCACAGCAGCCTCTAACTTGAGTAGCCTTGGGGAATCTGATGCTCTCTTCTCTCTTTTAAAAATTTGTTGTTGTTGTTGTTGTTGTTGTTTGAGACAGGATTTCTCTGTGTAACAGCTCTGGCTGTCCTGGAACTCGCTTTTTAGACCAGGCTAGCCTCAAACTCACAGAGATCCACCTGTCTCTGCCTCCTGAGTGCTGGGACTAAATGGGTGTGACATCACTGCCCGGCCTGATCATATCTTCTAGAGTCTATGAACACCCAGACACATGCACATAATTAAAAATAAAAATAACTCTTTAAAAAAGAATACGTAATCATGATAACAATTGTCAAGACCTCTGTGGCATGGTTATGATATGAAAGTTAATGAATTGCCAAGCAGTGGTAACGCACACATTTAACCCCAGCACTCAGGAGGCAGAGGCAGGAGGATCTCTGTGAGTTTGAGATCAGCCTCGTCTACAAAGTAAGTTCTAGAATAGCCAGAGTTGTTACACAGAGAAACACTATCTAGAGGGGAAAAAAAGAAAAGACATGCTTTGAATAAATTGAATGTAATGAAAGCTGTACAACAACCCAAAGGTCAGCATTCTATTGAATGGGGACATACTGAAAGCATGTTCTCTAAAATCAGAAGCGAAACAAAGATGTAACAAAAGACTTTTAGAAGTGATAAATTTAGCAAAATAGTAGAATATAAAGTCTACACTCAAAAGCCAATAGATTTTACTATACACCAATAATCAATTCACTGAGAAAAAACTTAGAAGAGTAAATCTTAGAACAATCTTCAAAACAATAAAGTACATAGTAATAAACGTAATCAAGTGAGAGAGAGACTTCCATAATGAAACCCATAAAGCACTGAAGATAAAAGTGGAAGAATATGCTGGGTATGGGGGCGCACACCTTTAATTCCAGCATTGGAGAGGCAAAGGAGGGCCATTTTCTGGGAATCTGAGGACAGGACAGACTGGTGTACAGAACCAATTCCAGGCCAGCTAGGGATTATGTAGTGAGACCCTGTTTCAAACAAACAAACAAACAAAAAACTGAAGAACGAATAAAAGTTGATAAATGATCAACATGGATCAGCAAAAATGATATTGTTAAAATGGTCATATTCCTGAAAGTGATCCGAAATTCAAGGCCAGCCTCAGTTACATAGTGAGTTTAAGGTCAAACTAGCTTCACTGAGACTCCCGCTGATAAATTAGTTAATTAATAATTAAAATAATGTATGTATATATAGTGTGAATATAGAAGTAAAAGTGTTAATGGGAACAAGAGAGACTTAAAGAGGGGAAAAATGAAAAAAAGGATGCTTAGGAGCGTATGAGGAGAATATGCCCAATTTTTAATATAAACTTGTACAAAAACTGAAGAAAGGGGAAATTTGTCAGAATTCTAGAGGTGTAAATTATTAAGTAGACAACATAGATTTTAATTTTCATGAGTTTGGATTAGGCAGTGGCTTCTTATTTATGATATAAAAATAACAGTAAAAATGGTGAGTGAATTATGTACTCTCAAGGAAGAGATAACAGAAACGACTAACAGAAGAAAATATTTACAAATCATGTGTTATGGTTCAAGATATGAAAGGCTCCCAAAGACCTCTAAACAGAATATCATTATTACACTAATGTTTTTGTAATTATAATAGCATGAAAACCAATGTTAAGATATTGTTCAAACTGTATCAAAATATTTTTCTTATGGTTTGTTTGATCAAACTGAGACTCAAGTATGTTCCACTAGCATACAGGAATACATCCTGGGTTTCCTCTGTAGAATGATGCCAGCAGTTGAATGGTGACCCCTAGTTTATCATACAGGCCAAGTCTCCAGGGAGATTTGCAAATACTGAATTAAAAGTGGCAACATATATAAAATGAAGCCTGAGGGAAGGAAATAATCTATAAGGAGCTCCTGGTAGTCATTACTCCCTCAAGATATTCTTGTAACGTAATTTCTCTGAGGGTTCTTGGACCCTTCGTTGTTAGTCAAGAGGTAAACTGGTGAGAATGACAACTGAAAGACTTTGTTGTTAAGCTTCATTGGAAATAGCTTGGTGCATGCTCATCCACACAAGCAGATTTGAATCTAAAAACTATTCTGTTGCCACTAAGAATTATAGATTGAAAGCCATTCTTTTCATGTCACACAGAATTTGCTATTTGTTTGCTTGGCAATGTTTCTATTGGCTAAACTGTAAGGATAAATTAAGGAACCCTACCTACACACAAATGAACTTGGTAAAAAACATTTGTAGCACTAAAATTTGTCTTTTAAATTTCTTGACACCATGCTTCTGATTGATGCATCATACAAACTGCCTCAATGTTTGAGACCTATTTTTTAAAGGTTTTTAGAGACAAGCAGCAGCGGGTTTTTTTTTCTCCCCCCAAATTTATTGTTTGTTTTGAGACAAGGTTTCACTAAAGATTTGGAGCCTGTCCTGGAACTACCTCTATAAACCAGGTTGGTCTCAAACTCACAGAAACCTGCCTACCTCTGCCTCCTGAGTGCTGGGACTAAAGTTGTTTGCCTCTGTAGAATGGCTCCCCCAAAACTTAAACATTCTACCCAGGAAACCCAATATGTAGTGTGCATGTGTGCGTGTGTGTGTGCGTGCGTGCGTGCGTGCGTGCGTGTGTGTGTGTGTTTTGTGTTCATGGCCCGGGCTGCATGTGGAGATCAGAGAACAACTTGAGGAAGTCTGTTCTCACCTACCATGTGGGTCCCAGTGATGGCCCTTACTGACTGAGCCATCTCTCAGGCCTGGAATTCTTATTTAACTTAGTGAAGGTGCCAAAAGCAGAACAGCTTGAAATGCAGATTTTACCTTGAAACTTTTTCTGCCCACACCAAAGGAAAAGGTAGAAATGATAAGAAATACTGTTTAAAAGAGGCCGGGCAGTGGTGGCACACACCTTTAATCCCAGCACTCGGGAGGCAGAGGCAGGCGGATCTCTGTGAGTTCGAGGCCAGCCTGGTCTACAAGAGCTAGTACCAGGACAGGCTCCAAAGTTACAGAGAAACCCTGGCTCGAAAATACAAAAAAAAAAAAAAATTAAAAGACATGGTTTATATAATGATTATGTAAGCAGTATTTTGGCAAGTGTTTTTCTGGCAAAATTTGAAAAAGCCAGGTGTAGTGGCACTCGGGAGGCAGAGGCAGGTAGATCACTGAATTCAAAGCCAACCTGGCCTATGGAGGGGATTCCACGACAGCCAGGGCTACACAAAGAAACCCTGGCTCAAAAAAAAAAATTTAAAAGAACTTTTTATAACTATAGGACTTTATAAGGCAGGAGTGGCAAAGGAAACAAAACTGTGTTTAAAACGATGTGGTGGGTACCATCAGTCAATGACTTTAAAAGTCGATTTAATTTCTCTTCTCTCTTAAAACGCGAAAGCTATGTCAAGTCCAGTGTTTTTAAATACGGGTGCCTTTAATGTTTATTCGCAGGGAGATCTCGGAATTCCTGTTTGCGTATGCTTAGATCCAATATGGAGCCGTAGTTTGGGCGAGGCGGGGGTCAGAGTTCCCGCGGCCCCTTTCCGCTTTCTCAAGGCGGGCATCCAGTCTAGCGGCCGAGCCTTCGAGGCTGTTCGTGTCGGAGCACATGCTAGCACCCACCATTGGCCCGGCGGCCGTCTCCAAGGTGCCCGGATGGATACGTTACCCATCAGGCAGTGCGCGCTCTTCTAGTTTGCTTGTCTCCTCTGCGCAGCTCATTTGGCGCTGGAACTCCAGGCTGCGACCTCTCCCGCGGCCGCCGCCACCGCCCTGTGAGTGGAGGTCACCCCGTGTTTTCACGCTCCTCCCTTTCCGCTCTTCCTCCCCGCCTCGGCCTCAGCCTCGGCCTCCGCCTCGGCCTCGGCCTCCGCCTCCTCCCCGCCTCCTGTCCCCCTCGGCCCCCCCTCCTCCGTCTCTTCCTCCTCCTGCTCCGCCTCCTCCGCCTCTTCCTCCTCCTGCTCCCGCTCCTCCTCCTTCTCTGAGCTCCGGACGTCCTGCAGCGTCGTGGGTAAGCCTCCCCGCACCTCCCTGTCTCCGAGGCGAGGGCAGCGGCTGCAACTGCGGCGCGCTCCGCTGCGGGGGTTCCCGTGGCTGTGGAGAGTAGGGACCCCGTGGCGCGATGGCGCGTGGCCCACCATCTTGTTTCGGCCCCGGGGAGGGAGGGGGCTTTCGGAAAGGTCGCCGAGGTAACGTGGAGCTGGCGGAGGTGACCGCGAGCTGCCCCGTCCGAGGCGAGGCCTCAACTGTGGAGGGGCCCCAAGCCGGCCGGGCCGCGTGGGTCGCGGTCTACGGAGGCCGGGGAGGCCGTGGGGCCTCCGTGCCTTTCCCGCTTTGCTTTCTCGAGAGCCCTTTCGTCTGTTTTTTTGTTGTTGTTGTTGTTGTTTGTTGTTTGTTTTTTTGTACATCGGATGTCTCTTTTGTACGTTGGAGAGCGATGAGATCCTCCCGGGCGCCTTGGGAAAGGCTGGTGGGCCAATCCGAACTTTCCATTCTCGGGCTCCTGAGGCCCTTCGGTTCTGCCCAACCTCTTTCCCTGGACGGCCAGGAGTTTTTCTGTGCTGGTCTCCTTAATCTTCCCAAAGGGACTGCCCTCCTCGGTCACAGAAATCTTCCTCTATTTAGTTATTGTCTAGACTCTGGAGGATAAAAGCCCCGAGGGAAGAGATGTGTACTTAAGAGGCGTGATTTTTCCCTCACTGAGCTGTGTGGGGGTTTTATTAGCGATGGATGGGGCAAGCATCTCAATTCGGAGGAGGAAAACCTGCAGCAGACATGGGAGCCCCCTCTCAATGCACCTCAAGTTTGAATTCTTCTCAGGAAGGGGTCTCAGTGACAAGGGAACCAGTTTCTTCCAAATGCGAGAGATTTTATCCAAGGACCTCTCTTTTGTTTGGAGGATTTGCTCATTTTTATTTTAAATCTGTGAGCTGGAATTTTTTTGCTTTTGTTGGTTGGGGTAGGATTATGAGTTTTAGTTCCTGTTAGTGGCTCTACACCTGTATTCGATACCTAAAAACATTTTTAAACTACACAGTTCTCCGAAGGGTTTGTGAGGTGTCTTGCTTTGAGAGTTACAGTATAAATTCAAGCCATCTTATGTTAAAAAAGAAAAAACAAGTCTATGAAGGTGCTGGTTTATTTATAAAATTCAGTTAGATCTGTGTGATTTGCTTTAACATCTGCAAAAGCAATTATCATAGCATTTGAATGTTTTATTGCTGTCGCTCCTTTACAGGGCAGTGATGTATTAAAGAACTGTTGCAAAGATGAAGAAATAGCCACAAACGATTATATGGTCCTTAAATAGAACCAGTTGTGGTGTGTTTTCTTTTAAATTACATTTATTTGTTTGTATTTCTCTTTTTTTGGTGTATTATGCATGTAGGTGTGCGCACACCGCAGTTTGAAGATCAGATGACTACTTGATAATACGAAGTTCTCTCCTACTGAGTAGGTACCCACAGTGAATCTCTGGTTTTGTTTTGGTTGTAAGCCCCCTTACCTGCTGAGCCCATCTCACTGAAACCCCTTTTTGTTTGGTTTTTGAAAGGGTTCCACATAGCCCAGGCTCTCCATGAACTCTTGATTCTGTTGGCTCAACCTCCCAAATACAGTGATTACAGGTAAGAGCCAACATGCCTGTCTCCTTAGAGCCAGTTCTTGAACAAGTGTCTTCTGACTTACACCTAAGGTTCAGTTCATTGAATAATGTCTCACTTTTTATGGGCATCTCAAAGTACCTGAGAAAGATAGGTAAAGAGGGTTTTATGTATACAGTGTTCTGCTTGTAGGCAAAAAGAAGACACCAGATCACGTTATAGATGGTTGTGAGCCACCATGAGGTTGCTGGGAATTGAACTCAGGATCTCTGAAAGAGCTGCTAGTGCTCTTAACCTCTGAGCCATCTTGCCAGCCTGGGTCACCTAACATTTTTAAGAAATATTATTCAATTTTTCCTCTCTACATTTTTTCTTTCTTTTTTGTTTTTTGTTTTGTTTTTCAGGACAGGGTTTCTCTATGTAACAGCCCTGGCTGTCCTGGAACTTACTCTGTAGATCAGGCTGGATCAAAGTCACAGCCTCCCATGTCCTGGGATTAAAGGTGTGAGCAATCATTCCCAGCCCCTCTATACATTATTTTAATGTTTTGTTTTTTAGATGCATTAGTGTTTTGCCATGGGTATCAGGTCCCCTGGAACTGGAGTTACAAACAGTTGGGAACTGCCATGTGGGTGCTAGGAATTGAACCCAGGTCTTCTGGAAGAGCAGTCAGTGCTCTTAACCCCGAGACTTTATATTTTTGTATTTTAGCGCTTGAATAATACTACATCCAAGTATGTTGAAAAATCGAAGAATAGTATTGAAAAAGTTCTGATGATGAAAAGTTCCACACCTCAACTTTTTCTGTTCAACTCCTTTCCTCTGTTTGTTAAATTTTCCAATTAGACTGGCCTTTTTAGCCCAGCATTTTACCACTTAGCATTGCTTTTTTATTAAAGAAAATATAAACAAATGCATTTAATTATTTTTACTGCATTTATTTTAAATGCTTTTAACTTGTTTTTTATTAATTATTTTAGTGTGTGGGTGGGTGTGTGCACATGTGCTCAGTGTGAGCATGCGTTCTCAAAGGACAACTTGTATAGTTGGTTTTCTCTTTCCGTCACGTGGGTTCCAGGGATTGAATTTAGGTAATCAGGCTCTGTGGCAAGTGTCTTTGCTCACTGAACCATCTGGTCAGTTCAACTGATGCATTTTAGCAGCAGAGACAATCTGTTTTCTCCTCTCGGTTCTAAGAATCAAGCTCAGGCTCTAGTGCATGCTAGGCAAATGCTCTGTCACTGAGCTACACACCTAGCTTTTGATTTTTCAAGCCAGGCTTTCACTATGTAGCTCAGGATAGCATTGACTTCCTGTGTATCCTATCCCAGCCGCAAACTCATGATTCTCCCTCTTTTCCCTCTCAAATTCCAGGATTACATTTTAATGTGACCACATCTAGCTATAACTAAGATGTTTTTAAAATTTTTTATTTTTAAAGAGAATTTGTAGAGTATATGGTATGTGTATGAGAATTCAAGATATAACTTAAAATTCTTTTTAATGAAGCAGTTCAAATTTTTTATTTTAATGTAACACCTGGGGGTTTGTTTGTTTGTGACAGGGTTTCTCTGTAGCTTTGGAGCCTGTCCTGGAACTAGTTCTTGTAGACTAGGCTGGCCTCAAACTCACAGAGATCCATCTGCCTCTGCCACCTGAGTGTGGGGATTAAAAGTATATGCCACCACTTCCTGGCCAATACCTGTTTTGTTTTTTTTTTTTTAAGGTCCAAATAAGGCTGCAGGATGTTGCTTATAGAAAAGCACTCGCTTAGCACATGTAAAATCTTAAATTTGATTACCAACACCATAAAGATAAAATGTCCAAATACCGTAAACAAATAAGATTGTAAACTTCTGAAGAATGGGACTACGTTTTATTCTTTGTTTTCCTCTAGAATATAGAAGGTAATGGAAATTTGGTGATGAATTAAGCTATGAAGTACTTTAGGTAATTTTCTTTTACTTTTCAGTTAGAAATGATAAAAAAAATACATAAGCAAAGTATTTATATGTACTTTATTATAGTAATAATAGCATTCATTTCTAAAGTATAAAGAATAAGTCTTAGTTAAAGATATCACTTATACTCGAAAAACCAAAAAGATATCATTTATTGAAACGTGTCTAGATAATTATGTTTTATGTAACATACTTTTTAATTTTTATTTCTAATTCTAAAATTCATCCTATTTTTCAAGTAGTAATTGCTTAAAATATTCATTAGTTTATTTGCTAAATTTACATTCATTCAGGAATAAGCCAATTTGGGAAAGTAATAAATGATGCGTACATTTAATAGTCCCCATTTGGGGATGGGGTTACAGCTGTGAGCAGCCATGCCTAGTTTAATTTTTTATTATCCATTGTGTATTTGTGTGTGCGTGTGCGCACGTATGCACGCAGGTGTGTGTATGTAGAAGCCACAGGACAACCTCAGGTGCCATCCACTTCCTTGAGACATGGTTTCATCATTGACCTGGAGGTTACTGACTATGACAGACCATTTGTCCTACAAGCAACTGTGTTTCTCTGCCTCCTCACTTCTGGAATTGCAAGTGCATACTTTTATGCCCAGCATTCTTATATGGATTCTAGCAATATCAGACTCAGGTCCCATGCTTGCAGAGCAAGAACTTTACTGCTTGAGCTATTGCTCCATCCTTTAAAAAAAAATGTGGGTGTGTGCTTGTATGCATGCTCGCTCAGACATGTGACATGAGGAAGTGAGAGAACAGTTTGTGAGAGTCATTGCTTTCCTGCTATATGTACTGGTACTCAAATTCAGGTGGTCAGACTTAGTGGTAGAGGCATCTTCATCCACTAAGCCTTTTTTGGGGGGTGGGGTGGGGTAATGAGACAGGATTTCGCAGTGTAACAGCCCTAGCAATCCTGGAGCTAGCTCTGTAGACCAGGCTGACCTCAAACTCACAGAGATCCACCTGCATGTGCCTCCGCTACCACCTGGCAGCCACTAAGCCATCTTGCATACCCTCTTTTTAATTTTTTTTTTTGATACACCATCTCATGTATCCCAGGCTATCCTAACTTCACTTACAATTAGCCAATTGTTATGGAGCACTATGTTCTCTGGGAATGATGTAGCCATTACCTTCTTGAACTATCAGCAGCTATGATTTCCTGAAGGAGACCTACACAAGATTGGGTTCATTTTTCTTCATGGAATGGAAAGGGGCTAATGATCCCACATCCTTCCCCGAGATTTATAGACAGTTAACAGTTAGTAAAGGAGGGGGCTCATGAGGCCACATCCTTCCCCAAGGATTTATAGGCAATTAAATATTGTTGTGATGTGAGATTGTGAGATGGTTCAGTAGGACCAGGCTTGATGACCTGAGTTCAATCCCTGGGACCTATATGGTGGAAGGAGATAATTGACTGGGTGTGGCCCTCACAATTAAGTATAAAACCAAAAATGTTGAGGGGAGGTGGGGTTAACAGTTGTTAAGAGGAGGACCCATGAGGCCCTGCCCCTCCCCAAGGAATTATGGACTGTTAAAAGTTTCACAGTCAAGTTTGGCAAGAAGAGAGCCTGATGAGGTCTTGCCCCTCCCAAGGTTTTTTAGACAGTTAATAATTACTAGGGGAATGAGTTCCAGAGGCCATAGATATAGCCTAAATTTGTAAATAATTAGTAGGGGACAGGTTCAGGGGCCCCAACCCTCTTCAAGACTTACAGGCAGTTGTTTCTGGGAGAATGCTTCATGCCTGTCTCCAAACAGACTGAAAGCTTTTGCATGGGGGGGTGGGCCTCAAGAAACCACTTTTTCTTTTTTTTTTAAATTTATCTTTATTTTGCATGCATTGGTGTGAAGGTGTCAGATCCCCTAGAATTCAATTTTCAGACAGTTTGAACTGCCATGTGTGTGCTGGGAATTGAACCCAGGTCCTCTGGAAGAGCAGTCATTGCCTTTAACCGCTGAGCCATTTCTCCAGCCCCACTTTTTCTTCAGTAGTGAAGCCATCCTCCATAAGTTGCTCATGAGCTTGTAAATAACTCCCAGTTTAAAAAAATCTAGAGACTGGGTGCACATGCCTTTAATTCCACTGCTCAAGATGGAAAGAAAGGTGGATCTCTGAGTTCAAGACCAACTCAGGTCATTGGGCTGGGGAAGTAGGCACCTTTACTCACTGAGCTACCTTTCCAGCCCGTTGATTAAATTTTGTCAGAAAGATCATTTTCTCCTGTCCTCTGTATTATCTGTTTTGTTTATATCTTTTAATCTGTTTGATTGTTTTGGTCTTTCACATTAGAGACTTTCCTCAAATTTGGTGTTCATTAGTTATTCATATCCATTTTTGTTACTTTTTCTTTTTAGATTATTTTAAAGATGTATTTATTTTACTTTATGAGTTTTGCTTACATTTATGTATGGGCACCATCTACTTGTCTTGTGCTCTCAGAGATCAAAAGAGGGGTCAAATCCCCTGAAACTGGAGCTAGAAGTAGTTGTGAGCACCAGTGTCACTGGTGGGATATGAACCCTGATCCTCAGCAAGTGTTCTTAACTGCTGAGCCATCTCTCCAGCAATTTTTTTGTTTTATGTTGTTTTTGTTTTGAGACAAGTCCTTGACTACTCTGAAATTCACTGTGTAGACCAGGCTGTCCTTAAACTCACAGAGATCTGCCTGCCTCTGCCTCCCAAGTGCTGGGACTAAAGGTGTACACCACCATGCCTAACTTATATCCATATGTTAAGAATGTGGCACTGAGTTGGTATGACAACACACATTAGAAATCCTAACACTCAGGCTGAGGCAGGACATTTGTGAGTTTGGGGCCAGCTTGAGGCTACATAATTAGTTCCAGGACAGGTCAGCCCAAATTACATGGAAAATCCCTATCACAGAAACCAAACAACAGCATCCCCAAAGGAGTAAGGCTTTAAAATGTTTGCTATGAGGTGTGTAATATTTGTAGTGCGTCCTTTGTTTAATTTCTTGAGATGAGAAATGTTTACTCTATCCTGGAATAGAATAAGCTTCTCTTTTTTCCCTGTTTTCAACCTAGTATCTCGTTTTTCTTTTTTCTTTACCCTAATATTTCTGAATCGGATGCTGATTTTTTTCTCCTTCCAATCTAATTGCCTCCTATGCTTGGTTTATAAACACAAGTGGTGGGCTTTTGTCTCAGGTAATAATTATATACTATTCTTTGTGGTATGTATAATATCCTAGTCATATAATATAAACTTAGCTTGCTTGGATTTAATTTTAAATTTTTGGCCACCTGGGGCTAGAGAGCTAGCTTAGCAGTTAAGAGCATTGGTTGTTATTCCAGAGGACCCCAGTTTGATTACCAGAACCCACATGACTGTCAAAGAATTCCAGTTCCAGATGATCTCATCCCCACTTCTTGCTTCTGGGGGTATCACATGCATGTGGTACACAGACATACATGCAAACAAAACATCTCTATGTTTAAAGCAAAAATTACAAAAAGAAAATTTTGGCCACTGTAACTCAACTGCTGTCCCCAATCTTCTAGCTACTTAGCTATTTTTTACTAGCTTTGTTTTGAGATAGGGCATCATTGTGTAGAACAGACAGGCCTCAGAATAATTCTATTCTGTTACTTCAACCTCCTGAATGAATGATAGGTAAACTGAGCGCTTAGTTTAGATATATAAATTGCTTTCTCAGTTTATTCTTGCTATCTGTAGTTATTCAGTAATTTCCTTTAAGATTGATAAAGCTTATCTTTAATTATCATACTTCCTGTTACAAAAACAGTTTTTTTTCCTTTTGAAAATATGGGTTTCTCTCCTTTAGGAAATTAGATAATTCAAAAATGGCAGAACTTGTTATGGAATGTGAAGAAGAAGAGTTGGAACCATGGCAGCAGAAAGTAGATGAAATTCAAAATAAAGACGATGATGATGATGAGTTGATCTTTGTTGGAGAGATATCAAGTTCCAAACCAGCCATTTCAAGTAAGCATTTATTTCAGTGAAGTTTCTTATGATAGTTGTTGGTTTTTTGAGTGGGAAAAACCTGTGACTGTTTTATTTTTAGTGCTTGATGTATTTGTTCTGTACAGAACTTAGATGAAAAGCAAGATAGGGCTAGGGAAGTGCCTTAGCAGTTACTGTACTTGTCATGCAAGCCACAAGCATGAGTACAGGGATTTGGATACCCAGAAGCCATGTAAAATGGCTGCCTTTTTGTAATCCCAAATCTTAGAAAGCAGAGACAGGGAGATCCCTAGAGGAAAGTGACTGGCTAGATTATAGCCTTTTTGGCCAGATCTAGGTTTAATTTTTGCCTCAGTGAATAGAGTGGAGAAGGATTGAGGAAGACTCCCAGCATCTTGATGCCTTGGGCCTCCCACATGCATATATACCCACACAGTATGACTATGCATGTACACAAACACACAGAGGAAAGCACAGTAACGGTCAGTGAGCACTTAAGATGTTCATGGTGACACTGTGGTTTGTAGCACAAATTCTCATTGTTCTTAATAATAAAACTTTGGAGTTAGCTATCAGGGGGTAGAAGCTGGAAGATCAGAGAAACAGAGCTGCCACCCACTAGAGTTCCTACCTCTTATCAATGCATCCTCAGACTGACTGTTGTTCAGACTTCTGCCTCAGACTGCAATGAGCTCCTGTCTCCTCCAGCCTTATAGTCCTCTCTCTGCCCAGCCATATCACCCCTATCTCTACATTGCTAGTGCTGGGATTAAAGGTATGAAATCCCAAGTGTTAGGATAACCTTTGTGTGAGCTCTGTTTCTCTTTTAGACTGGATCAATTTCGTGTAGCCCAGGGTGGCCTTGAACTAAAAGATTGGTCTGCCTCTGTCTCCCTGGGATTAAAGGTGTATGCCACTACTACCTGACCTCAATAGCTAACTAGTGGCTTAGCTTTGCACTCTAATCTTCAGGCTAGCTTTATTTGTTAAAACACAAACAAAATATCACTACAGTGGTTACATACAGTAATGAAAGGGAGAACTTAAAATATCATGTGTAAGAAAGGGGTAATAATTAAAGTAACTAAGGATTAAGATTACCTGAATGCATTATAGGCCTTATATGATAGAGATCCTACTTTTAAAATACTTTTTTCACATAGTGTGTGTGTGTGTGTGTGTGTGTGTGTGTGTGTGTGTGTGTGTGTGTGTGAGAGAGAGAGAGAGAGAGAGACAGAGACAGAGAAGGCATACCCATGGCATATGAGTGGAGGTAATGGGACAACCTGCATAAATGGGTTTCTCTTTTCCCTACCATATGGGTCCTGGGCATCAAACTTAGGTCATCAAGCACCTTTAATACTGAGCCATCTCACCAGCTCTAGTTTGTTTGTATGGGGGACTTCTTTTATTGAAAATGGATATTTTTCTTAAATAATATTTATCTTTATTATGTTTTCCCTCCCTCTACTCCCAGATCTTTCCCACCTCCCCTTCCATCCAGACCCACCCCTTTCTTTCATTAGAAAACAAATAAGCTTCTAAAGGATAATAATAAAAGTAAGATTTTTATTTTTTTTATTTTTTTAAAGATTTATTTTTATTATGTATACAACATTTTGCCTCCATGTATGCCCGCACACCAGAGGAGAGCACCAGATCTCATTACAGATGGTTGTGAGCCACCATGTGGTGGCTGGGAATTGAACTCAGGACCTCTGGAAGAGCAGCCAGTGCTCTTAACCACTGAGTCATCTCTCCAGCCCCTAAAAGTAAGATTTTTAAAAACCCTAACACATCATAATAGGACAACATAAACAAACAGAAGAAAGAGATCCCCCAAAAGGCACAAGAAACAGATACAGATGTAGAGACCCACTCATTCACATACTTCAGCATCCCACAAAAACACTAAACTGGAAGCTGTAATATATATGCAAAGGACCTGTAGGATTAAAAAGAGAGGAGGAAAAATATATACATACATATAAAGTAAAATAAAAAAAGACAAATTTTTAAAAAGCTAGAGCCCTGACACAACATTATGAAATACGGAACCTCCAAATATGTGTTGAGTTCATTTTCAGGGATTGCAGCCTATCCTTAAGAGTAGTTAGTTTCCCCAGTGAGAACCCTTTGGAGAAAACTAAATTTTTATTTGCAAGTGGTTATCAAATGGAGAATGCTTCTGGATTAGGGGTGGGAACATGTGTCCACTTCTCCTTAAAGCTCTAGAACTCCATCTGGTGTAGATATGTGCAGGTCTTGTGCATCGTTCTCATTGATTGAGAGGACCTTGTTCCCTTGGTGTCCTCTGTCCTGTTCCCACTGGCTCTTACACTCTTTCTGCCTCCTTTTCCCAGGGGTTCCCTGAGTCCTGAGGGGAGTGACTTGATGGAGACATCCTGTTTAGGGTTAAGTGTTCCCAAGGTCTTTCATTCTCTGCATGATCTCTGGCTGTGAGTCTCTGTATTTGTTTCTACCTGTTGCAACGAAGAAAGCTTCTCTAATGATGGCTGAACAAGGCACCGATCTATGAGTATAGCAAAATTTTATTAAGAGTCATTTTATTCCTGTTCTTTCTTGTATGTTTGTTTTATTTGTTTTAGAAAGTAGTGTTTGCTTTTACCATAGGTCCCTGGGCTATCTACTTTCAGGTTCTTTGTCACCCAAGCAGTGTCAGATATGGGTTCCATCTTGAATCAAATCAGGAATTGTTTGGTTACTGCCACGTGCTTTGTGCCACCACTACCCTAGCATATCTTGCAGGCAGTACCCCATTGTAAATAGAGGGTTTGTGGCTGGATTGGTGTTTATGTTTCACTTTTGAGAGCATGTAGAATATGTTCCTGTACCAAAGACATTGGAATGTAGGGATGAAAGCTCTATGTAGGCACCAGTTCATCAATTCTAATTGTGTAGATGTTGTCTTCAGCAATGGGTCCTTGCTGTCAGTTTGTGAAGAGCAACCTGTTGTCTTGGCAACAGCCTGGGTTGTTTGGGGGTTCCCAAGGGACCCCTTTGGCCAAAAACTCAATTAGATTTAACCCAGCTCCACTACTGGAAACTTCATTTGGTGACAAGAGATACCCAGTTGGGACTCTGTCTCACCCATTATTTAATGATTTTATTTAGATCCTCTTCATTATATGTATATATTTTGGGAAGCTTCTACTGTGTTAGGCTTCCCTACAACTCCTCAAATGGCCCTTGATTTTAGCTATTTCCCCATATTTCCTCCCTCATCTCCCACTTCCCTGCTCATCCCTACTTGATCCTCCCATTCCAGTCCCCCTATGCATCCATAATTATTTATTTTATTTTTCATTCCTTATTAGTCTGTGCCCCCACCCCCAGTCACTTATGATATACCTAACCTCTGTGAGTCTATGAATTGTAGCTTCTCTGGTTTATGAGGTCCCATTTAACTATTTGTTGATCTTAGTGTCTGTGCTTAACAGTATTCTCTTCAGGAAGTCTTTTCTGTGCCAATGAGTTTAAGGCAATTCTCCATTTTCTCTTCTATAAGGTTCAGTGTGTCTGGATTTATTTTGAGGTTTTTGATCCACCTGGAGTTGAGTTTTGTGCAGGGTAATGAGTATAGATATATTTGGAATCTTTTATATATATATATACAAGCATCCAATTTGACCAGTGCTGTTTGTTGAAGTTGCTTCCTTTTTTCCAATGTGTATTTCTGGCTTCTTTATAAAAAATCAGATGTCCATAGGTGTGTGGATTTATATTGGGTCTTCAATTCCATTGGTCAACATGTCTGTTTTAGTGCCAATACTGTGCTGCTTTTATGACTATACCTCTGTAGTACAACTTGAAATCAGAATGATATCACCAGAAGTTCTTTTATTGTATGGGATTGTTTTAGCAATCTGAACTTTTAGTGTTTCCATATGAAGCTAAGAATTATCCTCTTAAGATCTGTGAAGAATCATGTTCGAATTTTGATGGAGATTTCATTGAATCTGTACATTGCTTTTGGTAGCATGGCCATTTTTCCTGTGTTAATCCTGCTGATCGATGAGCATGGAGATCTTGCCTTCTTCAGTTTCTTCAGTGCTTTAACATTTTTTACCATACAAGTCTTTGATTTGTTTGGCTAGAGTTACTCCAAGATATTTTATATTATTTGAGGTTATTGTGAAAGGTATTGTTTCCCTAATTTCTTTCTCAGACCATTTGTTATTTATATATTGGGGGGCTACTGATTTTTTTTTTGAGTTAATCTTGTATCCAGCTACTTTGGTGAAGGTGTTTATCAACTATAAGATTTTACCAGTGAAATTGTATGGTCACTTATGTATGCTATTATATCATTTGCAAATAAAGATACTTTGACTTTTTTCTTTCTGATTTATATCCCCTTGATCTCCTTTAGTTAGCTTATTCTAGCTAATAAGTACTGTATTGATTGAATAGGTATGGAGAAAATGGACAGCCTTGTCTTGCTCTTGATTTAGTGGAATCGCTCTATGTTTCTCTCTGTTTAAGTTGATGTTAGCTATGAACTTGCTGTAAATTGCCTTTATTATATTTAGGTATGCCTCTTCTGTCCATAATCTCTACAGTACTTTTATCATGAAGGGTGTTGGAATTTGCCAAAGGCTTTTTCAGCATCTAATAAGATGATCATGTGGTTTTTGTCTTTCAGTTTGTTTATTTGGTGGATTACATTTATCGATTTGCATGTGTTGAACCATCCCTGCATCTCTGGGATGAAGCATACTTGATTATGGTGGATGATCTTTTTCATGTGTTCTTGGATTTGGTTTGCAAGTATTTTACTGAGAATTTTCACATTTATATTTATAAGGGAAATTGGTCTATAATTTTCTTTGGTGAGTTTTTATGTTTTTGGGTATCAGGTTAACTGACCTAAAAAGAATAGTTCCTTTTTTTTTCTATTTCATGGACCAATTTGAGGAGTATTGGTGTTAACTCTTTTTTGAAAGTCTTGTAGAATTCTGCTCTAAAACTATCTGGGTCCTTGTCTTTTGAGGAGGATACAGGAAGTTGGGAGACTTTTAATTACTGCTTCTATTTTACTAGGGGTTATAGGTCTATTTAGATTATTTATCTGACTTTGGTTTAACTTTTTAAAGTAGTATCTATTAAGAAAATTATCCATTTATTTTAGATTTTCCAATATTGTGAAATGTAGGTTTTTAAAGTATATGCTTATGATTCTTTGGATTACTTCGATACCTGTTGTTATATCCCCCTTTTTATTTCTAATTTGGTTAATTGAGATATTCTTTCCACATTTTAGTTACTTTGAATAAAGGTTTGCCAATCTTACAGATTTTTCTCTAAGAACTATTTAATTGATTCTGTGTATTTTTTGGTTCTATTTTATTGATTTCAGCCCTCATTTGATTATTTCTTGCCATCTATTCCTTTTGAGTGTAATTTTTCTCTTTTTGTTACGGAGCTTTCTAGTGTACTGGTAAGTGACTAGTACAAACTCTCTTTTTTTTTTAATGTAGGGACTTAGTGCTATGAAATTGTCCTTAGAACCACTTTCATTATGTCAGAATATGTGGCCTGTTTTGGAGAAAGTTCCATGAAGTGCTGAGAACAATTAGTATTCTTTTGTGTGTGGGTAAAATGTTTTGTAAATATCTGTTAGGTCCATTTGGCTTATAAAGTCAGTTAACTCCAGCATTTCTATGTGTAGTTTTTGTCTGGGTGTCCTGTCTATTGGTCAGGTAGGGTAGTGAAGAGGGAACCACAATTGAGAAAATGCGCACATCAAATTGGCCTATGGACAAGCCTGTGCGGTGCATTTTCTTGACTGATATTTATGTTGGGGGGGCCCATCCCATAGGTGATGGTGTCACCCCTGGGTGGTATAAGAAAACAGCAGACTGAGCAAACCTTGAGGAGAAAGCCAGAAAACAGCATTTCTCCAAAGCCTCTGTGTCAGTTATTGCCTCCAGGTTCCTGCCCTGTTTGAGTTCCTACCCTGACTTTCCTCAACGATAAAGTACAAGTTGTAAAATGAAATAAATCCTTCTTTCTCTAAGTTGCTTTTTGCCGTGGTGTTTTTTCAACAGCAGTAGGAACCATAACCTAGATATCATTTTCTTTAAGAAATTTTAATCATTTTAAAATTCTGAATTTAAGCTGGGTGGTGATGGCACACACCTTTAATCCCACACTCCAGAGGCAGAGGCAAGTACATCTCTGGTGAGATCGAGACCAGCCTGATCTACAGACTTAGTTCCAGGACAGCTAGGGCTGTTACACAGAAAAATCCTGTCTCACAAAACCAAAAAATAAAATAAAAAGACAAAATTTTGAATTTAAATATGATTCCTCAGTAACCATAAAATTAACTTCATATGGGGACAAGAGATAGCAGTCTGAATTGGTCTAGAGTATCCTGTCAGACCCAAATTGACTTCTAGTGTATTTAGCCTCTGAAACTAATCAAATACTAAAATCTAGTTAATAACTTAATGTGTTATCTGATAATTTTCCTTTTTGAGCTCAAGTGATGATATTGAGAATCATGAGATAAGCAAACCAGTCAGCTGGTCCATAATGAAACTTCCAGGTATCTAGGGATATGAAATGTGGCATGAGTAATGTGCATGGACTTGATTTTTGACTAGCAAGAATTTGAGTCAAAATCTTGTAACAATTAAAGGGAATAAAAATGTTTCTATCGTTGGTTGTATATGTCTATTTTAGACAGTTTTCCATAATCTTTATGTAGTTTATCTCAGTAATGAGTTTTTAAATATTCTTGTAGATATTTTGAATAGATGTAGCCCTGGTTCATCTTCAAAGGGACTAAAGAATTACTCACTCAATCCAGGTACAGTATTACTACACTCTCTTAATGCCAAAAATTTGTTTAATTTTTTATTTATGTGTATGTATTTGTGCCTGTGTGGGTTTTTGTGCACTATGTATGTACAGGTGCCCATGAAAGGTAGAAGAGGGCATTAAATCCCCTAGAACTGGAATTGATATGTAGTGTTAAATACCTGATGTAGATGCTAGGAACTGAACATGGTCCACTGCAAGAGCAGTGGGTATGCTTAATGGCTAAGCCCTTACAAGTTTAATTTTAAACTCACCTGTTTGACAGAATTGTATACCAATATGTTCATTACATTGTTTTTTGTTTGTTTTTTATGTTTAGCTATTTCTAATATATTCAGACCTGCAAATCGACACTACAAAAATCCATTGCCTAATCCAGTGGCTGCTTTGCCTAGATTTCATCCTAAATCCAAATCTTCAGAGAATTCTGATGTTCAGACTGTGTTTAAACCTGTAAGTAATTTTTAACTTCACAGTTAATTCAGGAACACATTGGATAGTATATATCCAGCTAGAATGGAGAATGGTCATAGCTAACTAAAGAAAATGTCATTATCTTTAGGCTTTCTTTTTTGTTTGTGTTTTTCCAGACAGGATCTCACTATGTGGCTCTGAATCTCTGGGAAATCAGTATATAGACCAGACTGACCTCAAAACAAAGTTAGCCACTGGCCTCTACCTGCTGCATACTGAAATTAAAAACCATGAGCCACCACACTTAGCTTTATTTTAAAACCAAAATCATTTCATTGTGTTAAAGAACACTATTATGCTGACAAAATTATATAGCATATTTTGAGATCTTTATATACAGATTTTCCCAGTATATTAAAGTCAACACTACAAATCCAATGACTACCTTACCTAGAGTTTTTTGTACTAAAGTCTTGACTATTCCCCTTTGCCCTTTCCAGCCCCAGTAACCTATATTCTACTCCTAGTATTTGACAAAGAGGCCAAAACACACTGAAGAAAAGACAGCATCTTCAACCAGTGGTTCTGGAAAACTGGGTGTCCACATATCGATAATTGAAATTAGACCTATATCTACCACCCTGCACAAAAAAATTAACTCAAAGTGGATCAAAGACCTCAATTTGCAACCTGAAGCATGAAACTGCCAGAAGAAAGCATAAGGCAGTACCCTATGTAATATAGGTATAGGAAAGGACTTTCTGAGTTGATAAGTGGGACCTCATAAAACTAAAAGGCTTCTGTACAGCTAAAGAAAGAATCAAGTAAAGAGGAAACACACAGGAAATCAACTTAAGAGAGTAAAGTTAGGTGTTCTTTTTTTTTAAAGATTTATTTATTAATTATGTATGCAGCATTCCTTCCATGCATGCCTGCAGGCCAGAAGGGGACACCAGATATCATTACAGATGGCTGTGAGCCGCCATGTGGTTGCTGGGAATTGAACTCAAGACCTCTGGAAGAGCAGTCCGTGCTCTTAACCGCTGAACCATCTCTCCAGCCCCCAACTTAGGTGTTCTTAATTGAGATGATTATTCCAACAAATTGTGACTTTATTGTCAAAACCCTTTTTTCACTATTTAGTTCTTAAACATTTAGCCAGCATGGTTGTTAATGTGCCTGTAGTCCTAGTACTTGGGAAGCTGTGGGCAAGAGGATTTTGACTTTAAGATCAGTCTCCTTGGGCTGGAGAGATGGCTTAGTGGCTAAGAGCACAACCCGCTTTTCCAGAGGTCCTGAGTTCAATTCCAAGCAACCACATGGTGGCTCACAACCATCTGTAGTAAAATCTGGTGCCCTCTTCTGGCCTGCAGAACACTAATGAATAAATAAATCTTCTGTAAAGCGAGTGGCGGGCTGCTTTTCATTGCCCGCCCAGCTAGCTTTACCCGAAATAATCACACGGAAACTATATTCTTTTAAACACTGTGGCCCATTAGTTTCAGCCTCTTATTGGCTAATTCTCACATCTTGCTTTAACCCATATTTAGTAATCTGTGTATCACCACAAGGTGGTGGCTTACCAGGAAAGATTCTAACCTGCATCTCTCTCAGAGAGGAGAGAGGAGAGTTATGGCGACTGCTTCACTGCCTTCTTCCTCCCAGCATTCTGTTCTCTTTACTCTGCCTACCTAATTTTCTGTCCTATCAAAGGGCCAAGGCAGTTTCTTTATTCATAGACAGATGACCCTCCTCCATCAATCTTTAAAAAAAAAAAAGACCAGCCTCCTCTTAGTAAGTTCCAGACCAGGCTGGACTACAAAGTTTGACTGTCTCACAAAACAAAATCACCCCCAAGTAGAGCAATAACAAAAAACTTTTAATAGAAGTAAGAAATAACAGTGATGTTTAACATTTGGAGGGAAACTGTTAATATGTGCAAATGTGATTTTTACATAATTCTTAAGACATCCCTATGAGGGAGGATATTCCCAATTTATGGTTGAGGAGACTGAAACTCAGGGAGCCTAAATGATTATCCGAAGGCCAGCTGGTAACCAATAGACATAGGATTTCAATCCATATTAGCCCAGAGGTTTATACACATACCTAATCATACATTTAAGTATATATATCATTGCCTGGCTGTTTTAGGTAATTTCAGTATCTGTCTCCATAATTCTTATGTCTACAAAAGTCAGAAAAAAATTGCAGACCCCTAGAACTAGAGTTGTATTCAATTGTGAGCTAGAGTTGTATTTAATTGTAAGTCTTTATATGGGCCCTGAGAACTGAACCCAGGTCCCCAACCAGCAGAAGCAGCAAGTACTCTTATCCACTGAGACATTATCTCTCCAGTCTCTTGTCTTTTTAACTTCCTGATGAGAAAATTACTGATGAGAAAATTTAGTGACAAAGCCAGTTATGATGGCTCAGGAAACTGAGACAGGAGGATAAAGAAGCCAGTCTGTTCTACATAGTCAGTCTCGGGCTATAGAAGATTATATTGGGAAACTGTTTCATTTCCTCTTCCTCAATTAAAAAAAGTAATATTTAGTAAGAACAGAAAATTCTTCCAACCTAATTATCTCAGCTTGAAAGCTTAAGACAAGCAAACAAAATCTTTGTATTTGTATTATGAAAGTTATGTATATGAAAGGTATTAGAAACAAGGAAATATATTTTTATATTTTGATTTTCTGTAGATAGTATAGTCTGTCATTCATGACCATATTTTACAGATTTGATACCTATTCCTCATTTTTAACTGAATATTGTATTGAAAATACAGTTCTTTGTCATTCATTGTTTATCTTGCTTAATCTGTCAAACTTATGTAACTATTCCTCTTTTGTTGAACATACAGGTTTTTGTGTTTTGCTTTTATAAATGCTCTATTAACGTTTTCACTTCCTAAACACAAATTCTTAGAAGTGAAATGATTATGTCAAAGAATATGGATTTTGAAAACCTTTAGTAGATACTGCTAAAATGTTATTGCCAAGAAGTTATACCAAAAATGAAACCTTAACAGTGTTATAACTGTTTTTTATTTTAACATTTTATTTACACCGAATTTTAATTTTCCAAAGAAATTACAAGAATATTTAATAATGCCAATATGCTTTTCACGCAGTATGTGCTCATTTTAGCAGAGGGTAAATTACTTTTGTGCTTTCTAACTGATCTTTGTAGTACTAGCATACTATTCAGTTTACTTTTCTAATAGCTAACAAACAAAATAACTTTTAACGTTTTACAGAGTTTTTCAAAGACTTCATCACAAGATGATCCAGGTGCTTCTTCTTCTGTCTTACAGTTAGACTCAACCAAGGATAAACCATCCTACAGCATACTGAAAAAGAGTACAGAAGGTTTGATTTAGTATTTCTTAAAAATCTACAAAAAGAGACTTTGTTAATGTTCATATAGAATTTTTATACAAGGGCTTGAAGATGGCTCAGCAGGTAAAGGTGCTTGCTGCTAAACTTGTAACCTAAGTTGGATCCCTGGAACCTACATAGGAACGTAGAGAATTGACTCCATGCCGTGCACAGGTGCACACTAAATAATCAAATTAATAAAGATTTAAGAAGCTAACAAGATTGCTCAACAAAGGCAATTGCCAAGCTGATCTGAGTTTGATCTTTGAACTCACACAATAAGATGAGAGAACTGACTCTGGCAGGTTGTCCTCTAACCTCCACAGGTACACCCACATATAACCTCCACAGGTACACCCACATATATACACATACTTCTGAAATCAGTGCCTTTGTGTTGTTATTTGCATATAAGATGGAAATAGAGCTATCATTCCTGAATGCTTTAGATGTGTAATCTTACTTAATGGACTATCTCCTTTCTGTTAGTTTAGCTAGTGTGTGCTACTTGAGGTTTTTGGATTTGGGTTTTTTTGGATTGTTGGTTGGTTGTTGTTGTTGTTGTTGTTGTTGTTGAGACAAGGTTTCTCTGTATAGTCCTGGCTGTCCTATAACTCACTCTGTAGACCAGGCTGACTGGTAATTCAGAGATCCACCTGCCTCTGCCTCAAGTGCTGGGATTAAAGATTCCACCACCATCCCTGGCTGAGTTTATTCTCATTTAGAACTACCTGTGAGCTATGAAATCTTAATATAGTTTCTGTGAGTCAGAGAAGTCTCCTGATGACTTAAATACTGTGTAAAATGTATTTATTATTTGGCATGGCTTTAGTTTATTTTTTGGTAAACTTTCTATATAATAAATGACATGTGAGATAGCTAAACATAATAGAATGGTATTATAAAATGACAGAACTAAAGAGATAGAATAAGCACATGATCAGTACCTAATACATATTCATTGAAGGAACAGAAATTGGACAATTGGAAGAAAATTCATTTAAAAAATTTTTTTTCTGCCTTGGCAAAATCTTCATGAATGTAAATAGTATGACAGTAGAAGAATGTTATCTAGATAAAAAAAAATCCCTATAATGGAATAAAGTAGCTTCTCTATTAGCTAATTTGATATATTTCACTAAAGAGGAACATAATTCTTTTGAATTTTTATTTACTAATAAGTAGTATATTATATTTATCAAACCAAAGGAAAAGTTTTATAGTAATTTGGGTGTCACAATATTTTCTCACTTTGCTAAATATTTCATTTGATTAACCTATGGTTAGCAAAATAACCAAGAACCAAAATTGATAGGGAAATAAAATAGGTGTCTTAAATTTGATTTTACTAAGCACATGGTCTCATTCCTAGAACAAGTCTCAATTTGTGAAGCTTCCAGAAGTTAAAGACAGTAACTCCTATTCACTATTTAAAGGTTCTCCACTAAGTGTGGTGGCACACGTATGAAATTCCACCACATGGGAAGTAGAGCCAGGAGGATCAGGAGTTCGAGGGCCAGTCTTAGCTGCTTAGCAAGTTCAAGATCAGCATGGACTGCATAAGACCCTGTCTCAACAAAAGGTTTTTAAACTGTAGAGAAGAGAGCTTTGTCCGGAATATTAAACACTGTTAAAGTTGGATTAAAAGATAAACGTTTAAACCTCTGTCCTACAGATTTGTATAGATCTTTATCAAGTTTTATATCAAGTCTTTATCAAGTCACCTAACTTTTCTCACATTGATAAAGTATTGTCTTTATTTATTTATTTATTTATTTTTAGTGTTTTGGGATAGGATTTCTCTATAGCTTTGGAGCCTGTCCTTGAACTTGCTGGCCTCAAACTCCCAGAGATTGCCTGTCTCTGCCTCCCAAATGCTGGGATTAAAGGTGTGCACCACTACTGCCTGGCTTTAAAATATTATTTTCTGTTTCTCACATAATACATTCATTCTCTGGACCTAATATGAGCCATTTGTAAATAATGTTATTCATTTTAGGATTTTATTGAGTTTGCAAAATTAAGAAAAGTGAAATCTGTTTTATAAACTTTAAATGGTTTATTAAAGTTTACAATAATAACCACAAATATGTGATAATGTTTGAAGTCTAGGATGACCATGAAAGTTTCTTAGATAAAATTAGATTTGAGCTTGAATTTGAAGAAGGGAAATAGGATTTTTTATGAGAATAAGTTTTTTTGTTTTCTAGCCAGGCATGGTGGTGGTGCCTGCCTTTATTCCCAGCAGAGACACAAAGATTTCTGTGAGTTAAAGGCCAGTGTGGTTTACATAGCAAAGTCCAGGACAGCCAGAACTACAAAGTGATACTCCATCTCAAAAATTAATTTTAAAAAGACTCTTTTCATCAATTTATTCTTTGACAATTTCATACATGTATATAATGCATTTTGGCCACACTCATTCCCCCAACCACCACCATACTCGTCTTACCTCCACCAACTCCCTATTTCCCATTCCACTTTTTGTTTTTACTTTTCTTGTGTAACCCACTGTATTTAATTAGGGCTGCCTGCTCATTTTTATTTGTGTAAATAGGAAGACTTGAAAGTAGGGAGTAGCAAAGATCAAAGCAATAAAAATAATGTAAAGGATCAGTATTTAAAACTCTTTATCTAAGAGTAATTTTTTTTTATTTAGATAAGGCTGGTGAGATGGCACAGCAGTTAAGAGCACTTGAGCTTAGTTCCCTGCGTCCATGTCATGTCAGGCGGCTCACAACCACCTGGAGCTCCAGTTCCAGGAGATCTGACACCTTCTGAGCTCTGTAGACATGCATGTAGCATATAATCCCTAAGATGCACAAATACCAGTTCTGAGAGGTCTTGACACCTTCTTATGGGCTCTGCAGACATGCAAGTAGTTTATATTCCCTGAGATGCACAAATACCAGCTCTGAGAGATCTGGACACTGCAGACATGTATGTAATGTACATTCACAGAGATGCACAAACATACATGTGCATAGATATAATAAAAATCCATCCTTAAAAACTTTATCAAAATGGTCTATTTTTATTACATGGTATATTGTATATTACCTAGTGCAAAATGCCAAAGTTTATTGATTATCCAAGTGACACAGGCATCTTAAAGAAACATTAAAGTAACAAAACCAAAATCAGTCTCATGTGCTGGCAGTAATCATTCAGTAGCCATAGTCTCTAATAATAGGAAAAAGAATTCTATTATCTCAAAGAATGAAACATCATAAATTTGACAAGAATATATCTACTGCTTCTGTGAATGTACACTTGAGAGCATTAAACTATGTGTGATTTTACAGCCTTTGTCACAGAAAACAATTTATTTTGGATTATTTTATAAAATCACTTTTTCTGGGTCTGTGCCTGTTTCTCAAACAGATGCCATGGATTACCTAATCCTTTGGATGCTAAGACGATAGTGTTCAAACAAAACTTTCTCCCAATCACAGAAGTCAAAGAAAGCATAAAAGGAAAGGCTCTGTCAGGAATGCCCATTATGTCTAATTAACTCGGTATAGTAGTTGGAAGACTATAGTTTTTTTTTTCATATGAATGACTAAAGCATTTTTGTTTCCATTTTCTACATAAGAAAGAAAACTTTGATTGAATAGCTAAAGATTTTTAAAACAACTATAAAGAATTCTCCTGGATTTTAGAATGAGTATTTTTTAAGTTTAAATGTCTTTAATCACCAGAACATAAGTTCATTTGTAAGGGTGTAGCTCAGAAAAAGTTATTTACCTTTCTCTTTTCTCTCTTTATTTTTTGTTATATTGTTGCTTTGGGTTTTGTGTGATTTATGCTTTTCTTTTTTTTTTTTTCTCAGCCTGCGTCCTTTAATGGATAGCTTTATTTGAAAGTATCCTTATAGTTTTCTTGCATAAAGTTTATTTTGTGAATCTGAAATATATATGATTCATAGAAGCTGCTTCCTTGTATAATTTCTGCCTTTTAATTATTTTTTTCCATTTAAGTTAGATCCAAGATGTTTTTATTATATTAAAAATCTAAGGACATTTTTATAGCAATTTAAATAAGTAATATTCTATACTAAAGCATTTATAAATCTTTCCTGCTGTTCAAATCTTTGTAGGTATCGAACAAACTTCGTTAGGATTAAAACATCCTTCCACTTCCAAATTAAACAGTGTTAATCCAAAAAAGCCAAAGACCAATGCAAGTGTTTCTGAAACAAATCCTTCCTCTTCATCATCTTTAAATGAGTCTCCTTCCGAGGCTTCCTCCCAGGTTGTACTATCAAGTAAGTATGAAATCTCATGTAGAAAAATGTATTAGTTAGAAACAAATTTTAATAATTGTGAGATGGATTTTTAAAGATTTTTAAGCTTTTTAAAAGATCAATTTTTACTCATAAAAGTCCTCAATTTATTTTAGATGAAAATACCTCATCAATTCAGGCTGAAACTGGAGCACCTTCACTAAGATCTTGTCCAAATTGCAAGGTTAAGTTCAGTTTTTTGGATCCTTTGAAATGCCACATGAAGGTAAAATAGTGTCAAATTTTGAGTTTTGAAAATGTTTATAAATCCAAGAAATAGTAAGAATAGTAGAGAGTATTTGTTTATCTATATATTTAAATAAAAACCTTTTATTGTCATTTTCATATGAATAAGAATTTTCATGATTATGCAAAATTTAAATTCTTCCCAATCATAAAATTATAAAACTTAAGTTCATCATACATACATCATAGTATGTGATCATGTATACTCTATTGTATGTGTGCATTGCTTTTTAATTTTAAATGAAAATTCACAAACCGTAATATTTTATTGACTAAATTGTGCCATTCTTTATATTTCTCATAAAGCAGGCATTTTATTAATCTAAAATATAACTTAAAATTTCCTATTTTATACTTTTTTCCATGTTGTCATATTCATTTCCTATTTTTCAATGGAAATTTTAGTTTTGTATCTTAATTTTCCAGTTTCCTAATGAAACATTACTTATGAAATAATAGCTTTAGCTCAATCCAAAATAGAATATATAGAGTTATTAATGAATTATAGCTTTATATTGGTATTTCAAACTCCTGAACTTACTTAGGTTTTAGATAAATTTGAAGCTACTAAAGTATGAAATTTAGAGGGATTACTATTAATATTTTACCAGGTTATATGGTATTTTGTTGTATCTTTCTAAAGATAGATCGTCTTCTCTTTGCCTGCCCCATGTAAATGGTAGTGAGTGAAGAGGCAAGAAAAGCACTAAGATAAGTAAGATAGGTGACATGGAAAAGGATAGGGAGAATGCAAAGAAACATCTTAGGAAAGATTCTGCTTACTGTTCCCAAGAGATTTTTATTAAATCCCGCACCTTGGAGAAAAGTACAAGAGTGAGAATGAATTCCAATATTTCAAATACAGTATCTATTCTGGGAACAAAACTTATCCTGGATGTTAGTCCCTCTACGTCTCTGAGCATGTGAGAATAGTGAAACCAGTCTCACATCATCAGTACTTTCTTTGATATTTGACAATTCTATTTTGTATTTCTCTATAGCTTTCTCTGCGTGTGTTTTGTAACTTCACTGACGTTTTAAATAAAATATCCTTTTTTCTTTGTTTAATGCATTCTGACCTAAATTCCATTTTAATTTATTTATATCATTTATGTGTAAATGTGTATGTATATGTCTGCAAATTTGTGTGTTTGCATATAAGTGTGCACTTCCCACCGTACAGATGTAGAGGTCCAAGGACAACCTCAAGTGTTAGTCCTTGCTTTCTACCTTGTTTAAGACAGGGTCTCTTTGTTGGTGGGGGCTGTGTATGCCACATTCTCCAATTTCTGCCTCCCATCTCTATGCAGTAGTATAGTATTTCTAGGTTCTGGGGATTCAAAATCAGCTTCTCACCCATGTTCAGAAATGCTTTCCCCACTGAAGCATTTTCCTAGCCCTCATAATTCTTATTTTCCTATTTCCATTTGCTTGCTAAATCCTTTACTTATTGCTTTATTTTTGAGATAGGATTTCTCTGTGTAACCTTGACTGTTCTGGAACTTGTTACATTGACCATGCTAGCCTTGAACTCAGAGACTTACTTGCCTCTGTTTCCCAAGTGCTAGGATTAAAGGCATGCACTACCTCGCCCAGCTACTTGCTATGTACTTACTTTATCCTTTTATTTTCAGTATTTCCAAAGCCCTTTATTATTTATGTATTTCTAATTTTTACCTGTGTTGCTTTTTCTTTCTAACCCTATGAAAATTCCAGCATAGATAGCATTTACTGAGATTTAATTACATGGTCATTTTTTTTATGAAAGTAATTTTTCTCCTTTCATACATAAGCCCCTTTTCTACCATCTGTGATTATTTTTAAGTTGGTTTAGGATATTTTTAGTGTGATTGTTACTGTTGTGCTACTGAATTATAAGAATTTTCACAGTTTTCTTTTTTACTATTTATTTGTTGTTTTTTATTTGTTTGTTTTCCAAGACACGGTTTTTCTTTAGCTTTGGAACCTGACCTGGAACTAGTTCTTGTTGACCAGGCTGACCTCAAACTCATAGAGATCCACCTGCCTCTGTTTCCCGAGTGCTGGGATTAAAGGCTTTCGCCACCACTGACCAGCCACAGTTGTTTTCTACCACTTTAAATAAAATGTTTAAATACTCAACAATTCGAATTTGCTAACATTTTTTCCCGTTTTATTTTGTTCAGCAGTTATTATTTTAATGATTTTTTTTTTATTTTATGTGTTTGGGTGCTTTGTTTGCATGTATGTTTGTACACTGCTTACTTACCTGGTGCTCTTGGATGCTAGAAGCAACATTGGCCCGCTCAGGACTGCAGTTACAGTCGTGATGATGTGGGTGCTCAGGATTGAACCCCAGGTCCAATGCTCTTAATTGCTAAGCCGTCTCTCCTGTCTGTTCCAGTTTTCTTAGAGAATCCTCCTAGAGAAATTCTACCACTGAAAATTATATATGAAAAATTTTTTTCATTGAGAAAAGAATTATTAGTATCAGTTTAAATGAGATTCTGATTTTATTCAAAGTATATTTCCCCCGTGAAATAATGAAGTATTATAGATAGGATACATTGAGATTTTGAGGATGTAACTGATAACTCTTTCTTTGTGGGACATAAATTATGTAGTGCTTTGTGATAGGAGAATAACATATCAACTCTCCACATAAGTCTAGTTCCAACTGTGCTTTATTAAAATATTACTATGTCATTAGGTAATTAAGCTTCATACATAAATGATATATATGACTTTCAAGTTATATCTTGACATTAATATGAATGAAATCTATGATTTGTGTTCAAAAAGCAAATTAATAAGTCCTACTCTGAAAAGAAAAATTACAAGGTAATTTAAAGTTTTAAAAGTTTTCCATTCATTTTGGAAGATATTTCATTAAAATAGTGGTATTTGTTGTTGAAATTTTTGCAATTTATAAGGAAAGAAGCCAGTGGTTTTGGTGGATGACTTCCCATATATATCATTTATATTGCTAAGCATAGCTTTAGATGATCTGAACCTACTGTAAATATAGAATGATGTCTGATTTTTATAAGAGGTACAAATAAAACACTATTTCTCTTCTTTTAGCGTTGCTGCCCAGACATGATAAATGACTTTCTGGAGACTGTTAAATCAGAACATTCAACGACTGACAACAAAGCTAACATTGGCTCAGATAAAGAAAAATTGATCATGCTAGTTAGTGATTTTTACTATGGAAGACATGAAGGAGCTGTTGAGGAAGACCTAAAGACTTACACAACTTTTAAATGCTTCAGTTGCTCGAAAGTTCTTAAAAATAATATTAGGTATGTAAATATTTGTTTGAAAATTAAGAAACAATAATTTGCATCTTGATCTTTTAATATAAATATATTTTTCTTTGCTATCCTTAGGTAAACCATCGTAATATTTCTGCTAAGAAAGACTATTTGTTATGCTGAAAGTTGTACCAGGCTTTTCTTTTGGCCCACCAACCAGCTACCAAATCATGACAAGGAGACATATTAGTTTTGAATGCTCAATCCTAACTTAGGCTCTTTTCCAGCAAGCTCTTTTAACTTAAATTCACCTGTTTTTACCTTTTGCCTCAGAGCTTTTTACCTTTTCTTCCTTCCTGTAATTCTTACTTTCATTACTTGTACCTGGCTGGCTGGTCCCAGGCATATTCCTTTTCTTCCCTTGTTCTCTTCTACTTTTTCTTCTTCCCTCTTCCTCCCCCATTTACTCTCTGCCCAGAAGCCCTGCCTATCCCTGTCCTGTCTAGCTACTGGCCATTCAGCTTTTCATTAGATCAGTCAGGTGACTTAGGCAAGCAAAGTGAAACAGCACCACATCTTTTCATAATTAAACAAACAGCATACCTTTACATAGTTAAAATAATAGTCTGCAGTGTAAACGAATGTAACACATCTTTGCCCAGTTAAAATAATATTCCACAAAAGAAAGTTTTTATTTTTTTTGTATTTCATAGTTTTACACCTGGGTCTACCCAGTTATAATTTTTCAGATAGCTTAAGAAAACACAAGAGTATTTACTGTAACTTGGGGAAGATAACATGTTTTACACTTGTCTGAGTTACTTTCCTATTGCTGTGATAAAACACCATGACCAAGGCAACTTATAAAAGGTTTTAATTTGAGCTTATTGTTTTGAGGGTCTGAAACCATGATAGTGAAGCAGAGATATGGTATCAGGAACAACTGGGAGCTCACATCTTTATCCACAACTAGAAGGCAAAAAGAGATCACGACACTGAAAATGACTAGAGTCTTTTGAAACATCAAAGCCTGCCTCTAATGACACATCTCTTATAACAAGGCCTTTCTCAACAGTTCCTCCTTTTTGGGAACAAATATTCAAACATATGAGCCTGTCAGGTCCATTCTCTTCCTAGACACCACATTCCAATCTGTATTGGTCAGGGTTCTTCTAGCATGTATATGTGTAAATATGTGTAAAAGGATTTGTTAGAGTGGCTTACATACAGGCTGTGGTCCAAGTAGTTCTCAACAGTGGCTGTCTTTAATGGAAAGGCCAAGGGTTTGGTAGTTGTTCAGTCTACAAGACTAGATGTCTCAGCAGTCCCCAGTCTGGTGTCAGAATCCCAGGGAAGTCCTAGAGAGCTGCCAGTCTTCAGTCTTTGTTGGAATCTAGAAAAAGTAGGTTCTAGTATCAGCAAAAGAATGAATGACTCAGGAACAGGATAGGCAAATTTGCCAGTGAAAGTGAAAGCAAGCAGGCAAAAAGCATCATCTTCCTTCCTGTATAGCCTTTTATGTAGCTACCGTCAGAAGGTGAGTCTTCTCACCTCAAATGATGGCAGTCATTTGAGAAAATCCCTCATGGATGTACCCTGCAGCTTGGGTTTTAGTTAATCCAGATGTGGTCAAATTGATAACCAAGATTAGCCGCCACATCCCTATATTTATTTTCTTGTCATGTTGAATCATATTTATTTACATAATAAGAACTACTTTATTCAGCCTAGTATCTTCCATGCTAGTCTTATTTTTCGATATTAGCTCGAATTTTTATTCTAGCTCAAATTTTTTTCAACTCATTTTATAATTTTCAGCATATTTACCTCAGGGAAAAATGATTCATATTTAAATTATCTTCTTTAGAGAAGTTGTATACAATATGTCTGCTTTGGGTTTTTTTCTTTACAATTTTTATAACACATATACAATGGAGTTCTAAAAAGTTTTTTTTTGAGACAGGTTCTTATTATATATCCAAATTCACTATGTAAACTAGGCTGGCCTTAAACTCAGAGCTGTACCTGCTTTTGCCTCCTGATTACTGGGGTTAAAGGGTGTGCCACCATACCTGGTTGAAATTCTAAAGATTTTGTAGGTTTTTATCTTAAAATTTAAGAACTTATATTTTATTTTCTGAATTATATGGCATGTTGGATAATTATCATCATAAGTAAGATAGTAATAAATCAAAATAAGAAAAATGACTGTTTTTTTTTCATTGGTTTTATAGCCTTGTATTTGCAGTGAGTGACTTTGCTTTCCCAATTGGTGTGTGTATAATATTTTTCTTTATTGTTAATACTTCTAAGATTTTTCTAGAGGGAAAAAAATTGAGACAGGGTCTCTCTATTTGGTACCTCTGGCTGTCGTGGAACTCATTATTATATTTCAGGCTGGCCTCGAATTCACAGAGATCCACCTGCCTCTGCCTCCCAAGTGCTGGAACTAAAGGTGTGCACTGCCATGCCTGGATTAGAGAAAAAAAATTGAGACAGGGTCTCACTATGTACCTCTGACTAATCTGGAACTCACTATGTAAACTAGACTAGCCTCAAGACCATATAGCTCTGCCTGGCTCTTCTTTAATCCTGAGTACTGAGATTAATGGTATGTACCAGCATGTCCCACTAGAATTTTTTTTTGTAAATATAACCTAGTAGATTTCTTAAAGCCTGATCTTTTGTTCATTCTATTCATACTTACTAAATTACTAGTATTTGTAAGAATTGGGCTATGAGCTCTGTCAAATACAGAAATGAGTCAGTAAAATCTTCACATAGCTTGTAGACTTTATAGTCACTATACAGTACAGCTTTAGGGAAACTAAAAAACAAGGTATGGGTTGGTAGCCCTTTTCTTATCGTTATTATTGTTTGAGAATTTCATATATGCATATAAAACATTTTGATCAATTCCACCCCATTTCTTCACCCTCCATACTACCCCATTCCCCCTACTTTTTACTCCCAAGGTCATTGCTTTTTTTCCCTTAAGCCCACTGGGTCCACCTAGTACTGCTTGGTGTAGCAGTGTAGGGCCATCCACTGGAACATGAGCAATCTTTTAGGGACCACATTCCTGAAGAAAACTGACTCTTCTCTCCCACCCACAGCCATTAATTGTCAGTAGTTTCTCGATTAGGAATAGGACTTCATGAACTCTTTCTCAATTCATGCTGAGATTTTGACTGGTTTGATCGGATCAACTGTATAGGCCTTGTACATACAGTCACAACTACTGTGAGTTCATGTGTGTAACCGTGCTAGTTTCCCAACATTTTATAATAAAATTACTTAAATATTTAACAAGGATTACTTTTCAGAGTAACTTATAGACATCTACTAAAACCGAAGGAGTAGAAAAGATATTGTACTCAGTGTATTTACATTGCTGAGCAATGGCGCAAATGTGTTCAACTTTCAGGAATACTGTCAAGCATACAGTAAAGGGAACATTTTAATTACTCTCTCATTGGATCCAGTTACTTTTGTCAATGCTAGGTTTCGTTATTGAAGCCATGCTGGTAGGCATCTGGTGATGTGAAATTGAGATGAGGAAGGTGGGGATTGAAACTGTGGTGTTATTTGCAATTTTCAGATGAATAATGGTGCTGAGAACCTTAAGCTCATCAGTGCCTACAACTGCCTTGTGAAATGCCTATTAAATATTGTTTACTATTCCATTGAAGTATCTGTTTCTATATTTATTTCTAATTCTTTATATACATATTTTGAGTACTTTTTCACTTTTCCTAGAGTACAATTTTTTCCCTCCATGGAAACTGCTCTTTTGAAAAAAACCTTACATTTGCTTTCGCTCCCCTAAAATAATACATACATTCTATCAGGTTTGATTCCAAAAAAAAAAAAAATCATTGCTTCAGACTTAACACTCAAACCTACATTACACCTTGAATTGATTTTTTTTTTTTTGCAGAGGAATCTAGGAATAAAAAACTGACTTTCCTTCTAGATACACACGATCTCAGCATTCCCTGGGAAGTTTGTGGTTTCTCCAGTGCACTGCTCACATAACCTTCTGTCATTGCTCATAGGACTACATGTGTATGGGTCTGTGTCTGACTGATGTTTGTTCTGTCTTCATTTACTTGCTTACTCTCTAATTCACATGTTTGTGGTGTGTGTGTGTCTGTCTGTCTGTCTGGACAGACACTGACAGAAAATCCTTCCTAAGTTGCTCTCACCTTATTCATTGAGGGAGAGTCTCTCAGTTGAACACAGTGCCCATCATTTAATCTAGTGTATCTAGTCGCCTTATTCTGGAGATCTGCAGTCTCTGCCTTTCCTGACCTGAAATGAGAATGTGAGACTGCATACGACTTATCATGTGTTATGTGGTGATTTCTGGATTTCTTTGATAGGCTTTAGATATTCATCATAATCCTGAGACATGAGTATCATCAGTCTAATTTCATAGATAAAGAGCCTAAGGCATTGGGAGGTTCAGTAACTTGAGAAGAGAGCACAGAAACTGAACTGTGCAATGCCAATAATCCCAGTTCCTAGGATGCTGAGACTGTATGATTGTGAAACCATCCTGGGCTACCTAGAAACCCTGTCTCTAAAAAAGTAGATATTTTAGAATGTAATTATAACCAGTTTAAGCCTGTAATTCCAGCACTCAGAAGGTAGAGGCAGGAGGATCAGAATTTCAACACAGGCATCAGCTATGTAATGAGTTCAAGGCCGGCTTGGGCCACATGAGACTTTGTCTCAACAAGCAGAAATAAAGAGTGTTTTGGTAGTGGTGTGAATAGGAGATGAAAGATCAAAGCCTCTGAGATGATTGGTTCTCTAAACTGATAAAATTATTACTCAATTATAGGATGGCTTTTATTGAGACTCACAGTGATTTGTTATAGTCAACCTAATCTTAAAATTGCTTTTGATTGTATTCTCCTACCATAGCCTCCCTAGCTCTACAATTACAGGTGTGAACCACCACACACACCAAAGTGTTTTGATTGATTGAGTTATTTTACTTTGAAATTCAGTTTGATAAAGGCTTTAAAATAGGTTTGCCCATTTATATCATAAGCTTTGTCATGGAAAGTCAAAGTTCCTTCTCATAAGAAGCCCATTTATGAGAATGTAAAACTGAGCAAATGGAAGGTGTTACAAAGATTAACACACTGCAAGAAAAATAATAATACTTTCTGCATTATAATTTTTGAGATTGTGACATATATCTAAGAGAAACAGTTTAAGGAAGAAAGGATTGTTTTCTTCATGGTTTCAGAGGTTCCAGTCCTTGATTAGCTGATGCCTGTTGCAAGATAGAATCAACATGGAGGAAGGATATAATGAAGGAAAATCGTTCACCTTCTGGTAATTAAGAGGCATAGGAAGTGAAAGGAGCAAAGTACCTCATTTTAGGGCCTGCATCCAATGATCTATTTCCCTCAGCTAGGCCCTGCCTTCCAGGGATGCTGTTTTATTATGACTACACCAATGAATTAATACATTGATTAGATCAGCGCCTTCAGGATCCAGTCACTTCCCAAAAAGCTGACTCTTAAGGCCATAAAGATAATATTTTGAATTGCAGTCATGCAACTACATTTTAAAATTTTAGGATCAGATAATTATTTGTGAACCTTTGTTGTTATAAATCTGCATTTTTGCACCTGTTTTACTCTAATTTATAGGTTCATGAACCACATGAAACATCACTTGGAGCATGAAAAACAGAACAGTGAGTCCTGGGAAAGCCATACCACATGCCAGCACTGCTATCGGCAGTATCCCAACCCCTTTCAGCTACAGTGCCACATTGAGAGTACACACACTCCTCATGATTTTTCTAGTAAGTGACAGTTTAAATGAATTTGATTATCTGTTTATTAGGGAACCTTAAGGACCACCTGTTTCTTTTACTACTCGTAGTAGTAGTGTTACTGTATTACTTGATGTTGTGATTTATACAAAAATGAATCTTGTTTTCATATGCGTGTGAAAATGGTATGTTTTTTTCTCTTTCAGCTATTTGCAAAATCTGTGAATTGTCATTTGAAACAGAGCATATGCTTTTACAACATATGAAGGACACTCATAAGCCTGGTGAAATGCCATATATTTGCCAGGTATACACATTGTATACTTCAGTGTTTGTTCAATATCTGCATGCCATTAAATAGTATTGTTTCTTTTTATTTCTGAAGCATTTAAATAAAATTAATTAGTATACTAAAATTGAAAAGCCTCTGTGTTTAGTGAGATTTCCATTTGTTGGGACTTGTTCATATTTTATATATGGGCTAGATTTGGCCTTCTTGGCCATAGTTCTCTGACTACTGTAATAAAAATTGTCCAACTGGAGAATGACAAAGATGGGCTTATCATACAGGGAAGAATACAGATGTTTTGGAAAATAGGAAATATTTGAGAACTAAATAAATATCTTTTGACCAGTGGTTTTTCAGAGTTTGAAGTGACTCCCAGTATTAAGACAGCAACATAAAAATAAACTGTCTCTGGCTTATCCTGAAAAAAGAGTAAGTGGGATCAGTGCTTGAAAATTTAAGTCAACATAAGGGATGATCGATCTGCAAAGAGAAATAAAATCTATGTTTTGAATTATCCCTAGGGCATAATGTTTTTCTAAACCAATGATATATCACTGCTAATGTGATGTAAATTATATGCAAATTATAAAATTTTATGTTGAACTTAAACTTTTTCTATTTCTAGGTTTGCCAATTTAGATCATCAATATTTTCTGATGTAGAAACTCACTTTCGATCATCCCATGAGAACACTAAGAACTTGCTGTGTCCATTTTGTCTCAAAGTTAGTAGAATGGCAACCCCTTATATGAATCATTACATGAAACATCAGGTGAGATTTAAACTTTCTTCATATTGTTTTATGGAAAAGATATACAGACTTAGATGGGTAATTCTGAGGTCCATAATCTGAACTTTCTTAAAGCTATCACTAGAAATAGGAACCACAGAATAGAGTGGAAAAGGAATAAATGAATGGAATATATAAGTTGCATATTTTGGCATCCAAGATTGCTAGGCATTGTGTCTTGTGGGTAATTTTGAAGATAAGAGGAAAGGATTTTAACTGAGAAAGCTTAAAGACTTAAAACCTTATGGTTTTGCTTTTCTTCAAATCTTTCTACTTACTAGTCCATTTTTTTTGTTGCTGTTATGAGAAGACAAGTATTTGTCATCAGTGACCCAGGGTGGTTTCTAGTGGTAGCTGCCAAAAGAGGAAACAGTTGTGACATTTATTACCAGATTTATAAACTGTGTCAGGGAACTATACTTAGGTTGTAACTTGCTTTCTACATGACTTTTGCTAGTTGTACTTTATAATTCCTAAGATACCAGTAGCAGTGCTTGTTCCTCTCTTGAGTTCTGATTTTGTATTCAACTAGTCTTTTCTTTCTTTCTTTCTTTCTTTCTTTCTTTCTTTTTTTATTGTTTGTTTGTTTGTTTGTTTGTTTAGAGACAGGGTTTCTCTGTAGCTTTGGAGCCTGTCCTGGTACTAGCACTTGTAGACCAGACTGATCTTGAACTCAGAAATCAACCCGCCTGTCTCCCGAGTGCTGGGATTAAAGGCATGCTCCACCACCTCCACCACCGCCCAGCCTCACCTAGTCTTTATATATCTCCTCCTTCTCTACTACCTTCCTCTTTCTCACCTATCCCCTTATTCTCAGTTCCTTTATTCCACTAGACAGTTTCATTTCTCTTTTTAATAGTTAGTTCTGGGTGGATTAATACAACTCTGGTCTAAGAGAGTGCTTTGAGGTTGGTGCCTGGTATTCTTTATCCTTAATCTCTTTCTTTATTCTTTCACTGTAATAAACAAAACTGGCTGAATCAGCAAACCTGAGATACTTATGGAAATCATTGATATCACATGAGTACTCTTTTTGTCTATTCAGGCATCTGTAAGACACTATAATGAACTGGATCAAATAATAATAAATATTTATTTCTCACAGTTCTAAAGAAGGGAAAGTCGAAAATCAAGGCACCAAAAGAATTGGGTCTGGCAAGGGCCTGCTTCCTAATTCACAGATGTCTGTGTTCTCACTGTGTCCTCACATGGCAGAAGGGGCAAAGAAGCTCTTTTATAAGGACACTATCCCACTGCCTCCATGATGTAATTACCTTCCAAACATTTCTGTCTCCCAATGAAGTTACATTGGAGCTCAGGAATTCCATATAAGAATTCATATAAGAAAGATGAGCATTCAGTTCATTCAAGTTTAGTATACCTAAGAGATAAACATTCAGCAGGAAAGAAAAAAAATCTTCATAAGACTTATCGTATATTTCTCAGCTATTTTCAGTTTGAATAATTATTCACAAAGACCAGAAAGCCAGAGCTGAACAGTTTTAGTCTTGTAATGGAAATTACATTATTAACACACTAACAATTATTGAATTTGTAGTTTGTTATTATTTTTTAAGATTTTTGTTGTAACATTTTCCTAAAAGGAATATAATTTTAGGAATATTAGTTTGTATAATGTTTAAGAAATACTAAAGTTTTTAGATATGCTAAATATTTTTCCTTAAGTTCTTAGTTGTAAAATTGCCAACTACTAATCACTTATTTTATAATAACAGTGATGCTTTTATGTCCATTTTTTTAACAGCTATCCTATGAAGGAAGTATGTGATCATTTCCATTTTATAGAAGGGAAAACAGGGGCTAGAGAGCTGGCTCAGTGGTTAAGAGTACTGGCTGCTCTTCCAGAGGTCTTGAAGTTCAATTCCCAACAACCACATGGGGTGGCTCACAACCACCTACAGTGGGATCTGATGCCCTCTTCTGGCATCAAGGTATTCATGCAGATAGAATATTCATACATAAAATAAATAAATAAATAATTTTTTTTGGAAGAGGGAAAACAAAGCTTTATAGGAAATAATTTGACCAATGTCACATTCTCCAACAAATGACAGCTAAAAGTTGATTCAGAGCCTAAACCTATCACTGACTCAAAATCCACAATAATAGGTAGGAAGACAGAAATTACAGAAAGTTAATATTACTTTTGAAAATCCTTTAAATTCATCAAACAGTATAGTGACTTGTCAAAAATTTCAGTACAGGGAACCTTTTGTGTTTCTTTTTTTAACCTTTGTAATATATCACTGTCTCTTTGGTTGGACATTATGGTATTCCTGTATCCTCATCAACCTTAATACCTTGCAACATACATATACATGAAAGACATTGAAAATTTAAGTTTAGTTAATTTTAATATTAGATTAATATCTCTAACACAGACCTCTAGGAAAATCTACTCTGAATGGAATGGCAGACATTTTAAACTCAATGAATTGTGCTCTGTGTTTATGGGTATTCTTCTATTCTTTTGCTGCCTTACTTGTATTTATTTAACAAATAATTTATAGCATATAAATATTAGGATTATTAAAATGAGAAAAGCAGCCTTTGCCCTCTGAAATTTGTACTATAATGTAGAAAGGTGTGTGTGTGTGTAATTTACATACATCAGTTAGTAGTAAATACAGTGGGAAGAAAGTGCAGGTGAATTAGGACTTCTAGATCTTTGAAGTGATATGTGCTATTTTTTACATGATTTGATCAAAGAAGGCCTCTCCCGAGAGGATAAGGCAATATATAATATGGCCATCAGAAAGAGAATATTGAGGTGAGCATGTATTTGGGATGTTGGAGGAATAGCAACAGTGTTAATAGGGCTAGAGGAAGCAGTAAAGCCGGGTGTGGTGCACACCTTTAATTCCAGCGCTTGAGAGGCAGAGACTGGCAGATCGCTGAGTTTGAGGCCAGTCGGGTCTACAGAAAAAGTTCCAGGACAGCCAAGGCTACACAGAAAAACCAAGTCTCAAAAAAACCAGGGAAGGGAGGGGGAAGGAAAGGGAAGGAAGGGAAAAGACAGCAGTAGGAAAGTAGTAGCTGAAGATGTGGTGATGGAAGTCAAGCCAGATGAAGTAAGACCTTGTGTGACAGAGTCAGGATTCCTGAGAGTAATTGGAAAGTCACCAAAGGATTTTTTTGTTTTGTTTTTGTTTTTTTTTTTCAAGACAGGGTTTCTCTGTGTTGCTTTGGAGCCTGTCCCTCCTCGAACTGTTAGCTCTTGTAGACCAGGCTGACCTCAAACTCACAGAGATCTGCCGTTATCTGCCACCAAAGGATTTAAGTAACTGAGAAATATATGTTTTTAAGGTCACCCCAGCAGTTGTGGAAAGGAATGACCATAGTAGGGGTTAAAAGATAGAAACAGGGAGAAGATAGGAACCTGTTTCAAAGTTCACACGTGGCTTTTACTAGTATGAATGGTAGCGGTGGTTGGAAGTAATGAAAAAACAGAAAGATAAGTGTTTTAAACATATTGCTAATAACTTACAGGTTGTATTAATGTGTAAGAAAGAGGAGTTAAGAGTGACCAAGTCTGTTGTTTGTTATGAGCTACTGTAAGAATTGAATTTTCATATACTGGGACATTAGAAAAATATGGAAGGAATAAATTTTTAAGTGTATAATAATTTTTTGAATTATTATTTCTACTTCCTTTTCCTCTCTCCAACCCTTCCCATAACCCTCTCCTCTTGTTCTCTCTCATTCATATCCTATTTTTCTTTTCTTGGTGTTACATCCACAAACATAACACGTGCACACCCCGAAATATATAACCTGCTCTAGCCATATAGTGTTACCTGTATGTATATGATCCAAGGATTGCTCATGTGGTATTGGATAACAGTGGGCGACCCTTTTACATGAAAGCATGTAGTATTGTGTTTCATTCTGTACATGAAAGAGAAGTTACTATTTCCTAGAGAATATATAAATTTGAATCGGTGATATATGAAAGATTCAGATTCCGAGTATTTATGACATCACTGGATATTATCTAACATAATAAAGCAGACACTTTACATTTATGTTGTATGTCAGTCTGAACATCATGAACAACTTTTTTATTTTGGTTTTTCGAGACAGGGTTTCTCTGTAGATTTATAGCTTGTCCTGGAATTAGCTCTTGTATACCAGGCTGGTCTCGAACCCACAGTGATCCTCCTGCCTCTAGCCTCCCGAGTGCTGGGATTGAAGGCGTGTGCCACCACCACCCGGCCATCATGAACATCATTTACTGTGCACCGGTAACTGTGCTAGATACTTTTGTATATGGTATTTTGGTTTTTCTCCATGATTATTTATTTATAAAGAAATACTTATGTGCTTGTGGACATACAGATTTATAAAAAACAGAACTATTTTATTTATTTTGCTTAAAATTTAGATATAAATATAAGATGTGTAATCAATGAGGTTATATACATAAATCCTGCAATTAACAGATATAGAGAACAGTACTTGGCTATAAACAAGTGACTTCATTTTCCTGAAGTTTTGTTTTGTATCAGCAAAGTAGTAATATGTGTGTTTGAATTCAGTCAAAGGATTATCAAACAGTAAGTTGGAAAGTTCTTTTATATTTCCATATGCATACAACTTAACCTCATAATATCTAACAATGTGTATCTGTTTAAATGTAGACCTAAAAAAAAACAAACTTACAAAATTACCTTCTCAGTTGCACTTCTCACATTTAAAGCACTCACTGTTCATTTGTAAGTGGTAGACTTCACAGTGACTAATGAAACTATAGAATGTTCTGTTGGATAGAACTGCCATTTCGAACTATATTACAAAACTTTCTTCACAGTTTCTGGTTAGATTTTCTTTTCATTTTTTGCTTTTTGTTTGGTTATTGGTTGATAGTTGTGTCTTTAGAATGTGGTGGTACATACCTGTAATTCTAACACTTGGGTGCTGAAACAGGAGGATCACAAGAAACCAACAAAGTATAACACAGAGCTTTCAACGGCAATTGGGGTGTATAGTGAGACTTTTCTCAAAAGAAACGAATTTTAATATCATTTCTAATAATTTTTATATAAACAGAATAAAGGAATTTATCGTTGCCCAAAATGCAGACTACAATTTTTGACCTGCAAGGAGAAAACAGATCATAAGTTAGAACATCGCACATTTATAAAGCCTAAAGGACTAGAAGGATTGCCTGTTGGAACAAAAGTGAGTATTAAATATGTTGTATCCTAGCATTTTGTCTAGTAAAATCCTTGACTGGCCAGGCAGTGGTAGCTTACACCTTTAATCCCAACACTCTTGGAGGCAGAGACAGGCGGATCTCTGTGAGTTCAAGGTCAGCATGGTCTACAGAGTGAGTTTCCTGACAGGCTCCAAAACTTCAGAGAAACCCTGTCTCAAAAAATAAACAAGTAAATAAATAGATAAAGTCCCTGACTGGATATGGTGGTGCATGCTTTTAATCCTACCACACAGTATGCAGAAGAAGCAGGTGGATCTATCTACATAGTGAGTTCCAGAACAGCATGACTCTGTCTCAAAAAAAGTGGGGGGAGGGAAGAAAGGAAGGAAAAGAAAAAAAAAAACTCCGGTCTGGGTATTGAATATAATATAAAAATATTGTCTACTTTTATTAAGAACTAAAGTTAAAGTTTTGTTACATTTTTAGTGTGTGTGTATTAGTACTTGTAGAAGGGCATCCGATACCCTGGGGTTGCAAGTAGTTGTGAGGTGCTACCCTACATGGATTATGGGTTCTGTAAACCAAACTCATGTCCTCTGCAAGAGTATCAAGTGTTAAGAACTGCTGAGTTCTCTTATCTCTTCAGCCAGGTTTCATTATTATGCTTGAAAAGTAAAACTTTTGACTGTTGTTCGAGTTGATTGACAGGTGCCTTGTTGAAGTGACATTCCTTTGTAGAGTTGTTGTAGACTGAGTCACTAAGTGATTTTACTGTTCTGTAGACTTTTTTATTTATTTATTACATGTCTCTACTGCTAGACTACAAAGCATTTGAGACTGGGAGTCAAATTTAATTTATCTTTGTAGTCCAAGCATCTATCATAGTGTCTTGAATATTATGACGGTGTTGAAGTTGATGTTACTGAATCTATTTACAGAGAAACAGGTTCTTTTCCTGAATAACTTTACTGGTTTTTTAAGGGTTGTTTATTGTGTATAGTGTTCAGTCTGCATATATGCCTGCAGGCCAGAAGAGGGCACCATATCTCATTACAGGTGGTTAATAAGAGCCACTTTGTGGTTGCTGGAATTGAACTCAGGACCTCTGGCAGTGCAGTCAATGCTCTTAACCATTGAGCCATCACTAGCCCCAGCATTACTGTTTTCAGTGAATAAACATACATTTGACTATAAATTTAGTTCTCTATGTTTGCCATATTTTTCTCTCTGGTTTCTTTATGTAAAGTTTGCTCCCAAATATTTGGTCTGGCACATGGATGGATAATCCAAAATTAAATTATTCCCAAGCTTTCGTGTTTGGCTTTTAGCACATACTTTTGTGAGTGTATCTGCTAATTACCTAAACTAATACAGAGCAATTGCTGTGAGCATCTAGAGTAAGAAAAGCATTACAGTGTAACTTCTTGCAACCCATTTATCCCATGTTGAGACTAGCATAGAAAATACTAATGTAAACATTGCAAAGCTCTCATATTTTCCATATTGTAATACAGTGGTACTAATAATAATATTTATGTCTTTTTTTATACATTCTAATTTATCCAGTCAGCAATCCAACAAGACAGGAGAGTAAGTTAGTATTATCCCTGTATTAGAGATAAAGAGAATTAATTAGATGGAACCAATTATTTACTTAAAATTACAGGAAGGGTTGAAAAGTGCATTCTTTATCTAATTATCCATTAATATTTCTTTACATATAAATGTTACCAATATAAAATTATAATATTTTAATAGCAAATAAACATCTAACTAAATTCCATTTAACTGGTAAGACCATTTAAAATAAATAGGAAACTGGGCCAGCGAATAAAGGTGCTTGCCTCCCAACAATGCAAGTCTGATTATCTGATTTCAATTCCTAGAACCCATATAGAGATAAAAATAATCAATTCCAGAGTTTTTCTTTGACCTCTACATATGCACTAAGTACACACACACACACACACACACACACACACACACACAAACAAACAAAATAAACTACTAAAAGTAGAGTAAATGGAAAATATATCTAATTGCATCTTATGGTTTACTCCTTTAAATAATATTTGACTTTTTGAGTCATACTGATTTTTTTTGTAATAGCTTGTTTAGAATATAATTCATGTACCAGACATTTTTCCATTTCAAGTGCTCAGTTCAGTGGTTTTATTAACATTCAGAGTTGTGAAAACATCCTATGCAATTTTAGACCATTTGCATTATCAGTAAAAGGAACTCTACATCCATTAACAGTGACTGTGTTCCAGCACCACTCAAAGCAAGATAGAATCTCTTCCCTATGAATTCTCTCATTTTGAGAATTCCATGTAAAGGAAATCATACAATATACAGTCTTTGAGGATTTATTTTATTTGTATAATGTTTCCTAGGCTCATCTGTCTTGTAGCATCTTCCAGTGCTTCATTCCTTCCATGATTGAACATATTCCATTGTGTGTATATTTTCATTTATCAGTTGGTGGTATTTGAGTTTTTTAGACTGTGGCAATGATGCTATAAATATTTTTGTGAAAGTTTTTGTGCAAGCATATGTTTTCATTTTCTTAGGAATATACCTAGGAGTAGAATTATGCACTCCTTTGCTAAGACTTAAATTTAGTGTTTATATCTTCTTTGAAGAGATACCTGCTTTTCTATTTTGTTATTTGCTTATGCTTGGAATGGCATATTTAAAAAGTCATTGCCAGGGCTGGAGAGATGACTCAGCAGTTAAGAACACTGACTGTTCTTCCAGAGGACCCAGGTTCAATTCACAGCACCCACATGGCAGCTAACAACTGTCTGTAACTCCAAAATCTGACACCCTCACACAGACATATATGCAGGCAAAACGTCAATGCATGTAAAATAAAAATAAATTTTTAAAAACATCATTGCCTTCAGGCATGGTGGTGCCTTTAATTCCATCACACATGGGAGGCAGAGGCAGGTGGATCTTTATGAGTTTCCAGCCTAGTCTATATAATAAGTTCCAGGACAGTCAATGCTATATAGAGAGACCCTCTCTCTCAAAAAAAGAAAAAAGTAGAAGTCATTGACTGACCCCAATCATATAAGAATTTATTTCTGTATTTTCTTCTGAGAGTTTTATAATTTTAACTCTTGAGGTTTGGTCCTTGATATATGTTGAGTTCATTTTTTTATGTTTAATATGAAGTGAGGGTTTTAATTCATCCTTCTAAATGTGAATGTCAGTTTTTACATCACTGTTAAAATGTTGTTGATAGAACTGTCGTTCCTGCCTATAAGTGTTTTGACACTCTTCTAAAACAAAGCATTTGATCACAAATGTGAGAGCCTGGAGAGATGGCTCAGTGGGTAAAATACTTGTACAAATGGGAAAACTGAAGTTTTAGAGCCCTAGCAATCTCTAAAATAAATGTGGGTAGGTGTGGTGGCCCAACCATAGTCCCAGAATGAGGGGGATGGGAGGGAGTACAGGGGATTCTGGGTGTAAGCCAGCTAGCTAGACTAGCCAAACCAACTAGTTCTGTGTTCAGGCAAAGAGGCCCTGCTTCAGTATATAAGGTGGAAAGCAATTGAGGAAGACACCTAGTATCAAACTTCAGGCCTCCATATACACAAATGTGTGAACCCACACACATGAACATATTTACACATATTAGATAACTTAATGTGAACCATTACAGGAACCATTACAGTGTTTTTTGTTTTGTTTTTAAAGATTTATTTTATTTACTTACTTATGTATACAGTATTCTGCCTACAGGCCAGAAGAGGGCACCAGATCTAATTACAGATGGTTGTGAGGCACCATATGGTTGCTAAAAATTGAACCCCAGTCCTTTGGAAGAATAGAGTTGCCAGTGCTCTTAACCTCTGAGTCGTCTCTCCAACCCACAAGCGGTGTTTTTAATGCCACTTCAATAATCTAAAAATACATCCTGACTTTGTTTTCATAGGTTACTATTCGAGCTTCGTTTGGATCTGCTCAATCAAGATCATCAAGTCCACCTTCTAGTTCTATTCCAAGCACGTCTCTTCAAGTATCAGCTCCAGAGTCTAAAAGTACAACTACTAAAATCAACACAAAAGTATTTGCAAATAAAAGTAAGATAACTAAGTGTCAGACAGTCTTAACTGCGACATGTAAGCCCAATCCAAGTAAACCAGGTACAGGTGCAACTAAATCCAAAGCCAAGTCCTCCTACAAGCAAAAGAAACAGCGCACGAGGAAAAACAAATTCAGTATTGCTCTGAAGAATTTGAGGTACTATCTTTATCCATTATATGATACTAACTTAATCTCAGAAGTTATATGTTTTGTTTTAATGACTTACCATGTCACATAACCTTCTTATACACTTTAATATAAAGACTAAGCAGATAAGAAAATGGTACATTTTTATAACTATCAAGTAGAATTTAATTTAGCTGTGTTAAGATTTTAATTTTTTTCATTAGTCTTAAACTTTATATTTTTACCTAATGACATTAAATTGCTTAAATAAGTCCTTTTTTGTTTTTTGGTGTTGTGTTTTGTTTTGTTTTGTTTTGTTTTTGCTTTTCAAGACAGGGTTTCTCTGTGTAACCATCCTGGCTGTCCTGGAACTCAATTCATAGACCAGGTTGGCCTTGAACTGACTGAGATCTGCCTGCCTCTGTCTCCCAAGTTCTGGAATTAAAGGCCTGTGCCACCACTACCCAGTTCAACTAAGCCTTTTTACTCTAGGGAAATATTTATATGTGTTAAACTTTTTGCGTTCATTTTTGCTTATTACTTCAAAGAAATTTTAAATTTTAGATATATTTGTTTGATAATCTTAAACATCTTTGTTTCAATTAATTGTTAATAAGAGTTTCCTTATTTGTGGTATGACTTTTTTTTGTCTCCATAAGATATCACCAGGGAATTCACACGTGTATTGAGTGCCATTCCAAAATAAAAGATTTTTCAAGTCACTTTTCTACATATATAAACTGTGATTTTTGCAAGTACACTACTAACTGTAACAAAGCCTTTACAAATCATATGAGGTAAGTTGAGCATGTTACCTTTCAGAGCTGGGGTGTAACTTCTTGGTATACCATTGCCTAGTGTGTGTAAAAAGCTCTAGATTCAATTCCTAGAACAAAAAATTTTGCCATCCAAGTTTGATGGCAAATGCCCGTGATCCCATCATTTGGGAGGTGAAAGTAGAAGGATCAGGAATTCAAGTTTATCCCAAGCTTTATATTAAGTTTAAAGGTAGCTTGGGCTTCATGAGACCCTGTATCGAAAATTGCTACCCTTTGAGGACTTTTTTGTTTGTTTGTTGTTTATTTGTTTTAAAGACAAAATTGTCCTATTAAAAGTATCTATGTCTCATCGTGGAAGTACAATTCTAGAAATACAGAATGTCTAGGATGTTCCTTATATGTTTTCAAATTAATAATTTATAAAACCAATGGGACAGAAGATATAAAACCAGTTAAATTTGTAAAATTAGACTGGCTTTATTAAATAAATTCTTTTTAAAATATATTATGTAAGTTAATATTTTGCCTGTTTGTGTATACATATGCACTGAATAGTTACAACAGTGCCCATAGAGACCAGAAGAGGGTGTCAGATTCCCTATGACTAGAGTCAGAAAAGATTATGAGCTGTATGGGTACTGGGAATGAATCCAAGTCCTCTGAAAAAGCAACGAGTGCTCTTAATTGCTGAGCCATCTCTAATCCCCAGGCTCCAGGGATTTTAATGATACTAAAGAACACTTATTTTCATTACCCTCCTTCTCTCTGACCTTTTCCTCTCTTTGCACAGCCATCTATCTTTTTCCTCATTCAATGAAAAGATCATGAGGCAACCATTGGGATCCTTTTTTATACATTGATTCAACTTCCATTATTTTGCTCTGATTAAGGGTTCTATGTGAGGGGAAAACTTCAGGGCCCACTTTCCTTTCATTTGGACCTCATTAAGTAGAGGCTTACTTTGTTCCTTCAGGATGGATTATATAATTTTTTTTTAAAGAATACAAACTATCTTTTCTCATTTTACATACCAATCCCAGTTCCTACTATCTCCCCTCCTCCCATTCCCTCCATTTATCCCCCACCCCACCCCCATCCACTCCTCAGAGAGGGAAAGACACATTGCTGTGGGGAAGGTCCAAGGCCTCCCTGCTATATCTAGGCTTAACAAGGCATTCATTCAAAGAGAATGAGTTCCCAAAAAGCCAGTACAAGCAGTAGGGATAAATCCTGGTGCAGCCACCAGTGACCTCACAATCTCCCCCAGCCATAGAACTGTCACTCACATTCAGAAGGTCTGTCTTTTTATTATTATTATTATTATTTATTCATTTATTTATAAAAAATTTCCACTTCCTCCCCTCCTCCCAATACCCTCCCACTCCCCCCACTTCCTCCCCTCCTCCCTCTCCAGTTCCAAGAGCAGTCAGGGCCTCCTGCCCCGTGGGAAGTCCAAGTTCCTCCTCCCTCCCTCCAGGTCTAGGAAGGTGAGCATCCAAACAGACTAGGATCCCAAAAAGCCAGTACACGCAGACGAAACAAGACCCAGTGCCATTGTCAATGGCTTCTCAGTCAGTCCCCATGTCAGCCACATTCAGAGAATCCGGTTTGATCACATTCTCGTTCAGTCCCAGTCCAGCTGGCCTTGGTGAGCTCTCATTAGATCAGTCCTCTTGTATCAGTGGGTAAACGCACCCCTCGCAGTTCTGACTTCCTTTTTCTTGTTCTCCCTCCTTCTGCTCCTTATTTGGACCTTGGGGGCTCAGTCCAGTGCTCCAATGTGGGTCTCCGTCTCTATCTCCATCTGTCCTCGGATGAAGGTTCCCTCCGATCCTGCCTTCCATCCGCTTCCCATCCGGACCCAGGGAGTCAAATCCAGTGTTCAAATGTGTGTCTCTGTCTCTATCTCCATCCATCGCCATGGATGCAAAACATTCATCAGTATGGTCATGGGCTAAGGCCAGTTCAGGCACCCTCTCCTCCGCTGCCCAGGGAACAATCTGGGAACCTCTCCTTGGGCCTGGGAACCCCTCCAGAATCAAGTCTCTTGCAAACCCCAAAATGGCTCCCTTAGTTGAGATGCACACCTCCCCGCTCCCACATCCATCCTTCCTCCCTCCCCTATCCCACTCCCCCAAGCCATCCCCAATCCTCCCCCTCTCCCTTCTCTCCAACCATCTCCCCTTACTTCCACCTTCCCACGCCCTGTGCACCGAAGTTTCAGGATGGATTTTTAAGCCAAAAAGCACTCAGACATAATTATATGTCAACTATTCCTATTAAAGTTCTGCCTCTTTTCAGCTAAATAAAGTACAATCTCTAAAAGTAATTTTCTTGAAGATTATTTTACTTGAGATAGGGTCTCTCTTATTGTATAGATAGCCCTGGATGACCTGACCTAAAATTCTCTATGTAGTCCAGGCTAGCTCAAACTTACAAGAGAACTGCCTACCTATCTCTTCTGAGTGCTAGAATTAAATATTTTTGTTACAATGCTTAGCTTTTCTTGAAGATTACTGTGCAAGATCACTGGAAGGACTTGACTACATATTTTGATGACTTCAACTTTTTTCATGGTCATGGTACTTTAGCTTTAGTATATATGCTTTTGACTTACTAAATTCTGTTTCTTGCTACCTTGGCATTGCCTCATTATATAAAATATTTATTTCAATTACTTATTGACATAGCTCTTGGGGCCTTGATATTTCTTTTTTTTTTTTTCTTTTTGAGACAGGATTAACTATCTGTCTCAACTATCTGTCTGGACCAGGCTGACCTTAAACTCACAAAGATCCACATGCCTCTGTCTCTTGAGTGCTGAGATTAAAGGCATGTGTACCCTCTTTCTAATCCAACAATTCTACAACACCAATCCATTTTCTCAGCTTTATATTCAGTGTTGTCTGTTTTGAATGCCACTTTTTTCTTCGACACTTTGCATTTCAAGTCATAGTTAGCATTGGTATCTGATGGAGGAGGATTATCTGTCTATTGTGTTATTTTCATTGGTTAATAAAGAGACTGCCTTGGCTCTCTGATAGGACAGAAAATTAGGTAGGCGGAGTAAACAGAACAGAATGCTGGGAAGAGGGCAATGGGGCAGACGCCATGGAGCCAGCCACCAGGTCAGACATGCTGAATGAGAGTTAGTCAGTAACTAACTCTCTAGAGATAATGGGCCAGGCAGTGCTTAAATGAATACAATTTGTGTGTTGTTATTTCCGGGGCTAAGCTAACTGTGCGGGAGCCGGGCAGGATGAAAAGCAGGCCTGCCCGCAACTCCTCACTACAGGTATCTTTGAATTTCTCTTATCCTTTTTGATTTCTGTCTTCTGGACTATTAAATCATGATTTATTCAATCAGCTCTTAATTCATAATCTTTAATTTCAGCCTATGTTTTTAAAAATACCTGTTTTGAGCTGGAGAGATGACTCAGTGACTGATTAAGAACACTTGGTGCTTGTTTTTCCAAGGGACTAGAATTAGGGTTTCAGCACCCACATGGTGGTCCATAACTATCGATAGCTCCAGTTTTAGGGGATTTGATGTTCTCTTCTGACCTCCATGGGCACCATGCAGTACACAGACATACATGCAGCCAAAACACTCATAAGAAAATCTTAAAAATAGAATAAAAAGTAAAGGGAAGAAAAAGGAAAGAAATGAAATGAGAAAAAAAATAAGAGGTGCCAACAAGAACAAGTGTTCTGCTCAAGGCCAATCCCTCATAATACCTTCTTACTATGTTATACAGTGGAGGGAACAAACTAGCTATCTTAGGTCTCTTCCTATAAGGGACACAAATCCTTACAAATGTGTAAGGATTCTACTTTTGTGACCTAATTATTTCCCAAATGGTTTCTTCTAATGCCATCACATTGAGATAAAGGGGAGGTTAGGATTTTAACATATTAATGGGTTGTTCAGATCATACCAGTATTAATATAACATCATTATTTCTGTCATTAACTTCTATTCAAAATTAAGAAATTAAGCATAGACTTGAAAATATGGAAATAAAATTAATGACTTATTTAGTAATAAAAGTAATAAAATCTTATTTGTCTTTTATCTATCAGCTCTCATAGTGACCACCCAAGTAAACAGTTTTATATTTTTAAGAAGCATTCAAGAGCACTCAGGTAATTAATTGATCTTTTTCTGTACTTTGTGTTAAAGAGGTGAAATTACATTTTTTAGCCAGATGTTGGTATACCTAATTAAATCTATACAATTGTCACTGGATATGATAGAATTATGTTTGTTATATTCTTAGAACAAAGAAAGGGCTAGTCTATCATATGACTAACCTCTGTTTCAATGATACCAGATATTGAATTGAAACTTTCATGAATTTACTCTGTAAAATGAAAATAAAAGTCTCTTTAGCAATACTTGATTGGGAATAAGTTTATTAAAATGCTATAATATTTGAAATTAATATATAGTATTTATAAATCTCAGCTTTATTCTTTTTCAAATATTCTTTATTTTATTATGTATGGGTGTCTTGCCTATATCTATATCTGTGCACCACCTGCATGCCTGAAGCCCATGGAAGCCAGAAGAGAGCATTGGATCCCCTGAAACAGGAGTTTCAGATGATTGTGAACCACCATGTGTGTTCTGAGAATTGAATTTAGTTCTTCTGGAAGAGCAGCCACTGCTCTTAACTGAGCCATCCCTCTAACCTCTCACTTTTACTCTTTATGAAAAAAACAGTATACAGCTTTTTATACTATACAAAAGACTGTTTGGTAACTGCTTATAAAGGCATTTGCTCAGAATCAACTAAGTATTATGGGACTTTTCACATTCTTCTGGTGGTTTTTTACTCAATTTTCTTTTTTTTTAATTATCCCATTCATGTTGTCAAGACATTGAATGTGCCTGGCACATAATAGACACTTAATTAAATTACAATGTGTATTAAAAATATACGTCCTTAATATTCGGTCAGTAGATCACAAAAGAAAGTTTGATGCCATTAAAAATATATCAGGCAGGGCATGGTGGGTGGCTCACACCTTTAATCCCAACACTCAGTAGGCAGAAGCAGGCAAATCTCTGAGTTTGAGGCCAGCCTGGTCTACAAAATGAGTTCCAGGACAGCCAAAGATACACAGAGAAACCCTGTCTCAAAAAACAAAAATAAGACCTGGAGAGGTGGGTCATGGTTTAAGAGTACTTGCTGCTTTTGCAGATGATTAGAGTTTAATCCCCAGCACCCATGTCAAGCATATCATATCAAAAGCCTGTAACTCCAACTCCAGGGGATCCAGAGATCTTCTGGTCTCTTCAGGCAATGCGTGCATGTATACACATACTTCCCCATGCACTTAATTAAAATACAATCTTAAAATGTGTGTGTGTGTGTGTGTGTGTGTGTGTGTGTGTGTGTGTGTGTGTGTGTGTGTGTAGTTATAACACTTGGGAATGAATGCCTATGACCCCAGCACTAGTTAGACTAAAATTAGAAGGATAGTGATCCCAAGGCCAGACTGATCTACATACCAACTTCCAAGCCAGCTTCTTACCTGTCTCAAAGTAACAACAATTAATAATAATAATAAATATTTTTAAAACATGACTGATTCAAGGAATTAGAAAAATAAAGAATATTAGATAGTGCCATTACTAGAAATATTTGTAAATCTAAAATGGATTTTTTAAATATTATTTTATGTTGAATTGTTTCTTTAGCTATTTATTGTTCATCTGTCACGTGTAACACAAAGTGTCAAGTCATGTACAGATCAATGATGAAGAAGGCTTGGTACCAACTTTCAAGAAGGTACAATTTAAGCTGGGTATGGTGGAACATGCCTTTAGTCCCAGCACTTGTGAGGCAGAGGCTGGAGGATCTCTGTAAGTTCCAGGTTAGCCAGAGCTACATAGTGAGGCCCTGTCTCAAAACAATGTACAATTTATTGGGAGGATATAAGAAGTAAACATAAGTAAATATAGCAGAATCAGGAAATTTGTCATAAACACAGTGAGTCACTTATTTCAGAAAAGACAGAGGTTTCTACTTAAAAGATGCATGAAGAAGAAAGCGTGAATTGAAGTGGAGAAACAAAGAGAAAGTATGCAAGTGCTTCTGAGTCACATTGAATAACTAGTAGTACAGTTTGAATGGAGCACTAAGTTCACATATATGGTGAAATAATTTTGAGCTTAGAGACAGAATATTTTAAATCCAAAAAAATAGTTCTAAGGAATTAAGAATTAATTTTACGTTAAAAGACATTGAGAAAATCAAAACCAATACTTTGAGTCGAAACAAGGGTTTGAAAGGAAGATCAGTGTGCAGGAGTATACATGGTGAGTTGTAGCTGCATAAACCACAGAGTAGTTATGGCTGTTACTTAGTAATTGATTGGGCTGGAACTAAAGATATGCTGATGTGGTCAAAAGCACTTCTTGCTCTTACAGAAGATCTAGGTCCAGTTCCCAGCACTCACGTGGTGGCTTAAAACCATCCATAATTCTACTTTCAGGGGAATCTTAATATTCTAACTTCCCTGGGCACCAGGCATGGATGTGGTATACATACATTCATGTAGTCAAAACACTTATACACAGAAAATAAAATAGTAAATCTTTTTTTTAAAAAATCCAAAAGAAAGAACCAGAGGAGCTAGTGAGATGGCTCAGTGGTTGAAGACACCCATGTGTCAGCTCAAAATTGTCTGTAACTCTAATTCTTTCCCACAGACATGCAGGCAGGCAAAACATCAATGACCATAAAAATAATTTTTTTTCAAGGAAGCCCATTTGTTTAAAAAAATAGATAATTAAATTAAAATCTTACAACAAAGCTTATGGGCTATTTAAAAGAACAGAAAGTGGGTTTCTGAATCAAAGGGCTAATTTTCAAATATGAGTCTAGCCTTAGATAAGCTATTAAATCTGACCCTGTCCTCTTTAGAAAAGTAGTCATTATAGCACCTGTCTTTTAGGGGTTATTTGTTTAGGTATTTGTTTAGAAGAGATAGGTCTAAAATCCCCAGTTTAGTATAATATAAATGATAATTGAAATTCTTATTATATATTTGAAATAATAAAATATTTTTATTTGAACCTCAGAAGCAAGGAAATGGCATCATAAGAGAAACTAGGAATAAAGGGTGGTTTGGGGGAGGAAAACATGATTTTGGTTGTTCAAGGACACTTTTTTATGTGTCTAACACCTAGTCTTGACTATAAAACAGGATGTTAAGACAAGAGCTGCAGAGAAAAAAAATCAGCATAAGGTATACTACTGGGTTTTAGACCTATAAAGGTAAGGTGTTTTATATGATGAAGCGGTTGTGGTGGCTCACACCTATAATTCCAGCACTGGGGAAGGGAGGCAGGAACATCCCGAGTTAGGATCCACTGGGCTATTAGTGAAACCCTGTCTCAAAGCAAACAAAACATAACTAAAATACCAAGTATGTATATGCTTTGTTGATAAACAAATAATTATACTAAATGACTAAATTTAAGGCTTTCACAGCTCTCCTAACTTTATTCAGATTTAAATAACACTAGATTATATGCTTCATAAACTGTACTGTTTTGTTTGCTGTTGTATACAATGCCTACTAATTTGATGTATAGAGAATATCCTAGGGCTTATTTTTAGTTTTTTTTTTATTTTTAGTTTTTAAGAGACTCTATTCTGTTTTCCATATTGCAAACGTATACTTCTAACAGCACTGTATAAGAGATCTTTCTCCATTATCTTCACCAGCATGTGTTATGTTTTGTCTATTGATACAAGCCCTTCAGACTTGAGTCAAATGATATCTCATTGTGATAATAATTTCTATTTCTTTGATGGCTAATGATTTTAAAATCTTTTTCAGACCTCTTAACTATTTATATATCTTACTTAGAGATCTTTTGCTCAATTTTGTGTGAAAATAGTGCTGTGTTTTATTCAAGTGTATATGCATCTCTCATGAAGACATGCAAGAAAAAAAACCAAGATCTTCAACCAAAAATATATTTAGAATGAAAATATCTTCTTGCTTGGCAGATAAGCCAAAGCATGGAATCACTGTGACTTAAACAAGTTATACAAGTTGCTAGTAGATCCAAGACTGCTTTGAGTCTCTGGATGCCAATCTTTTAGCAACAGATTAAAAGCAACAATTTATAAAGCACTAAATGATACCATAATTTACCTATGTCTCGGCCATATTTTTTTTAAGATTTTATTTATTATATATAGTGTTCTGTCTGCTTGTACGCGCCCGTGCACCAAAAGAGGGCAGCAGATCTCATTATAGAGGGTTGTGAACTACCATGTCATTGCTGGAAATTGAATTTGGGACCTCTGGAAGAGCAGCCAATGCTCTTACCATTTGAGCCATCTCTCCAGCCTTTGGCCAGATTCTTGGAATCATTTTTCTTTTCAGGGCCAGTGATTAAATCTAGAACTTTGCACATAGGAGGCAAATAACTGCCTACAGCCCAACCTTTTGAAAAGCATATTAGATATATTTATAACAAAATTGGAAAATGACAGTGATAGCATATAAAATAAAAGTCAAGAGTTATTACATGGAACAGCAATTACTGAATTTATGTATGTATTGCCACATATGATCTCTCTTATTAGTCTTTTCTCTTTTCATAGGGGTATCACTCTAGTATGCCTTAAATGTGACTTCCTAGCTGATACTTCTGGATTAGACCGTATGGCTAAACACTTAAATCAACGTAAAACTCATACTTGCCAAGTAGTAATCGAAAATGGTATGTACATGTGTCTATTACTTTGAATTTATGATATATGTGAGCCAGTAGTTTAAATATATTACATTGTGAGCTTTTACAAATTAAATTGATACTCTGTCTATGTCTATTACATTTGTAAACATAAAGCCTTCTCTGATTTCAGTTACTGAAAGAAACTTAACCTCCGAATCCACTTCTGAGTGAGTTTAATTTTCTTCATTCAACACAATTTGCTTTGATAGATTTTAGTACTGTTGCAATTTTTAAATGTATCATTAATAGGAATGAAAAATATTAAAGTTTTTTTTTTTGTTTTTGTTTTAAAGCGGCTTGTTGAAATAGATTCCTGCTCTATGGAACTCGTGCAACCTGGTGCAAGACAAGTTGGAATTTCCTAAGTTCAAAGTTCTGCAGTGTTTGCCTTTACAAATCCAATTTCCTAAGTTCAAAGTTCCTAAATGTTCCATAAAGGCAGTTAAAATCCACAACACTAGTTCACATTTTTTTCAACTCTTTTCAGCTTTCAGACGGCAGTAGATTCTTGTTCCACCTTATCTTTGTGTCAGGTTAACATATCTTAACCAGTACTTGGCTTCTCCAGTTAGCTCTGACTAAAAGAACTTTAGTTGCTATAGTCTTTAACTTTAGATAATTTGTGTTTCTCTTTGCCTTCAGAATATTAAATATCAAACAGTGTAGCTATTCTATTTCTTTTTTCTATTTTGTCTGCCTCTTAATTTCTTCTAAGTCTTACTGCTCAAATAGCTTTTTCCTTCATTCTTTGTCTGTCATTGTTCTATTTTTCATATTTTTCAGGTGCAGAAGCAACACAAATTTCAAAAAATGTCCAGTATACTCCTGGACAGTGTCCCCCTTCGATGGACACAACGAATGCCTGTTTTTCTTTCCACAGAATGTGAATTGTTTGACTGTGAGACCTGTTTCAATTTGTGGCCTTGGGAATCTATCAGTTCATAGGCAAAGTCCCTTCCTGCCTAACTAGCCTTACATAAGGCTGATGTTGATTTGGCCATCGATAACCTCAAGGTCCACTAAAATGAGCACAGCTTCCTAGTGGGGGCTTTGGTACTTAAGTTTAGGCTTATGAACGATTATAATAATGAAAGCCCACCAAGTAAGTGCTTTAACACCCAAGTTCAAATTTAATCACTTTGGCTACAGTCCTTTAATCTTCCACTAGCATGAATACAGTCTGGGGTATATGAAAAACCTGATTGTATAGGGAGTGAAAATTGCTTTCATGTTCTTGGAAAAACAAACTTTGTAAAGTTCTAGCTCCAAAGTAACTTTTTTATGTTGTCATTTAAAGTTTTAGCCAGTATTCCAAGAGTTCTCAGCAGTGATACTATTTAAATTCCTAATTTTTTTTAAATTCAATTTTGATAGCTTGGTTTTTGTCATTCACCAAATTTATTGATGTCTACTTTGTATGTCAACTTTTGTAATTTCTGATTAAATCTTTTGTGTTTGTTAAAAATGCCAAGAAATTTCTTTAAAATTTTCTACAGATTTCATGCAGCTACCTGTTGGTAGTTTCTTTTTCTTTTTTTCTTTCTCTTTTGGAGGGTTTTTGTTGTTTTGGTTTTTTTTGTTTTTTGTTTTTTGTTTTTTTTTTTTGAGCCACGGTTTCTACTATATAGTTCAGGCTGACCTTGAACTCACAGATTTTTCTGCCTTAGCCTCCCAAGTACTGCTTTTAAAGGCATGTGAGGTACTTGTTCAGGTCATTATACATTAATATATGCTCTGTCTATCTTGAGACTATCATGAACATCTTAGCGGTCAGGAATTCAAAGACAAAGAACAAAAACTCCCCTTACAAATATTACAGCAAGTTTTACATTGCTATTCAATTAGTAGTTATCTTCTTAGCCATTAATGTAATTCCTTTAGATAAAGATAATATATTCAATAATATTGGGACCAAAAAATGCACTTGTTTCTTGCCCACATATATATAGAGATGTATATTTTTTTATTTTGGTGTTTGTTTATTTTGGTTTACATTGAATATAGATTTTCTGAACAGTCTTGATGTTATTTTTTTAATAAAATTTGTATTGTTAAACACTCTTAGGAATTATTTTATAATAAATAAGTTGCTATAAAAACCTATAGATTGTATCATATAACAAAAATTGTTTTCCTTTTTACATGGAAGCCTGCCTGCTTTGCCTATAGACTAAGGTCTTTATCTACAGAGTACATCTTGTGCTGTTTCCTTAAGCATACTTAAAAGCTCACTAATTTAGGGTTTTGGTTTTTTGTTGTTTTTTTTTTTCCTGAGACAGAGTTTCTCTGTAGTTTTAGAGCCTGTCCTGGAATTAGCTCTTGTAGACCAGGGTGACCTCAAACTCACAGAGATCCTCCTGCCTCTACCTCCCGAGTGCTGGAATTAAAGGTGTGTGCCACCACCTCCCAGCTAATTTGAACTATTTTACAAGCTAGCAAAAGATGGGCTGAAGAGATGGCTCATTTGTTCAGAACATTTGACTGTTCTTCCAGTTCAATTCCAAGTACCCATATGGTAGCTCACAACCATCTGCAACTTCTGTATCAGGAAATCCTAATGTCCCATTCTGGCATACATGTGGTGTACAGATGTACATGTAGGCAAAATACCCATATACCTAAAATAAAATTTCTTTTAAAGTTTTGATACAGAATCTTTCTGTATAGCCTTGGCTGTCCTGGAACTTGCTGTGTAGACCAAGCTGACATTGAACTCACAGAGTTCCACCTGCCTCGGCCTCCTGATTGATGAGTTTAAAGGCATGCAGCACCACACCTGTACTTAAAAAAATATTTATTTATATATACAGTGTTCTGCCTGCATGCCAGAAGAGAGCACCAGATCTCACTACAGATGGTTATGAGTCACCATGCAGTTGCTAAGAATTGAACTCAAGACTTTTGAAGAGCGGCCAGTGCTCTTAACCTCAGTCATTCTCCAGCCCCATAAAAAGAATTTTTTAAGCTAACAAATGACTTAATTTCTTAATTATGGTGAAAGGAATCCAAATCTGAAGTCCCAATTCAGTTATGAGGGGTTTTGTTCATTAGTTATTTCTTTGTTTGTTTCTTTTTAATTTGAAGTCAGATTTATATGAGCATACTTTGAAACACACTAAAAGCCAGTTCAAGTGGTCACTTGTTATGTAGTATATCCTTTGTAGTCATAATTAAGAATTGAATTCATAGCCAGTTTTTGCACATGCCTTTAATCCCAGCACTCCAGAGGCACAGGCAGGCAGATCTCTCTCTGTAAGTTCAAGGCCAGCCTAGTCTGCAAAAGCTAGTTCCAGAACAGCTAGGGCTGTTACACAGAGAAACCCTGTCTCAGGAAAAAAAGTTTGAATCATTAGGCTAGTTTTTCATACTGATACCTGCCAACAATGTATTTCAAAATCTTTTGGGATTGACTTATTTTGAAATAGTGACCGTGGTGATACACTAGACTTTTATTTATGTACCTAACTAAAGGAATTATTTTTGTCAGTTACCATCTTTCCACTCTATTTATAGAACATTTTGTTTTAGTACATTTAGTACATTTTATTACATTTTGTTTTAGAACACATATCTGATAGTAATGTACACTCATGCAGCCACTATGGAACTCAATGAGGTTCCTCAAAAAACTAAAGTAGAAGTGCTATATAACCCACCTGTACCTCTATGACCTAGACATCCAAAGGACTCTGAGTAAGCATACCACAGAATTACTTTTGTCTATACTTATTGCGACACTATTCACAATAGTCAAAATATGGAATACCTAGATACTCATCAACAGCTGAATGGCGGAAGTGAATGAATTTTAAAAGTCAGTTATATGTGTGTGACTGACAAAACTCCATTGTTTTGTGTGTATGTGTGTATATAAATACACAGTGGAGTTTTTGTCAGCCATAAGGATGATGGTAATTGTGGCATTTACAGGAAAATAGGTGGGACTAGAGTTTACTGTGTTATGTCAGGCTAAAGTACTACATTTTCTTTCATATCTGAAAAGTGACTGGTGATGGTGTGTGTGTAAATGAAGGGGACCATGGAAGGGGAAACAGGACAGGATGATGACAAGATAGAAAAGAGAAAGAAGCCGTGTCTTCTCATGTGGAACCCAGAGTAAATCATTGCTTTTTTTTGCCTGCATGCATATCTGTGCACTATGTGTATTCAGATCCCCTTGGAGAATCATTGCCCTTGGAATTAGAGTTGTAGGTGCTGGAAGTCACACACTGTTGGTTTCTAGGCAAGAGAATCGAGTGCTCTTAACTACTCAGCCCAGTCATAAAAGAGCATTGGCTGCTCTTCCAGCATCACCAGTGGTGGCTCTTAACCATTTATAGTGAGATCTGGTGCCCTCTTCTGGTGTGAAGGCATACATGCAGGCAAAATACTTTATACATAATAAATAAATCTTTAAAACAAGAGTTCTAGGTGTAAACTACTATTGCTACTAATAATAATCCTCAGAAGAGATACTGGAAACTCATCAATAAATTCTAGCAATCCGTCACCACTATGGCTATTCATAAGTTTTGCTTACCATGCTGCTGAATGGAGGACTTTGATTTTGTGGGAATTTTGGGGGTGGTGAGACAAGCCCTCAGTATGTAGTCCTAGCTGTCCCAGAACTCGCTGTGTAGATCGGGCTGGCCTCAGAGTCAGAGATCCACCTGCCTCTTCCTTCAAACTGCTGGGATTAAAGGCATGTGTCTGAAAACTAAGGTGATACTGCCTTGCTGAAAAGCACTATAGAATGTTATCTCATTTGGAAAAAAACATTGCTCTTACTTTTAGAATTCCTTTTTGTGATGCTCAAGACTTAACCCAAGGCCTTATATATGCTAAACATTCTCTAGCCTTTAATAGCCCAAACAACCTTAAATTCTTGATCCTTCGGCTTCAGTTTCACAAGTGTTGGAATTGTAGGTGTGTGATACCATGCCTGGGAATTCATTAACAGAAAGATTTTGACTGAGCATGTTGAGCACCTATAATCTTACCATGATAGAGGCCAGGATAGGAGGATAGTTTGAGGCTAGCCTGGACTCTATTTTGAATCCCTACTCCAAAAATGGGGAAAATTTAAATTTAGTTATTTTTATTTTATGTGCATTGGTGATTTGTCTACATGTATGTCTGTGTGAGGGTGTTGGGTTCCCTGGAACTAGAGTCACAGACAGTTGTGGGTGCTAGCTGCCATGCGGGTGTTAGGAATTGAACCAGGGAACTCTGGAAGAGCAGCCAGTCCTCTCAACTACTAAGCTATCTCTCCACCCCCTGAATATTTTTTTTTCCTTTTCGAGATAGGGTTTCTCTATAGCTTCGGAGCCTGTCCTGGAACTAGCTAGCTCTTGTAGCCCAGGCTGGCCTCACACTCCCACAGAGATCCGCCTGCCTCTGCCTCCCAAGTGCTGGGATTAAAGGCGTGTGCCACCACCGCCCGGCCCCCTGAAGTTTTTTTATTATCAGGAATTTACTTTCAGAAATCTTGGCTACTTAATGCTTTTAATTTCTGAAAACATGTTGTATCAATAGGTAAGTGGCTTTGCTTTGAAATAATTAAAAAAATATGTTCCTTTCTTAGAGATTAAAGATACTGTCACTCAGTCTTGAGGTTGTTTTTTTTAACCGTTGATCTCCATTTACTCTATGTTTCATATCTTTTATCATAATCTGTCTGATGAGATGCATTATAGCATATTCTAGTAGGAAAACGTTTTTAATTTTAGAACTTTTTTTTTTTTATTTTAGAGACAGGTTTCTCTGTAGCTTTGAAGCCTGTCCTGAAATTTCCTCTGTAGACCATGCTGGCCTCAGACTCACAGAGGTCCACCTATCTCTGCCTCCTGAATGCTGGAATTAAAGGCGTGCATCACTACTGCCCAGTTATTTATTTAGTCATTTGTTATGTGTATGGGTGTGCACATGCCATAGCCCATAAGTGGAAGTCAAAGAACATTTTTTGGGAGTCTGATGATCTCTACTATGTGGGATCTGAGGCTCAAACTCAGGTTTAATGATGGACTTTGCTGACTGAGCCATCTCACCAGCCCTAGAATGAGATATTACTATTTGCCAAATCTTCAGAGCCTCAAAACAAGATAATTGTTAGTAAATGAGTAGGCTATTTACCAAGTTGTCTCTCACTGATTGGATCAAATGCCCTAAAGACAATTTGAAATAATTTTTAAGTTAGTTTAGATCACTTAGTAATCTGTGAGTGCCTCTAAATAAAAGAAATGTAATTCAACACAAAATTACTTTTTTACGCTAGATAAAAGAGATTGTGTAACCTTCCATTTTCATTTATTTCTCAAAAGAATTCGGGGTTGGTGTGAGCACAGCCTTTAATCGCAGCACTTGACAAACAGAGGCAGGTGGATCTCTATGAGTTTGAGGCCAGCCAGGTCTATTTAGAGAACTCCAGGACAGTCAAGGCTTCATCAAGAGACCCTGTCTCAAAATAACTATATATATGGAAAATACATGCAATATACAAATATCTATCCAAAAGTTAAATTTCACATAAGTTATCTTTTTTTAGATTTATTTTATTTATTGTGTGTACAGTATTCTCAGTATTCTGTCCGCATGTATGCCTGCAGGCCAGAAGAGAGCACCAGATTTCATTACAGATGGTTGTGAACCACCATGTGGTTGCTGGGAATTGAACTCAGGACATTTGGAAGAGCAGACAGTGCTCTTAACCACTGAGCCATCTCTCCAGCCCCTAAGTTATCTTCATTAACCTTCCAAAATTCCTGAACAAATGGTTTCCAAGCCTATTTTATGTATGAGAAAACTAGAGTGACATCATTCTGGAAGATAACATCATTATCAGGAAGTACTTACATCTGCATGGTAGAAGTACCACTTTCCCTGCCTCATGTTAGGAAAATCAGCATTTTCTTTTTACTACTAAAGGTTTTGGTTTTGAGTTGTTTTGAGTGGTGTGTTTTGGAGGGGTGGGAGAAGCAGGAAGATGGGTTTGGGGAGTTTGATTGATTTTTTTTTTTTATGGTGGTGCTGGAGATGGAACTTAGGGCTTCATGCTTGCTAGTCATACTCTACCAACTGAGCTATACTCCAAGCTGGAGCATATTCTCACATAGCCATCAGGTTGGCCTCGAACATGCCACTAGCAATGTTTTTGTTTGTTTTTTGAGACAGAATCTCTCCATTATACCTTTGGCTTTCCTGTGACTCATTATGTAGACCAGGCTGGTCTTGAACTCACAGAGGCTACCTGCCTCTGCCACCTGAATGCTGGAACCTGCCCTAAGCCACCATACCTGGCCAAAGGATGGTCTTGAACAAAGATGTGTTGAATTCTTTTTATGTTGTGTTTGTTTAATTCTGTAAAGCTGTGTTACTTTGCCTGTCTAAAACACCTGATTGGTCTAATAAAGAGTTAAACAGCCAATAGCTAGGCAGGAGAGAGGGATAGATGGGGCTGCCAGGCAGAGAATAAAGAGGAGAAATCTAGGGGAGAGAGCTAAGAGGAGGAGGGAGAAAAAGAGAAGAGGATGCCAGGGGCCAGCCACGGAATAAGAAGGAAAGAAAGATGTATAGAATAAAGAAAGGTAAAAAGCCCAGAGTCGAAATGTAGTTAAAGTGGGGTAAATTATGTTAGAAAAGCTGACTAGAAACAAGCCAAGGCATTCATAAGTAAGAATAAGTGTGTGTTTAAACCAACTACAGCTATCCCTTGAAGCATTTTCTTTATCAGAAAATTTATACTATTCAAAACTGATTTCTGATTTGTAGACAAACATGTAATCCTTATCTTTTGGCCTAAATCTTCATTATCTTCATAGTGAGCTTAACATGCATAGGTCCATAAAAAGTAGTGCTCAATCCTAATACTTATATTTGTCATAGGAATAGTGACCTGGAAAGAATCTTACAGATCATATTCCCATTTCCCAAATGGCGCAAGAAGTGTCTATAAAATACCTCTTCTTTAAAAGCTCTATAGTTCGAAACTAGATTTTCCATCCCTTGCCGTTCCTAGGATGTTTTGATCCTTGTGTGCCTGTGAACTCCCAGGTTCTAGGCCTAAGCCTATTCTTAGGATGATTTAACCAACTCAAGCCCTGGCATCCTGTATCAATGCCCATCTACTCTACTTATCCTAAATGACACAGATATGGGGCCAATAAGCTCAGGCCCAAGAGTGTTTCCTCCTCTCAAGTTTGAGATGGAGTGGGGTAAGGAAAGTATGCACTGTGCTTCAGACTGCAGTTAGGCAGAACAGGGTTCTACCCTATTCCAACACTTGGCAGCCACGTAACCCTAGGCAAAATACTTGGCTCATTATATACCTCAGAGGCTGTTGTGAGGATTAAGCGTGACAGCCCATGCTAAAACCATCATGTAGTACTTAGATGTGTTAGTGCATGCCTGTTATCCCAGCACCCAAGAGACTGAGGCAGAAGAATTGAGAGTTTCAGCCTGAGCTGTTACATACTGAGTTTCTAGACAGCTTACGCTACAAAACAAGACTCTAATTCAAACAACCAAAAGTAATAATGTAAGAGCTGTCAGACGGTGGTGGCATATGCCTTAAATCCCAGCACTCGGGAGATAGAGACAGGCAGATCTCTGTGAGTTCAAGGCCAGCCTGGTCTACAGAATGAGTTCCTGGATAGGAGCCAAAGCTACAGAGAAACCCTGTCTCAAAAAACAACAGCAATAATAATAATAATAATCTAAGAGCTGTCGTTAATTCAGTGGGAAACAGAGACTGAAAACTAGAGTTAGTCCTCAAGAAGTACCATGTTGGGGCTGGAGAAATGACTCGGCGGTAAAGAGCACTAGCTGCTCTTCCAAAGGTCCTTGAGTTTGATTCACAGCAACCACATGGTGGTTCACAACCATCTGTAATAAGTTCTGGTGTGCAGGTGTGCAGGCATACATGCAGGGAGAACACTGTATAGATAATAAATAAACCTAAAAAAAAGAACTACCATGTCTAAATAAACCAAACTTTTCAATTGATTGTGTCAAGCTGAAATCACTGAAGCATATCTAACTTCGGAAAAGGCCATTTGACCTGTATTTTCAACAGGCAGCAGCAAGTCACAGTGACAAGTCATAATGATTCTCTCAGGAGGGATGGCCTTCACATACCAAAGCTGGGAAATGGCCTTGGTCACAATAGACTGGTTGTTAGGGCTTCAGTGACCTTGAGTAAACAAACTCCTTAATTTAACTCTTATCTTCCAATAGTTACTACACCCACCCCCACCATTTTTCTCTGTAAGGACATCCCTAGAACTTAAGACCCTAGTCCAGATAACAAACCATCATGTTATTACTGTACAGATTTATTGACCTTGATCTAGAAAAGTATGAATACACCATGCTTTGATCAATTCTTCAGAGCTCAATGTTGTGAAAATTACAGTGTATATGTAAAATTAATTGAAAAAAAGCCTTGTCAATCAGTTCTTGTGTTAACTGAGTTCATTGATCTTGCCAAGGAATCCACACACAAACTGAGAAGAATAGAGCTAATCTTTTTGTCATTTAGTCTGATATTGTTTCCATTCAGTGAGGTCCCCAGAAGAATAAGCAGGACAGCATTTGATGTACTCCCCTTTATTTGATTTTGTTTTTTATTTTTATTTATTTATTTTTCTTTTTTGGTTTTTTAAGACAAGGTTTCTCTGTGTAGCCCCTGACTGTCCTGAAACTCGCTCTGTAGGAAGGCTGGACTTGAACTCAAAGATCCATGTGCCTTTCCCTCTGCTTCTTGAGTGCTAGGACTAAAGAAATGCTGCCATTTTTGTTTGAAGTATCTGAATTTCCATATGGGGTTTGTGGGTAGACTCAAGTAAAGCAGGTTTCTTAGCCATGATTGTGCCTACAGCTTCCTCTGGTTGTGTAAGATTAAATGCAAAGTCACAGTGCTTACTCAGTTATTGGGGAAGAAATAAATACCAACCACAGAGTCAGAGTCAGCCTTAAAATTCCATTTCTTATTCTGGTTCAGCTGCATCCTGGTTTAAGGCAATCAATACACACCCAAAGCAACAGGACTAGCTACTTTACTGGGCTTCAGAGACTACCTCTCCGCACAGGTCAAGTGCTTCCTATGTGTCCCTGTTCTTCCACTCTGCTGCTTTGCTACAGTTCTTAACATAGCAGGTTCACAGGCTTCCCGGGGAGAGCGAAGCCCTAGTGATTGGACAGGGAGTAATGTCAGGGCACCTTCAGGTCATTTCCTGGCGTAAGGATATCCTAGCTCCTGGTGTCTAAGTGCCCGAGTTGGGGCCAGAATTTGTTCCTGCTACTTAGACAACATCCAGGAAATATTCCTTCAGCTGTCAGAAAACCACTTTTCTGCCATCACTAACTTCGCCAACAGGAGGCGTGTGGTGGACGTGCATTCCTCCTTGTGTCAATTTTGTCGCTTGCATCTAGAGTGGCACTCAATGTGGAAGTGTTTATACTCAGGATTAGTCTTCCCAAGTCTCTTGAAGTTAAGAGGCTCTTACCTAGTAGTTTCAGGCAAGCAGCCCAAGGACAATGGGTGTGACCAAAATAGTTTCATTTTTTTCTTGCTTAGGGACTGAGTGTCCTATTCACATAGCTGGCTTTAACGACATGGCTAAAGAAAGATAGTTTCTGCTGTTAGAGCTTGTCAGGAAGCGTTGGGAAAGCTATACACATATAGACATGGGGGCACCACAGAATCATCTCTGACCATTTTAAAAATTCCAATTCCTGAACAACACTTTTGAGCTTCTAGATAAAGTGGTTTGGAAATCTGTTCTATAAGTAATTGAAACTCTGCAGTTAACTTGAACCAATATTTGAGATTCACTAATCTAAGAAACTCTCAGGTGAAATATTTCATTAGTCTTAATGTCTATGCACAGCCCTTAGAGGCACAGACAGCCAAAGGACTTGGAATCAAAACAAGAGTTTAACCCAGGTGGTTGCTCTGTGTAAATCATGCTGATATCGTCAAGAAACTTAAAGGTGCCAGGAGGTGGTGGCACATGTCTTTAATCTCAGCACTCGGGAGGCAGAGGTAAGCGGATCTCTGTGAGTTTGAGGCCAGCATGGTCTATAAGAACTAGTTCCAGGACCCTAGGGCTGTTACACAGAGAAATCCTGTCTTGAAAATCCAAAAGAAAAGAAAGGCAAGGCAAGGCAAGAAAGAGAAAGAAAGAAAGAAAGAAAGAAAGAAAGAAAGAAAGAAAGAAAGAAAGAAAGAAAGAAAGAAGAAAGAAAACTTAACGGTAGTTTAAGAGCTTAAGCCAGCCTTTTTTCCAAAAGAAGCAAGTGCCGTTCCAGGAAGATGATGAGGAATGACCAATGGAGGAAGGTAGCAATGAAGGAAGGCAGCAACTCTGTACCCTTAGGTGTTTCAAGATAATAAACTACCTTTAGAGGCATTTGCTAGTAAACACAGTAGAAATTAAGCCTTGCTTTCTAGAAAGCTGTCTGTACATAACTGGGCCCATGCCATTCCAAGTGGGCTTAGTTCCTTTCCTGGGCTTATCCAGCTATTCTGGACTAAGAATTTTTTTCTGGCCTTGCCCTGACCAATTGTGCTTAGATCAGCATCTGACCCTGGACTCTCTTAGTAATTGAGGTGACGGTCCTTAACATCACTGACCTAAGCCACAATATGTCCTCATGCTAGCTACTAGCCTCTGAGCAAGCAAGTACAGTCTGAGTCACGGCTGCAAGATTTTCAGTCATGAAAAAGCATACCAACCAGGGTTTCATTAGTCATCAAGTCAACAGACAACAGAACTCGAGCTCTTTTGGTAAGATGCAGAGGCAAGACATTGGGTAGGGGCAACTGACAAGAATTCCAGTAAGAGCTGGTTTTTTTGGAATACTAAAGACTGGGATCCAGGCCAGGAAACAAGAAGCATACTGGTGATTGTGATGAGCCCAAGGCCAGGTGGTCTTGGCAAAGGACTGTAGAGGTGAACTGAACCGTTCTTTGAGAAGCCCACTGAAATGTGTTACATTTTGCTGCATAGGCCTAACAGGAAAGAACACAGGAGCTGTCATCTCAGGACTCTCTCATAGCAGGGTTCCAGTGAGACCATTAAAGGAGCATCTTCAAACATGGATACTCACCCGGGACTGTTGTTCCTTTACTAGACATCTTTAGATTACAGTTGGACAAAGAGCTAGATGTATAAAAAAACAACTATTGAAGTCTCCTGCTGGAGAATCACCAAAAACCAAATAGAGTGTTCCACCTGACAGTAAGGCCATCCACCTCAACACCCTTTAGAACAATAATACCAAAAGAATTAATGTTTCAAAATAAATTTAGCAAAAAGAAAAAAAACATAATGTAGACTTGTACACAAAAACTATTTAGGGCAGGGCTGGGGAGATGGCTCAGTGGTTAACAGGCTGGTCTCCTAGAGGACCCGGGTTTAATTCCCAGCACCCATACGACAGGTCACAACTGTCTGTAACTCCAGTTCCAGGGAATCTGACACCCTCATACCAAATGCACATAAAATAGTTAAATAAATATTTTTAAAAACTTATGAGGGCTGTGAGATGGCTCAGTAGGCAAAGGCATTTGCTGCCAAGTCTGATGACCTGAGTTCAATCCTTGGAACCCATATGGTGGAAGGTGAGAATCAACTCCTGCACGCCATCCTGTGACCTCCACACAAATACCAGCATGCTTATACACTCACTACACACAAATAAATAAAAATATTAAAATAAATTAGATTATTCTTTCTGGGAGCAGTCAGTGATGTTGAGTATATGTTCTCAACATACCCTTGAACTCACTCTTGCTTAATTTTATTTTTTAAAGATTTATTTTGTGGGATGGAGAGATGGCTCAGAGGTTAAGAGCACTGACTGCTCTTCCAGAGGTTCTGAGTTAAGGCCCAGCAACCATATGGTGGCTCACAAGTATCTATGATGAGATCTGGTGTCCTCTTCTGGCCTGCAGCTGTACATGCAGGCAGAACACTGTATACATAATAAATAAAATCTTTAAAAAAGATTTATTTTGTGTGCATGAGTGTTTTGACTGCATGTATGTATGTGTGCCATGTGCACGCAGAGGTAAGAACAGGAGGCTGAACCGCCTGAAACTGGGGTTACAGACAGTTGTGAACCATGATGTGGACTTGGGGATCAAACCTGCCTCCTCTCTAAGAACATCAAGGACTCTTAATCACTGAGTCATCTCTCCAGCCTTCTGTTGTTGAATTCCTGTTTCTAAGTAATTGCATTATTCTGTAACTGGGTCACGGGGCCTTTGAACATAGGAGATGTGTCTTCCTGTAACATATTGTGCGTCCTTTGCACAATATGTATTTCTTAGCTTGCCTCATCCAAGAAAGGAGAGGGGGTCACAGGGACAAACATCACCTTCTCACGGTGAAATGTGGGAGATGAGTAGAATATTTTTGCGAAAGAACTAAAATTGTAAGACAGCCTACTTTTTTTTTTTGTTTTTTGAGACAGGGTTTCTCTGTAGCTTTGGAGTCTGTCCTGGAACTAGCTCTTGTAGACCAGGCTGGCCTCAAATCCACAGAGATCCGCCTGCTTCTGCCTCCCAAGTGCTGGGATTAAAGGTATGCACCACCACCACCTGGCAAGACTCGGTCTTTAACAAAACAAAACAAAACAAAAAAGCAAGCAGACAAAAAAAAAACATACTTATGACTGTCAAAAAACTCTTCGTGTGGCTAGGGATGTAGCTCAGTGGCAGAGTTCTTTATTACCAGATGCAAGGCCCTATCTTCTAGCCTCAGCACTCCAAACAACAACGACCAAAAAGTCTTCCTAGAAGAAAGCAAGACATAAAGGCATGTGATAATCTATACAAAGTTTATTTTGATATCAGTTTGTATGGAAACAAGCAGGTGTCAGCATTATGCAGGCACAGAAAAAAAGGGAAAGAAAAACTCCAATGCTAATTCTCTTGTATTTACACTATTTGGTTTCAACAAGGACAGGAAGCTTTACTGTTAGATTCCTGTGGGAACTCCAGTTTCTGCACCTTGCCTTGCTGCCTCTCAGCATCACGATACAAGAGGGATTTCTGAGCCTTCAGTCGACAAGCCAGGCACATGAAAATTGACTCCACGTTCTGACTTTCTTTGGGGTCCTTGGCTGATGTCTCAAACAAGAGCATGTTGTGGGCGTCAGCAAATTTCAGGGCTAAGTTGGAGGGTACCTGGATCTGTTCCCTCAAGTCACACTTGTTACCCACAAGCACCTTTGGGACTAGTGGGGGCACAGCATGCCCATTGCATTCTTGGATCCACATTTTTAAGTTGGTGAAGGAGGTCATCTTTGTGACGTCATAGACAAAGACCACGGCATGCACGTTGCGGTAGTAGTGCTCCACCATGCTTTTACGGAAGCGTTCCTGTCCTGCTGTGTCCCACACCTGAACCTGCAACAAAAACCCACATGTGAAGTTGGAAAAGGAAACAAACAGATGAGAAAAAGCATAGTCTTAAAGCATTAGAAAATGAGGTAACAAGTCCTGTTACAGCAATAAGTCCATGACAGATCAGCTGAATGGACCTATCAAAGCTCAGAGAGAAGTTTTAGAGTCTGTTAAGTTTTCTTCTTAAAATTGATGCATGAAGCCGGGTGGTGGTGGCACACGCCTTTAATCCCATCACTTAGGAGGCAGAGGCAACATAGTCTAAAGAGGGAGTTCCAGAACAGCCAAGGCTACACAGACAAACGCTGTCTTGAGAAACAAGAGAGAGAGACAGAGAGACAGAGAGAGAGAGAGAGACAGAGAGAGAGAGAGAGAGAGAGAGAGAGAAAGGAAAAAAGAAATTGAAGAATGAAAATACAAAGTTGAAAAATGTAAAGGATTGTAGTTTTAAGAGTACACAAGACTGGAGAGCTGGCCCAGTGGTTAATAACACTTGTTGCAGAAGACCCAGATTTGATTCCCAGCATTCATAAGTTAACTCACAACTGCCTCTAGCTACAGTCCCAAAGGACTGGATGCCCTCTTCTGACCTTGGCTAGTACCGGGCATACACGTAATGCACTTTACATACATGCAAAGAAAACACTCATGCACACAAAACAATGAATCTTTTTTAAATTAATAGAAGTAGTTCACAAATTGGTCAAGTTTCCTTGAGGACAATGTGACAATTTTATCAAGAATCTTAAAAATGTTCACAACTCTTAAGACCTGTAATCCTACTCTCAGCAATCTATTCTATAGACATTGAAGAGATGCTCTCAAATTGTATGAAAATATCTTGTTCACAATGTTATTTTTACTGAAGGAAAAAATGTTCACTACGAGAAGAATAGCACACACACACAGAGAGAGAGAGAGAGAGAGAGAGAGAGAGAGAGAGAGAGAGAGATACACTAAAAGTCATATTTGCGCCAATTCACAGCTGCAATTCCAGCACTCAAGGACAAGGCAAAACGCTTACTGTGAGTTCAAGACCAACCTGGGCTACATGAAAAAAAAGAAAAAAAAAAAAACCTTGTCTTAAAAGACCAGAGAGAGGATATGATTGTTTACATAAGTGATCCCAAGAATTCTACCAAGGAACTTCTACAACTCATAAACACTTTCAGCAAAAATCAGTAGTCCTCCTGTACACAGATGATAAAAGGACTGGGGAAGAAATCAGAGAATCAATATCCTTCACAGGAGCCACAAATAGCATAAAATATCTCGGAGTAACTCTAACAAAACAAGTGGAAGACTTGTATGACAAGAACTTTAAATCTTTGAAGAAAGAAATTGAAGAAGACACCAGAAAGTGGAAAGATCTCCCATGCTCTTGGGTAGGCAAAATTAACATAGCAAAAATGGCAGTCTTACCAAAAGCAATCTACAGATTCAACGCGATGCCCAGCAAAATTCTTCAAAGACCTCGAAAGAATGGTACTCAACTTCAGTTAGAAAAACAAAAAAACCCAGGATAGTCAAAACAATCCTGTACAACAAAAGAATTTCTGGAGGCATCACAATCCCTGACTTCAAACTCTACTACAGAGCTACAGTACTGAAAACAGCCTGGTATTGGCATAAGGACAGGAGGACCAATGGGACCGAATAGAAGACCCAGATATCAATCCACACATCTTCAAACACCTGCTTTTTGATAAAGAAGCAAAAAAATCAAATGGAAAAAAAGAAAGCATATTTAACAAGTGGTGCTGGCATAACTGGATAGCAACATGTAGAAAAATAAAAATAGACCCATATCTGTCACCATGCACAAAACTCAAGTCCAAATGAATCAAAGACCTCAACATAAAGCCAGCCACACTGAACCTTATGGAAGAGAAAGTGGGAAGTACACTTGAATGTATTGGCACAGGATACTGCTTCCTAAATATAACCACAGCAGCACAGACACTGAGAGCAACAATTAATAAACGGGACCTCCTGAAACTGAGAAGCTTCTGTAAAGCAAAGGACATGGTCAACAAGACAAAACAACAGCCTACAGAATGGGAAAAGATCTTCACTAACCCCACATCAGACAGAGGTCTGATCTCCAAAATATACAAAGAACTCAAGAAATTGGACACCAAAAGATCACATAATACAATAAAAAGATGGAGTACAGACCTAAACAGAGAACTCTCAACAGAGGAATCTAAAATGACTGAAAGACACTTAAGGAAATGTTCAACATCCTTAGTCATCAGACAAATGCAAAACGAAACAACTCTGAGATTCCATCTTACACCTGAAAGAATGGCCAAGATCAAAAACACTGATGACAACTTATGCTGGAGAGATTGTGGGGAAAAGGGAACACTGCTGCATTGCTGGTGGGAGTGCAAGCTGGTACAGCCCCTTTGGATGTCAGTGTGGCGATTTCTCAGAAAATTAGAAAACAACCTTCCTCAAGACCCAGTAATACCACTTTTGGGTATATATCCAAAGGATGCTCAATCATTCCACAAGGACATGTGCTCAACTATGTTCATAGCAGCTTTGTTTGTCATAGCCAGAACCTGGAAACAACCTAAATGTCCCTCAATTGAAGAATGGATAAGGAAAATGTGGTACATTTACACAATGGAGTACTACACCGCAGAAAAAATAATGACAGCTTGAATTTTGCAGGCAAATAGATGGAGCTAGAAAACATTATTTTGAGTGAGTAACCCAGACACAGAAAGACAATTATCACATGTACTCACTCATAGGTGGTTTTTAAACATAAAGCAAGGAAAGCCATCCTGCAAACCACAATCCCAGGGAACTTAGACAACAATGTGGACACTAAGACAGACTTACATAGATCTAATCTACATGGGAAGTAGAAAGTAGAAAAAGACAAGATCTCCTGAGTAAATTGGGAGCATAGGGATTTTGGGGGAGGATTGAAGGGGGAAGCGGAGAGGCAGGGAGGGGAGCAGAGAAAAATGTAGAGCTCAATAAATATCAGTGAAATAGAATAAAAATCAAATAAAAGACCAGAGAGAGAAAGTGAGAAAGAGAAAGAACATATAATATTTTTCAGGGCTGGTATGTTCAATTTTTAACTGGCCCCAGATGTTTTTTTCGTATAATATAATCTCAATTTTAAAAAACATTAAACACAAACGTTTGTAGGAAAATCTAGAATTGTATATACCAGAACATTAACGACTATTTGAATATAGGTAATATTTATTATGTTTGTTCATTTTCCTTGCCCTAATTTTATGGTTTAAAATACATATTGCTTTATAGTGTTGTTGTTGTCATTTTTGTTTGAGACAAGGTCTTAACATATATATATATATATCAAGCCGGCCTGAAACTAGTGATCCTTCTGCCTCACCTTCCTGAGCTCTGGGTTATAGGCATGTACCTTCTTACCTAGCTTGTATTACAAGATTAGAAAATCTAAGACGAATCAGGCCATATTAGGCTCCATAGCAAGAGGCCAGCCTGGACTAAATAAGAGCCTGCTTTATTGCCATCAGAAAAGCAAAACTAGTGTTATAAATCTCACCATTTTAGAGAGAAGGGAGAAGGGGAATGGGACGGGGGGGAGGGAGGAAGGATGGATATGGGAGCAGGGAAGTATATATCTCAACTAAGGGAGCCATTTTAGGGTTTGCAAGAGACTTGATTCTGGAGGGGTTCCCAGGCCCAAGGAGAGGTCCCCAGATTGTTCCCTGGGCTGCAGAGGAGAGGGTGCCTGAACTGGCCTTGGCCCATAACCATACTGATGAATATTTTGCATATCACCATAGAACCTTCATCTGGCGATGGATGGAGATAGAGACAGAGACACACATTGGAACACTGGACTTAACTCCCTAGGTCCAAATGAGGAGCAGAAGAAGGGAGAATATGAACAAGGAAGTCAGGACTGCGAGGGGTGCGTTCACCCACTGATACAAGGGGACTGATCTAATGAGAGCTCACCAAGGCCAGCTGGACTGGGACTGAACGAGCATGTGATCAAACCAAATTCTCTGAATGTGGCTGACATGGGGACTGACTGAGAAGCCATTGACAATGGCACTGGGTCTTGTTTTGTCTGCGTGTACTGGCTTTTTGGGATCCTAGTCTGTTTGGATGCTCACCTTCCTAGACCTGGAGGGAGGGGGGAGGACCTTGACTTTCCCACAGGGCAGGAAACCCTGACTGCTCTTAGGACTGGAGAGGGAGGAGGAGAGGGAGTGGGAGGAGTGGGAGGGTATTGGGAGGAGGGGAGGAAGTGGAAATTTTTATAAATAAATAAACAAGTAAATTTTAAAAAAATAAAATAAAATAAATGAGATAACAAGATAGATAGATAGATAGATAGATAGATAGATAGATAGATAGATAGATAGATAGATAGATAAATCTCACCATTGCCGGGTGGTACCGGTATACACCTTTAATCCCAGCACTGAGGGTGCGAATAGAGACAGGCAGATCTCTGTGAGTTCAAGGCCAGTCTGGTCTGCAAAGTGAGTTCTGGGCAGCCAGGGAAGACAGAGAAACCCTGTCTAGAAAAACCAAACCAAACCAAACAAACAAACAAAATACCTTGCCATCTAGCTTATTTGTCTGTTTAAATGAGATCTAATTATGTAGCCAAGGCTGACTTCAAATTCATGATCCTCCTGTCTCACTCACTCTGGTGCTAGAATTACATGTTTGAGCCACCATGCCTCCTTTTCATTTTATTTTTAAATTTACGTCTTTGTTATGTAAAAGTTAATTTAATTCACTCTATTTTTCTTCTGCATCTTGGCTTTTGGGATAAAGGCCAAATTATGAAGAGAAAAATCTGGTATCAGTAACATATGCACAGACATAATTCCCAGGGAACACTCTGGAAGTCAACATATATCCAAGCCCAGTTTTATTTTCTGTGATATATTCAGGGTCTGGGACAAGAAATATTCATGCTCAGAATGCTGATCTCAAGAGCCTATAACATTCTCAGTTATAAAGCCAAATTTTGTTATGGCCTCTTGCTTGACTACTTTGACTGTTCAAATGAAGTCTCTCCTCTTCATTTGGAACTAGCCGTCTGTGAGTATAATCTGTGGAATATAGTTGAATCTCTTTACAGAGTGAAGATCTTCTAACACCATAATTCCAGACATCAGTTTCCATTGTCCTGGCTTTGCTTCATTAACCTCTAGGATCTTTTAGTGGAGCTCACTTCTCACCTGGCCTGGCCTCAGTCTTTCTATCTCAGTCTTCTAGTGTTGGGGTTGCCGAATATTTACCATCAGCTTCCATTTGGATTCATATGAAGCTTGGTCCGGCTCTCCTCTCCCTGTTTATGGACTGCAGCAGTCATTTGGTTCCTGAATGTCTCCACTTCATTGCTCCCTAAATGCTGCTGTCACACTAGCTACCTACATCCCCTGCTTTTATCTGTATTTCATCTTCATTTTTAGGAAATTATGATAGCCTTACACTGCATGTGCTGTCAAATGGAAATATTTCAGTCTATCTTAATTTGACCTATTCCTCCCTAGGTTCAAGATGCTTGGCCACATCTTTCTCTGTGACTGTACCCACTAGTCCATCCTTCCACAGTAGATCCTGATCTCAATCTCACCCATTCTTGAAGATTCAGCTTGTGCTTCTACCTTCATTCTCAAATCTTGTTTTAGGGGAGGAGGGCTTTTTTTGAGACAGGGTCTCTCAATTTAATCCTGACTGTCCTGGAACTCCCTCTGTAGACCAGGCTGACCTTGAACTCACAGAGATCCACCTGCCTCTGCATCCCAAATGCTGGGCATTAAAGGCATGAGTCACCATGCTTTATTCAAATCTTCATTTTTTTAATTTGAAAGATACATTATTTTATTATTTCTATTTTATATGTATGGATGTTTTACCTGCATCTGTGCCTATGCACCACATGCATGCAGTCCCTAAAGAGACCAGAAGAGAACAGCAGATCCCCCTGGAACTGGAATTACAGATGGTTCAAACACCTCCCACATTCCCACCTGTATTCCTGCAGGTATTTCCAGATGAGAATGGAACCCCAGACCTCCGGAAGAGCAGCCAGCCAATGCTCTTAAGTCCCCCCCCCCCCCCGCCTGCAAATCTCTTATAACTTCTCTCCAATTCTCTCTTCGTAGGAATTCCGACTGCCTTGGGGTCTGCATCATTCCATTTAGAATACATGTGTGTCTTCTTTGTTCCGTTAGAGCTGCCGGTCTCTAGCTGACTAAACTGTAGGCAGTCTTTGTCAGCTTTGAGGTGGTGGTGATGAACAGCAATATTGCCCTGAGCCCCTAAAACAGCCAGCAGTAGGACAGCTCAGGTATCTGCCGGATCATTTTAGAGAAAGCATCCTACTTTGGTTATACACAGAAGCAAAAAGGCTCTGTAAGCAGAGACAAAAAAAAATGATTTTATTCCCTCTACCTCTCTGGTGCTCTGAGCAGGAAGGAAGAGAGGCAGATGGGGAGAAGGATGGAGGTCAGGGGGAAAAAACAGGCCCTAGTACAGGAATATCATTCCCACTTGGCTCCTGCTCTCCACTTCCCACCCCCACTCTCCAGTAGTCTTAACTCTCGCCTCTGAGTGAAGCTGAATCCCTGTCGGCCCTCAGGCATGTGGCAGATGCTTTAACACCATGAGCTCAGGATTCTAAAAATACCTGCAGGAACATGGGTGGGAATGTGTGAGGTATTTGAACTGAGTAAGGTTGGCTGTTTGGCTTTTCCTTGGCTTCCTAATTGTGTACAACCACCCAAGTTGCCAGAACTGTAGGGAGAGCCCCTCTGTTGGAGCTCTCCTCTGCCTTCCTGAAGCTACAAAGAAAGCCTTAAAGCTTTCATGTCGACGTTTGGGAGTTCAGGGGCAGTTACTGTTCTAATTTCAGCTCTATATAAACCACATCCAAAGTTTTTGCACCCCTGCCTGTGATGAAACATAAACCTGGAAGCAGGCTACTCCCAGCAGAAAACAGAAGAACTAGCAGGTATGGCCTCAAAGTCTCTAAAAGGGAAATACATCAGTCAGGCTCACTGGATGCATGGAATGGGTTCTGTGTCTGGGGATGCAGTTTTCCTGTCCTCAGCATCCTTACTGTCCTTTCATTCTTGCTAGGGAATGAAAGAAGATACTTCTCCTCCTATTTTTTTTTCTCTTTTTTTGTTTTTCAAGACAGGATTTCTCTGTAGCTTTGGAGCCTATCCTACAAGATCCTACCAGCTCTTGTAGACCAGGCGGGCCTCGAACCCACAGAGATCCGCTGCCTCTGCCTCCTGAGTGCTGGGATTAAAGGCATGCGCCACCACCGCCCGGCCGCCCTCCTCTTTCTTTTCTTCCCAGTGGACATGGTTGAGGACTGCCCCTTAGCTACTCATGCCTGGGATGTTCATCACTCTCAGAGGGCCAGTAGGGTACAGTGGAGTCAAACCAACTGGAATACAAATCTCTCCCCAAATCTCATGCTAGTTGTGTGTCCTTTCTCTACTTCAGCATCCTCATCTGGTATGTCTTGGTGACATTTCTTGGACATACATGACCTGCCTAATATAGATTCCAGAATTCACCAGATGCTCACATTATGGGTGATCAAATGCCCTTTGTAAAACAGTGTACTGTTTACATATTACCCTGCCCACACCTCTTTCTACATTTTTTTGTTTGTTTTTCAAGACAGGGTTTCTCTGTGTAGCAGCTCTGGCTGTCCTGGAACTCACTTTGTAGACCAAGCTGGCCTCGAACTCACTGAGATCCACCTGCCTCTACCTCCTGAGTGCTGGGATTAATGGCATTCACCACCACTCCTGGCCTTTCTACATGTTTTAAAGTATCTCTTCTTATAATATTTGATAGGATGCAAATGATCAAAAATACTTGATCTAATGTATTGTTTAGGGAATAAGAAAAAAGTCTGTGTATGTTTAGGTAGATTCATATGTGTGCATGTGCATACACATACATGTACACACACACAACAGAGAGAGAGAGAGAGAGAGAGAGAGAGAGAGAGAGAGAGAGAGAGAAAGAGAAAGAGAGAGAGAGAAGATCTCATCTAGATCAGGCTGGCCTGTCTTAAACTTATGTAGCCAAATACAAGATGACCTTGTAGTTTTCATTTTTCTATTTCTATTCCCTGAGTGCTAGGATTTCAGGTATACCTCACTGGGCCAGGATTATGTGTCACTGGAATTGAACTCAGGGCCTCATACTTGCTAGGCCAGCACTTTACTAGCAGAGCTATACCCCCAGTCCCTGCTTATTTCTCTAAACATTTTCTTTTCAGTTAGTTGGAACCCTTGAGTGCAGAGGGCCAACTGTACACAGTGAGTACAGCTGGAAAGACAGCACTCTGGCTTCTATTCAGTAGCTGAGTAAATGAAGCCGTAATTTCCTTGTCTCTATAGTGGGAACTTGGGCTTCTCTGTGACTGCTAAGATGATCCAATGAAATAATAAATGAGAAGAAGTTTTTGTAAGATGTGAAGTGCTCAATGAATATTAGTTGTTATCATTGCCTCAGAGAGCACATCAACCTTTAGTACTGTGCCTTGGGTCTACTGGTTCTCATTCTGGAAAGCTTGGCTCTAGAAGCTGAAACAGGGCAAAGGCAGTTAGTGGGAAGAGGCAGGGAGAAAGGTGCATTATCTTACCATGAGTATCTTGGATAGGTCCAGATTAATGGGGTGATGGGCAAAAGGCTGAGGGGCATGGGGTGGAGAGCTGCCACATCCTGCCTTGAATGAGCTTCAGCAAGCCCTCCATCCCCTACATATACTCTTAACTGACCTAGGTTTTTTTTTATCTAGTAGACATATCTGGCATCATTTTATAGATGAGCTATGAATGTTTTTTTGTTAAAGGTCAATTGCAGAAGGCAAATGTGCAAATAAAAAGAGAGAGAGAGAGACAGAAAGAAAGAAAGAAAGAAAGAAAGAAAGAAAGAAAGAAAGAAAGGAAAGAAGGAAAGAAAGAAAGATTGATTTACAACCTTTAGATACTCCCATGGATGACTCGGAAAGTTTAAAAGAAATCTTTTGTTTGTTTGTTTTTTGAGAAAGGGTTTCTGTGTATAGCCCTGGCTATCCTGGAAGTAGCCCTATAGACCAGGTTGTCCTAAAACTCACAGAGATCTACCTGCCTCTGCCTCATGAGTGTTGGGATTAAAGGTGTGTGCCACTACCACTCAATTAAAAGACATCTTATTTATTAGCTGGACTGTTCCATATGTATCATATGTATCTAAGAAACATGTATACACAAAGATGACACACAAAGCAATGAAAAGGACAGAGACAGACCGATAGACAGGCACCCATGCACACATGCACCCACACTGGGGAAGGGAAAAAAGTAAAGGGGGAAGAGAAGGAGGAGAAGAGGGAGGGAGAGGAAGAGAAAGGGGAAGGCAACAAGGGACACACACAGTGATGTATAGTTAACCGTTAAGCTATCTGGCAGAAGATGGAAACTTAGAAGTCCCCACAGAAAACATGACGTCATTCTGACCGTAGGCAACTTGTAAGGAACACTGAGCTCAGCCTCCTTGCGCTTAGTAATGTAGCACAGGAAGGTGTTTTCCCCAGGGATCAGCAGAGGGGAGAACCCTGCATCTGGGCCATGCCTGTCTGTAGCCATGGCTGACCTGCTGCTGTAGTGCTCAGCGTATAGGAGTGCCCAAGCTAGACAGAAGGGCCACTTTCTGTAAATGTTACCAAGAATGGTTCAGCAAAGCCTAAACCCTCCCAGCCCTATTTATTGGTTTCTGATGCTTTTAGCCCGAGACAGATGCAAAATGGTTTAGCTAAACTTGTAGGTGACACATACATAATGCATAATTATTAAGTTATTAAGAAAAAATGGATTCAATGCAATGCCCATAAAAGTTATTAAGAAAAGCTCCTCCCTTCCTTTGGGAGTTGGAATATGACTCCATCTTTCCTAGATTGACCAGGAAAAGCAGCTAGCTTTCCTTTGTTGGGTCCCTCCATGTTGTTCTCACAAATAACCTTCTGGGTTAAATGGACTTAAGACTTATGTACTCTTCTAAGCCCGGCAATGGGAAATCCAGAAAGAGTGACGAAAAAGGGATTAGGCTTGATCTTATTTGATCTAAGGTAAGTCACTTTCCCACTCTGAGTTCCAGTTCCCTACCTCTAAAATGAGGACTTTGGATTTGAGACTTTTTTCTAAGGTCTTTTCTAGCTCTGAACACCTGTAGTACTCATGCCCAAAGTGAGACAGCCAAAGTGTGAAGAGCAAACTCCAAGCGCTCTCTTGAGTGTCTTAAGTGCAAGCAAAAGAGATTTCTTGCTTGAATTTTATTTTTTATTTATTTAGTGGTGCTGGGGCTATAAGCCAAAACCTCACATAGCCTAAACACATATTCTACCAGTGAACTATGCCCCCAAACCTGAAGGAGACAACTTGAAGGCTCTTGGAACCTTGGGTCACAGCCTTGGGTTCCTTGCCTATACTCAGTAAGACTGACTGCTTGGTAGTCTAGCATCACTCCCAATGTAGGGCGCTTGATAGTACCTTCGAAAGTAGAGCTCAGTGTAAAGAACATGGGCTCTGGATCTCAGTTGAAACACTAACAACCGCGGACACTGGTGGGACAGGCCTTTACTTTAATCCCCAGCACTCGGGAGGCAGAGGCAGGCCCATCATTGTGAGTTCAAGGCCACCCTGATCTATAGAGCTAGTTTCAGGACAGCTAGGGATATTACACAGAGAAACCCTGTCTTGAAAAACCAATAAAATATTTTTAAAAAGAAGTAAAAAGCCTAGCAATCACAAAAGATCTCTGTGCCTGTGGGCAAGCTATTTCATCTCTCTCAAAATTGGTCTCCTTCTTTGTCAAAGGGGAACGATAAAAATCCCAATTCTAGGCTGGCAAGATGGTTCAGCACTTGACACCCAGCCTAATGTCCTGACTTTGATTCCTGAAACTCACAAGGTGGAAAGAGAACAGATTCCATGAGTTATCCTCTGACCTTCACATGTGCACTGTGAAATACATATGACTTCACACGCACACAAACACACACGTACGTGTGCATGCACAAATGTTCACACATACTGCATGTATATCTTTTTTAATTAAAAGTATTTTAAAATCTTAATTCCTAGGGCTGCCGTATCAAGTAAGACATAAAATGACTAGCTTGGACTTTGTTTAGTCAATAAACAGAAGGTTTTTTGTTTAGTTTAGATTTATTTTTATTATTTGTAGTTATGTGTAGGTATGTGCACATGAATGAATGTGTCTGCAGAGGTCAGAGGCATCAGGTATCTCTAGAGCTGGAATTACAGAGTCCTCTGAAAGAGCAATATGTACTTTTAACCACTGCGCTACCTCTCCGGCTCCAATAAATAGAAGTTTTCAACTATTATTCCCTAATTATTGGAGGCATTTCTTTTGAATTTTATTTTAGATTTATTGTGTGTGTATGAAGGGTTTTTTTGGTGAACATGTAGGTGCTCCATTCCCTGAAACTACAGTTATGGATGGTTATGAGTAACTTGTGGGTGCTGAGAATTGAACCCAGGTCCTCGAGCATTTGTTATTGCAGAGGGCCTTTGTTCAAGGGCTATTAACCTCTGAGCTACCTCTCTAGCCGCCATGGGGGGGTCTCTTGAGTATGTGTTAACCAGGAAACGTTGGATTGTAAAAGGTATGAGTTACAAGAGGAGACATGGTAATTGGGGGAAAGGAATGGGGCTTCCAAGCCGGGCGGTGGTGACACACACCTTTAATCCAGCACTCGGGAGACAGAGGTAGGCGGGTCTCTGTAAATTCGAGGCCAGCCTGGTCTACAGGCTGGTCTCCAAAGCCACAGAGAAACCCTGTCTCAAAAAATAAAAAGAAAAAGAAAGAAAGAAAGAAAGAAAGAAAGAAAGAAAGAAAGAAAGAAAGAAATAGGGCTTCAGACTCCTAAGGATAGCCCTGATACGGAAGATGTGGTTATGAATATGGCAAATCAGGCATCCCCAGCAGAGGTTGTCATGTGTGCCACCCCTGAGACACAAGGGAGCAAGCCTGGGAGAGGTCATGCCCTATTCCAGAACTGAGAAAAGCCATTCCCCCTCCTGGGCTTCTACTTTATAATCTGACAGCCTACTCTTGCTGGCTGAACTCTAGGGCTGCCTCAGCCTACCCCACTGTACCTTTGTCTCTCCCCCTGTTTTGGCACTTGTTCCTTGCGAGCAGTCAAAGTATGAGGCACAATCTACTTCTTTCTTGATCTCCTGCCAGGTGCCATGCTCTGCCGTCTTCCAGACACACTAGTCTCTCATCGGCCTGCTTAGACCTTCATGTTTCAACTGCTTACAAGGGAGCAGTTTCAGCATCTCCCAGGTACCACACTCCCCTGATGGTCCTTGGTGAATTTGTCCTCAAAGGCTCCTCCTTAAACTGTGGTATAAGGCTTTGTCCTCTTGAAAATATCACCTTCCCCCAAAAGCCCGTATTAAGCACTTATCTGCACATGGTGTTGTGCTGATCTCTGTTTCTAGTGAGTCACACTGTCACGGGCTCTGTCCTCTGGGAAAAAAGGTCTGGAATATTTGGCAGAGACTCTGAGACCCAGTTGGTTAAATACAGGGGTGACAGTAGAGGAGGAATGGTTTAAAACACTCCCCAAGGCCATTTGGGTAATGACTTCATCCACTATTCACCTCCCACCCCTCATTTCTCCTCCCCAACCCTCCCCCCTTATCTTCCTTTTCCCCTGGATCCCCACATACTTTCTTTCTCCCACCACTCATATTCCAGATGACTTTAGCATCCTCCCCTGACCTGTAAGCCCAGGGAACCCTTTAGCTCCTCGTAACACTTGATTTTAAATAAGCACTAACATTAATCATGAATGATTTTGAAGGTGTTGCAAAATGCATCCATTGGTTTATTTCTACTTTGGCAAAAAAAAAAAAGCAAACAAACCATGTCTTAGATTTTCCAGCGTCTGGTAGGCATATATTAGAGAAACTAGACACCATAGAGAAGGAAGCCCTGACTTGTGCGAACATTCAACATGAGAGTCCTTGAAAAAGAAAGCGACAGACACCTGCATTGACTTTAAAAGGGCATGAAGCAATCCCTGTTTCCTCAGAAGTGGAAGAAGCAAAAAAGACCACAAGTTCAAAAGAATGTACTATCTCCCCGACCCAGAGGCTTACTCTTCCTTATCTCCTACCAGTCTTTCTGAAGTGCAGTGTCTTGGCTTGTTTTCTGAGGCCATTTTAAAATGTAATCATTTTAATCACCAAGAAAGCTTGCACAATTTGGGATGTTTCATCAGCCCCTCCAGTTCCCCGGTTCTTTCCACTTCACTTAGAAGACAGGACAGGACATGTGGCTACTTCAGTCGGTTTTTGCAGCAAGAAGTTTGCCTTCCCCTTTGGCCCTACCTGGGGTCCAACTACAGGCATAAGCAAAGGCCAGCTATGAGTCTAGAGGAATTGGTCTTTAGTATCCCTGGTGCCTTCTAAGCAGATTTCCATGACACACAAAGCTGCCCTTGCCATATCCTGCTTCCTGCCACTCCCTCCCTGCACTTGACACATTCCTGTCTTACTGAGTTTCTCCTTTTACTGCACGAAATGAATGTACAAAATATTTTGACTTGACCTACTTAATAAACTATGGGGAGAGGGTCAAGGCACTTCCCCTGCCCCTTCAATAAGTTGTGCTACATTTTCCCAATGGGCCTTCTGAAGACAATGCCAGCAGAATGAGCAATGTGCACTTCGTTCACTAGGTTCCCCAAAGCAAGCAAAGAAACAAGTATTTGAGAGGGACTGCCTCCAAAAAGAACAAGTTTTGGGGATGCTGAAGGCTCAGCGGTTGACTGTCAATCTTTAAAAGGGCTCATGGCTTTGTGACACAACCATTTCTCCACCCCCATTCCAACTCAGCCCCAATCTTAAGAGTAAACTATAATTTAAAATAAAGCAGTTTTCATGCTCCATGAATTCCCAGCCTTCTTAATGTCACAGGGCTTAGCCAAGATGTTTTTTGCAGCCTATTGGCACCCAAGAGGTAGAAAAGACCTCAAGATGTATAAAGTGCTTTGGGATCCATCCCACAAGACATCCCAGAAATGTTTCAGGCCTTCCTGTGCTCAGGGGTGTCTCTCCCACTCAGGGTTGAGGACAATTTCAAACCGGCTTTTCCAGGCAGGAGCTGTAAGGCCAGGGCAAGGGGTAAAAATGCAACCACTCTGTCTTCCCAGGAAAATTGGGTTAGGTGGAAACGGAACCCCTGAAAGAAGCTAAAAGGGGTGAGGATGCCACCAGGGTCTTGAGCTCGGCAGGTGGCGACACAGCCAAAGCTAGACATTTGTTATCACTAGAGCTTTACCTCAGGCGAAACCCCCTCCCAGGTCCCTCCCTTCCCGGACCTGACCAGCTGGATCACCTTGATCTTCTCGCCCTCGATTTCCACGGTCTTCTCCCTGAAGTCCACACCGATAGTGGCCTCAGTCTTGTCTGGGAAAGTACCCCCGCAGAAGCGGAAAGTCAGGCAGGTCTTGCCCACGTTGGAGTCCCCAATCACGATGATTTTGAAGATACGAATCTGTACATACTGGTCCATCGATGAGTCGAGCTCCAGGGATGCCAAGCCAGCAGCTGAAGCGGGCTGTAGGCTCCCATGGCCCAAGATGGGCTGCGCCATCTCCCCGGGACAGGACCGGGGTCCCAACCCCAGTCGAGGGCTCCACACAAAGAAAGCGGCCACGTTAGTGCGCTCAAAGCGAGAGAGCTTTGTGCGTGCGTGTGTGTGTGTGTGTATGTGTGTGTGTGTGAACGCGCGCGCGCGCGCGCGTCTGAAGTGTGTGTCCGCCTGTGTGTGCGTGCACCGGCAATGTGTGTGTGTGTGTGCGCGCGCTTGAAGGGGGTGCTCTCACCCTAAGCACCCCTCCTCCTTCCCCAGTGCACCCTCCTTGCAGCTCTAAGGCACAGACACAAAAGCTTGCAAGAGAAGAAACGGAGAACCTGCCGGCCTTGAGCCCCCTTCTTCTGCCGGTGTGTGAGCTCCAAGACTGCAGGCTCAGGCTGTGCCGCGCCTTCGCCTAGACCCTCCCCTATCTGGACCCCAGGGACACACTGGAGGGAGAAAGCCTAAGCAGAACGGGGAAGAGCTGAGGAGGGTCACACACGCCACCCCAGAATAGCCTTGCCTTTTTGTCCCTAGTTCCGTGGTGGGGTTCAGGCTTCCCACCCCCTCTTAAGTTAGAGCGCAGAGGGTGAGTGGACAGTGAGCACAACTGGGGAGGACAAAGAGAGTTGTACCCTAAGGCATCACTGGAGAGCTTCGGGTGCGGTGCAGCACTAGGAGATGGGGGATCTGAGGTACCTCCTTCAGCTCCACAGCAGCTGACAACTGTGCCGCCGTGGTTCCCTGCCTTCCGCAAGTCTTAGGATAAAGAGGTGTTCGGTCTGATTGAGGGAGCAGGTGTACTTTAGGGCCTAAGGAATTGGGGAGGGCGCTGACAGGACACTGGTACACGCAGTGGCTTATGGAGGGCACCCATGCAGCTGAAAGGAGGCAGACACGGGGCACGAGTGTGAGTGTGTAGGGGGTGTTACAGTTTCTGTCAAAGACTTGCCAGATGTAGGGGGCGCGTACCAGGCGCCAACCTCCCCTCATCACACCACGAGCACCCACCCTCTGAATGTTCAAGAGGGCGGCTCCCATTGGTTGCTACAGTCGGTTGTGTTTGTCTGGCCAATGGGGAAGGCCCGCCGCGGGAGAGGGCCATACAGAGGGCAGGAGAGGGGGGAAACTAATGGGGACAGCTCCAGCAAAGGGGGACTTTGTTTCTGTAGCTAACCATTCCAGGTCAAGATGAAGGCACATAAGACATGACATAAACCCCAGAATTTCTGACACCCTGAGCCTTCATAGAGTCATAAGTTGTCCCAGAATAGCGGAGTTTCAAAGGGAATTGAGAATCCCAAGGAGGGTTCACCCACCCCCTGAAAGTGAATGTAGAACAGAGTGGTTGGGTCTAATTTGCCAGAAGCCTAGATTATGCTTGGAAGATGATAAATGAATACAACTTTTTTACGATGTCAGAGGGCAGCTTCCCAAGGCTTACGAACCATCACACAGCTTGATCACGACCCATATTCCTTCTCCCAAAAGTGACTTTCAGGTTCAGAATTTGTATGAAATCAACTTAGGTACAATTTGCATATAATAAAAAGCACCCATTTTGTTTGTTTTAGGAATTTTCTCATATCCCTCATATTTCATAGACTAAGGTAGCACTAACATATGCCATTAGCATCCACATGTGAGATATTGCTAAAGTCATCAAAGTCAGGGGTTCCAACAGCACACATGAGCTGCCATTTTGTATATGAAGCTGATCGACAAGGAAGAGTCAATGTGATTAAATCCATTTCCACTAAGAAAAAAAAATTCAGTACCTCAGTGATGTGTGTGTAAGCATATTGGAATGTGAATGCTTAGCCAAGTTCAAGTTATTCAAAGCACAGCATTCTACTTAATCTTATTCTTGAGTTAGGACATGTATTTATAGCCCTTTATCATACATGTGGGTCACCCATTTCTAAAACCCTTGATTATACTAGTCAACATAAAGCCATCCAGAGAAGGAGTTACTTAATCCAAGACCATCCTTATGTACTCCAACAATCATCATGGCACAGTACTTTTGTGTTTTAATTGACTGTTTTCTACATAATAGAAATTATTATTTGATTATTTCTTGTTGAAAAAAAAAAAGCCCTGATGCCTCAAGTGATCCATACCCTTAGAAGAGTAGCTGTAATGATATAATAGGAGGGCTAGCCCAGTTGATACGGGGCTTGTCCCAGGGAGGAAGAGGCAAGAGAATCAGAAGTTTAAGGTTATCCTTGGCTATATAGTGAATTTGAAGCCAGATTGGGCTATAGGAGACACTCTCCAATAAAACGAGGGGAAGTAACTATTGATGTCACATCCTTTACATTCAGTGGAAAGTGGTTCTGCCAGTTTATGGGTAAAATTTATGCTAGCTTATCTCAAGATAAAAAAAATTATCCACCTAAAATTATTCACATGCTTCTGTCAAAAAAAATAATTATCGGAGACTGGAGAGATGGCTCAGGAGTTAAGAGCACTGGCTGTTCTTCCAGAGGACCCAGGTTCAATTCCCAGCACCTACATGGCAGTTCACAATTGGCTATAACTCCAGTTCCAGGGGATCTGATACCCTTACACAGACATATGTGTAGACAAAACACCAATGCACATAAAATAAAAATAAATAAATCTTTTAAAATTGTCACTGGGTCTACCTTTGTAAGTTTAAAATTTCCATTTCTAGAAATATGATTTTTTTTCACAATAGGTTTTTATCCTAGGGAGGTACTTGTTACTATATACTTTTGGAATGAGTTTGGAGAGTACATTGCTAGGGTAAAAAGGGTATAGTTTTTTAGTAAAAGTACAAGAGAAATGCCTCATTGTACCTATCACAAAAATGTGTATTTTACACTGATTTTTTTGTTTTAATTATGCATGCATTATCAAATTGTTTTTAATATATTCAGTTGTCTCATAATTGCATCTGACTATCATAATTTTGATAGTATTTTCCAAAGCTGTCTTTATCAGCAGCCGTAACTGACTTTGTAGTAAATGAATAGATGTTTGTTATTAACCTCTTTATTATTAACCTGATGTTGTTAAGGGATTGGATCTCACTGTGTTATTCCAAGCTGACTCCCAAACTCCTGGGCTCAAATGCTCCTCTTGTCTCAGTCCCTCAGCACACTATGGGTTTCTAGACATAACAAGGAGCAGTAGTTAAGTATTCAAAATATAAAATGTATTTATTTTTTCTGGAATTGATATTTTCAATATTTATCCCCCAAAGCAGACATAGATTTTTTTTTAAAAAAAAATGTCACTCCTGAGGGCTGGGAAGACAGGTCTGCGGTTAAGAGGACTTGTTCTTGCAGATGACTGGGGTTCAGTTCTCAGCACCTACATGGCCAACTGTCCATAACTCTAGTTCCAGGGGATATGACATCATCTTCTGACCTCTGAGGGCACCAGGTGTGCACATGGTACACAGACTTGCATGCAAGGAAAACAATCATACATACAAAATAGAATAAATCTTTTTTTTTTCGAGACAGGCTTCTTTGTGTAGCCCTGACTCTTCTAGAACTAGTTCTGTAGACCAGACTGGCCTTAAAGTCACTGAGATCTGCCTGTCTCTGCCTCTTGAGTGCTGAGATTAAAGGATTACAAAACCACCACCTCTGACAAAATAAAATAAATCTTAAACAAGGCGGTGGTGGTGCCTCCAACTCACAGAAATCTGCCTGCATCTGTCCCCCCAGTGCTGAGATTAAAGGCATATGCCATCACATTCTGATTTTTTGTTTGTTTGTTTTGTTTTGTTTCCCTTTTTTTAACATCGAGACAGGGTCTTTTGTAGCCCTGGCTTTCCCCCAACTCCAGAATGAACTCCTGATCCTCTTGCCTCTGCCTCCCAAGTGCTGTCATTACATGTATGCAACACCACTCCTGGCTTCATTATTTGCAATTTTAAACATTGATCTAATCTGATGAATGGATAATGAAATTTTGGGTGTTTTCATGCAATGAATCCTGCTTCCTGGGTTAAACTTCCTAAAATATGCCTTTGTAATTGCATCCTCTATCCACTTTCACCAAAAAAAAAAAAAGAAAGAAATCTCATCACTTACAAAGACTAGAGCCAAATTCATTTGACAATTCAAGTTTGGTCCCATCACACTTACAGTCCTTATCACCACTTCCTGACACAGGAAGTTTCCTGAAAATTCTGTCATTGTTTCCTGAAAATGTACTGAACTCTATTTCTGGAAATTTTATTTTGTTATTGCTATTTAAAACCTTAGAGGGTTTTTGTGTAGTGCTTCAACTGAGCAGAGGACCTTGTAGTGTTAGTCACTCTGACTCTGAACTATACTCCCAGCCCTGGGGTGTTGTTTTGAAACAGTCTATGTTGTTCAAGTTGGTCTATAATTCATAATGAAGTTCCATGTGCTGAGGAATTATAGGCTTGCATTCTTAAGTCCAACTGTCTCTAGACCAGTTGAAGTAATTGGGTAACTTGTTCAAGTAGCAGAGGTCCTAAGTCCCTGTGGAGTTCAGGTCAACATGCTTAAACTCTAAAAATACTACTTTTGGTCTCAATGTGTTCACCCTCGGAAACACTATTTTTTCTTCTCCACTATTAGATTAATGATCATCCTTCAAGACATAGCTCAAATAACACATCCACATTAGGTTGTCCCCTTGGGATTCCATCCTAAACCCCTCTCTTGAATTGACTCTGTGGTACCATTTAAATGACCAATAGATCCCATTTCCCCAGCTAAACAGAGATCATTCCCCATACTTTTCATATCCATAAAAGCAAAAACACCAATGATAGCCTATGCTGGAGAGGTTGTGGAGTAAGGGGAACACTCATCCATTGCTGGTGGGAATGCAAACTTGTGCAACCACTTTGGAAATCAGTGTGGTGGTTTCTCAGGAAACTGGGAGTCAACCTCCCTCAGGACCCAGCAATTCTACTCTTGGGAATATACCCAAGAGATGCCCTATCATACTACAAAAGCATCTGTTCAACTATGTTCATAGCAGCACTATTTGTAATAGCCAGAACCTGGAAACAACCTAGGTTCCCCTCAATAGAAGAATGGTTAAAGAAGGTGTGGAACATATACACATTAGAGTTTTACTCAGCAGTAAAAAACAATGACATCTTGAATTTTGCATGCAAATGGATGGAAATAGAAAATGCTTTACTGAGTGAGATAACCCAGATCCAAAAAGAGGAATATAGTATGTACTCACTCATAATTGGATAGCCATAAACAAAGGACATTGAGCCTATAGTTCGTGACCCTAGAGAAGCTAAATAAGAAGGGGAACCCAAAGAAAAACATATATTTATCCTTCTGGATATTGAAAGTAGACAAGATCGCCGGGCAAAAGTTGGGAGCACGAGGGTGGGGTTTTGGGGGAAGGGGAGATGGGGAGAGAGAAGGGAAAAGGGGAGGATTGGGGAGAGCTTGGGGGAATGGGAGGGTTGAGATGGAGGAGTGTGGATATGGGCGCAAGGAAGAAGATATCTTAACTAAGGGAGACATTTTAGGGTTGGCAAGAGACTTGGCTCTAGAGGGGATCCCTGGTGTCTAAGGAAATGTCCCCAGCTTGTTCCTTGGACAGCAGAGGAGAGGGTGCCTGAACTGGCCTTGTCCCATAGCCACACTGATGAATATCTTGCATATCACCATAGAACCTTCATCTGGCGATGGATGGAGATAGAGACAGAGACCCACATTGGAGCACTGAACTGAGCTCCCAAGGCCCGAGTGAAGAGCAGAAGGAGGGAGAACAGGAGCAAGGAAGTCCGGAGACGGTGGGACAGATCTAATGGAAGCTCACCAAGGCCAGCTGGACTGGGACTGAACGAGCATGTGATCAAACCGGACTCTCTGAATGTGACTGACAATGGGGGCTGACTGAGAAGTCAAGGATAATGACACCGGGTTTTGATTCTACTGCATGCACTGACTTTGTGGGAGCCTAGTCTGTTTGGATGCTCACCTTCCTAGACCTAGATGGAGGGGGGAGGGCCTTGGACTTCCCACAGGGCAGAGCACCCTGACTTCTCTTAGGACTGGAGACAGAGGGGGAGTGGGGAGTAGGAGGGAAAGGGGGAGAGTAGGAAGGAAAGGGGAGGAGGGGAGGAGGTGGAAATTTTTAATAAATATTTTTTTTTTAAAAAAAAGTCTCTTACATAGAACTGGTCAATAGCAAGTGGCAGGGTCTCCTCACCATTGACTGGCCTAGTATAAACCACCCTAGCTTCAAACTTCCTTGCTATCTGCCTCTGCCTCCCCAGTGGGAAAATCGGTCTTTTTTCCCACGACACACACCTTCATTAGATACTTTTTTGCTTTGTTTTTCCAGCCTATCCTAGAATTAGATCTTGTAGACCATGCTGGCCTTGACCTCACAAAGAACCGCCTGCCTCTGCCTCCGAGTGCTGGAATTAAAGGCGTGCACCACCACCACCCGGCTTCATTTCATGCTTAATATGCAATTCAAATCTTTGAAAACGGTGTACGTGTTTGCTCCACAGGGGAGCAAAAGACCCATTTTCTCTCACTCCTTGCTCTGTATCTCCCACAGCTTTCTCCGTACTGCTCAGGATTTCTTTCACAGAAAATCTGTCAGGCACAAACTTTTTGTCAGCCTGCTCTTCTCAAGCACGAAAGCCATAATAGCGCGAGATTATCCAAGGCACTTGGTACAGCATTTTGAAAGTGACACAGAGAAAGAACAGGGGAAGTACACGCCCCCACTCTAGACCCCCCCCCCCCCCGAAAAGGGCTGCAGGAGAAAGTGCCAGTCAGTTACTTGTAAAAGTCGGAAGTTTATTCAGGATTCGGAAAGTCAGGTGCGCTGACTCGGACTTTGGGGAGACCACCATTGGATAGTACGAAGAGATTCAGAAAGGCTTAAATGCCTAATGGCCAGTTGCCTAAAACACACAAAAAAGAAAGTAAGGTTCTGGAGTCGGATTTTTGTGACGTGTGTCAGTTCCCATGGCCGACAGTGCCGTAGCACCGCCCACAGCAGTCAGGCACAAGGCTCTCCTTGGACAGTTGGCCTAAGCGGCTCAACGTACCACAGGGCCACTAACTCGCGGAAACTTGCAAATCCGGAGGCGGGACCCGGTTCTTTGCAGACCGCGTGGGCAGCTGCACGCATGCGCATACCTCATTACCGTGGGACCAATTGCAAGGCAGCGCCGAGCATTACGCCTGCGCAGTAGGTCTCTAGCCTCAGCGCCTTTTCCCCAGCTCTAGGGGGCCGGTTTCTCTATCCAATGTCCACTCGGGGCTGGGAGGAGGAGCCTGCGTGGTGTGCGTGTGACGGGAGGGGGGAGCGGGTCCGGGCCCGTGGTATTTGACCCGTTCGACGGTGTGTGAGAAGAAAAGGAAGGAGCAGGAGAGGGAGGTTCCGAGTAGCGGTTGCCGAAATGTTCCGGTGTGGAGGCCTGGCTGGTACTTTCAAGCAGAAACTCGTGCCCTTGGTGCGGACGGTGTGCATCCAGAGGCCAAGACAGAGGACCCGGCTTCCAGGTGAGTAACTGACCCGTCCCGGACAACCCCTTCCCTTACTTCAAAGTCCAAGGGCCTAGGTGCTACAGGCTTTCCGTCCCTTGCAGAGCTCCCCCGTCCTTCCAAAAAAAAAAAAAAAAACCAAAAAACTTCCCATCATAAGAATTCCAAATTGGCGGGATACTAACCCAGAGTTTGCAAGCTGAGGAATCAGCACTTTTGTGCCGACCTGACCTTCAAGAGATTTGAACCCCAGGAGTCAGTGTGAGGCCTTCTCCTGGGAGTATTTCTAATTTGAGGATAACAGTACGCTTGGTCACAGCATTTTGCCCATCGCTTCCACCTTGCCCTTTTTAAAACCTTGAGGTCAAATGGACGTTGTCATGTATTGGTTGTGACAGTCCTATGCCCAAGTTTCTCCTGTAAATCAGATTATTCTTTCTACCTTCCAAAACTCCTCATGAGAGTTGTAGATTTGAATGCCCTACGATGTGGAAACGGTGTAACGCCAGTAAGGACTCAGTTGTACACCAGACATGGAGAGAATTAGCTCATAATTTTTTTGAGATGCCCAGACACTGCAATTCCTGATGGTCTTACACGCTTCAATGAAAGTTATTAGAACACACTGCATTGTTCTCAGGGAAGCTGTCTCATTAAACTTTAGAGCTGGAAGGGATTTTGTGGTAAACATCAACCCACTCAGTTTATGGATAATAAATTGAGGAACAGAGAAAAGAAATTACTTGCAGACGGTCACATAATTAATAGGTAGAGCTAAAGCTATTTTGCCAGTCTCTAGGCCCCTAATCTATTGCTCCACCACTACCCTGCATCCTAAAGTTTGACTTGAAACAGTTAAGCATGAATTAGGTTCTCTTTTCAGTAATTAGCCTCTTGTGCATCCGATATCCATGGCTTTATCTGAGCATGGTTTGAGTCAGTTTATTTTCTTTCTTTTTTTCCCAAAACAGGGTTTCTCTGTAGCTTTTGGAGCCTGTCCTGGAATTAGCTCTTGTAGACCAGGCTGGCCTCGAACTCACAGAGATCCGCCCGCCTCTGCCTCCCTAGTGTTAGGGTTAAAGGCGGCCGCCACCACCGCCCGGCTGAGTCAGCTTATTTTCAACCTATACAGATTTGTGGGAATGAATGACTCCTTTTACAAAGTGCATTTTAGCCGGGCTGTGGTGGTGCACACCTTTAATCCCAGCACTTGGGAGGGAGGCAGAGACTCCCTCTGTTAACTCTTGTGAGTTCAAGGTCAGCCTGGTCTCCAAGAGCTAGTTCCAGGACAGGATCCAATGTTGTAGAAAAATCCTGTCTTGAAAAATCAAAAAAAAAAAAAACCAAAAAAAAACTAAAGTGCAGTTTAAAAATAAATTATATTTTTAAATCATTATCCTCGGGTAATTACATTTATAATATGAAATGTTATCCTTGAGGCTTTTGTCCTTCTGGGCTCTTTAAAATAAAAAGAAGTGGAAAATACCTTTTGATTGTTAGGATCTTTGCAAATTCTTGGAATGAGTCAAAGTGTTTCTTAATAGGTGTTATCTGCAGGGTGTGGTGGACATGACTTTAATCCCAGCATTCTGGAGGCAGAGACAGACAGATCTCTAAATTCAAGGCCTTCTTGGTCCACGAAGAAAGTTCTAGGCCAGCCATGGCTACACAGTTGAGACTCTGTCTCAAAAAAAAAGTGTTAGGTAGCTGATTTATGTCCTAGGAAGTACTTCTCTTAGAACTTAAGAATTTGTTTTAGCAAAAACAAAGAAATAAAGAACAACAAAAACCCTCTGGCATACTAAAAACCTAGTGAATATAATTTGTTTGAGTTCTGTGCATGGAAATGGTGGTATGTTGTATGTAAATTGTGAAAAAAATCATACAAATGTAGATAACCTGAAGATAATAGCCTTTCTAATACTGTGTTTTTTATTTTACTCAATACATAGCTTTTACCAGAATTCTGGCTTTAACCAGAAGTTCTCATCAATTCATTTGATTACAGTATCAGAGCTGTTGAAAAAATGCAGACTTAAATGTTTCTTTCCCACTTGCATGACTTTGCTTGAAGGCAGTCTCCTGTAAAAATACTATGACTTCCTGACATACCCATCCATCTTTTTTTAAAAAAAAATATTTATTTATTTATTTATTATGTATACAACATTCTCCCTCCATGCATGCCCACACACCAGAGGAGGGCACCAGATCTCATTATAGATGGTTGTGAGCCACCATGTGGTTGCTGGGAATTGAACTCAGGACCTCTGGAAGAGCAGCCAGTGCTCTTAACCACTGGAGCCATCTCTCCAGCCCCCCCATCCATCCATCTTTCTGCACACACTTTTTTGTCCTTTGGCCATGAATCAGAGTATGACATCGCCTGCTTTAAAAATGAGAGGGGGTAGGTTACAATTTCAAAAAGAATTTGATACTCTCATTATAAGAATTAATATTTTTATGGCCCAATTGCCTTTAATCGGATTTCCTTTTCACATGGCATCATCTGCCATATGCTTTCACAGAGGTGGACGAGAGTCTCCCCACCAATACTTCGCAGGTTGTTAGAAAACTTTTCTTTTTGGCTTTTTTTGTTGACTTAGTTAACCATGAGCCTGCCTTGAAACTAAGCATCTTCACCTCTCACCATTGTTAGATTCATTTCCATTATACTCTGCTTTTTGGTCTTGAAACCTCAGTAGCTGCTATTTTGCTTATGTGGATTTTCTGCCTCTTTCCAGAAATGATTAAGGTAACTAAACCATAACTCTGTCTGCATCTGTTACTGAGAAGGGGTTGATAATAGATATTTTGTGTTCTGTAATATTTTCTCCACCAAGCATTATGCTGCCAATTTTGTAAAACTGATCACTAACTCCCTGACCTAAGGTTCAAGTATTTGACTTTTTTTCTTTATTTGGAATCATAACATCTTTTTTTGAGACGGGATCTATTATGCAGCCCAGGTTGTTGTAGAACTCATGTAGACCAGGCTGGCCTCATAGAGGTCTGCCTGCCTGGATCTGCCTCCTGAGTGCTGGGATTGAAAGGTGTTCAACACAAAGGGCTGAAGAGATGGCTGAGTGGTTAAGAGCACTAACTACTCTTCCAGAGGACCCAGGTTCAGTTCCCAGCATCCACATGGCAGCTCACAACTGTTTGTAACTCCAGGGGACCCAGAACCCATGGCAAAACACTAATGCACAGAAAATAGAATATTTTTTTTAAAGAAAGAAACGTGCCAGGTGGTGGTGGTGCATGCTTTTAATTCCACCACTCAGGAGGCAGAGGCAGGGGGAACTCTGAGTTTGATGCCAGCCTGGTCTACAAGAGCTAGTTCCAGAATAGGCTCCAAAGCTACAGAGAAACCCTGTCTCAAAAAAACAAAGGAAGGAAGAAAGGAAGGAAGGAAGGAAAGAAAGAAAAATAAGAACTAAGAAGCGATGATACATTCCATTTAGTACCTTTCTGCTGTGGCTGCTGTAGTAAGGACTGTATCTGTGACTGCAATAGTGGTGTGATAGAAGCAGATGAAATCTGGGCCTTCAGTAAGAGCTGGGGTTGTGCTGGGGCTGTGCCTCAACACCAGTTGTTGTCTGTGGCACCATCGACTGAACAACAGTTCTAGAAGTCTTAAGTAAAGATTGGGTTTGGGACTGATTCTAAAGCAAACCAAAATAGGAAAAATAAAAATAAAAAAGCTAGGCAGTGGTGGCCTTTAATCTCAGCACTTGGGAGGCACCCCGTGAGTTCAAGGCCAGGCTGATCTACAGAGTTAGTTCCATTACAGCTAGGGCTGTTACACAGAGAAACCCTGTCTCAAGAAAAAGGGTGTTTAGCCTAGCTTGAATCTTTTCATCTTTAAAGAAGGAACTGAGGAGCTGGAGAGGTGGCTCAGCGGTTAAGAGCACTGCCTGCTCTTCCAGAGGTCCTGAATTCAGTTCCCAGCAACTACATGGCGGCTCACAACCATCTGTAATGAGATCTGGCTCCGTCTTCTAGTGTGGACATACATAATGTTGTATACATAATAAATTAGTAAATCTTTAAAAAAACAAAGAAGGAACTGAACATTTGGCTGGAGAGATAGTTTAGAGGTTAGGAGCACTGACTGCTCTTCAAGAGATTCTGAATTCAATTCCCAGCAACCACATGGTGGCCCACAACCATCAACAGTGAGATCTGGTACCCTCTTCTGGCATGCAGACATACATGCAGGCAGAACACTATATACACAATAAATAAATAAATCAGAAAAAAAAGAGAAGGAACTCACTCAACTCCTTATGACCTAGAATCCTAGATTGTGGACACTGCTAAATGACACACTGGTTTTTGATGTTTTGAGACAGGATCTTGGTATGTATTTCAATTGTACACCCTCTCCCCAACTCACTATGTAGCTAAATCCTGATCTCATGGTCCTTCTGTCTTAGCCTTTAGAGTGTTTGGTGGCATCTTTTTAAAGCCTAGATGATTCTTCTCTACTCATCCTACCTAATCAAGGGTTTACAGAAGAAAATCTTTGGCAGGATAGATTTTTCTATAATCAGTTAATAATTTGGATTTCTTTTTTTTTTAATGGTTGCTGAAAATTGAACTCAGGATCTCTGGAAGAACAGTCAGTGTTCTTAGCCTATGAGATATCTCCCAAGCCCCCAATAAGTTAGATTTTTTTTTTTGTTTTTCAAGACAGGGTTTCTCTGTAGCTTTGGAGCCTGTCCTGGAAATAGCTCTTGTAGACCAGGCTGGCCTTGAACTCACAGAGATCCGCCTGTCTCTGCCTCCCAAGTGCTGGCTAAATTAGATTTTTTAAGAGATGTTTTGAGGGAATTGCTGCCATGTGTTAACATTCTTCTAGGTCATATTTCCTAAAGTTGCCTGGTTATATGATTTGAATAAAGGATAAACCCAAATCTTCTCCAGGATCTGCAAAAGAGACACTGAGATTGAGAATGAAATTCTCCTGAATAGAGTCCTGGAATCTATATTTTAGCAAACTGTTAGAGTTTATATGATCAGGTAAATTTGGGAAATACTGTTTTAGATAAATAACAACTCTTGTTTTTCTCTTTCACTGACTTAAGGATTAAGAAAAAACACTCAGCAACTTTGGTTCTCTTGTGATTTGCGTCAAGCATATTTTCTCATAACCAAAGGACTGGGAGTTTATCCTATCTGTTCCTGTGTCCTAAGCATCCTGTACAGTTTCTGACACACTAAGTTCCCAGTGAACAGTTTCTTTTTTGGTTATCTAAAGTGTTCTTTTTCTTCTGTGCCATTTGTAAGAATGGTTCGTGCTGTACTATAGTTATCGTTCTTATTCTTCTAAAATTCCAGCAAGGGTTGATAATTTTTTTAAAGGCTGATAAAATTAAATAGTTGTTGCATTATTTATAAAATGGCATCTAACTACAGTGGGTATATTAAATAGGCTGTGTTGGAAAAATTAGTTTGATGTTTAAGAATCAAGTTCTTTTTGTTTGGTTGGTTTTGGTTTTTCGAGACAAGGTTTCTCTGTGGCTTTGGTGCCTGTCCTGGAACTAGTTCTTGTAGACCAGGCTGGCCTCAAACTCACAGAGATCCACCTACCTCTGCCTCCTAGTGCTGGGATTAAAGGCGTGCACCACCACTGCCCAGTTTAGGAATCAAGTTTTAAAAACATAGATTTCTTAATCATTTGGGATTCCTAAGCCCCTCAGCATATAAATGTGTTTCTGGAAAGGTCTGGGAATATGGGTAATAGGAAATTTTGAGGCCTCCAAAAATGAGCTTACTGGTTAAAGTATTATTCTAGTGATAGTCTGTGGTACTTAAAATTGCCATTTTTATTAAGCAACATGAAATTAATGAATCTGGGTTAGAAAACTTCTCAAAGAAAGAAGAAACCATTCACTGGGAACTTAGTGTGTCAGAAACTGTACAGGATGCTTCGGACACAGATAGGATAAACTCCCAGTCCTTTGGTTTAGGAGGGGGGAAGTAACTACTGCTATTCTGCATATGAGAAAATATGCTTGATGCAAATCACAAGAGAACCAAGGTTACTGAGTTTGTTTAGTCAATGCCAAAGACGTGCTTCATTCCTGTAATCCCAGAAGGAGAATTGCCAAGATTTTGAGGCTATTCTAGGCTACATAGTGAATTCTAACCCTGCTCAGTCTACAGTATGAGATCATGTCTCAGAGAAACAAAACAAATAGAAATAAATGTCCATTCAAAGTATTGGGGAGGTTGAGGTAGGGGGATCATGAATTCAAAGCAAGTCAGAGCTACATATCAAATTCTCATCTGAAAAAGAAAACAACAGCAAAAGTTTGGTCAATATCAATCAAATTAGAAAGAATTTCTATCTCTCTCTGTCATTCTTTAGCAACATATTGGTGACCAGGACCAGGTGGCAATGCACACCTTTAATGAGAACACTCTGGAGGCAGAGACAGAAGATTTCTCTGAGTTTGGGATCCGCCTGGTCTACTTAGCAGGTTCTGGGTTAGCCACAGCTACACAGTTATGCCCTCACTCTTAAAAATTATTTATACCAATGGTATATCAGACACTGTTACACAAGCACAAATTGGTCTATTGGGAATTGCATTCTAAGTAAAAGTACAAAATCTTGACCTGCTGCAGAACATCTAAAACAAGTAACTGGTACAGTAATGGGAAGTCAGGAGTAAGTCACCTTCTTGTAAGACAAGTGAAGTTCCTTTGGGGCCTTGAAATTTTGTGACTATGAAGAGAAAGGCATGGAAATAGTTTCATAGCTTAAAATGGAGGGCAGTCAATCCTAGTGGTTTTGGGGACCAAGTCTGCAGAATTACCAGTTTGACGCTAACTAGCCTAGGCAGCATAGCAAGACTCTGCCTCAGAAAAAGAAGAAAAAAAGAGCTAAACTTGGAATTTTCATTTTAATGTATATTTTCTTTTCATTTTTCAAGATGGTTTCTCTGTGTATCCCTGGCTTTCCTGGAACTCTCTTTGTAGACCAGGCTGGCCTTGAACTCGCAGAAAACTGCTTGCCTCTGCCTCCCAGGTGCTGGGATTAAAAGCAAGCACTACCACTATCCACCTTATTTTAACAATTTATTGTCTAAAGATTAAATCATTTTATTTCATGACAACAAAGAGTTCTAAACCAGGGACGATACCACGAAGAATAAAGTAAAAATAATTTTCTTTGCTGGAGAGTATAGATTTAAAGTCTCAACTATATTTCAGAAATTGAAATAGGATGATCACATTTGTGTAAACCACTTCCCAGTGTGAAATTTGACCTGCGTTAGAAAGATGCTACTTAGATATTTTCTAGATTAATTTATCTACTTATTTATTTATTTGTTTGTTTATTTGTTTATTTTTGAGGAGGGTTGGGTTCCAAACAGGGTTTCTCTGGCTGTCCTGGAACTCCCTTTGTAGACCAGGCTGGCCTAGCACTCACAGAGACCCAATTGCCTCTGAGTGTTGGGATTAAAGGCCTGCGCAACCATCTCCTGTCAATAGATTTATTTATTTTAATTTTATGAGTGTTTTGTCTGAATGTATATATGTGCACCACATGCATGCCTGTTGTTCATGGAGCTCAGAAGAGAATGTCTGAACTGGAGTTACAGATGGGTGGAAGCCACTGTGTGGAAGTTGAGAACCAAACCCAGGTTCTCTGAAAAAGCAGCAAGTATTCTTTTTTTCATTTTTTATTTGTATTTATTGAGCTCTACATTTTTCTCTGCTCCCTTCCCTGCCTCTCCCCTCCCACCTTCAACCCTCCCCCAAGGTCCCCATGCTCCCAATTTACTCAGGAGATCTTGTCTTTTTCTACTTTCTACTTCCCACGTAGATTAGATCTATGTAAGTCTCTCTTAGTGTCCGCATTGTTGTCTAAGGTCTCTGGGATTGTGGTTTGTAGGCTGGATTTCTTTTCTTTATGTTTAAAAACCACCCATGAGTAAGTGCTTGTGATAATTGTCATTCTGGGTCTGGGTTACTCATTCACAATAATGTTTTCTAGCTCCATCCATTTGCCTTCAAAATTTAAGCTGTCATTTTTTCTGCTGTGTAGTACTCCATTGTGTAAATGTACCACATTTTCCTTATCCATTCTTTAGTTGAGGGGTATTTAGGCTGTTTCCAGGTTCTGACTATGACAAACAAAGCTGCTATGAACATAGTTGAGCACATGTCCTTGTGGAATGATTGAGCATCCTTTGGATATATACCCAAAAGTGGTATTACTGGGTCTTGAGGAAGGTTGTTTTCTAATTTTCTGAGAAATCGCCACACTGACATCCAAAGGGGCTGTACCAGCTTGCACTCCCACCAGCAATGCAGCAGTGTTCCCTTTTCCCCACAATCTCTCCAGCATAAGTTGTCATCAGTGTTTTTGATCTTGGCCATTCTTTCAGGTGTAAGATGGAATCTCAGAGTTGTTCTGATTTGCATTTGTCTGATGACTAAGGATGTTGAACATTTCCTTAAGTGTCTTTTAGATTCCTCTGTTGAGAGTTCTCTGTTTAGGTCTGTACTCCATCTTTTTATTGTATTATATGATCTTTTGGTGTCCATTTTTTTGAGTTCTTTGTATATTTTGGAGATCAGACCTGTCTGATGTGGGGTTAGTGAAGATCTTTTCCCATTCTGTAGGCTGTCATTTTATCTTGTTGACCGTGTCCTTTGCTTTACAGAAGCTTTTCAGTTTCAGGAGGTCCCGTTTATTAATTGTTGCTCTCAGTGTCTGTGCTGCTGTGGTTATATTTAGGAAGCAGTATCCTGTGCCAATGCATTCAAGTGTACTTCCCACTTTCTCTTCTATAAGGTTCAGTGTGGCTGGCTTTATGTTGAGGTCTTTGATTCATTTGGACTTGAGCTTTGTGCATGGCGACAGATATGGGTCTATTTTTATTTTTCTACATGTTGCTATCCAGTTATGCCAGCACCACTTGTTAAATATGCTTTCTTTTTTCCATTTGATTTTTTTGCTTCTTTATCAAAAAGCAGGTGTTTGAAGATGTGTGGATTGATATCTGGGTCTTCTATTCGGTCCCATTGGTCCTCCTGTCCTTATGCCAATACCAGGCTGTTTTCAGTACTGTAGCTCTGTAGTAGAGTTTGAAGTCAGGGATTGTGATGCCTCCAGAAATTCTTTTGTTGTACGGGATTGTTTTGGCTGTCCTGGGTTTTTTGCTTTTCCCTGTGAAGTTGAATACTGTTCTTTCAAGGTCTTTGAAGAATTTTGCTGGGATTTTGCTGGGCATCGCGTTGAATCTGTAGATTGCTTTTGGTAAGACTGCCATTTTTGCTATGTTAATTTTGCCTACCCAAGAGCATGGGAGATCTTTCCACTTTCTGGTGTCTTCTTCAATTTCTTTCTTCAAAGATTTAAAGTTCTTGTCATACAAGTCTTCCACTTGTTTTGTTAGAGTTACTCCGAGATATTTTATGCTATTTGCGGCTCCTGTGAAGGGTACTGATTCTCTGATTTCTTCCCCAGCCCTTTTATCATCTGTACAGGAGGGCTACTGATTTTTGAGTTAATCTTATATCCTACTACATTGCTGAAAGTGTTTATGAGTTGTAGAAGTTCCTTGGTAGAATTTTTGGGATCACTTATGTAAACTATCGTATCATCAGCAAATAGTGAGAGTTTGACTTTTCCTCTTGCAATTTGTATCCCCTTGATCTCCTTTTGGTGTCTTATCAGCAAGTATTCTTAACCATGGAGCCATCTCATCGGCCCTCAATTTTATTTTTTTGATGCCACAATGTAATTTCTCTTAGAAATATTAATAGGTTTGAGCCTAGATTTCTGCCCCTTCCTATGCTAGGTATATGCACTATATACTTAACTGTTCTGAGTTCTAAAATGCTTATTGTCTCAAGAATTTTAATAAGAGCCTGCAGGTCCATATACTTGTTTTTAGTTCCCCTGTACCCTGACACTGTGAAAGGAAAGGGCAGAGTATTGCTTTTTTCATCTCTGGAAGTATTATATAGTATGCTTCTACCAAAGCCTTTTTAAAAATTAAACAGTATTGGAAATTGGCCCTAGGTCCTGCACAAGCTAGGTAAGCACCCCACCATTGAGCTGTATCCCAAACCACTTTTAAAATACTTTTTAAACCTAAGGTCTCACTACATTGATCTTGCTGGTTTTTAACTCACTTTGTATCCCAGGAGGGCCTTGAATTTATGAAATTACCTCAGTTTCAGGAGTAGCTAAGATTGCAGGCCTGATCTTCCAAACCTGGCTCTGTTCTTTTTTTGTATGTTTGTTTGTATTTTGTATTATTTTTCTTTAAGGCCCAATTTTTACTATATAGCTCTCTGGCTAATGTGGTACTTCCACTGTGCTTGGCCTCTGGCCTTTTTCTTTTTGTTTTTTTTCTTTTTCTTTTTGAGACAGGGTTTTTCTGTGTAACTTTGGAGCCTGTCCTGGCACTAGCTCTGTAGGCCAGGATGGCCTCAAACTCAGAGATTCACCTGCCTCTGCCTCCCAAATGCTGGGATTAAAGGCGTTCACTACCACCACCCGGCACCTCTGTCTTTCTTTCTTTTGTTTTGTTTTGTATTTCAACACAGGGTTTCTCTGTAGCTTTGGAACCTGTCCTAGAACTAGACTGGCCTTGAGCTCACAGAGATTGACATGCCTCTGCCTCCCAAGTGCAGGGCTTAAAGGTGTGGGCCACCACCACCCAGCAACCTCTGTCTTTTAAAACCTAGTTAGGATAAGAACTCAAAGATCAGCCTTTAGACCTGTGGTTTTTCCAAGTAGTCTCCTATTTGCAAGGTTAGTGTCATCATCACTCTGGACCTTGGTAGAAATAGAGATTAGTTATGGTGACCCAAGCCTGTGATTCTAGTATTCATCAGGCCAAGGCCAGGGGAGTACCTTGGTCTGCCTAAGGAGACTTTGTCTCACAAAGCAAAAAAGACCCAGTGAGATGACTTAGCAGTCAAAGGCACTCGCTGACAAGGGAAAGACTTGCCTTCAATTCCTGGAACCCACAGTGGTGGTGGGAAAAGAACCACTGCTCCAGATCAAAGTGTACATACTCAGCCAAGCATGGTCAGATAGCTGCTACTTTTGTGCACTACACAAGTGGAGTGGATTTTACTTCTTCTTGTTGAAATATTTTATTTTTTGAGAGAATCTTGCTTTGTGACCTGAGTTGTCCTAGGACCACTACTGAGGGTTTTGTCTTTCAAGTTAGGATTGTCCAACCTCACCTTCTCAAGTGCTAGAATTAGAATTATAGGCATGACTCACCATGTCAAGGCTTTATTTATTCACATTTTTAAAAATACTTTTTAGGTATTTTTGAGACATTCTCATACTGCAACCCAGCCTGGTCTCAAATTTGCAGCAATCCTCCTGCTTTACCCTCCGTAGTACTAAGATTATAAGTGTGAGCGGTGTTTATATATTTTAAATGGCCAAGAAAACCTTAGTAACAAACAATATTTTAATACTTAAGCATTATATAAAACTTAGGCTGTAGTGGCTATAAATAAAATCTAATTGGAACATAGACCTTTGTCTTTTGGGGGCTGTTTTTATACCCAGCAGGATTAATTGTTACAGAGACCAGACCGTCCACAAAGCTGGAAACAATCACTTTTCCATCAGTGGTGAACACCCATGAGGTCTAATCACTGAGAAGACACTAAGGCCAGGCCTCATCTGAAAACGTCAGCATCCGGTGGGAAAAAGGAAATCTGTAGTGTCTCAACCTTTTTATGAGCGTATTACTACAAATGCTATATAAAAATGATTCTATTATGTTGAATGAGAAACTGCAAGACATTGGTAGACACTTTACATTTTGTATTTCTGGAATATACTTAAGAGTAGAAATTCAGTTATTTTGAGAAATTAAGTTCTTTATGAAATTTTTGTTCTGATTTCCTTTTAATCTTTAATGTTTCTTCTAGGACATATTACTTTTCACACAAGACAGAACTGTGTGTTCCAGGGCTATAATTAAGCAAGGCTTGAGCCATGTAGATTGTTCCTGAAATGGGCATCATAATGTCCCAGGTAGTCTGTGGTCAATTTTGTATATTTTTAGCCTTATGTTTCTGTTGGATTCACTCAACTACTAATCAAAAATTTTTTAATCAAATGTGATGACATATGTCTTGGGAGGCTGAGGCAGATTAGTGAACTCCAGATCAGGCAGGTTACATGGTAAAGCCCTGTTTAAAAACAAAAAACAAAATAAACTAGGCACACCTCTTTAATCCCAGCATTTAAGAGGCAGAGGCAGGTGGACCTGTGTGAATTTAAGGCCAGCCTAGTCTGCAGAACAAGTTCCTGGCAGTCAGGACTACACAGAGAAACTCTGTCTTGAAAAACAACAATAAGGACTGGAGAGATGGCTCAGTAGTTAAGAGCATTGCCTACTCTTCCAAAGGTCCTGAGTTCAATTCCCGGCAACCACTTGGTGGCTCACAATCATCTGTAATGAGGTCTGGTACCCTCTTCTGGCTTGCAAACATACACACAGACAGAATATTGTATACATAATAAATATTTTTTAAAAAAATGAAAAACAACAACAAAAAATTCCTAAGTTAGGCCAAGCCATGGTGGCGTATGCCTTCCTTTAACCCAATCCCTCCAGAGACAGAAGCAGGGGAATCATTGTGAGTTTGAGATCAGCCTGGTCTACAGAGCTAGTTCTAGGACAGACATGACTACACAAAGAAACCCTATCTTGAAAACCAAACTAAATAAATAAATAAATGAAGCTTATAGCATTATCTGTATTGAACATATACAAACTTTCTGTTTTTCATTATTTTCCCTAAATAGTATAGTATAGGAGCTATTTGCATTATATTAACCATTATAAGTATTTTAGACATGATTTGGAGTATATGTGATTATAAACATAGGTTATATGAAAATTCTGTACCATATTCTACAAGGTGCTTAAGAGTATATGAGTTTAAGTTCCCTCTAGGAATTGGGACTCAAACCACCACAGATACTGAGGGATGACTACCTACTAAATAGGTTATCTTGGTGTTTACTTCATTTATGGTGAAGTTGTAAAGATATATGATCTGCTCTTTTTTTTTTTTTACCAATTTTCTGGAAGCTTTGAATGTTCTCATTGGATAACATTTAAATTGTACTTTTGGAGAACTCTAACAGCTATGTTGAGTATGATAATGTCGGTTTAGAAGGATCACAAATTTGATACCAACTTGGGCTACAAAGTGCAACCCTGCCTCAAAAAAAAAGTTCTGTTACCGTAGGTTGTATGTAAATATCTGTATTCATGTGTACAGTTTGATTTTATTTTTCTTGGTCATAGAACAGTGAACATCGTAAAGCCCAATGTATAATTCTTTATTTTTACAGTATATTGATATTTATAATCATAAACATGCATTAACTGTTCTATATTTGTGTGTGTGTGTGTGTGTGTGTTAACAAATTGTGTTCCTTTAGGCAACTTGTTCCAGCGATGGTGTGTTCCTCTAGAACTCCAGATGGCAAGACAAATGGCTAGCTCTGGTTCATCGGGGGGCAAAATCGATAATTCTGTATTAGTCCTTATTGTGGGCTTATCAACAATAGGAGCTGGTGCATATGTAAGTAAAAAAGCAGCTTGCGTAGAGAAGCTGCCATACAGCTCCCATTGATAGTCTCAGTACTACTCTGCTTCAAAACTTTTGCTTTCTCTAATTCTGCTTTCTCCTGTAGGAAAACTTTCAAAAAAGCCTTCTTTAAAATGTCTATGGGAGCTGATTTGGGAATGACTGATATTTACTGATTTATGTTGATTGTTCTTTGCACTTTTCACTTCTCATTCTTTGCTTGAAAACTGCTGTTTCCCAAAGCTTGACTAACCCACGTTACCCTTGTTCTTCTCTTGATTTTGATAAAGTAACCTGTAAGCAAAGTCAATGTTCATTGCAGCTCCTAAGCACAATATTTGATTTTAATGTATTTATCAATTTTTAAAGTCTTTTTTTCTTAGTTTGAGATTGACCATTTACAAAACAGCTTTCAATGAAAATTATTAAGCATTTCCTAAAAGGAAAACTAAATCCCTGGCTCTCAGTCAAAGACTAAATTATAGAAATGGGTCTAGTATCTCCAGTTGTACAATGGAGTTTAGGGGAGTTGAGAAACGGTATTTAATTGGTACATACTGTTAGCATGGTTATATCTCCTTAAAAGAACTGATCATCTTAGCAGGTCACAGAGGATTTATTCTGTGGGTGTTTTTTTTCACTTGGCAGAGTGTACTGTAACTAAGCAGATCCACCTAAAACTCAATCCTGTAAGATTGAATTAAATCGCCTTTAATGACACCTGCTAACATCCTTGATCAAAGAAAGCTGTTTGCTTTACATACTAAGAACAAATGGTTCGATACCATCACAATCTTAGTTCTTTCTCTGCTGATAATAGTAAAATTATTTTTGTTCCTTTGTCACTAGGTTAAGGGGGGCATGAAAATTATTTGAAGTTACCCATATTCTCATACCTTAAGCTGACTCCAAAATGTACAAGAAGAGTAGCCAGCTCTTGCCAGTTGTAACTCAAATCAGAGCAAGAAATAGATAAAAATTTGCCTGATCCTGTACTTTGAGGAAGAGGCCTTCTCCAATCCTGGAGCAACTTTTAACTTTTTTTTCTTTTTCAATTTTTAGCACAATAACAAAAATGCTTCTTTGCATTTGCATTAAATGTTTATTCATTAATACTTAGTGCCTTTTCTATTTCCTTTTGTCTCCTTCCTGGCCTTATGTTTACCTACAGTTGTGCAGTGGCATCTCCTAGGATCCCCTTCTAGATCACTAGCGTCTACAGGTGCTTCTGGGAAAGATGGCAGCAGCCTAGTATACTTCTTAATTGTAGGAGCAACAGTGACTGGGGCAGGAGTTTATTATGTAAGATGCTTATACTAAAATATGTTTGGGGATAGGGTGGGTGAAACCATGGCACTAATAATAACTTGGATCATACAGTAAAATATTCACAGCATGTGCTTCCTATAGACATTTGTTAAAGGGACATTGTCAGTCACTAGAGACTCTTCAAATCTTATTTTTCTAACCTTTGAAGTTATACTAGACCAGTCTAAATTCGTAAATTTAGAGCCAAATCCTTATATCAACCTTTTCTTTGAAACGTTTGTCAAATTTGTGCTTATTTTTACACTGCTAAATTATATTGTGCTTTAGTGCTGCATGTCTAACAAGACAGTCTCAGTAAATATTGAATAACTAAATGAAAGGAACTTGAGCACCACCAACTTCGAATCATTTTAGGTAAAATGTAATTTTTCTGTTTTGTGAAAAGCAATCAACTTAGCTTTTACTATGAAAAGGCATTTTATTGAATGCTTTTGACAAGGTCCTGAAAGCCATACAGATTGGAGTATTTTCCCAAATCACCCACAGTCTCTACTTCAAATTAAATTCATTTGGCAGTGTCCCTTTTGTTACCTCTAATTTGGTGAAATTAGTGGCTGAAGCATTCATGTAGGGTGATTTCTTGAACACCTCTCATTGATGATTCAGATACTACCTTCTAAGCCTTAATTTTTCCATTTCATGTTTTTCAGTTTTTCTCATCACTTCCATTCACTTGTTCAAAAATAATTTTAAAGTCTTTTCATTAGATATGTTTATAATAATTTAAATCTGTTGAACCTCTGATTTGTGTTGCTGGCCATAATTGAATGGCCTGCTCCCACAGAATTGGCCATTCTGATACTCTTGATGCCAAGCCACAAGATGAGTCAGCCACAGTAGCTTTCTCTTGTTCTAGAAATATCTAAGAAGCACAAATTTCTCTAAAGTTACTCAGTTAGATGCTTCATTTCCCTCTGTTTGTCCAACCCTGGTTGTAATAAACGTATTATAATGGCTGAAGGTTAAATGATAAGCTTTTGTCTACTTTTATCAAACTAGTCTGTATACTTTTGTTTAAGGTTTTAAATAGTTGAAAACTTGCTATCAAGCATCTTGAAAGTTTTCTCTGAAATTGGTATTAATCATGAGAAACAACTTAAAATCAGTGTCCAGATTTGGTGAGATTCCTATGGGTGCAAACTGTATATGGTTCAGGGCTGATGAGATGGCTCTGTAGGTAAAGGTGCCGGTCATCAAGCCTGACAACCTGGGTTTGATCCCTGGAATGTACATGAGGGAGAACAAGAAACACAATTCTCTAAAGTTGTCCTCTGACCTCCACATGCACACGGTGGCACTCACATGTGAGCGTACACATACAGACACACAAGCAAATGTAATAAAAAATAATGTAGTGCTTATATTTGTTTCTCAGACTGTCAAAACCAAGTACCACAAAATGACTTTAACTATAGACATTTACTTTCTCAATTCTGAAAGCTGGAAAGTCTAGAATGAATGTCAGACAAGGTTAGGTTTCTGATGGTTTTTTTCATGACGTGCATACAACCAACCATCCACCTTACTGGGTCCTCGAATGGGGGCAGGGCAGTGTTGAAAGTAAATGAGGTAGTGCTGGTGACTCTTCCTCTTTTTGTAAAAGCCCTATTCAACTTGTCACCACTCCTGTCTCTTGATACTGTCACCCTGGCAGTTAGGGCTTCAACATATGAATTGAGGAATTCAGTCCTTAGCAATATCCCTTCCAGCAACTTTCATCATTTGAAGAAATATTTCTAATTTGACTATAATTACTCCTTCAGTAACTCCTATATTAATGGTTTTTTACCTTCCTGGCCCTCTGTGCCCCATTGGCTTTAAAGAAACACTTTCCCATGGTCTACAGTAAGAAATGCAGTTTATCTTGCAACCCATAAAACTACAACTATGTAAAATGCAGTAAGTTTTAACTCGTGTTATTCTTAACTGGCTTGTCCATAAGCTATTAATCTCTTCTTACCCTCTGTTCCCCCTACTAATGCTGATCCTAATCGACAACTGACTCTCAGCCCACTAGTGGGTTATGACCAGTTTGAAAAACATTGACCTTAATGGTAGTAGCATCTGCTGCTTGATACAAGCACAAACTCCTTATTAGCATCCATGTGAGCTTTTTTTTTTTTTGCCAGTGATTTCCTCTAGTATGTCAGGTAGGTACTTTAATCGCAGTCTTTTACTAGTTTCAGTGAACCAGGCCAGAATGGCCTTTAAAATAATTAATGAAGTTTACCATTATTCAAGAGATAGAATGTTGCCTTAGAAAGCGACCTTTCATTTCTAATTTCTTCCTGTTTAGAAAGGTAGCCTCCACTAATATTTTCATAAATTTGTAGTATTTCTTAGCCTTAGAGTGTTTGTCCACTCTAATTGGAAACCTTTGTGAACAAGGAATACAGAAACCCTTTGGGGAATATAATTTGTTATTTAATGTGTATGTAAACTAACTTTCACTTTAGAACATTGAGCTTAAAAGCTGTATATTCACATTTAACCTTAGTTTAGCCCTTTCCCTGCCAAAACTTTCCTGCTCTATTCCTTTTATGTGTAAAAATATCAGGCAGTATAGAATGGCTCAGACCATTTCTGGATTACTCTCAGTATGCGCATAACCCAGTCTCTTTCCCGTTCACTTTGGTTTTACTCACCTCTCAGGGTTTGGGTTTCCCATTTGCAGCATATCATCTAATGAGCCGCTCTGTAAAGTGGTCCTAGAAAGTCTTTTTTTCTTTTAGTTTATTTTTGTATGATAGTAGGGATCAAAACAGGGGCCCTTGTGCTTGCTAGCCAAACATTCCACTACTGAGTATTTTTAGAATATATTTTATACTTTAATTGTCCTTATTTCTACAGTTAATTATTTTGAGATTTCATTTGAGATATGGCCACTTAAATTTTTATCTTGTTGACCACATAGGATACAAAAGAACAAAAATATTGTGATCAGAAGACATCCTTGGGCTGGGACGGTAGTAGAGTGTTGGCACATACAAAGCCCTGGGTTTGGTCTCCAGAAGTATATCCGTCAGACAGACATAGATAGATACATACCATGCCTGGTACCTGTATCCCAGAATGAGAGAGGTGGAGACAGGAGGACCAGAAGTTTATGGTGATCCTAAGCTACATGAGACCCTATCTCAAAAAACGTCATTGTCTATCAGTTTTTGTTCTTGTTTTTGAGACAGGGTTTCTCTGTGCAATAGCTCTGGCTGTCCTGGAACTCGCTCTGTAGACCAGGCTGCCCAGCCTCGAAATTGTAGAGGTCTGCCTGCTTCTGCCTCCTGAGTGCTGGGATTAAGGACATGTGCCACCACCACATGCTTCACTTCTTTTTTTAAAAAAATTAATTTATCTTTGAGACAAGGTCTTACTATATACGGTTGTGGCTGGGCTCACACTCACAGAAATCAGCCTGTCTCTTCTTGCCAAATGCTGGAGTTAAAGGCATGTACTACCATGCACAGCCCATGTTTAAAATTTATGTATGTGTTTCTGAGGTCAAGGTCTCACCCTGTATTCTCACTGGCTCAGAACTCATTATGTAGACCAGGTTGGCCTCAAACTCACATAAATCTGTATGCCTCTTCCACCCAAATCCTGGGATTAAAAGTGTTGTTTCTACAACTGGTAATTTTTTTGGCAGTTACTAATTAGGGCTTAGGAATATAGCTCAGTGACTTGATATGCATAAGGCCATGGCTGGTCTCCAGCATCTAAATATTTTAAAATATAAGTTAAAAATAACTAATAAACCCTAGTTTTGAGTGTTAATAAAGAGTAACAGAAATTCGTCATAATACGAAGATATTGTCCCTCAATTTGAAAGTGTAACAGAAAGAATGTATTTGAAATAAAATAGGTGTTTAATGACAATGATGTTTGAACCTTAATAATTATTTATATGTTGTATTTCTAAGTGAGGCTCCTACCTCCTTTGTTTAGGAAAAGAAAAAGCTATTGCTGGAAAAATAAGTTATGTTTTAAGAATAGGATACACCTAGCCACATATGTCAACCTCTGCAAACTCTGAAACATCTATCAGGAAGGTACAGTCCCCATGTAGATTGATTTTACAACTATCTCCCAGCATAGTCCAAAACCCCTTTCTGTACTTTAGCCATTTTTCTGTACTAACATTACATTCCCTTTTCTTTACTTTCTGAATTCGATATCAAAAGAGTTCCTTACCAAGAGTCACAGAAAATCTAAAACATATATTTTGATCTGTTTTTGAGTATTCTTTTTCTCACCAAATATGTGTACACTGAATAGTTTAATTTTTGAGAAAAGAACTTTGAGCTGGGGGTATAGCTGAGTGGTAGAATGCTTGGTTAGCATGCATGAAGCTCTGGGTTCTATCCCCAGTATTGGAAAAGAAAGCTTTGCCTTAGTGATTTTGACATCGAACTAACCTTAGTGTAGACAAAAGCTTCTCATTTAATTGAAATGATATTAGCTTATGGTCTGAGTTAGCTGTATCATGTAATAAACTTTCTCCGTGTTTGGGTCTATAGGCCTACAAGACTATAAAAGAAGACCAAAAAAGATATAATGAAAGAATGGCAGGGCTAGGACTGACACCAGAAGAGAAACAGAGAAGGGCTGACGCCTCTGGTAAGTATTCCCGTATGTCTCTGCTGTATGATTTGAGACTAAATAAGGGAAAATGATTAAGGAATATGATTTCCTAATATCTTGTTGTAGTGTAACAGTGTGAGATTTTAAGCTTCCAGAAATTACGGTTTTACCCCACAACGGGGAGCGATTTCCTGAAGTATTTGGTTGGCATTTTAGGCTTGAAGTAAAATTATTGTGAGTACCTATCTTTATAGGCTTTTTAAAGGGCAGGCTTGATAAGAAATTCAGGAAAAGGTAGGAAAGCCATTTTTCCAACGACTGAGCCTTTTTAGTCATATTAATTCCTTTGAATCTTTGGAGTTTGCGTTGTAGATGTGTTTGTTTTCCTGTAGCACAAAGCTCTAGCCTTCACTTCATTTGAGTCACTTGGATTTTCAAGGAGGAATGTTTTAATCCTTTAATAACCCCTATAGCTCTGGGTAGGCGGTTTGTATTGCTTTCTTCAATAATGCCATCTTCTTCATGAACATTGTCTAATAATCTCCAATTGACCTCCTAGGTGTTTCCCTTTTATTGCTAACAAAAGGTGCAACTGAACTTGATATTTTCCTGGTGACTCATAGAAAAATAATAAGAATGGCAGAGGTCTTTTAATATATGCTTTCTAATATATTTGAAAAATAACTAGCCAGGTGTGATGGTATATAGCTGTAATCCCAGCATATGAGAAGCTGAGGCCAGTCAGGGATACAGAGTGAGACCTATCTTAAAAAGGGGCAAAGGAAAAGACTAAGATTTAAGGTCAACCCTGGATCCAGTATAGAAGTAATGAATGAAAGACACCAATAAACTCATTCACCCCATTTAAAAATTTTCCCCACAGGTAAAATGAAAGATATACCCCCCCCAACAGAATGTTCGGAGGATTGTTTGGTGCTTTGGTCACCCCCCCTTTTTTTTTTTAGTTCTGACTCTCAAACCCAATATCTTGGACATGATAGGCAAGCTTTCTGCCACTGAGCCACATTCTAAACCTAGTAAATTTAAGATTTATATAGGTGTGCTGGTTTTATTTTATGTAAAGGATTAAGACAAGTACAAGTGACTTTTTGAAATAGTGGCCAGGAGTCATCAGAGCCTTTAAGAAGACTGACCCAGGCAGTGGTATCGTACCGCTTTAATCCCAGCACTGGGGAGGCAGAGGCCCTGTGAGTTCAAGGCCAGCATGGTGTACAGAGCTAGTGCCAGGACAGGTTCCAAAGCTACACAGAAACCTTGTCTCGAAAACAAACAAAAAGACTGACCCTGTATGTTCTGTTACAGCTGCAGAGGGAGGGTCAGCTCCTCAAGTCAAAGTACCAAGTCATGTTCCTTTCCTGCTGATTGGTGGAGGTACTGCTGCTTTTGCTGCAGCCCGATCCATCCGGGCTCGGGATCCTGGGGCCAGGGTAAGGTGCATGCTATTTTGCGTGGTGTAGAAGGTATAGAGTGCAAATTTAGCCAATGTAAATGCTTTGACATTTGCCTCTTAAATTAGTACTGACAAGTATTATTTTGTGTCTAAAGGTCCTGATTGTATCTGAAGACCCTGAGCTGCCATACATGCGACCTCCTCTTTCGAAAGAATTGTGGTTTTCAGATGATCCAAATGTCACAAAGACACTGCAATTCAGACAGTGGAATGGAAAAGAGAGAAGGTATGTTTGCTTATGTAAAATAGGCCTGACTGAGTATGAGGAACAGGTTAAGATTTTGTCACTGATAATGTGTAATACATGGGAAGGCTGTACATGGAAGTCTGCTATTGTACATACTTGGTCAGGCTCAGAGGCAACAAAGAACATTTTAGTTTCTGTTCCCCAAATTACCAACAATCAGCAGTTTAATGCTAGACTGTGAAATATTAGGGCTCCTATTTCTAGGACTTTTAGTGTAGATTTCTTTGCTAGAGATTAGCTTAGCCAGTGTTGTCATTTCTTTATAAATACCTAGGCAAATCATATAAAAGCAAATGAAACTGATTTGTGGCGCTCTTACTTAATTTTGGGTGTGTATGTGTTCACAAGCATACATATCTGCATATATGTGGAGGTCAGAGGTCAGCCTTGGGTGTCATTCATCAGCCGTCAACTACTTTGGTTTTTTGTTTTTTTTTTATTTTTTATTTATTTATTTTTTTAAGACAAGGTCTCTCACTGTTGTGGGACGCAACTAAATAGGCTAAATAGGCTGAATAACCAGTGAGTCACAAGGTTTTCCTCTCTTTGCTTCCTCAGTGTTGGAATTCCAGGTGCATGCCAACTTGCCTGGCTTTTTTATGTGGGTTCTGGGGTTTAAACTTGGATCCTTATGCCTCTGTAATCACTTAACTGAACTGTCTCCTGTCTCCCCAGGCCATTGTTTGACATTAACCCACATTCACAATTGCAGGGCTAGAGTAGGAAGGCTATAATGAAGAGCCTCATTATCAGAATGCATGCACAAAAAACTCTTGGAGCTAGCTGGGCATGATAGTACATGCTTGAAACCCTAGCATTTGAGAAGATGGGACAAAACAGTCAGGAGTTCAAGACTAGCCTGAGTAACAGCCTCTGTCTCAAAAATGCAAACAAACATAAACAAACTCCAAGTATTAGAGCTATAGGTCCAGCTTTTTTCTTCTATAGAATTCCTTAGGTCTCTCAATTCTAGTACTGTTCTTGGGGCTCTAGTGTATTTCTTACAAGTGATTCTTTTCACGGTGAACTAAAATTTACAGACCTGGACTGAAGAGATGGCTTAGCATTTTAGAGCACTTTTTGCTTTTGCAGAGGACCCATGTTCAGTTTCCAGCAATCACACAGTGATTTTACAGCCATCTGTAACTCCAATTGTAGGGAATCTGACACCCTCTTCTGACCTTTGCGAGCACAGACATGCATGCAGGCAAAACATCCACACACATAAAATAAATAAATCTTAACAAATGTAAATGCCAGAATGTGTTTGCCTCTCATTTTTACTATCATGTTCCATTTGTAAGCAGAATGCATACTTTCAATTAAATTTTCTCTACTTACAATTTTTTATATAATTATTTACTTAGTGTTTTTTTTTAAATTTGGATTCTCACTTTGTTGGCCTGACTGAACCCAAACTACTAGATTCAAGTAATATTCTTGGTTTATCTTCCTGAGTAATTGAGATTCTAGCTTAATCGTTTAAGGCAGAATCATCTAGGAGCAAGACCTTGCTCCATTGGTGAGCAGCACCATTCTGAAAAATTATGTGAATACCAGTTCCTTGAGTGCTTTTGTTCTTAATTTGAAATGATTCTACACCTAAAACTTAGTTTCTCGGCCTCTATACCATTGGTTGATATTTGAGACAAAGTAATTCTTTTTTTTTAATTGATATTTATTGAGCTGTACATTTTTCTCTGCTTCCCTCCCTGCCTCTCCTTTCCCTCTTCAATCCTTCAGTCCCATGCTCCCAATTTACTCAGGAAATCTTGTCTTTTTATACTTTCTACTTCCCATGTAGATTAGATCTATGTAAGTCTCTCTTAGTGTCCGCATTGGAGACAACGTAATTCTTATTGAAGGTAAGGGCTGTGCTATATAGCATAGGCTGTTCAGCGGTATCTTGATTCTAGCTACCAGATACAATAACATCCCCTTGTAAGTTGTTGTAACCCAGAATGTCTCCAGATATGGCCAAATGTCCCATGGGGCTAAAGTTGCACCCAGTTGAGAACCACTGATCTTTATTACTTTTCAGTAAATCACCATCAAGATCTAGTGACAAGAGAAACTCTGGAAAATGTACCAAAATTTATTTTTCATGTAATATTCACATCATTTTAGTAAAGCTATAGGGGGAGCCTATAGTAGTTCCAGATGCTTATAGTTTTTTCCTCTTTCCCATACAGCATATATTTCCAGCCACCTTCTTTCTATGTTTCTGCTCAGGACCTACCTCATATTGAGAATGGTGGTGTGGCTGTCCTCACTGGGAAGAAGGTGAGCTAGTAGACTGCTTTCTTTGTCAGGCTCTAGCCTATGTAGTTACCAAACAGAAATTACAATGATGTGCTTTTCCATTACAATCCAGGTTTCCTCTCCCACCGTAGTTCATCAAAGGAAAACCAAACATTATAGGACTAATATTATTTAGTTTGTCTGTCTAAGGAAAGTCTATAGCAAAGTGTAGACCATGAAGTTGACTAAACTTTGCCAGAAAAGTCACATTGTCAGATACTATAATGCTAAAAACTATTACTGCTTTTTTTAAAAAAAATATTTTTATTTAATGTTAGTTGGTTTTGCCTGCATGCATGTCTGAAGCCCTGGAACTGGAGTTATAGACAGGTGTGAGCTGCCATGTGGGTACTAGATATTGAACCCAGGTCCTCTAGAAGAGTAGTCAGTGCTCTTAACCACTCAACCATCTCTCCAGCCCTAAAGATTGATCAATTGATTGATTTACATATTATCTACTTATTTATTTATTATGTATACAATATTCTGCCTGTATGTATGCCTGCAGGCCAGAAGAGGGCACCAGATCTTATTACAGATTGTTGTGAGCCACCATGTGGTTGCTGGAAGTTGAACTCAGGACTTCTGGAAGAGCAACCAGTGCTCATAACCTTCTGAGCCAACTCTCCAGCTCCTATTGTTGCTTTTGTTTATGCTTCTGTATTTGTTCCTCCTTCCTATTGCTTTTTGTTTTGTTTGACCTTTCTTTGGGGTTATTGATGATAAGAAATTAGACTAATTTTCAGTATAATTCAACATGGAAGATACTGTTGGATGTTACCAAAATGGTTGCCTAAATAAGGAGAGCAGTTATTGCACAATGCTTTGAGGTCCTAGGAAAGCTTTGTTGTGTTGTGTTTTGTGTTGTGCTTTATTTCTATTAATGGAGACAGTAGGCTATGTTTGTAAAATAATGGCAGTGTTCCAATAGAGGGGATGGTGTTCTCTTAAGAAACAAAGCTGAAAGTGAAGGGGATCAAGGGCACAAATGGGCAGATTGACCTTTGACCACTTTTTCCATAACAGAGCTGTAGAATGTGGTTAACCTGGTAGTGGCACCTTATGCTAAATGTTCCCAGTGTGGAATACTGGAGCCCTATTCCCGAAGGGAAAACAAAAACAAGCATAATCATATGCTTGTTTGATAAACAAAAAGATAATCATAACACAAAAATGTTACGTGTCCTGGGAGTTAGGAGGAGGAGGAATGTACAGTACAGTAATGAATGCAAAGAAAGCTTCCTGGAGAAGAAATCCGTAGACCTAAAATGTCTGAAATGTTCTTTTTAGATTTATTAATTTATTTTATATGTATATACATGTACCATGTGTGTGCATGATGCCCTCAGAAGTCAGAAAAGGAATGTTGGATCCCCTGGAACTAGAATTATAAATGGCTATGAGCCATCATGTGGGTTCTGGGAACTGAACCCAGGTCCTCTGCAAGAGCAAGCTTGTTTATTTCTTGGTGTGTATATGTGTGTGAGTATGGTATATGTGGATATAGGTAGAATAAGGAGGAGAGTGTCAAGTGTTCTGCCCTATTACTCTGTCTAATATATTCCTTTTGAGCAGGGTCTCTTACTAAACTTGAATCTAGGCTGGTGACCAGCAGGCTACATTTATCCTTCTCTTGTCTCTGGCTTTTTATATGAGTGCTAAGAATTGTAGTTTAGAGATTCTCTGCTCACACATCAAGTGCTCTTACCTACCAAGTCAGCTCCCTAGCCCTAGAGCAGAAGATATTAAAGAATGGAGAGGTGTAGACTACATAAGTGCAAAGAACATTCAGGAGAGCAACATGAGGAAGAACTAACAGCATAAGCAAGTGTCCAGCAGTACAGAAAAACATATTTAGTACAAGGAAAACAAGAAGCTAGCTCCTGATAGAGCAGAAACTTCGAGTTAGGGAACTAAGGATGTAGCTTAGGGGTAGACTACCTGTATAACATGGATAAGGTTCTGGAATTGATCTCTAACTTGGCAAAAGAAATGATAGATTGGAAAATAAATATAAGATTTTTCTTTACTTTTTAATTGTTTTGGTTTGGTTTAAAACAGGGTCTCATTATATAGTCCTTGCTATCCTTGAACTTGCTGTGTAGATCAGGCTGACCTCCAATTTAGAGATCTGCCTCTAGAGTGCTGGGATTAAAGGCGTGTGACACCATGCTTGACAAAGAATTTTTAAAAAATATTCAAGTTAGGAAGAGGCAAAACTAGTAAGTTATTCTAGTGATTGGTTATGGAAGGCTTTTTGGTGTGTAGGAGAGCTTGAATTTTATTTATACTGGGGAGCTGGTGACATTTCTGGACAAAGTGCTGGAAAGGAATTTAGACATATTGGATTTCATAGAAATACGACTAGAGATGGAGGGCCAGAAAGATAGCTCAGCAGTTAAAAACACTAGCTGCTCTCTCAGAGGACCTGAGTTCAATTCCCAGCACCCACATACTGTCTCCCAACTATCCAGGCACTCGTGGTACACATACATACATGCAGAAAGAACACCTGTACATATACAGTAAAAATCTTTTTATGGCTTTTGAGACAGGATTTCATTGTGTGCCAAACTTGGCTGTCCCGGAACTCACTATGTAGGCTGATCCTCCTGCCTCTGCCTCCTGAGTGCTGGGGTTAAAGGTGTGTGCCACCACTGCCTGGCTAAAGTAAAAAATTTTTAAAAGATTAGAAATAGACCATTTCAAAAATTACTATAATAATTCAGGCAAAAGATTATTTCAGCTCAGATTAGGCTGGTGGTAGTGCTGATTATGAAGAAGAGGAATGCAAGGGCTAAAAATTTATATAATACCTATTTTAACTGCTTTTTTTAAAACCATTTTTGTTTTTGTTTCTTGAGACGGGGTTTCTCTGTATAACAACCCTGGCTATCATGGAACTTGCTTTGTAGATCAGGCTGGCCTCAAACTTAGAGATCCACCTGCCTGTCTCCCAAGTGCTGGTATTAAAGCTCTGAGACACCACTGCCTGGCAAGAAATTGCTTTTTAAATAAAGAAATGTTAAATAACTGGCCTAAATTTTTACAATACATGAGAGACAGAATATGAGCCCAGGCTTATCTGACTAAAGAGTTGGAACCCAGAAATTCTGACCAGAGCCCAAGTTCCTAATAATGTATTACTTCTTGTGTAGCACTGAGTTAGATGCCCAGCATGGGAGGAAATACGTGATCAGAGTGAAGAACATGCTTGAGGAATGCTTAGGAGAAAATATACCTAAGGCTTGAAGACAGAGTGAAGGTGGGAGGTGAAGGAAGAAGGAGACAAAATTTCTAGATTGTATATCAGAGTAGATAATAGTGCCCTCCCCCTAACTGAGAAAAACATTTTAAGAGGAAGATCTAGTTTTAAGGGGAAAGATAAAAATCAGTTTGAACACCAAGCATGGTAGTGCTTGCCTTTAATTGCATTACCTGGGAGGCAAAGATAGGCAGATGTCTGTGAGTTTGAGGCCAGCCTGGTCTACACAGAGTTCCAGGCCTTCTAAGGCTACATAATGAGACCCTGTCTCAAACAGCAACCAAAACAACAGAAAAGAACTTAGAGAGCAGTAGATAACATTGTAAAGTTAAACTATTCTTTTTTGCATGTGTATATGCATGTTTACATGTGCATGCACATGCATGTAGAGGACAGAGGTTGACATAAAGAACCTCCCTCTATTCTGTTTACTAAGTCAGACTCTCTTGCTGAATCTGGGACTTACTGGTTCTGCTAGTCTGGTAGCTGGCTCACTATGGAGATCCCCTGTTCTACCTTGTCAGCACTGGGATTGCTTGTGGGCAGCCAAACCTACTCAGCTTTTATGTGGATGTTGGAGATCCATACTCTGTTCCTCATGCTTGCATAGCAAGTGCTGTATGCATTGAGCCATCTCCCAAGCCCTACTCTATTCTTTCAGTAAGTTTAAATGAGCTGGAGAGTGCTTGAGGACTGGAGTTCAATACCCAGAACCCACATAAAAACTCAGGTGTGGTGGAGCATGCTTGTAATATCAATGCTGAGAAGGCAGAGGCAGGCGGATCCCTAGGGCTTGCTGGCCAGCCACCATATTTAGTCGATTTAGTGAGTATGACACCATGTCTCAAAAAAAAAAAAAAGTGAACAGGGATGGTTTGAGGAACAGTGCCCAAGGTTGTTCTTTGCCTTCTACTCGCACGAGCACTTGCACCCAAACAAACATGAAAATACACATGCACGCACTCCCAAAGTTTAACTGAAATTTGAGCATAATAGTAATACCTGTAATCTCAGTATTTTGGAAACTGAGTGAGGAGGACAGCTACAATTTTTTTTTTCACTTTCTTCCAATAATTTGTTAGTTTAATGATTATTTTTTTTTTTAGTAAATTTTATTAAATTATAAAAGTTTCCATTTCCGCCCCCCCTCCCAACACCCTCCCACTCCCCCCACTCCCCCCCTCCTTCCCCTCCGTCCCCCAGGGCAGTCAGGGTTTCCTGCCCTGTGGGAAGCTGCAGCTCCCTCCCCCTCCCTCCAGGTCCAGGATGCTATCACCCACTGATACAAGGGAACGGATCTGATGAGAATTTACCAGGGCCAGTCGGTCTGGGACTGAACGAGGACGTGATCTAGCCAGATTCTCGGAATTTGGCCGGATTCTCTGACTGGCTGGCCTGGGGTCTTTCTGAAATGCCATTGACTATGACACTGGGACCTGTTTCCTCTGCATATGCTGGATTTTGGGGATCCAGTCTGTTTGGACAGCTACAATTTTGAAGCTAGTGTGGGTTATGGTGTAGTTGGTTGCGGACCAGTCTGGGCAAAAGAATGTGACCCCATCTCTAAAATATTTAAGCACTAGATGGGCGGTGATGGAGCACACCTTTAATCCCAGCAGGCTAATCTTTGTGAGTTCAAGGCCATCCTGGTCTATAAGAGCTAGTTCCAGGACAGGCTCCAAAGCTACAGAGAAACCCTGTCTCAAAGAAACAAAACAAAAAACCCAAAACAAAACAAAAAAGACTTACTGATAGAGAGCTTGCATGGAACACACAAGGATCTTGGTTCAATCCTCAGTATAGTAAAAGTCAACAAAATGAATGGTTGGTATATGAGTGTTTCTTTTTTGAAAAATTCTAAATTAAAAATTTAAGCAGGGTGAGACAGCAATTGGATAGAAGTTTGAAGAGGATATGGAATCAAAGATTTGTCTTACTTTATTGAACTGAAGTCTAAGGACTCGGGGGGGGGAGGGTAACGGAATAATGGACAGTTATCAGGTGAAGATCCTGAAAAAGAAAAGAATGACTAGATACACAAGAATAGAAAGATTACCTTATTTCCCAGCTGGAAAAAAGGAAGTGAGGGGCTGGAGAGATGGCTCAGCGGTTAAGACCATTGCCTGCTCTTCCAAAGGTCCTGAGTTCAATTCCCAGCAACCACATGGTGGCTCACAACCATCTGTAATGAAGCCTGGTGTCCTCTTCTGGCCTGCAGACAGAATACTGTATGCACAATAAACAAATAAATAAATATTAAAAAAAAAGAAAAAAGGAAGTGAATGAACAAAAAAGAAAGTAAACAGTTTGTATACATATGTATGCATGTGGTATATGCATGTGTATATGAAGGTACATTGCCTGTGTATACACACATGTAAAGTCCAGGTATTGATATCCAGTGTTTATCTGTTTCTCCACCTTATATTTTGAAACAGGGTCTTTCACTGAACCTGGAGCTCAACTGTTTCACTTAGATTGGCCAGCAAACATCTGGGGTCTGGCTGTCTGTTGCCCTAGCACTGGGGTTACAGGTGCATTACCTTTGCACTCATGTTTGTGTTACAGACTTCACTTGTTTTCACAATAAGACTGGGTGTAAGATGGTTATTGGTGAAGAAAAAGATAGTTTATCTGAATGAGCCATCTGAGTGTTGAGTGGTCAAGTTGTACTGAAGAGAGAGCTTACCAAAAACAAAATGCAGGAGGCTAAAGAAAATATTCATGAATACTGTTCTCTAGAAACAAGTTTCTAACCCTATCTCGAACATGCCACCCCGTGTTTCTAGTGCCACTGCACTGCCCTATGTCTATCATGTTTGTCACTCCTTATCATTGTTAGTGTTTGTTAAATTCTTTTTGTCTAATATACTCTGAAGGCAGAGAAGATAATCTGTCGTTCTCATCACTGTGTCCCCTGTACTTAGAACTGCCTTTAAACCATCATAGATGTTTAACAGGTATTGCTTTTTTCCTTTTCTTTTTTTTTTTTTGTTTTTGGTTTTTTGAGGCAAGGTTTCTCTGTAGCTTTGGAGCCTGAACTAACTCTGTAGACCAGTCTATCTCGGACTCACAGAGATCTGCCTGTCTCTGCCTCCTGAGTGCTGGGATTAAAGGTGCACGGGTATTTCTTGATTTGATGGTCTCACAGCTAGTAAAGAATGGGGCAGATGCTGGAAACTAATCTCTCAGACTCCAAAACTAAAGCTCTTAACCCTAAGTAGAGACAAAGGAATTAAGAGTATTGACAGGAGAGCCATTGAATGATTTACCACTGATCCAAATTATTGGAATGGAACTGCCAACTAGATAAGTAAAAAATTGGAAGAAGTACAGAAGACTGAGGCTGGGCTGAAGATACAGTTTCATGATACAGCGCTTGTCCAGCATACCCACAGTTCTAGGTACATTCTCCACATTGCAACAAACAAAACAAACAAAAAAAGGAGTAAGTGGGGCTGGAGAAATAGCTCAGAGGTTAAGAGCATTGACTGCTCTTCCAGAGGACCCGGGTTCAATTCCCAGCACCCACATGGCAGCTCACAACTGTCTGAAAATCCAGTTCCAGGGGATCTGACACCTTCACACCAATGCACATAAAAATAAAAAAAATTAAAAAAAATTAAAAAAAAGGAGTAAGTAGCAATGGGAATTAAGAAGGCAGTGAAGCTAAGCTTACATATGTGTGTAATGGTGTATTCTTTAATCCCAGTGCTCAAGAGGCAGAGACAGGTGGATCTCTGTGAGTTTGAGGCCAGCCTTCCTGGTCTTTATAGAAAGTTCCAGGCCAGCCAGGCCACATAGTGAGACCCTATCAGAAAACAAAACAACAATGAGCCTGAGAGAAAATTGAAGTAGAAGTAGCAGTTTAGGAAATAATAAGAGTCTGGATGTGGCACAGAGAAAAATAGGAACCAAGTTCCAAGGTCCTTAGAGATAAGGACCAGTGGGGAAGAAGTGGTTTACAAACAGTGATTTAAAGGGATGTAGATAGGTGTCACTCAGGAGGATGAAGGTATAAGTCTCTAGAAGCAGCAGCAGCAACCACCTCAGGAACTGTGGAACATGCCAACACTTCTTCCTGACCCTGGGGCGTGAACAAATGAACTGTCTCTAAGTAACATCCCTGAGGGATAGCTGAGTTTCCATTAAGACTAGAAGTTGGAGAAAGATTCTGCAGAGATATTGTGAGTATAGTAGAGTTGTTAGCAAAGAAAGAAGGATGCCAAATGCCAAAATAGAAAAAACTTTGTCCAGTGTCTGTTTCTATAAATCAGAACGAAAGTTTGGGAATCCAGTTGATCACTAGTGTTGGTTGCTTGAAGAAACAAGATCTCAAGAACTATGGTCCCAATAACTAATTAGAAACAATTTCTTCAGGATCATTTTCGGTCAAAAGCTAAATCTTCTGAATGAGTTGCCAACATAGGTTTAGAGCCCCACCCCTACCCTGTGGGCATGAAATGTTCTAGAATTAGATAGTGGTGAATAAACTAAAAATCCAGTGAATTGTACACTTTAAAATGGTGAATATTATATCACAGTAGTTTTTTTCATAACTTTTCATTTCTACTTCTTATATGTATGCATATGACTATACCAGGTAGTACAGCTGGATGTAAGAGGCAACATGGTGAAACTTAATGATGGCTCTAAGATAACCTTTGAAAAATGCTTGATTGCAACGGGTGAGTATTTCTGGAGGTGGCTGTCTTCCCTACTATGGTAGTTTGTTCAAGCTTTAGAGTCTGGCCTTCTCTTGAAAAGACTTTGCAGCTTATTCTTAAGACAACTTATGTCCAGAATCTCTGGTGTTGAAGTCTGGTTAATTTGGACATATAATGTTTTTACCTATTTACAATTTTTTTAAATAAGTGTATTTAGCTCGATAGAGAGTGCTTGCCTAGCAAGTGCAAGGGCCTGTGTTCTGTCCTCAGCTTCGAAAAAGGAAAAAAAAGAAAGAAAATCCTTTGGTAATGACATGAGGAAGCTGCTCCTTTTTCCTCTGTGCATGGTACTCAGTCTCTGGCCTGAAGGATATGTAGCTCTGGGTTTATTGCCAATTCTCATCCAAAATCAGGAGACAAGACAAGCAGCTAATGAGAGTGATGTAACCATGCTAGCATATGAGGCCTCCTGAGAAACTGGACCTGTTGTGCCAGGTGGGCATAATAACTCTAATCCCAGCACTCAGGAGTCTAAGGCAGAAGGATCAAAGCAGACCTGATGCTACCTAAGATCCATAGTGAGTTCCAGGCCAACCTGATCTACATAGCACAACCCTCTCAGAAAACTGACAGAAAGAGACAAACGCACATCATGGAAAAGGGAACTAAGTTTTTCTGGTTTGGCCAGCCATGGAGGCAAGGTCCTCTAAAAGGAGACTCAGATATATTTCTTAAAATTGATAAGAAGCCTGCTGTGAGGCAAGCCATCTTATCTGCTTGTCACTCCTTGGTAGTAATAGCAGCAGCCGCAGGCACCACCACCAACACTGCTGCTGTGACACTAACATACTTAACCACAGTCAAAGCAGAGAGAGCTCTACCTTTAGGGGTTGTTTGGGCTAGCTCCTGCTTGTCAGCCTAAAGGGCTTTCCTATTTCCAGGAGGCACTCCAAGAAGTCTGTCTGCCATTGATAGGGCTGGAGCAGAGGTGAAGAGCAGAACAACGCTTTTCAGAAAGGTAATTGCTTTAGTGTTTTCCTTGTGTGGTTTTGCAGAGATAACATACTTTTCTGTCCCCCAAGTGTTCCCTCTAATTGGGAGATCCATGTCCTATATAGCTCTTCTGACTTGTTGTCTAGCTTTGAGCAAGTCACTTCTCCCTGCACCTCCAATACTTCATTCACTCAAGGATTCTATACTTATAGGAGAAAACTACATTTGGTTTTGATTGTTTGCTGTGCCTCTAACTGCCCTTTTGCAGTTGTTTTCTCTTGATGTATTTGATCCACCAGAGGTCGCCTTGTGGTCTCTTGGCATTTTTCATTACAAGTGCTTTGTGAAGATTTTGATGGAAAAGGTCGAGAGTATATAAGCACAAAGGAAAGGAGAGTGTTTGCTTCTTAACAGTATGCGTTGCTGGAATTTTCTAGCCACATTTAGAGATATTGGATAAAGTTCATCCTGCCTTTTAAATTCTTAATTGTTGGATTGAATAATTCTTTGTGTGAGAGGCTGTTTTTTTCTTTGTAACATGTTGGCAGCATCACAGGCTTCTCTCCACTAGAGGCCAGGAGCATCTTGTCCTGACAACCAAAATGTCTCTTGATACTGCCACATGTCTACCTTGGACTGGGAAGAAAAGTTCTACCAGTGTTGACAACCACTGTTGCTATAAGGAATGTTACAAAGGAGAAAAAAATCACATTAATAACATAGATGCTATAATTGAGCCACTTTTGTACAAGACGTTATATGCAAATGTCTGTTGTAGAACACTTAGAGGAAAATATTTTCTTGGATTATTATCTTGTGCCCCTTTGGGAAATCAGTGGACTAAACTGGTATGATCCTGCAGATTGGAGATTTTAGAGCCTTGGAGAAGATCTCACGGGAAGTCAAGTCAATTACAGTTATCGGTGGGGGCTTCCTTGGGAGTGAACTGGCCTGTGCTCTTGGCAGAAAGTGTGAGTATTGAGAATTGTCCTCCGTTTTCTTTGTCTAGTAATATATCACACATCTTAGTACACTGTCACAAATTCCAGGAATCTATTTGCCAGGAGGAGTTGAAGGACTTTGAACAGTGTTTATAGAATGAGACCAGGCTTGCTGGCACATGGTTGTAGTTTTAGCACTCTGAAGACAGAAGCAGGACGATGTTGAGTTAGATTTTAGACTGGGTTGCATAGTGAATTCGAGGCTAGCCTGGAGCTATGAAGCAAATTCTCCCCCATCTCACTCCTCCCCCCAAAAAGAAGTTTATAGAATGAAAAGCTGAGTATTGAGGTTAGGATAAGGATTTCTATGTAGTTGAGTTCTATTGCTGTGATAAATACCATGGTCAAAAGCGAGTTGGGGAGGAAAGGGTTTATTTGGCTTATATTTCCACATCACTGTTCATCACTGAGGAAAGTTAGGCAAGAACTCAGACATGCCAGGAACGTGAGACAGGAGTTGATGCAGAGACCATGGAGGAGTGCTACTTACGGGCTTATTCCCTATAGCTTGCTCAGTCTGCTTTTCTTTTTTTTTGTTTTTGTTTTTGTTTTGTTGTTTATTTCAAGACAGGGTTTCTCTGTAGCTTTGGAGCCTGTCCTGGAACTAGCTCTTGTAGACCAGGCTGGCCTCGAACTCACAGAGATTCACCTGCCTCTGCCTCCCAAGTGCTGGGATTAAAGGCGTGTGCCACCACCGCCCGTCTCAGTCTGCTTTCTTATAGTACTCAAGACTACCTGCCCAGGGTGTTGGAACCACTCAGGTCAATCATTAATCAAAAAAGATGTGCTATACACTTGCCTACACGTAATTTGTTGAAGGCATTTTCTCAATTGGGGTTCCTCTTCCCAGGTAACTCTAGCTTTTGTCAAGTTGCCAAAAAAAAAAAAAGCAAACCAATAAGGACAATTCCCCAGTCCCCAGTGACCAAAAAGTTGTCTAAATAACTTAACAACAGCACTTCCTTTCCTTTCCTGTACCCTCTCTACCTAGACTGTTTGGAAGTCATTTACTTACAGAAGTGAATTATTAAGGTGAAAAGGGCCAATCAAACTTCTGATTGAAGTTTTTGTCACAACTTCAACAATTCACAGAACCATAAAGTTTACTTGAAAAGCTTATGTGACCTCAGGTGACTGCATGGGTGGGTATACACACTAAATTCAGAATTGGTAGCTCAATCCATGGACAGCGCTCTGACACTTGCTATCTTTGCCTTTGAATAAACTCAACCACAAGGAAGGCCCTCTTGCCCCAGTGCCCCACAGGCAAGAGCTATGGCCTGCTTGTCAGTTTTGCTCTGCATTTAGTCAGGATTGACTAGCTCTCCTTTACCTCCCCCTCTGTCTTCCTGGGATTGGTTCAGGCCTTCTTCTGTAACTAGTTCCCTTTCTTCTTCCTAGCTCAAACCTCGGGCATAGAAGTGATTCAGCTCTTCCCTGAGAAAGGAAATATGGGGAAGATCCTTCCTGAATATCTCAGCAACTGGACCATGGAAAAAGTCAAGCGAGGTAGAGACTGTGGTCATAATACTCTGTTTCTTTGGAGAGTAACTAAAGGGAAAGTTACCTTTTGGGGGAACTCTCTTGACATAATTCCTGACATTGGCAGAGGAAATGTTTTGCTATTCCTCAGTCAGACAGGGTCACAGGCATTTAGAATCTGAGACAACATATTCCCATATAAAGATGGGCGGTGTGTAGGTAGGGTTCTTGTGGTTCCTCAAGGCTGCCTGCATCTGAGGATAACTGATTTTACTCTAGGGGAGGCCTCCAGCTGGCTTCCTTACTCTTTGCAGAGGTCCCAAGCTAGTGAGTTCAGTCTTTGGTCTCATTTTTCTTTACAGAGGGAGTGAAAGTGATGCCCAATGCAATTGTGCAATCAGTTGGGGTCAGCGGTGGCAAGTTACTCATTAAGCTGAAAGATGGAAGAAAGGTAAGGAGGAAGAGACAATGTTAGAAGGCCTTCCAACCTGTCCTTCCCATTTCCTTACTCTCATTTCTTTGCTTGATATCATTGATTTGTTTTCTTAGCAGCCACCATTAACATCTCTTAATTCTCTGAATTAACCATCCCTTCCTCAAAATAGAATGATGAGAACCAGAGTAGACACCTGTGACCTGTTTTCCCATAGCCTCTTCCTGTCTGTACTAGACTTTAGTCCTTGCTAGGGCAGTAGATTTCTGTTCCGGTGATATAGAAAATGTATGGGGTTGGGGAATTCTTATAAAAGCAGAACTTAAATCTTTTTACTGGAGGTAAGTTAATCTATGATTATTTTTAAAGTTCTAATATTGTTTTCTTTATATTTTTATCTTTGTTTTGGACAGTGTCAATTCTTGTGCATGCTACACAAGCATTTTACCACTGAGCTGTACCCCAGATGCATGATAGAAAATGCCTGAGTTATTGGATTCCTGAAAGTCTGATTCTTTTTTTGTTGTTGTTTTGTTTTTGTTGTTGTTGTTTTTTTTGTTTTTCAAGTCAGGGTTTTTCTGTCGCTTTGGAGCCTGTCCTAGGACTCACTCTATAGACCAGGCTGGCCTCGAACTCACAGACATCCGCCTGTCTGCCTCCCGAGAGCTGGGATTAAAGGCATGCACTACCACTGCCCGACTAAAAGTCTGATTTTTTTTCAAAGTAGAGGCTGATTTCTTTTTCTTTTTTTTTTAAGATTTAAGATTTATTTATTTATTATGTACAGTGTTTTCTACCTGCATGTGTACCTACACCCCAGAAGAGGGCACCAGATCGCATTACAAATGGTTGTGAGCCACCATGTGGTTGCTGGGAATTGAACTCAGGACCTCTGGAAGAGCAGTCAGTGCTCGTAACCTTTGAGCCGTCTCTCCAGCCCTGAAAGTCTGATTCTTAATGATATAAAGTTGTGAAGTGAATGAGCATCAGTGAAAACTGGTAATCGACTAAATTACTTCTTTCCTATCAGGTAGAAACTGACCACATAGTGACAGCTGTAGGCCTAGAGCCCAATGTTGAGTTAGCCAAGACCGGTGGACTGGAAATAGACTCAGATTTTGGTGGCTTCCGGGTAAATGCAGAGCTACAAGCACGTTCTAACATCTGGGTGGTAAGTGTGCTACAGCATAACCTAAATCATTGCTTCCAGCCTGTGGGTGAGTTTGGCCTTGTGCCAAAGCTTAGTAGTCATTGTAATTCACTCCTGTAAACTCAACACTTTGGAGGCGTGGGCAGGGGGATCGCCACAAATTCAAGGCCAGTTTGGCCTTCAAAATAAGACCCAATCTGAAAAGGAAGGAAGAAAGGTAGGTAAGTAAGCAAGGAACTACAGCTCATTAATAGCTTAACCAAGTAGAGTCAAAGTGTTTGATAGCCAAGGAGAAACACTAGAAACCTGTGAAGTGCTTGAATTAGAACAACACTATGGCTCCATCTGCAAGCTATGGAAAAGTGAAAAGAGCAATGTGTATGGCTGTAGGAACAGAACTCGTACAATTCTGTTAACAGTAGTTGTTGAGCATGAACACAGCTAGCTCACAAACGTATCTCCTCTTCCCATAGCTCAAACACAAGTCCTGAGAATGAAGTTTGAAGTAGTTTTCTAATGTGTTCCCTGGAAAGGAAAGTAACTCTGTTTTCATTTTCCTTGAGTCTTCTCTATTTTCAGCTATTTTTAAAACCTATTATGACAAAAACCAAGACTTTAATATGTAGGAACTATGAGGTAATTTCCCCATTGCTAGAACATTGCAATGTATTGTGTTTGGTTATGGATTCTGTAACTAAGGCCATAGGTACTTTGAGAGGATATTTTCCTCCTACAAAGTCTAAAAGTCTGGTTTTTTTTTCATGTCCCTATTATACTATGTATTCAATGCAGAAAACACAGACAAGGAGAAAAAGGGGCCAGTCACCTGTAGCAACGAGAAATGTTTTAGTTTATTTCCTTCCCTTTGTTTTGTTGAACATAAAGGTTTTTTCCCCCTTTGTTTTATGTGGTTGTGGTAAGCCTACTATATATAAACATTTGTATTCTGCTACATCTCACTTAACATTATAAAAGTAAGCATTTTCTTTGTTGCTTCAGACTCTGTGTAACAGTTTAATGATTACATATCCCATTAAATAGACTTCATAGTTTACTTTGCTGATGTTCACTTATTGGATTTTTAGGTTGCTTTAGGGGAGTCTGAATAGGTATAAAAATGCACAAGACTTAGAGAGCTCAAATACCACATCCTGCATGAAGCTGGCCCTGTTCACCCCAGCTGAGGGTTCTCTGAAACACTTAGCTTGTTGAATCTATGCCTTTTCTAGGGCACAGTACTTGTTTACATTGCCCTGTAGTTAAGAATAATGCTCTATGTTTCCTGTTCTCCATTAGGTTCTACACTCCCCATAGGAAAGGCTTATGTCAGTTTTATCTCACCCACCCATATACAAAGAAAAGGTTTTGTACATAGTAAATAGTCCATAAACACATGTTGACTGACTACTGAATGATGAAAAAATCAAAACAAAAAAGTCACTTATCTTAGAAAAGATAAGAGGCAGTCACATCTGAAAACTGGTTTCCACATGGAGAAGAGAATATTCTGAGTTGATTATGGTGGAAAAGGTTTATGATTCCCGACACTAGGGAGGTTGAGACAGGAGAATCATTAGTTTGAGGTCAGCCTGGGAAATATAGAGAGATCCTATCTCCAAAATTATGAAAAGAATATTCTTGAATGCTCCATTAAGTATAAGTAACCTGTCTGCTAAAACAAAATGGGCAGGAACAGGTATACATAAACTGAAGCAAAGAAGATTTAGGATACTTCTGGAAGTATAGTTCTATTGCTATGAAGAAAAGACACTATAACCACAGCACTCTTATAAAAGAAAACATTTAATTGCAGTGGCTGAAATTCTACATCTTTATCCAAAGGCAGTAGGAAGTGAACTGTCTGGGCATGGGTTGAGCATATATGAGACCTCAAAGCCTACCTCCCCAATGACATACTTCCTTCATTAAGGCCATACCCATCTCAACAAGACCACACCTCCTAATAGTGCCACTCCTTTTGGGGGACATTTTCTTTTAAACCAACATGTATAGATAGAACAATTTCTTTAAAGATGGAATCTCATGGGGCTGGAGAAATGACTTGACGGTTAAAAACACTCACTGTCCTGAATTCAATTCCCAGAATCCACGTGGCAGCTCACAGCTGTCTGACACCCTCTCCTGGTGTACATGCATACAGACAAAGTATCCATATACGTGAAGTACATAAAAAAATAAATCTTAAATAAATACATAAAAATGGAATGTTGCTTGATTAGGAATGATTCTAGCCTGTAAATGGGAAATATTAGTTAACATTGCTAGGGTCAGCTGGGCAGTGGTAGCCTTTAATCCTAGCACTCCAGAAACAGAGAGACAGGTGGGTCTCTGTGATTTCAAGGTTATCCTAGTCTACAGAGCTAGTTCCAGGACAGCTAGAACTGTTACACAGAAACCCTGTCTTGAAAAACAAACAAAATACATTGCTAGGGTCTTTTGAAGCCCAAAGTTTATATTCTGCTTTTAATATTTTTTAAATGTGTTGTTTCCATATTGTATTTGTTTCCAAAGGCAGGAGATGCTGCATGCTTCTATGATATAAAGTTGGGTCGAAGGCGAGTAGAACATCACGATCATGCTGTTGTGAGCGGAAGACTGGCAGGAGAAAATATGACTGGAGCTGCTAAGCCATACTGGCATCAGTCAATGTTCTGGTAATAGTTCTGTGCCTTGGGGACACAACTGGTTAGAATTCTGTATTAATGAGTTCAAAATACAGCGTTTTTTATTTGGTTTATGATCAGTCTTTTTTTGTAGTCAATACATCGTTCTATGGAAGGGGAAAAGTTCCACCCCATGTCCATACCTTCCACCCCTAAGTGGCCACTGAATAAAAGTGCCCTGTTCATGTATAAAATGAGTATAAATTGTACTGGTGCTTCTGGATAAGAAAGAGTTTGAGCTGTAGTGGTTGGTACAAAAGTACAGCATTTAGAATGGGCAGCTCTGTATTTTTTCTTTACTAGTACCCCTAATGGTCCCAACATACTGGGAAAAACACAGACCACTCATATGTAGCCTTTAAGACCAGCAATTTGTTTGGAATGGTGGCATACACCTTTAATCCCAGCACTTGTTAAACAGAAGTAGGCAAATTTCAATGAGTTTAAGTCCAGCCTGATCTACATAGCAAGTTCTAGACTAGCTAGACCTACATAGTGAGACCCTATTTCAATGATTTAACAAACAAACATAAAAAGGTCAGCAATTCACAGGCCTATAAGACAGTTTGAATTTTAAAAGATTAGAATGGAGCTAGGCATTGGTGGCGCACGTCTTTAATCCCAGCACTTGGGAGGCAGAGGCAGGCAGATCTCTGTGAGTTTGAGCCCAACCTGGTCTACAGCGTGAGTGCCAGGACCAGCTCCAAAGCTACACAGAGAAACCCTATCTCAAAACAAAACAAAATAAAAACAAAAAGTTTAGAATGGGCTGGGATCCAATACAGTCTTCTGGCCTCCATGGGCAACAGGCATGCATGTGACCTATAGACAACACATAGACAAAACACCCATACATGTAAAAACACAAAAGCACAAAACAAACCACCCTGTCTCTCAAAGGAAAGAGAAAGAGGGAGGGTGATTTATTGATTGATTAATAGTAATTAGTACTGAACATTCTCAAGTCCTCGGGGTTGGCCCTGTTTAGTACACTTTGATTTTGATTGATTTGAATCGGAAGATATGGTTAGCTGGAACTGTGCCTGATAATTCCAACTAAAGAGCTGAGGCAGGAAGACCTCAAGTTTAAGGTTATTCTGGAACAATGTAGCAGGATCCTGACTCAGATTTTAAAGCTAGCTCTTAGTGGTAGAGCACTTAACATGGAAAGGGTCCTGGGTCCAATGTCCAGTACTCCAAAGAAATGGAAATGTGGAGTACAGAAATGAAAACGTCAAGCTTTCAAAAGACTAAAGTTGATGCTGGAGATAATTTACAGCTAATAGAAGTAACTTTTAAGACAGTCAAGCAGTTTTATGAATGAGTGGCCAAAAGGTAACATAAATTTCTAGGTCAGCACATATAACACAGTTAGGAAAGGTGAGTCCATAGAGTTATCAGTTAGGGCCTAGGTACAGATTCTAAGGATTTGCTGTTTATTCTTCTTTGAAGATATAATCCCCCAAAGATATAATTTAATGATCTATTATGGCAAAGAAGATAAAATGTGTACTAGGAGAAGCAGTATCTTAGATTATTACTCCAAACTATAATAATGGCAGCAAGATGTATGTAGTAATGGGGTGCAGTGAGATGGCTCAGTAAGCAAAAAGTTTTTGTTACCAAGCTTGATGACCTTGATTACCTACAAGTTGTCTTCTGACCTCCAAACGTGTCATAACACATGCATTCATGTATACACAAGAAGAAAAGCATGCCAGGGGGAGGCCAAGGAATGACTGCTATTTATTTAGTGAATGAAACTTTAGTCATTAAATCCCAACTCTCATCCAATAGGGACACATTCTAAAGCTTCAAAAAAGCAGTTTTAATGTGAGCTAAAGGAAATTAGCTTTTAATCCCATTTACTCAGGAGGCAGATAGAGGTGTATCTCAGAGGTCAAGGCCAGCCTTGTCTACAGAGGGAGTTCCAAGTCTACAGAACAAGTTCTGTATAGAGTGAGTTTCAGGGCAGCTGAGGCAACACAGTGTTGACAAAACAGAAAAAAAAGAAAATTAGAGTGTATCAAAAGTGGGGGACTTGGGCCTGGTGTGGTGGCTTGTGCCTATAATCACAGTACTCAGGAGTTAAAGGCAGACAGATCTTTGAGATTGAGGCCAGGCTGGTCTACAGAGGGAGTTCTAGGACAGCCAAGGCTATACAGAAACCATGTCTCAAACACAAACAAAACGGTGGGAACCTATCCTACCCTAAATGTTGGATGGGATAAAAACAAGATAAAATTAAGGAAATTTAAATCATTTTATATGGGTATATGTTGTATATTGTAGCTTCTTGAGGGGAAAATGCTATTTGAGATAATCCTGCTCCCTCACACTTGTCCTCAAATGTCCCGGTGACAGTAAATCTGTTTGGCATTCCTCTTATAAATTCTGAATTATTTGACTGGCATAAAAGTACAGTGTCACAAAGAGAATGCGCTACTATGCCATTACTTATGGTCCTTTGACAAAATGTCCTCTTTCCTTCCACAGGAGTGATTTGGGTCCTGATGTTGGCTATGAAGCTATTGGTCTTGTGGACAGTAGTTTGCCCACGGTTGGTGTTTTTGCAAAAGCAACCGCACAAGACAACCCAAAATCTGCCACAGAGAAGTCAGGTACAGAAGCTCAACCACTTCTATAGGAAGAATGTTAAGAAGCAGTGCATCTGAATTCTCCTGAACAAGTTGATTCTGTATGGGCCAGAGGGATCTGGTGTTTAAACCCTCCATGTTGTGATTTAAAAGTAACCAACCCTACTGGGTGGTGGTGGCACACGCCTTTAATCCCAACACTCAGGAGCCATAGGCAGGTGGATCTCTCTGAGTTTGAGGTCAGCCTGGTCTACAGCCCCCTCTCTCAAAAAAAAAAAAAAAAGAAAGAAAGAAAAAGGTAACCAAACCAAAACTTCCCACTCTGGTGCTCTGGGACCCTGGTCAAAGCACAGACTCTGATATTGTAGATATCCATTCTAGACAGTGGGCCACAGCCTGTTCAGTGACTCCAGTTTATCTTCTGGGGCTGAGAAAAATCTAAGTGATGAAGCAAACCTGGATTTTTTAGGGATCATTTTTCTTTATATTGCCCCCTCAAGAACCAGAAGCAAGAACTCCTTAGGGCCTGGTGTCTTCCCTGGACCCTGGGAAGTAAAGAATTGAGCTAAGGAGTTCTTAAATTGATTCTAATTTGGTTGTCGGATCTGGATGCCAGGCTTGCTTCAGATGGGAGGCATCATTCTTGAAGTGAGCTTTCCTCCTACATGTATCTCTTTCATTAGCTCCTTGGCCTAATTCCATGACCTTGCTTAAGTTATTTAACTGTCCTTTTTTGCCGGATGTGTTTCATGGGCAAGTTACTTTTTAAAAAGGAGAAAGCAAGACATCTGTAAGTTCGAGGTTAGACTGATCCACATAAAACCCTGTCTCAGAAAAGAAAAACAACCCTGAATTCTATGGTTTGTTTTATTACTAACAGTTTTCATTGAAATAGCTGTATGGCAAGTAGCTACTGTCCTGAATCATTGTCCTAGTTTGCTTTCTATTTCTGCGATAAAGACCATGACCAAATGCCACTTGTGAAAGGACAGGTTGATTTGGCTTAAATGTCCTAATCACAGTCCACCACTTAGTGACGCCAACACAGAAATTTAAATGGGGAAGGAACCAAAGCAGAGAGTGTAGAGGAACGATGTTTATGGACTTAACCCATGGCTTGGTTAGCCTTCTTATACAAGTAAAAACCGCCAGCCAGGGAGTGGTAACCCCCAACACTTGCTGTCTGCGGCCTGGGCCCACCCACATCAATCAGTAATCAGGAAAATGCCCCCACAGACTTGCCTACAAGCCAGTCTGATGGAGACAGATCCAGAACTGATGTTCTTCTGTCTTCCCAAATGACTCTAGCATGTATCAAATCAACAGCAACAAAGTAACAGTACAGTCGTGAATGCTTCTGAGAGGAGAGGTGCAAATCCTTTCCAGTTGGGAAAGATCCTGATCCTGGGAATGTCTATAGCACGGGATGTAAATGAAGTAGAAAAGTGTAAGGTCAGGTTCAGCAGTGCCCAGGAGGTGGCAAGAAAGAACTTCCCTTGGCCTATGTTAATTGAAAGTGGCTCAAGAACATTCTGAGGAATATTGGAAAACAAACTATCTAGAAGTAGCTTTAAGCCAATTTCAAAAGAAACTTTTCAGGCTGAGAAAACAAACTATCTAGAAGTAGCTTTAAACCAGTTTCAAAAGAAACTTTTCAGGCTGAGAAAATAGTTCAGTTGATAAAAGTGCTTGCCTTGCAAATATGAGGGCCTGAGTTCAATCCCCATAAACCACATTTTAAAAGGTAAGTATTGTGTCACACTATTCTAATTCCAATACTGGGGATGCAAAAATAGGGTTGCTGGGGCTTGCTGGCCAACCAACATAGCCTGTTGAGTTCCTGGCCATTGAGAAAGACCCTGTCTCAAAAAAGCAATCCTGAAGAATGACACCCATGTTGTCACATGCACATACACATGTTTACCTACACACACATACAGATATTTGCCTTCTAGAATTTTCCAAAGTCAGAATAACTGAACTTGGGTTTTGTATTTGTTTGTGGGATTGGCTACAGGGACCGGTATCCGCTCAGAGAGTGAGACAGAGTCAGAAGCCTCTGAAATCTCAATTCCTCCCAGTACCCCTGCAATCCCACAGGCCCCTGTTGAAGGGGAGGACTATGGCAAAGGTGTCATCTTCTACCTCAGGGACAAAGTAGTCGTGGGGATTGTGCTATGGAACGTCTTTAACCGAATGCCAATCGCAAGGAAGGTAAGTGCCTGTCAGACCCTTAGAAGAAGATGGGAAGTGGGGGTTGGAAAATATTCCTGTGACTTCACCAGGTGCCCTGAGTTGCATTGTCCACCAAGGTCAGATTGTACTTAAGCAAAACAAAGGCAAAACCTTGGCTCAGAAACATTCTTTTTGATTTGAGACTTGGCTGGGTGGACTGAGAGTTGTCAAGCTGCTCATTTGGGGTTAGTAGAAAGCTGTTCCCACAATCCCCTCCCAGTGTGTAACTGGAGACTAGCCCAGGCAGCCCCATTGTGTGGGCCAGGGCTCTGTGCACATGGAATGAGTTAAGAACCTATTGTTACTCTACCCCTCAGATCATTAAGGACGGTGAGCAGCATGAAGATCTCAATGAAGTAGCCAAACTCTTCAACATTCACGAAGATTGAAGCCCCATCATGGAATATACATGCACTTTTCCATCCCTGACAGGAGGGTTGGGTGGGTAAAGGAACATTTTTTTATTCAGCATACTTTCTCTTTATGTAGGAGCAGGAAACGAACAAGCCTCTGTGAATATTTTCATCTATATAGATGCACATGACAAATTAAAATCTGATTCTTTTATATCCAGTTGGTTTATTTTAAAGGGGATAGGTAGATAAAGGAGTATGTGTATCAGCAAGCTGACTACAGCTACTACAAGTATATGGTTTTTCTCAGCCATGTATTCAACAGTCCACAGTAAACACTGTCACCACTCTGTAATCTTGACCCACTATACCTCTCAGCTCACAGCAGTGATCTTATTTTATGTGTGTGGATGTTTTGCCTACACATGGATCTGTGTGCCATTTGTGTGTCTGGTGCCCATTGAGACCAGAAATGGGCAGTAGATCCCCTCGGACCAGAGTTACTTCCTATTTTGAGCCACCATATGGGTGCTGGGAACTGAATACTGGTCCCCCACAAAAAACAACCAGTGCCCTAACCACTGAACTATCTCTCCAGTTCCATAAGGGAAGATTGGTTTTTTGAGATAGGGTATCACCGTAGTTTTTCTGGCCTGGAATTTGCTATGTAGACAATGTTGGCTCCATGATCTGCCTACCTCTGTTTCCCAAGTGCTGGCATTAAAGGTGTCTACTACCATGCCTGGCCTAATTCTTCTATAGGCAAGTTCATGATTTCTTTTCTTTCTTTCTTTTTTTTTTTTTGTTTTGTTTTGGTTTTTTTTTTTTTTTGAGACAGGGTTTCTCTGTAGCTTTGGAGCCTAGCACCAGCTCTTGTAGATCAGTCTGGCTTCAATCTCAGAGAGATCTGCCTGCCTCTACCTCTGCCTCTGCCTCCCAAGTGCTGGGATTAAAGGTGTGCACCACCACCACCCAGCTAAGTTTACTATTTCTATGAGGGCTTTTTTCACCCTTCCAAACCCAACCCTCTTTCTGTCTCAGTGACTGACCTATGGCTCCCTGTAAGCAGGCACCATGACATTAATGTCTTGCTCGTGGTTATATATTCAGAAGCAAAAGAGAGCTCTGGTTCGTAACAGGTGCTTAATAAATTATCTTTGAATGAGTGAGCAAATAAACAGAATAAACTCAGGTTTATATTGAAAAACTAGCTGCTCCAGAATTGAACTGGTCCTACAGGGGACAGAAAGGTCACACACACACACACACACACACACACACACACACACACACACGAACAATTGGTTTAGAAGCCAATTGTGATGATGGCACGTGCCTATAATCTTAGCACTCAGGAAGCTGAGGCAAGAGGATTGCTTTAAGTTTGGGGCCAAACCTGGGCCATATAGTGAGATCTTGTTAAAGAAGGATTGGAGAGATGGGTCAGTAGTTAAGGGCAATGACTGCTCTCCAGAGGACCTGGGTTTGATTTCCAGAACTACATAAAGACTTGCAACAGGATCCCAGGAGATCTAACATCTCTTTTGATATCCAGGAGGTCATACATGGAGGCAGAACACCCATACACATAAAAAAAGTTTAAAATGAATTTTTAAAAACTTCATAGTCAACTAAGACTTTGGCATTTTAAAGTACTTAACCTTGTTTGTGTTACATTCTAAGCAAATAGTCTACAACTGAGCTACACCTTGACCCCTTTTTGCTTTCATTTCAAAGCAGTCTCATGAAGTTGGCCAGGGTGACCTTGTGACCTTGAGCTCATTTTGGTGTGTTCTCTCTTTTTCTTTCTCTCTCTCTCTCTCTCTCTCTCTCTCTCTCTCTGTGTGTGTGTGTGTGTGTGTGTGTGTGTGTGTGTGTGTGTGTGTGTGTGTGTGAGTGTTTTCAAGACAGGGTTTCTCTGTAGCTTTGAAGCCTGTCCTGGAACTTGCTCTGTAGACCAGGCTGACCTTGAACTCATGGAGATCTACCTGTCTCTACCTCCCTAGTTCTGTGATTAAAGACATGTGCCACCATGCCTGGCTTTACTTTGCAGGCCTTGAATTGGTAATCTCCCTGTTTAGCCTCCTCAGTAGCTGTGATAACAGGGCAATACCACAAGGCACAACTAAGTTATGTAACTGTTAAAATTGAATCTCATTTTCCTAATGGTAGCCCAGTGGTAGAATGTGTGCTTTAGCATATAGGCAGAATTGGGTTCAATTCTCAGCACCAAAAGTAAATAAGTAAAAATTTAAAGTAGAATCTATTTCCACTGAGAGAAAATTTTTTCACTACTTCCAAGTATCCATCACGTCAATGGCAGAGCACTTATGTAGCACGTGTAAGGCCCCCAAGTTATGTCCTTGGCACCACAGAATTGAGAATGCAGTTATGAATACTCTGTAAGCAGAAAAATGCTGCTTACCTGACTTTTTAAAAGCTAAAAGAAGCTTACAAATGGTTTATCTGCTGAATACCAGAATAGGCCATGTTTTCACTGCAAGAATCATCTGAAATAGGACAGATTCTTATGTGGAAACAGGTTTAGTGAACTATGATCCTGTGCATGACATACCCAACTTGTATGTAGAAACTTCTTCGGTATCCTATGAAATAGGATCATTATGCAGTAATAACTGCAGCTTACATAGATGGGGTAGGCCTTTTCAAGTCATTTTAAAACATCACATTGTTTCAGGAAGCCGAAACAAGCAGACCTCAGTGAGTTGGAGGCCAGCGTGGTACATAGAAAGATGCATGACAGCCAATAGTGAGACCTCCCTCAAAAAAATGAATTTTGATTTGTTTTTATGATATTTTCAGTTCAGTTTAGTTCTCTGGCAGCTGTTGTCTCTATGTCACTGTAATGCAGAGAATTAAAAATATAAGTGACCTATTCCATCTAATCAGTGTTCATTACCTTTTGTGAGCTAAGTAGATGCCATAATTGAAAAATGCACTAATAGGACTATGGCTGGGCATGGTGGTACATGGTCTTAAACGCAGTACTCAGAGGCAGAGGGACAGAGGTTGGTTTGAGGTCAGTATGATCTACATAGCAAGTTCTACATCAGCCAGTCAAAAAAATGTCCAGTGTGGCTGGGGCGATACTCAGTTGTTAAAGTGCATCTCACATAAGTGGCAAGCGAGAGGACCTGGATCCCCAGAACCCATGTAAATGCCAGGTAGTTCTAGTGATAATTCCAGTGCTTCTGAGGTGGTGGCAGAATATCTGGAACAAATTAGCTATTTGATTAGTTGTATCAACGAGCTCTGGGTTCAACTGAAAGACCCTGCCCCACTGACTTAAGATATAGACAGACTGAGGAAGATTCCTAACTTTAACCCTTGACCTTCATATGCATGCCCACACACACCCACATGTGCATACTCACATGTATGCAAATACGAATACATACAAATATACACTTGAAAAAAACAGCTGTGCATAATGGGACATACCTTTAATGCCGGCACTCAGGAGGCAAAGCAGGCAGTTTGAAGCCAGCCTTGTCCTGAGATTCAGGCCAGGGAAGGTGAGATGCTACACGGTGAGATTCTATCTCAGAAAGACAAAAAGAAAAGAAGCTCCTGTTTGTCACCATCATATCAATTCCAAAGTATCATAGCAGTCTGGGATCTCAGCTCACCCTTCCAGGCTATATCCTTTCTCTGTTTTTTGAGGCAGACCCTGACTGGCCTGGGACCCTGCAGACTAGGCTGAACTCAAACTCAGAGATTTGCCTACCGCTGCCTCCCAAGTGTTGGGTTAAGTTGTGTGCCACCACCCCTGGCCTTTCTCATAACTTAATATACTCATGTCCGTACAGATGTACATCTGATTTATTATACTTTCTAAATTCTGCTTAACTATTTTCACATATGAAATCCATCATCCTTTCCCTTTCACTATCCAAAACCTGTTCTTTCAACCCAAATTAAGCCCTGCTTTGGACTAGTGTCCATGTATGATTTCTCTTATCTCTGAGTTCCAGTTGTAATTACTACCCTAATCTTTATTGTTCTTTTACTTTTTCAAAATTCTTTTAAAAAGAAAAAAAAGGACTTCTCCAGGAGTATGTAATGAGACCCTGTCTCAAAAAAACGAAAGTGGGGCTTAGAGAGATGGTTCAGTTGTTAAGATCACTGTTTGTTCTTGACAGGTTGAATTTCCAGCATCCTCATGACAGCTCACAACTGTGTGTAATTCCAGTTCCAGGGAATTTGACACCTTCACACAAACATACACAGGCAAAACACCACTGAACACAAAATTTTAAAAATGATTTTAAAATAAAAGGGAAAAGAAATAGAATAAAGTTATTGCTGTTCTAAATTTTCTTAAATTTAAGTTAATTTTTATAGCTGATAACATCACAAAACTTGTGACTTGTGATGCTTTAATTTTGGCTTTGATATATACATTGCATAATTTTCAAAATAGGGCATACATAGTCATTTCCCCAGCCCCCATGCTAGATATGGAGCCTAGAGTCTCGGTTGCCATTGAACTATCCCCTCAACCCATAGCTACTGGTCTTCATGTCTGAATGTATTGTAAGCTATCCCAAAGAACAAAGTGACCCCCTCCACCACATGATGTTGCCCACAAGCCATAAACCTGAAAATCCAGGTGGAGTGCTGAAAAAGTCTGTCCTTGGTTGATTGATACTAGGTAACAGGTTGGCTGCAAAATGAGCCTCTTATAGGCTCTGATCTCTGTAATTCAGATTGTTTACAAAAAGATGTTCAAACACCCATCACGTCACTCACTGCCATAAGTTGCCACTTACCCAGGATACATTTAATCAGCCTAGGCCATGGAAGATCACACAGTCTGGTTTCTGACTCCACAGAAATGCAGTGCCAGTTGAGGTTTAGCCTCAAGTAGCAGCTCTGTCATTAGCAGGGCCATACCACAATGCAGGACAGGGCAATACACGCCCTGGGATGAACAGTCAGAGCTTTTGCCAGAACACCAACTATTTGGAGCCCACCCTCCTGACTTCAGCCCTGTTCCTTTTGCCATTTCCAAATTCTATCAGATGCTACCTTGGCACCTCTTAATGCTGATGCTAACCTTTGCTTGGGTACCCCTAAGGCATGGCACAAGATGTCCCAGTATTTTTAAGACTTGCAAGATGAAACAAAGAGGAGGTTCACTTGATTGGAAAGGTGTCAGATTGAGCCTCTGAAGGATGAGATCAACACATGTGGTTTTTTTTTTTATTCTAATCAACAAGGCCTGTTTTGGAGACAGGAGACTTAGAAAGGGATAGGGGTGGGAACACACAGTGACCTACTGCAGGCTGCTTCCTTGAAGGAAAACCAGCAGCTTCTCTAGAGACCCATTTATACAAAGGAACTCTCCCCTCCCTTCCACAGCTACCTCTTCCCTTTCCCGCTCCTCTCAAATTTGGCTGCTGCAATATCCCTTCTGTCCCTCTTTCACTGACTCCACCTAAAATGGACTACCCTTACTGTCCTGGAGATTGTTGGCATTCCATCCCAATACTTCCACTCTGGGCAGAAGTAAAGTCCTGCTGGAACCAGAGTAGAAGAAGTAGGTTCAGCTCTGGCTTCATTTCTATCAGGGAATTTCTAGTGGGCACAGACATATACACAGTACCACACACACATACACACAGCTCAAGCCAGAAATGACGTCTCCCTGCCTGGCTGGTTCTACATATGGGTGTGACTGGGTCATAGTACAGGGAGGGTCTAAATACTTAGATACTAGACTGCCAAACTCTGGTTGTAAACCAGAGATCATCTCAAAACGGGCGGTTTGAGAAGGAAAAGTACCCCTGACACCCGGAAGCTGTCTTGGTACTATCAGGAAGGCCTTGTTATGACTAGCAGCTAACCTGGCTTTCATAGATCCAAGTATTTTGAACATAAAGTCACAGGACACTGGCATCGCACAAGGTTCTGTGTGACCATGATAAATCTGGGGTAAAAAAATCAAATAATCCCAGCAATGGTGATGCACACCTTTAATCTCAGCATTTGGAAAGCAGAAGCAGGCAAATCTCTGTGATTTTTAGGCCAGCCTAGTCTACACAGTGTGTTCCCAGACAGCCAAAGCTACACAGAGAAACCCTGCCTGGAAAACAAAACAAAAACCAAAATGACCAAATACCCCCCCCAAGTCTGGGTACTGTAAGTGACTGTTACTTTGTTACCAATCTTAGCTTTAGCGCTACTCTACCTTCCTATTGAGTAATATTTGTTAAGCTAGCCAACCCAGGCTGGGCGTGGTGGTATTGTACACCCTTATTTAACCTCAGCACTTGGGAAGCAGAGGCAGGTGGATCTGAGTTTGAGGCCGGCCTGGTCTACTAGTGAGTTCCATGACAACCAGGGCTATTAATGAGACTGTCTCAAATATAAAAATCAGTCAGTCTCTAGTTTCAGGACAGGCTCCAAAGCTACAGAGAAAACCCTGTTTCAAATAAAACAAAACAACAAAAATCAGTCAATAAAGCCAAATCTAAACATGGAATGACTCATGATTCCTGACAGCAGCTAGTCCAGTGCAAAGCCCAGCTTCTGTAACCAACGTCCCTTCAATTCCTTGCCACACCCTCTTAGGAGCTTCTCCATGACTCCCATAGTGTGCCACCTTCCTTGCTGCAATGAGCAATAAACAAGCCATTCCACCACGAGGGCATTCTCTTGGGCTTTGGCTGGAAAACACTGACAATTTGGAGGCAAAAAGCGAGCTCCTCAGCAGGCCCATTACCAGACAGAGATCCAGGGCAATTTTGCCTAGTCTTGCCCCCTTCTTAATTGCCTGACATAGTCCCTGAGGAGCCTTTAAGGTCTACATCTCAGTTGAGGAAAGGTTCCCATCTAGAATGCCTTGACATTGGCAACACTACCCACAGATACTGCATAGGAGCAGTTAATATGGGTGTTGAATTTGAAACTATCTGCAGAAATGTATTCACTTGGGTAACATTTGTTCAACCTTTTCTGAAAACTACTGCATATCATAGTACTATATTAAGTCCTAGAGATAAGGAGATGAGTCATATATAGGCCCCACCTTCAGTGGCTTTATAACCTGGTGGTAGACATAGACAAGCCAAAAGGGACTATCGGTGCAACCCAAGTATTGGGAGTATGCTGTGTGAATGTCAAATGGAATTTCATTGCCTCTCACATTGCTTTATTGTCCTGCTTCTGCTTCACTGACTAAACTATTTTTGTTTCCATCTACTCTATTATTCCCTGTGAACAAAACATGGAGTAAACTATGCTTTAAAAAGAGTCGTCTAAAGTCCTGCTCAGTGTGCTTACACATTTCTCTTCCCTTTCCTTCAGGCCTTTCATTCTCTTGCTTTCCTCCTGAAACCTGGCTGTTCTTCCTGCTACCATACATGGGGTTACTGTCTCACTGTGTTTCTTCCTCTGGTTGCAGCAGGTACTCTAGGCCTGTATGTTTTCTGCTGAGGCAGTGGAGCACAGTGAAAAAGAGCATTCATGGATATGAGTGTCTTTTCTGCTACCCACTGCTTGTATGGGTAGCCCCTTCCTAGGCATTGGCCTTCCCATAAATAAAGTGAATGTAACAGGCTAGATAGATCATCTCTCTACCTTTGCCCTAACATCCTACGTATAAAAGAAGTCTCTTCGTATCTCATCTGTCCATGGTCTCTACCACTTGTCATTCCTGAGGCCTAGAGCAGATGCTAAGAGAACCTGACCACCCCACTATCACTCTGCTTCCTGTTTGACTGAACTAGATTTACAGGTTTGTTGTTTTCTTTCAGAGATGGGGTCTCATGTAGCCTAGAACTTACTGCTTTGATGAGGCTGGCCTTGAACTTATGGTGATCATCCTCCCTCAGCATCCTGAGTGTTAGCATTATTGGCATAGGTGTACATCCCCACATCTGGCTAGTTTTTAATCTTATTTTCAGATTATGACTTTTGAGTCTTTTTTAACCAAGCAAGTTACATCTGACTCTAGAAGTCCTTGAAATTGCATCCTGCTTGATTTCCCTTCCATGGAGATCTGACAAATTCAAACCTGGTCTCTGTGAAATATGACATCCTTTTAGCCCCTAAAGTAATGTTTGGCTCCAAACCCAGAATCCCCCCCCCACACACACACACACACAAAAGCCGAGTGTAATTCTCAGGCATGGCATTGTGCATGCATTCCTACCCAGCCGCTTAAGAGCTCCAGTCCCCTTGCACAGATGGTCGGTAGAAAGCTACCATAACCCAAGCTGGTTCTCAATTCGATGTGAATATAGCATTTCAGAAAACCTCCCCCATGCCATAGAAGCCCAAAGCCTTGCCCTTACACCACCCTCTTGCTGTTTGTCCATGGCCATTTCCACACTGACTCTGGCCTTGGCAGCACCATGCCCTGAAGTAGTGTGATACATGAGCCACGAAGCTTGTAAACTTCTGTACTGAACTGTTAACCACAATATACATGCGCAAAGGGAAACTGTGTACAGGGGAGGGGAGCACAATCTAGTCCCATTATTTGCTGGTAAGAAATTACGTTTTAAGGATCATGCACCTTGGGGCTGGAGAAAAGACTCTGTTAATAACATTTGTCGCTCTTGTAGACCAGGTTTCTATTCCTAGCACCCACATGGCTGTTCTCAACCATATGTGTAAAATAAATGAAATCTTTAAGTAAAAAAGACCATGCCACTCAAGAAGGAAAGGACAGTCGGGAAGCGGTGATGTGCTCCTTTAATCCCAGCATTCGGGAGCCAGAGGCAGGTGGATTTCTGTCAATTTGAGGCCAGCCTGGTCTATAAAGTGAGTTCCAGGTCAGCCAGGGTTGTTATACAGAGAAACCTTGTCTCCAAAAACAAAACAAAGCAAAACAAGAGAAAAGTCAAGTTTACAGGTTTTGTGTTTCACCTATTAGAGGTCAAACTTGAAACTGTTACCCCCTCGACACATGCACTTACCTGTGCTTACCAGCTAGCTACCTTTGTTACCCTTACCACCCAGTAAGACAAACCAATTTCCTAACCTTCCACTATCCTCATGTATTGGTACAAAAGGAAGCGCTGAAAACCACCCCAAAGTTGCCTCCACTGCAACCTGAACCTGTCCAGTACCAGGTTGGAACAACCACGGTGACACATCAGGCAATCATTTTGATTTGATTAATGGGCCCAGGACAGTTCAAAACTCAGATCACTCCAAATCGGTCCCCTTGGTGACACAATTCTTTTTGGGCTATCCCTACCCCAGCAAGCTACATTCAGTGGTGCAGGGGTAGACCAAAGAGAAGACCTCAGCTTTCAGAGAATTTCCCAGGCAATCCTGAGACTCTGGAGAGGGAACAAGGCTCTCCAGCAATCTTCTCTGCAGGCCCTTCCCGTAGGCGGTGGTTAACTGGAAAAGGATACCTAATGGGAGTGTTGCCCAAAGTTGCAAACATGTCGCTGCTGGGGCACCCTGTAAGCCTCAGAACAGTGCAGCTTGGTGGGACTGGAATCGAGTGCGGGAGGTCTCCACGTGAACTCACTCGACACTTTCCTCCCAGCTGCCACAATGAATCCTTTCCCAGAAGGCCAGCCGCTCCTGCTAGCCTGGGGGACGAAAGGAAGGAGATGGAGGGCGGGAGCAAGAAAGAGAGAATTGAGGCGAAGTTTCAAGGGGTGTGCCTGGCAGGGCGGAGGATTCTCATTCTCTTGAGTCAGCGGATTGGGGGCCCAGCGTGACTTCACTGCTTCCCAGGAAGAGGCGCCCCAGGGCAGGAGGCCTCTTAGAGTGCAGCAGCAAGAGTGGAAAGGTTAGGGCATCGGCTGCCTGAGCCGGGCAGGGTCCGAGCTTGGGGCCAGACTGGCCAGGACACTTGGGGTCAGGGGAGGCTAGGGAAGGTAAGGCACCATCCAGGAAAGCTGGAGAGTTTAGGTAGCTGAGGAGAAACCTCTGCTGTTCTTCCAGAGACTGGCTAGCTAGATCCAGCAGCTGCGGCTGCGGCCAGAGTAAGCGCCGGCTAGAGTCACGGTGCCATGCGCGTTCTGCCTGTAGGTGGCGCTGCAGAGGCGTCCTGCGCGTCGAGAGTGGGTGGGAGCGCTCAGCCCCTGACAGGGCGATCTCGGGGTGGGGAGGTCCCGGCGCCTAGAAAAAGGATGGCGAGGAAAGGCGTGATGGGTGACCAGAGCCCCCACCGCTGCTCGTGATGTTCATCCCAACTCAAAAGAAGGCCTCCTTCCCAAGTAGCAGGAGAGAGAGCTACTCCGACTGTAGACGAAAAAGGCGAGTTTTTCCGTAATCCCTCGGGCCACCTCTCAGGCCCTGGAAGAGCTAGGGGGCCCGACTGCTCACTTTAGCCAAAGGACTGCAGTTTTAGAGCCTCTTTGCAATCTGGGGATGGTGCTCTTGACCTGTGGGCCGTAGAATGGAAACTTTGAGTCGCGTCTCGGACACTGGGGGTGGGTTTCCCTGAAAAGCCCGGCTCCCCGTGAGACCACAGAGCTCCAGTACAGAACTCCAGACCGTGGTCAGGCATGGGGTTCAGGCTGCGACTAAGGCTCAACCTAGATGAGGGTTCGGCCTGAGACTGGATTTGGAACCAGTAGGGGTTCCATGCCCATCGATTCAGTTTTCTGCAGCTAAATGGAAGAAAAGGCTGAGGCTCATTCTGGGGCACAAATTCAGCAGCTTTACTTCCTGCAGATTGTTTAATTTCTCAAAGATTTATTATTTTTTAAATTATGTCTACATGTGTGTCTGCTTGTGGCCGTGTGAGTGGAGCTGACTGTAGATTTCAGAGGAAAGCGTCAGATTCACTGGAGCTGGAGTTACAGTTGGTTGTGGGCCACCCCTCATGTGGGTGCTCACAATTGAACTCTGGTCCTCTGAAAGAACAGTAAGTGCACTTAACTGCTAAACTATTTCTCCAGCCCCATAGCCACAGCTCTGTTCTAACTTCTTGGAGCCATAATGCTGGTTAGACCTCCCATTGTAGTTTATGGCTATGTGCTAACTGTTGAGGTAACTAAGACTACCAAGGCCTCGAGATAACCTGTGGCCACACACCTTTGAGCCAGGGGACTCCAGCCTCATCCTTTCCAAAAGCTAGAGGGCCGGTTTCCATGATAAAACTTTACAGATAAAATATATGGGCAGAGTAACTCCCCCTTTGCCGAACCATAAATACATAGACAGACAGACAGACAGACAGACAGACAGACAGACAGACAGATAAAAGCAGATGCCGCCCCAGATTTCTGGGTGCATCTTCTCCCCTGCCAGTCCTTCCAACTCTATGCTTTCAGGGTGCTCAGTCATCTAAGAAAGTTATCTAAAGATTTTCCATAAAGAAGAGGGAAGAGGAAAAAACTGAAAAGGATCCTAAACGTTCCCAGGTTTCACTGTGTGCCAGGAGAAATACAGTCTGTCTCTTGCCCAGACCTCAGAACCCCGGCCTCTTTCCTAGGGTTGGTGCCCAGCTAAGCTATTCCTGGAAGTCCCTCCCTTCTCTGAGCCCCCTCCCCAAGGTTTCTCTCCCAGAGCATGACTAAAAGGATCAAATGAGCAGAACTTGATGCTCTCTGCATCCCTTTTCTACCTCTAGAGTCTGCCCCAACCTGAACTCCTAGTTCTCACCCTAGGCCCCCTGCTATCACCATGCTGTCTTCTCTCCAACCTGGCCCTATGCCCTACTAGGTGACTGGGAGATGATCTGATATACTAATTTGTGTTAATGTGATAATAGGTGCTTAATGGGGTCACGTGCTAACTAACCGTGGACCAAACTCTAGCTGAACTTCTTTGCCTCAATGTCAAATCCAGGCTTCAGGGACAGGAATCTGATAATCTCGGGCTGTCTAATCTCCACTACCGGCTGGGGGAGTAGGGGAGTGGAGGAACCCAAGGCCAGGGAAGATCCCTGGGTGCTAGTGTATTAGAGCTGCCTTGGTTTCAGTTTCATCCTTAGCTGACACTTCCCTCTGTCCAGTGGAATTGCTTTGGTTTGCCTCCAGCCCCTCTCCCCTCCCCTGCTACCCACTTTTTGGACTGCTTCCTTCCCTCAGTCAACCCTTCACTCTGCAAAGAGAGAGATGGGAAGACAATTTGCCAGCAACAAGGGGAAAAATGTACACGTAGTCACCCTCAGATGCAGAGGCTCACATACCACATTGCTTTGCGGAGACACACATGCACACGCCCTGTGCACACACTCACACACGCACACACACACTTATAGCCATGAGACTCACACAGAGGCACACATAAGCAAGCCAGGCTCTAGCTGAGACCCATGCCACACACAGACCCACAGGCACACTCATTCTGTAACACACAAACCAGCAGCAGCTGAGTTGGATGGCTTCCTCAAAAGAGGGCTGGAAAGTTTGTTTTCTGCCAGCAAAGGGGCCTAGACATTCCATGAAATGACTCATAGTGCACCTTTATAGACATTAAATATTGCATTAAACAACAACAACACTCAAACCCTAATGTGGTGTCAGGGTGGGGAAACTGAGGAGTGTCTGTCTTCTCAATGGGCTACGGCTTTGCCTCTGTCTAGCAAATGTCTCAGGCTTGTCCTTGATTTCCCGTGTGATGGGATAATCCAAAGAGAACAGAATCATTCACCTCCAGGTATTACCCCCAAACTGAACCTGCCCTTCAGCTGGATATGCTGTGGACACTAATGCCCCCCCCCAGCCTCTTTCCCATCCCCATCCCCATCCCCTGTCTTGTATCTCTGGGAACTGGGTGCATACCTCACATTACATCCAGTTGGTACTCTTCATAATTGCCGTTCCTTCCTTTCCAAGTTCTCTCCCCAACTGCGCTAGGTCTGCCTTTACTGTTGCACAGCTCTGGGGGGAGGGACGGGACACATTCAGCTTATAAAATATGTATAGTCTCATGTATGACTGGATCCCTTTCCTCTTCCTTGATACTCTTCTCTGTCATAGGAGAGAATGCCAACTTCTTGGCCACTGTGTCTCTAAACCTCAGAGCACTCCTCTGGCAAAAATCAACAAAATAAAAACAACCTTCCCATGTTTTGATATTCCGGTCCACTCACACTGTGTTGGGGCAGGTTAGTTAGGCCCAAGTCTCTCCAGTTTCATTCTAAGAACACAGAAGTCAAAGGAATAGATAACACAGTATACATGAATGCAAGTGCATGTGTACACACATATCTATACATCATGCACACACAAAAATAAATTATAATTTTTATTAAAAAGATGACACATGCTGGGAAGTGGTGGCACACGCCTTTAATCTTTAATCTCAGCACTTGAGAGGCAGAGACAGGTGGATCTCTGTGAGTTTGAGGCCAGCTTGGTCTACAGAACGAGTTCCAGGACAATCAACAGGCTCCAAACACTAGAGAGAAACCCTGTCTTGATAAAAAAAAAAAAAAAAAACGAGGGGGGGGGAGAGAGAGAGAGGGAGAGGGAGAGGGAGGGAGGGAGAGTGCAGGATAGCAGACTAGTGTTGTTAGGCCAGAAGCTGTTGAGGAGTGAAAGGTAAACTCTGCTTCCACTGATCAGTGGCCCTGAACCCTTAGATGCTGTACTATCTCTGGGAGATTCTCAGAGCAAGGACTGATGACCCACAGTAATTGAGGCTTGAGGGGGGTTTGCCCTAATTTGCTGAGCTCTGCCTGAGGCTACTTCTTTTTCTTTCAGGTGAATCATAGGGATGTCTCTTCTCCCCTTTTCCATTTCCCAAACCTCCCTGCCACCATTCCTGAGGTGCCATGGAAAATGCGTATGTTTCCCAAACACCAGCCAGGCTCCTGGATGTGACAGGGACAGCACTTGCTATTAGCCATTGCCTCTAGGGTTGACAAGCTGGTGCCAGCCAGCTCAGGGTCCATAGCATCAGCTATCAGGTTCCAACTCCCTTCGGTAGCCTCTGGAGCTACTTTCCAGCCTACCAAGAAATGAGACACAGTGTCCCTTAAAGTTTTGTAGGGGCTTTCAGTGTCCCAGGGATGGACTGTGAGGAGAACAAGCTTGTAAACCCTTTTTCAATCTTTTAAAATACGTGTGTGTGTGTGTGTGTGTGTCCATGACACATATGTGAAAATTAGAGGACAACTTTTGGGAGTCAGTTTTTGCCTTCTTCCTGTTTTGAAGCAGGGTCTGTCTAGTTGTTCTGCCACTGCAAATCCAGGTAGCCCTGGAGCTTTCCCTGAGTCACTGAGTTACCTCTCTCCTCCTACTAGCTCAACATGGAAGTACAGATGTGCACCACCCATTTCTGACTTTTTTTGTGGGTTCTAGAGATTGAAGCCAGTTGGTCAAGCTTGTATGGCAAGAGCCTTTTATTTTAAAGGTATCACTCTGTAGCCAAGGCTGTCCCCGAACCTATAGCAATTCCCCTACCTGAGCCTCTGGAATGCTAGGATTACAACAGTAAGCTACTGCAACTTCCTAGGAATCTCCATTTTAAGAAAGGAAAACTGATTTTTTTGTATCATCTATTCCAAGGGCCTTGATTTTGGTGCTAATCAGCAAGCCTTTCTTTTAAAAATTTTCATTACATAAAAACATAATAACATGTATGTGTGTGTGCATATGTGTGAGAGAGTGTATGGGTGTGAACATGCTATATGGTATGTGATTTTAATCAGGACATCTTTAGGGAATCAGTTCTCTTTCCCCTTCTACCATGTGGGTCCTGGGGAATCAAGCTCAGGTCTTCAGGCTTAACAGCAGGTGCTTTCACCCATTGGGCCATCTTGCCAAGTCTTCAACAAGCTTTACCTCTGCTCATTAGCCATAATCTGAGGCATCAAGATTTCTGCCTGTCATTTGGATACCTAGGCCTTTCTGGAAACCCTATGACTACAGATGTGTGGTTACTAAACGCAACTGAAAAGTGATGGCTTGCTTTATGGAGGGCTAATGGGTCTTCTCAGCTTTAGAGGGAGACAAACTCCTCTCCCTGATTCTGAATATGCTTTTCCTTCCAAAAGTCTGATTGACTTTTCTAGCATATTTCTGTGGTAGAAAGCAAGGGCCACAGAAACGGGCAATGCAGGATTTTGTTCTGGCCACAGGTTCATACAGAATTTGTTGAAGTCAGAGATTTGAGTGATGAAGGAAAACAAGAAATCATCGTGTCTTTAAGCAACCTGGTGGGTTTTCCAGCAGAAAACAGGGTATGTAGCCATTGCCTGAGAGAGGAGGCAATGGAGGCTGTCGAAGTGAGAAGGGTCAAATGAGAGCACATGGCTAGAAGGGGTCCTGCACATACTGGGGTCAGTGGCAGGGATGGGAGGGGATGAGGAACAGGGAGGAGAGAGAGACTGAGAGGGCTCTGCTGGATGGTTCTTTCTGGGCATCTACAGGCAATAAGAGAAGGGGAATTCCTGCCAAGTCAGGGAATGAGCCATTGCCAGAGACAGTGGCTGTCCCCTGGAGAATGGTGAAATCAGTCTGGCTGGCCCCACCTGATGGGGGCTTACCCAGTGGGTACATGGGGCATGGAGAGGCAAGCAGGGAAGAGCTAGCAGGCTGAAAAGCAACAGGGTTATGGGGAAAGGCAGCCAGAAATGTCACTCAGGTGGCTCATGGCTTCCCAAGGTGAGATCAGCCCAAGATTTTCATCAAGTTGGGGGTGGGGTGGGGTTTGCTTTGACTTCAACTAGAAGGGTGTGGGACTGTGATTAGTTCTGAGTGGCTGGGGAAGGTGGTAACTTACAGGATTCCTACAAGCTCTGGGCTGCAGGTCACCATTGGACCACTTTGAGTGGTTCACAGTGTTGACCTCTTTCCCTGCCCAAGAGGAAGAGCTTGGCTCATCCTCTGGCTTGAATCTCCAGCCTTGGTTGAAATGACACAGATTTTCAGGAGGAATCCACCTTAAGTCCTCAGCAGCTTCTGCCTTGGTCCTTCTACTTCTTCCAAGAACTGGTTTGAGTAAGCAAACGGAGGCTGCTGAAGATAGCTACCATTTATGGAGGGCTTTTTAGGCACCAGGCACAGTCATTGACTGTCTTGGGGTGGTTCTTACCATTCTCAATTAAAATTTTAAGATTTATTTATTTTATTTTTATGTGTATGAATGTTTTGTCTGTGTGTATTCTGTGCACCACGTGAGTGTCTGGTGCCCTCAGAGGTCAGAAGAGGGCATGGGATCCCTTGGAACTGGAGTGACAGATGGTTGTGGGCCGCCATATGGGTGCTGGGAATCTCACCTGCATACTCTGGAAGAGCAACAGTTGCTCTTACTCTCCAGCCATCTCTCTCGCTCCCCCTTAAAGACAGGGTCTCACTGTTTAGTTCTGGATGGCCTGCAACTTGCTATATAGATCAGGCTATCCTGGAACTCAGAGATCCTTTTGTTTCTGCCTCCCAGATGTTAGAATTGAAGGCCTGTACCACACCCGACTCATCCTCCTTTTATTTTTTTTATTTTTATTATTTTATGTATTGAAGTGTTTTGCCTGAGTGTACATCTGTATACCAAATGTCAAGCCTGGTGCCCTCAGAGGTCTTACAAGAGAATCAGATCCACTGGGACTGTTGTGAACCACCATTGTGGGTGCTAGGAACCAAACCTGGGTCCTCTTCTAGAGTAGCAAGTGCTCTTAACTACTGAACAACCTCCAGCCAGTTTGGTTTTGCTTTTGAGACAGATCTTACTCTGTATCCCTGGCTGGCCTGGAAATTACTATGTAATCTAGGCAGATCTTAGTCACAGACATACACCTGCCTCTGCCTTCCCAGTTCTGGGATTAAAGGCTTGCAGCATCACATGGGGCTTGCTGTTTTAATTTTTGTACGCACTTTAGCCTCAGTGCATTTTGAAGCTCTCCAGAACCTACCCCAAACTAGAAAGGAGTGCCTCACCGGCAAGAGTCCAGCAGAAAGCTGTGTTTTGCCAGGATCTAGAATCCCCCAAAGAGAATGTGCTCACTTGTAAAAGAAAAAGAAGCGAAAATTTGCTCTTGCTTATTGCTCTGAGGACTTGTCTGTCTATGAGTAACCAGGAGGTTTCAGGAGCCAGTACCTCAGTGTAGCCACTAGATTTTTTTTTTTTTACTGTCAGCTGTGATCCACAACTGTCTTTGATGATGTCACCAGCCACCACTCCTGTCCCCTAGACTTGTGCCAGGGATCATCTTTCCTAAAGTTGATGAAGCAGGCTTTTGGAGGCGGGTGAGTGTGTCCTGAACTGAAGACCCTTTTGGCCACCTCTCAAAGGGCCCTCCTCCCCTGGAGTCCCTTCAGTAGCTTTTCTGCCAAGGTCAAGTCTAGCGGCTCCCCCACCATCCCCTTTCTCTCCACTTGCTCACTCTCCTGTGCCTCTCCCGCACCCCCACCCCACCCTGACTTCACTCTGCACAGGACCTCCGAGTTGTAGTACCAGGTGGGGACAGAGGTGAATACAGGGACAGAAAAGGGGAAGAAAACAAAAAAATGGGTTGAAGTAGGCAGCTCAAGTACAGTCATTACTTGGCTTTATATTGAAGATGTGTCGGGCGGGCGTGGGCTCTCTCCGTGAACCCTAGTCCGGCTGGCTGTACACCTGCTGTGCTGGCCTCCAAAGTGGCCTAGGTCGGGCTTCCCTAGAAGTCCCTGTAACTCTTCAGTCACACCAATCCAGGAAATATCTGGCCCGAGACTCCACGGGGTGGGGGCGGGGGTTTGACATTGTTTGCAAAAATCGTACCCTCTGTCCATTTATGAGTAGCACCCACTGCTAGGCCGCCTGATTGGCACTCAGCAGATGCTTGATAATGTAGAGGGCTGGGGGGTGGGGGGCGAGCGGCAGAGGTATCAAGTGATTCGAGTGCCCAGGCCCAGTGGCAGGATAGGGCCTTCCAGAATCCCCAGGATATCTCCACGGGATATCATGTGGGACTTCCCGCCGAGAAGCGCCCAGTCAGAGCTGAGGGCCCCGGGGCCCGCCAATTATGAGCCGAGTGGGGGGTGCTGGCTCGAGAAGCCGTTCGCGCGACGTGAGCTGGGGGGGCTGTGTGTTCTCTGAGGTGAGGTGGGCAGCGAGCCTCGCTGAAGGGAAGGAGAGCCCGCCCGGGCCGCTGGCAAGGGTTCCCCCTGCCGTGCTGGCGACCGTGGAGGGGTTAGGGCGGAGGGGCGCTGTTTCCACCGCGGTGCCTAGTCCCTCCCCACACCCCCCCCACTCCACCCCGCCCGCCCGCCCGCCCGCCCGCCCGCCCGCCCGCCCGTGGTCCCTCCCGTCGGTCCCTCCCTCCGGCTCTTCAGTCCCTCCTCGCCCTGCCTCCTTCGCGCCCGGCCCAGCCTCCGCCCGCGGGGACGTGTGTCTCCAGTGCGATTTCCCCTTTCTCTCGCTCGCCTCGGCTCAGGTCTCCCCCGCCGGCTAGCGGCCCCTCCGCGGGCGCCCCCCGCCGCCGTTCCCTCGGCGCGGCCCGGCCTCCCCGGAACGCTTCGGACACTGCTCGCCCAGCTGCCACCCCGGCTCCTTTCTCAGCCCGGGCGCCACCGCCGCCCGCTCGCCAGCCCGCCCGCCGTCTCACCTGGTGTTTGCATCTCGCCCTCCAACTTTGCCATTGGCGGCGGCGCGACGTGTGGGAGAGCCCTGAGCCTCGCCTCGCCCGCCCGCCCGCCCGCCCGCCCGGACCAGCCTGCCCCGGCGCCGAGGTGAGTCACGGGCGGGCGCGGGGCGGTGGGGGCAGGCGGGCCCCGAGGAGAGAAGGAGGGAGGGGAAGGAGGGCGGGCGACGGCGGCCCCCGGCGGGCGGGCGAGCGGGCGGGCGGGTGGCCGCGAGGACAGACCGGGCGCCTCGCTCAACTTCCACTTCTCCTTTCGGCGGCGCCGAGCTCCAGGCGCCTCTTGCCAGGAGCCCCCCGCTTTCGAGGCGGGAAAAGGCGGCCTGGCAGGGGGTGGGAACTCGGGTCCCCCGAGCCCTGGGACGGGGAGGGGAGCGCTCGGCCACCGAGCCGAGGAGCAGCCGTGTGACTGAACCCGAATGACAAACCAGCGGACCTCAGGTACGTCGATGGCGCCGTTTCTCGGGACGCGGGGAGACCTCGAAAAGTTTGCCTGAGTAGGGAAATTAAGGGCGCCGAGGCCGGGGAGTAGGGTCGGTTGGTGGCGGGCGGGCGGGGGGGGCGGGGCGGGGTGCGAGAAGGGCGCGTCAGCCTCGGCTTGAAGCGAGTCGCCTTTGCCTCGCTCCGCCGGGTACCCTGTGGAGCCCGGGCTCCGGAGGTGACAAGTAGAAGGGATTGGCAGAAGCCGGGCGGGAAGGCGCCCTTCTCCAGCTTGGGCGGCTGAGGCTCCGTGGGGAAGGGCCCGTGGTGACTGCGGCGCTACCCCCCCCCCCCCTCAAATCTCAGCGCCTGAGGGCAGGAGGGTGAGCAGACTGGAGCGACAAGGTTGAACCGGTGGCCCCTAGGGCTTTCACAGTCAGGCGCTTGAGACACGCACACACACACACACACACTCACTCGCGCGCGCGCGAACACGCACACGCGCACACACACACATGCTCGCACACTCGCACGTAAACCTATGACTTGGAGACCTGAACTGCCAAAATAGAGACCTCTTGGCAGGGGCTGGAGTTTCCGTGTGAGCCAGCCGCCAGGCTTCCCGCTCCCGCGTTCCCGCTCTCCAAGGTTCTCCCGCCTCTTGGCCTCCTCCCCTGATACTTCTGAGGGGACTCAGCCACCGCACAGCGCAAAGGTCCCCCAATGCCAGAGTCTGGCTCTGGCGGCTCGGAGACTGCTGAGCTGGCAATCACTTTATGAATTCCTCTCCTCTCCACGGTACCCCTAAACTTTGCTGCCTTTTTGTCGGGGTCGGGCCAGGGATTTAGACTTCCTGAGGAGTTACCTCCTGACCCCTCGGCACCTCGGCCCAGCGGGGTTCTCTTGGGTGCCCCCAACTACCACCGCACCCCAGCTGAGGAGCCCAGCGATTTGATAGCTCTTTGATTTCTTCTCCCTCATCCCTCTGCCTGAGATAGAGGCCTGTCTGGTCCTGCAGCTTCTTCTAGTTAATGTTTGACAGTTCATTGTAGCTAATCATTTTAATTAGCTCTTAAAGTGGGGAGTAACAGTTAACCTTGGACTTCTCGATTTTGGCCTGGTGGGGCCTCAAATGGGAGGAGTTCTAAGGAGGTAAGAACGGAAGTGAGGTCACCACCCCTGGCCTGAGCCACCACAGCTGGCTCCAACAGCTGGTGGGCACACCCATTAGGGACTCAACTCCTGTGAGCTGACCTTTGCTTGGCCTGAATGCCAGGATGGAGGGAGGTGAAGGGAACCTATCTAGCTCTCTCCTCTTTGGGGAGACAGAGTGCTTTGGTATAAAAAATACCCAGGAAATTTGTAGGTCAAGGAAGAATGTCAGTCAGTTGCAAGATTTCCCCAGTTTGAAAGTACTTCCTTGACCCAGTGCAGAAAAAAAAAAAACCTAGGCTGGCATGAGCTGTCTCTAGGTGTGCAGAGGTTATCAGCAACAACCTGGAACTGCTGCTGTAAGGAGTTGCCTTGCATATGAGTGTCTCCGGTGCTGGGTTCAAAGCCAGTCATCTCTTGTGGGTTTTTTTGTGTTTTTTTTGTGTGTGTGTGTCTGTGTGTAGGGGGTTGTCTATGAAGCAGGCTCCACCATTGCCACCCTCACCCAGCCTCTCTCTGTGAGCCGAAGGAGTGGCTTGTTTGCAGCTATGCCTGGCATTCCTCCCTCCACTGTACTGTTTTGCTGGCTCCTCAAGAACTATGCCCACCCCTAGCCAATCTGGGGACCCCGTACCCAGCCTTCTTCACATAGTGCTAAGTGATGACACAACAGCTTCAGCCTCGTCTGCTATATTTTGGGGCCTAAAAATGAGGCCCCTGTAACCTGTTCTGAGTCTGATTTATAACATATTCAAAATAACCTCTAATGTTGCAACAATTTAGGGCTTTGGACCCAGAAAGGCGGCCCAGTCAACCACTGGCTGAGAGTATGGCTTCCCCAGGAAACCCTTTACTTCTGGGTTTTCCCATCTTTCTCATTCTGCCCCCAGTCACTAGAGCTAACCTGTCTGGGTTGAAACCCCAACTTTGTCCTTTTTCTGGTTATGTGCCCCAAGTCAGTTGAATGCCTTAATTTCTTTACGTGGCAAGAGAAACTTAGCTTATAAAGTTGGAGAGGAGCAAATACATTCATACATATAGGCTGCTTATTAGAACACTGTGTGGTACACAGCACACAGGAACTGGCATTATGATATTGGCTAATACAGTGCCTAAGATTCAACTCAACAAGCATTTGCTGGAACCTGGTCCTAGTACTGAGCTGGCCCCAGTTGAAGTATCAGCAGAGAAAATGTGGCTATGAGAAGGACATCACTTGCCTTCCAGGGTAGTCTGTAGGCTGAAATGGTGGTAGGATGTAGAAGTCAGAGAGAGTGGATACATTGTATAAATAATGTAGTTTAAAGCCAAACTAAAGGAATTGTCTCAACATTTAAGAGCACTGCTGTTTTTGGAAAGGACTGGGGTTTGATTCCTCCCACTATCATGGTGTCTCATGTCTGTGATTCCAGTTCCAGGGATTCTGACATCTTCTGACCTCCTTGAGCACAAGGTACACGTGTGATGCACAGATGTGCATACAGCCCAAACACTCACACAAAAAATAAATTTACAAAATAGAAATAAAGCCAAACTCAAATTCCTGGATGGGGAGGCTTCTCCTTTCATGGGGACCATGGATCGGTCTTTTCTGGATGTTATCTGTCCCTCAAGCCTGCCCGAAGGTTTCGGTGAAGGAGAAGGAAGGGAAAGTGGGCTCATGCAGGGGCTGCAAGTGGCAGGCATCTGGACTGTGATTTACTGGGTGTCAGGGCAGGATGGCATTACTTAGGGCCTCTCCCGAACACCCCCAAATCTCTGTGGAATAGAAGGGCTCACAGCTGGCACGCCTCCTTCACATCCCAGGGTCCCATGCTGAATTAAGAAGAGCCTTGGGCAACCCTTGCTCCTCTGTTCTGGGCCTGACCACAACCTGGCCTTGGTTATCACTCCTGGTCCTCTAAGCTGCAAAAAGGTCCCTGGCTTCACTGCCAATTTATTCCCTCTGTGGTTCGCAGACTGAAAACTAGTTCTGCAGGGGAGAAAAGAAACTCATGAAAGGTACCCACAATCCCACGGGCTCTTTCCTAGGGGTCAGGGGCTTTTCTCATCAACACCAACCTGCCTGCAAATCTCTGGCTGCTGAGCCTCGTGTGTCCTGTAATAGCGGCTGTGCTGCTAATGCCCTGTAGCTCGGGCCCCAGCGCTGGTTGCCAAGAAACTGCTGGTCGGGGTGCTTATGAGGGTTCTGACCTCATAGGGGCTGCTGAGTTTCAATTCAGCAGCCATTTATTAACACCTACTGTGTGCCCAACCTGCGCTAGGAGCTGTGGGGGAGCTGAGGGAAGGAGGTGGTGGAGCAAAGCTGACTAAGATGACGCTGGAGCTGAAACAATCAGAGGCGAGGACAAGCAGCCAGGCCGGGGGCTGGTCAGGTGCTAATTGTACTTGTTGGAGCAGAGGCCAGCATGGCCAGTACTCTGAGGTCAGCAGCAGCTAGAGGAGGGAGGGAAGGCTTTGTGAGGGATTCGAGTGAGAGCTAGACCTTGAAAGGGGGCGGGGGCAGCGAGGGGGAGATGTGGCTGGGCAGAAAAGGGAGAAAAGACGCCTTTCTCTCTATTCCCTGGCCACGGACTGACCTTCGAAGCCTGGATGATTGTTTGGTAAATGCATGTCACATAAAAGAGCAGGTCAGTGAGTGTGGGTGGCTTCGTGCAGACCTCGATCTCCACTTCAGGACATACAAAATGGTTGGCCTAGACAGTGAGCCAGCCTGTATTGATAATACACAAAGGGTGGTCAGGCTTCCCTGCCACCCAAGCTGAGAGGATCTCATTATGAACTGCACCCTCCAACACAGGCAGGCTAGGCGAGAAGGGAGGGAGGGAAGCAGGGGAAGTGAGAGGTAGAAGCCATCAAACCTGACATGCTACAGTAGTTCACAGGAGAAATGGGCTGCCTAACTCCCACCTTTCCCCAGGTTTTGAGACTTCTCTGGAACCCTGGAGGTAGAGAGCAGAGATTTTCATCACTACCCCCTCCCCCAGTCAGCTGGGAATTGAAGTTAAGAGAGTTCCACATTTGTGCCTGGCCACCAAAAATTCACCATGTGTTTGTTTTACTTTTGTGTCTTCCGTGGCTGGATGGGAAGAGGGCTTTGGCTCTTGTTAGGTTTAGTTGGATGAAAACACCCGGACTACCTCCATTCCACATCAGTTTGTTCTCTCCTTGCTTCTTCTGGCTTTGCCTCTCCTCCATGAATTTAAACACCTAAAGGAACCTACTAGAATGCCCTGGCTTGAACTGGGAAATTGTGTCATATGGTGAATTTCTTGACAAAGAGACTCACCTGTTCCCAGAGGAAGGGGGAGGCTCAGGCAGCAGAGAAGGGTGTTTCGTGTAGCAGGGTTTTCAAGGAAAGTTCTGGAACATTTCTCAAAGAGGCTAACAAGAAATAAGAGTGCTGTGGCGCACACGTTTAATATCAGCACTTGAGAGGCAGAGGCAGCAGTCTCTGAGTTTGAGGCCAGCTTGGTCTACATATAGTGTTCCAGGATAGCCAGGGCTACGTAGTAGAGACACCCTGCCACAACAAAACAAAACATCAAGAGCTTAAGTAGGTGATTCAAGTTGAACAAGCTTTGCCTTAAGTTCCTACCTCAGGGTAGGGCATTCCTTGTCCACTGTGAATACTTCTTGCCTCTTAGTCTACCTTCCCTTCTGGAAGCTTCCTGCCTTCTAATCTGACACAATACCTTCCTCAAGAAGCATTTCTGTCTCCAGGAGGGGCGCACAATCTATATTCATTCACATCCTGCCGGGTTCTGGCTGTGTGACAATGGACTCATTGACTTATTCTCTCTGGGTCTCACTGTCCATGTCACAGGAAGAATGAGTATGTAAAACACTGAGCGTGTTACCTTGCACATTGTACCCACCCAATAAATATTCCCTGGTATTATTATCAGTCCTGGTCTGAGATTATTTTTGCCAGTCATACAATCTTTTCCCTGTTCACATACCTCAGACTTTTCCAAGATCTCTGGATTACCACTTTCCCAGAAGTGCTGGCAGGGTATGCCACCCCATTCCTGAAAACACTAGGATTTTGTAGATTTTTCTGCTACCATTTTTGTTAAGTGTGCTATTATGAAGGATAAAGAGGGAATATGAAAGAATCAGCATGTGCGGACATGCATGTGCGTGCATGTTTGTATGTGAATTATCTACAAAGCCATTCTGAGTGGTAGACAGTCCTGCAGTTAATAGTGGAGCTTGAGGGGCTGGAGAGATGGCTCCGTGGATAAGAGCTTACTTGCTCTTCGTGGTGGCCATAAGCTCCAGACCCCAGAACTCATGTCAGATAGCTTGCACCTGCCTGTAACTCCAGCTTAAGGGGAGCTGCCACTTTCTTCTGGCTTTGCAGACACCCCTCCCACCACACACACATTCGCATAAGCACGCACACAGCACACATTAATGACTAATCAATCTTTTTCAAAGAGTGGAGCTTGAGCCATCAAGGTGGCTCAGTGGGTGAACCTAAACTCAGTTCCTGGAACCCACATGGTGGAAGGAGAGAACCATCCCTGCAAATTACCCTCTGACCTCCACATATGAGCCCTGGCACCCTCCCCCCCCCACATGTGTAAAGAGTGGGGCTTAAGTTTTTAATATTTGTATTAATATCGCCATTTTCCCTGTCTTCATTATTTTCATTTTGAATATTCACTGAAGAAATCAGAAGTGAGCTAGGTGTAATGCTGTACAGTTGCCATCTGGTCACTTTTGGAGTTGAGGCTGGAAGATAGAGGGTTCAAGGCTTGCCTGGCCTACATAGCAAGTTCCAGGCCAGCCTCCCTTACGAAGTGAAACCTTGTCTTAAAGAAAAAAGGAAGAAGAAGAAATCAGAGGAAGTTTGTTCCTTGGAAAGAAGGCATAGCATTCTACCCCTGGAGACTGTTTAGCAATCATCGGTTTGTTGTTTGCCTCCTGAGGGTAGAACTCTGGAAGCCAGTTGGCCAACTCTGTGCTCACCACTGCTTGACTTGTTTTTCCCTCCTTTCAGTTTACAGAGATGTTGGGTGCCTGCTGGACAAATGCCCAAAGGCCTTTGTTTGAGGCTGGGGCATTGCCTTTGGCCAGGAGATCTTAGGGTTTAGGAACCTTTCCCAGAGGTCCTCCAGATTACTTGGAGGTCCCATCTGCTGTAACTGGATACAGGGGACTAGCATTCCCTGAGTGGAGCATGCTACTGGTTCCCTTGGTCCCCACCCATTAGGCTAAGAAGCTAGACCTTGAGCAATGCGGACAATTAGTCTTCACCTCCCTAAATACCTGATAACCTGATAACAGAGGTACTCAGGTGTAAACTGAGGTGGTAATCTGTGTTTTTCAAGTGTTTTCTGGGATAAAAGTGGTTCGTCTAACTCTTCTGGGTCTGAAAATCCTTGTGCAGAAAGCCGATACCCTTTTACAAGCTCACAAGATGACCAGGTTCTTAACACCACAGTGATCTAAAGAAGAAAAAGAGGAGGGCAAAAAGACCCAGACCCCTTCTTAAAGACTCCAACCCCCATTCTAGAGTGTCAGGGACACGAGTGCTCTTACTGTGAGCAGGTGCATGATGGGGGGCTAATGATGGGGGGCTAAAGAAAGATCACTTTTCTTCCCTAGCTTTATTGGGGAAGAATTCTTGGAGGTGAAAGGACAGGTGACCTTTCAAAAAAGGAAAGATAGACCATTGGCTATGTTCTAGGGGCATTCCAGGCTGCATGATAAAACATATTGGCATGAGAAAGCCAGAGGTACAACATCATAAGCCCACCACAGTCAGCATGTATGATAAGTTCCAGGTTCAGAATCAGACTCCCAGTGGTAGCATCAAAAAATATGTTATTCTAGGGAAACATGAGATATGCTGCCTTTTTGTCTTCGCTACTATGGCAAAGCAGTGTAATGCCATAAACAAAGAAATGTCGCGTAATGACAAAAACATAGTCAGTGTTTTCTTTCCCAGTTACTTCTATTTTTGTTTTTCTAGTCATGGTTTCTCTGTGTGGCCCTGGCCATTCTGGACTAAGCTGGCCTTAAACTCAGAGATTCGCCTGCCTCTGCCTCTTGAGTGCTGGCATTCAAGATGTGCACCACTACCAGCCAGCAGGGTTAGTACTATAGTTCTCCCACTGGTTGTTATTTCGTACAATCCAAGACACCTTTTCTTTTTATTTTACTTAATAGCTTTACTGAAGTTATATCAATGTACAATAAATGGCAGATATTTCCAAGTGCACAATTTGATCCTATTTGACATATGTACAGGCCCATGAAACCATTGCCATATTCAAGAGAGAGCTAACATATGTGCAGCTTCTGGGAAGTTTCCTTGTGCCCTATGGCAATCCTGCCTCCCATCCTAAGGCAACTACTGCTCTGGTTTCTGTCACTATAGATTAGTTTGCATTTTCTAAAGTTTCATATAATTGGAATCATGCAGTCTTTTTTGGTCTGGCTTCTCTCTGCATATTTATGTTAAAACTCTTCCTTGTTTTTGTATATATCAGTGTTTGTTCTCCCTCACTTTTTCTCCCTCTTTCCCCCATCCCTTCCTCTTTTGAGTCCGAGTCTCACTTTGTAGCCCTGGTTGGCCCTGCAACTCAACTATGCAGACCAGCCTGCTCTTACTCAGTGAGATCTGCCTACCTCTGCTTCGGAGTTCTGAGATTAAAGGCTTGCGCCATCATGCCTGGCGGATGTTTCATTCTTTTTTATTGCAAAGTAGCATTCCATTGTATGGATAAAACACACACTGTTTATCTGTTCATCCGCCTGTGGACATTTGATGCTTTTTTTCCAGTTTTTAAAAACCATTGCAAACAAAGCTGCTCTGACGTCTGTGTGCAAATCTTTTTGTGGCTATAAGTTTCCTTTTCTTTTGGTTAAATACCTGGAAGAGAAGTAACTAGATCATAACAGTAATGAAGCTTCTACTTTTAAAGAAAACATTACACTGTTTTCAGAATGACTTTACCATTTTGTGTCCCCTCCCCAAAGGATGAGAAGCCCAAGTTGTTCATCTTCACTAACACTGGTATATAAGGATGGGCGGGTGGCCTTTCTACCTTCAGCCATTCTCATAGATGTGCCATTGTGTTACATTGTAATTTCAATTTACATTCCCTAATGATTTACTATTTTAATCATTTTCCATGTGTTTATTTATTATTTATATGTTTTCTTTGGTGAAATGTCTTCTCAAGTCTATTTGCCAAGAAAGTCCTTTATAAACTCTAGTTGCAAGGCCTCTATGAGATTCCTGCTTTATAAACATTCTCTCTTTTCTGATCCTTCTGCCTCCACCTCCCAAGTGCTGGGATTACAGTTGTATGCCACTATCTAGTTCTAGAAGTCTTTGATTTTGGACTCAGTCTTAGCCAAAATGCAACTAATCACTATTTTTCTTTCCCTATTGAGCTGGGAATTGAATCTCAGGTCTTTTTGTACTTAGGCAAGAGTCTTACTTACCATTAAACTATGTCCTAAGCCTTCATTTTTCCTTTTATAGATCATGCTTTCAGTACTGCACCTAAGGGCTCTGCCTGGGCTTAAATCACAACTATTTCATCATATGTTTTCTTTATAACTTTATGCTTCAAATTTTGGTCTGTGATACATTTTGAGTTAATTTTTCAGTATAGAGACCCAGAGCTTTCTGTGGTCTAAGAAAGAACTTTCCCAGCCTTATTCTGATTATTTTTAAAGTAATTTAAAATCTTTAGTGTGTGTGCGTGGATGTAGATGTGTGTTGATACATACACTCACACCACCAAGTACATGTGGAGGTCAGAGGACAACTTTTGGGAATCACTTCTCTACTCATGGTAGGTTCCAGAGAATGAACTTAGGTCATCACCTGCTGTGCCATCTTGCCAGCCCAGATTTTGTCTCCTTTAAGTCCTTTGCAATATCATATGAAGTTTAAAACTGTATATTTGTAATTCTTGAATATACCCTATTTGCACTAATTATTGAGAGTTACTCCAGTTCTTTGCTTTTGAATCTTATAGTCAGGTGTGTGCTTGATATTACTGTTGTTTTAGATGATGCTTTTTATTGATGTTCTGTGACTAACAGGTACTTTAACTTTACATTTGTAGAATAAGGCTTTGGTTTTGCCCATTTTGGGTGAATAAATCCATGATTTCTTTCATACATCGTTGTATGAATGCCTATATTATCCCTTTTAACCATGTCTGCCAAGATAGCAGTTCTCATTAATCAAAGTTTAGCTGGCCGTGGTGGCACATACCTGTAGCCCTGTTTGTGTGCTGAGGCAGGGAACGATGAGTTTGAGGTCAGCTTGAGGTATAGAACAAGACGTTGTTACCCACCCCCCCACACACACACCAAAAACAACAACAACAACAAATGTTTGATCTCATATAGTTTTTCTCATATCCCATTCTCTCACATCATTTTGGATCTTAGACCTGGTACAGACACTGTTCCCAAGGGTACAGTGATGTGACTAGAACCCAATATTCCCAGGGTGGGACTGTGATTTTGTACCAAAAAAGTAATGCTTTTGATGATAGCTTGATTATCCACTGCCTCCTCAATGGCACTTGGGCAAATAACGCGATCTGTCATTTGTTCCTCTAACAGAAGCTTGCAGCCAGAGAGGAAAAGTAATATCTGAGTTTCTGGAGTCCTTTGTCTCCCAACTGCAGGACAACTGTACTTCTAGATGTACTTCTAGACTGTAATCCTAAAATCATTTAGAACCTGTACCTTGACAGTTTTTGTGGGTTTAATTCATGGATGCTCAGATGTAGGTTGGAAACAAAAGAAAATCAAATACAGCTTGATTTCATGGGTTTTACTGCCTGCCGGAGAAAGAAAAGATACACATGAAATAATCAGCAATTCAAGACCACGTGGGCTAAAGTAGATTTTGTGACAGAACTTAAAGGCTCTGGGGAGTTTAATGGGGGGGCTCTGTGGGTGTGGATTGTAATTACTAGAACATAAACAGCTCTGTGAGGTTAGGGGACATGTTTGGGACCTTGCTAGATGGGTACTGTTTGATTAGACAAAAAGGATCACTAAGGGATGGCAAGCCTGAGAAATTCCATGAATGAGGCTGGAATGTTCCCTCAGGGGACCATGAGGAGACCACTGGGCTAGAAGCCCAGCTTGAGTTGGGAAATCATGGGAACGAGCCTGAGTAGGTAGGGTGGGGTCAGACTGCTAAGGACCTTTGGAAACCAAGTTAGATGAGTTTGGACTCTGGGGCTCTGCTGAGTCGGAGTCCAGCTGGTTGTGGCCATAGCCACAGATCTCGATGTGTGTCCCGAAGAAGTTGGCACCATCTCAGAGGCTGGGGGAGGAGTTAGGTGGAGGCAGTACCAAGAGTGGAACTTGATCTTTCTTACTCCCAGTAAAGAGAAGCACAGTTTTTAGCTTTTTTTTCAGGCTTTCACACTTCCTCCCCTATAGCTTCATAACAGAGATCACTGGCATGGGAAGTTGATGATGGGACAAGAGACAGCGCTACCAACAAACTCACCTACTAACTGCCCCACCCTTCCACTTACCCTGACACCTTAGGCGAAAACCTCTCTATGGTGTCTGAGAATGAAAATGAAAGCCGAGAGCAGCTATGTGGGAGGCTGAGAAGGGAGGATTGTTTGAGCCTCGGTTCAGGAGATTGAGGCCAACACAACTAGATCTGGGCAACACAACTAGATGCTGTCTCAACATAGAAACAACAACAACAAAAAGAAAGCAACAAAGGGAAAACCGAGTATGGCAGTACAGACCTGTAATCTCTTCCCTTGGGAAATTCAGACAGGAAAATTGTGAGTTCAAAGCCAGCCTGGGCTCCATAATGAGACCTGGTGTTAAGGAAAAAGGAATGTGTTCAGGAGAGAAATGACCTGTTCACCCAGTATCAGCTACCAACATATCAACACTAAATTGGTTTGAGTTTTATCTTTTTAATTTATTTTTTATGTGTAACTTATTTTTTATTCTTTTTTCATATAACATATATCGACCAAAGCTTCTCCTCGCTCCACTTCTAACTGGTAGGAAAGACTGTTTCTGTAGAGATGGGATTTCAGCCAAAAAATTTTGGTAGAGGGAAGAAATGGGGACCAGATAGTAAGCCTGTAGGGAGCCCTGAGTGTCATGAAATCTCGTCCTAGAGAATGGGAACCTGGGATTTCAAGAACCATGTAACACTAATGGCAAAGCTATTTTAGCAGAGTTTTCCTTGTATGTATAGAAAGAGAGAGGGAAGGAGGGAGGAAGAGAGGGTCTTACCATGTAGTTATATCTGGTCTTGAACTCAACTGGGATCCATCTGCCTCTGTCTCCCAAATAGTTGACCAAACAGTTCAAATGTGCCACTGCAAATGTCTTAAATTGGATTCTTGAGCTAGAAGACTTGTTCTCATAACATTTCTTTGTGATGTAACATTTGCTCCCCAGCTTTTTGTTTTGTTTTGGTTTGGTTTGGTTTTGGTTTTGTTTCTCAAGACAGGGTTTCTCTGTGTACCCCTGGCTGTCCTGGATGGAGCTCACACTGTAGACCAGGCTGGCCTCGAACTCAGAGATTCGCCTACCTCTGGGATTATAGGTGTGCACCACCACTGCTCGGCACTCGGCTATTTATTTTGGGATAGGGTCTCATGTAGTCCAAATCGCTTTCAAATTCATTATGTAACAGATTGGACATAGCCTTCTGGTCCTCCTGTTTCTAACTCCTCAGTGATGAGATTGCAGGTGTGCATCACAGCAGTTTGTGATGCTTGGAATGGAACTAAGGATCCATGCATGCTAGGCAAGTGGTCTACCAATTAAACAGCAGTCACAGCCCTGAAATATGAGTCACTCTTTTTGAGACAGGATATCTCTATGTACCTTGGCTGTCTGAAACTCAAAGATATCCCCCTTCCTCTGCCTTCTAGGTTCTATATTTCTCACTATACATGTCTGATATTCACTTGAATGCTTTAATCTCCTGCCCTAGATATGGATCAGTTGATAGATATCTTAATCATTTGTCAATGAAAAAAACACCCCCAGGAGCCTGTGAAGATGAGTGGAATTTGAACCATAGCTTTGAGTCCTAGAGTGAGAGTTGACCAGATTCAGTGAAAAGTCCTTATCCTTGTGGGCCCTGCCTACGGGTAGATCTGAACCTAGAGATTTTTGAGAAAGGGGCTGGAAGGGAAATCTTATCATCTGCAGCATCATTTGCCTGCCACTTCTGTCTCCTTGGTTTAGAATACATTTGACAAATTGCTAGGCCCTTGTGTTCTGAGGAGAGAACCTTTGACTTGCTCCGAGGTTAGCTCTGTCTCATCTTGTCATTTTGTGTGTGACCAGATCTTGGAGTGGTATGGAGAGACTTTGGGACCTATGAGGCTCTGAAGCCTGGGTGGAGACCAAGGCTGTTTGAAAGGATTCCTGAACTTCACCCGTGATGCCATCCTCAGCCTACAGCCTTCTATTCATCTCCATCATTAGTTTCTGTTATTCATAGTGGAGTGCCAGTATCATTCCAGTTTGGAAGCAGCCTGCCTGAACTTCTCATAGCCTTCCCATATAGTGCTACCCTGGCTTTTCTCTTGGTGGTTAAGGCACTGAAGGCTAAGGTAAATTCTCCCCAGCCCTTCAGGCATTTTTTTATTGTCTCCATAGCCTGCAGATAGAGATGCCAACTGGAAAAAGAATGCCTGCCCTCCCCAGCCTGGGCAAGCTGGATAAAGCACTATGAATAGTCAGTCAGGTTTTAACCCACCAGGCAGGGCCCCAGGCACTAAGAGCCAGTGCCAGGCAGCAAGCCTTCTTCCACACCCCTTGCCTGCCAGGGGGCTTGGGGCAAAAAGAGCAGGTAGGGCTCTGGGCAGGCTGTCTGGGCTGGGCGGGGCCCTGGTTGGGTGAGGCCCAGATTCCCCAGGCTGATAAGGCGGCCTGTAAACACCCAGCAAGAGGGGGGACAGAGGGCAGGCTACCAGATGGCAGGAGAAGAGGGGAAACTGGAGCCCAGGCCTAGCTACAGGAAGTGGGGCTTGATGTGGAAACATCCTGTCCAGTAGGGGCTAGAGAGGTGGACACCAGTGATTGCTACCTCCACTATGATAGGGAGGCAAACTCCTCGGTACAAGGTGGGGCTGCTTGCCTGGGCACTAAGCCAGGATCTTGGTTTCTGACATCTCAAAGGGACATGATCAATCAGTCTCTGTTATGGGTTGCTCATGGGTCTCTGTTATGGGTTGCTGTACCATCTACCACTGCTGAGAAGGTGTTTATGTGTGATGGTGGGACGATTAGAGCCAAAATACCCCCATGGAGAAACTGTCCAGAACAATTGTCTGAGAGAATTTGTTTCTTACGGGAAAAATCATCGCCTTTACTGTCTGTGAGGAACATTGATTGGAACATAGGATTGTGTCAATTGTGTCAAAAGCCTCCCGTGGCCCTCCACAAAGAAGAGTCATGTGGCTGATGCTCGCTCAGCTCTGTCTTGCAGTGCCTTTTAATTAGAACCTCAGAGGGTCAGATCCCGTGCAGCCTTTAGCAGAGATCAGCAGACCTGTATATTTTGCTTTACAGATGGGGAAACTGCGATTCAGAGGCACGGGGGCTGGGTCACCTGACAGCAGACATGAAATTCAAGCTCTTGCCCTGAAAAGCTTCCCACCATTTTCCCTAGTGTGGGAGGTCCAGGCCCCAGGCCTCCCACAGAGGCCTGGATGTACCCTGCATACTCACTGGATCTGTACTTAACCTTGCTGAAGGCTACAGGATGCCGGGAAGGAGGAAAGAGCCTCAGAGTCATAAATCAAAAGCCATCTGCTTGTACATGGCCTTGAGCAGACCCTTCGCTGGGCCACAGAGATTTCTAAAAATTTTAGAAAGATAATAGTTTTCACCAGGCTTGGTGATGTGTGCCTGTAATCTCAGCACTTGGGAGGTGGAAGCAAGAGGATCGTTCAAGGCCAGCCTTAGCTACACAGTGAGTTTGAGGTCAACCTGGACTATATGAGACCCTCTTTCAAAACAAACAAACATGCAAAAACAAAATCTCTAAACGTGTAACTAATCCCTGGTAGTGGATCACACATCCAAGAATATTTGGGCAGCACAAATTTGTCTTGATGGGTTAAAAAAATGACAAAGTTGGGTGGATAGGAAAGAAGAGGTGAATTTTAAAAGAGTTGGGGGTCCATATGATCAAAACACACCATATGGAATTCTCAAAGAACTAATAAAGACTTAGAAAAACAATTACAAATATATCTTGGCTCTGTGAGGTGACCTAGCACGAAAACCATTTGCTGTGCAAGCCTAGAAACCCATGTTAAATCCCTGGAATCCAGGTAAATATGTAAGGAGAGAACAAACTTCCCAGAGTGCTCCTCTGCCCTCCACACCCACATCACAATAATAAGTAAAAATAGTTTTAAAATAGTAAAACTCACACACTAGAAATGTATACTTCAGTGGTTTTTAGCATTCATAGAATTTCACATCTATCAGTAGGATCCACATTATTTTCGTCATCCCTCAAAGAAATACCACATCCACTAGAGTCATTCCCAATTTCCCTCCAGCCCCAGGGCCTCAGTTCTGAAGGGATTCTTACTATAGATGCTATGCATGTGTTTTAAGGTGAAAGTCTAGCCATGTTGATCAAGATGTGCTAGCTCAGCTTACTGGAACCTTATATCCAGAGACCCTACCAGAAGAAAAAAAAAGCCAGAGCAGGTGATCAAGCCCCTGGCTGTGGGTCTGGCATATGTGAGAGCTGGTTTTCCATAAATATTTGAATAAACACCTGAACCAACACCCTAAGATAAGAACCTAGACTTAACATTATGTGTAAGCTGAGTGTAACTGTATGTTTATAGGGCAGGGACCATGCCATGACTACTTTAGGTCTAGGGCCCAAATTTTGTAGTCACTGAGATACAGAAGTTGACAGAGCTTGAAGCAAGCTTGAAGTTCATATTGCCACCGTTTAGACAGAGACCTGGTCTGGGAAGTTAAGGATTGGTTTATTAGAATGACCTCCAGTTTAAATTGAGGTCTTAAGAGGTATGGATCCTGGGCCTGAGCAGCTTTTGTAGATGGGGCTCCTTGTGTTCTGAACCTTCAGTCCCAACAGATGGCCAGCAATATATGTAGAGAACACAGTATAAACTTTGAGGTCAAGGTCATATAAGCCTGGATTTGAGATCTGCCTCCATTTTTGACAAGTAATGTGACCTTGGTCATGTTACCTAATCGCTTATGAGCTTTTCTGCAGTTTGTAAAGTGGATCTCTTAGCCAGGTTGGTGGTATAGGCCTATAATCCCAGTACTCAGGAAGCAGAGAATCACCCCAAGTTTGAGACCAGCCTGGATAATGAAGTGAGTTTGAGACCAGCCAGGCAGAGTCAGACCCTGTATACATAACGAATTGTTAAAGTAGGATTATCACCAAAATAGATTTCACAAAAACAAGGTTCAAACAAAATAGCAACTGTAAATAAACCTAAATTCTAGTTCTAGCCCTTCTACTGGTGAGCTACTTTGTAATAATAAAGGAGGAAAAAAATAAAAGGAAATCTGGGCATGGTGACACATACCTCTAATTCAGTCACTGGAGAGGCCAAGGCTGGAGGATCCTGAGCTCCAGGGCAGCCCAAGCTACATATTGAGACTCCCTCTCATGAAACCAAGCACGCCCGGTGTGGTGGAGCATACCTTTAGTCCGAGCACTTATGAGGCATAGGCAGGCAGATCTTTGTAAGGTCGAGGCTGACCTGGTTTCCATAGCGAGATCCAGACCAGCCAGAACTAACTACACAGAGACCCTGTGATGGGAAGAGACCAAGTGCTGGAGTGCTGGGGTCATGTGAGTGGTAGAGCATTTACTTGCCTAGCACGTGAAAGACCCTGGTTCAATCTGAAGCACTGCATAGGAAGGAAGAAGAATGAAAAGAGGTAATGTTCATAGACTGCTCCTTAGAACAGCAGCCCCACAGTCCCTAGCCCAGAACTGTAAATCCCTGTCACCTTCCTTGTGCTACACCCTGTCATTCTATAATTTTTACTGTCTGGCCCCTCTCCCCAGAAGCAGGGGAAATAACTTGAAGTGCTATCAAAAAGTGCAGAAGAAAATCTTGCCCACATTTAAACAAGCACCCACACCCCTCTGCTCCTCCTCCAGCAGGCTGTGACTGAGGCCACAGTGGCCACACCCGCCACCCAAGCCCCAGTACTTGCTCTGGTGCCAACTCCACAAGTGCTTTCCTTGAGCTGGCAGCAACCTCAAGTGCTTCCAACACCCTCCACCCAGGCTTGATGTGCTTTCCAAACACGTGCCTGCAGCTTTGAGTCGGCCTGTAACCAAACCTTGGCCCTGGGTTTGCACTGCAGATGTAGGGAGGGACTGGCAGGAGCCCAGGTGCACATCCAGATGCTGCCTTTGAGGCTCTCTTGGCATCCCTGGACCAGCTGTGAAGTAGCATTCACCGCAAAACATAGGAATGAGGAAGCAGTTAGCCCCCCTCAAGGATAGTGAGGTAGTGTCTTGGGGGAACTGGCTGTGCTTGGTCCTGGGGAGTATGTTGAGAAGAAAACCAGGGCCCTGCTCTCTCTTTATATTTATTTTTTAAAAATCACATTTATTTGTCTATTTTATATTTTAATTTTAAAAATGTTTATTTCTTATTTAATGTGTATAAGTGTTTTGTATGTTTGGCTGTTGACTACTTGTGGACCTGGTGTCTGAAGAGGGCATTGGTTGTCCTGGAACTGGAGTTATAGATGGTATAAACTGCCATGTGGGTGTTGGGAACCAATCCAATGTCCTCTATAGCCAGTACTAACTGCTGAGTCATCTTTTCCATCCTTAGATTTTATTTTTTAATTCTGTATATATGTTATGTATATATGGGCTTATATTTTATGTTAGTGGTGAGCTGCCCAACATGGGTGCTGTGACTCAAACTCTGGTTCTCTGCAAGCACAGTACCTGCTCTTAAGCACGGAGCCATCTGTTCCGTCCATTTACTTTGTATGTCATTGTAGTGAGGGGCTGCGGGCAGGCCTGCTTTTCATCCTGCCCAGCTCCCGCACAGCTAGCTTAGTCCCAGAAATAACAACACACAAATTGTATTCATTTAAACACTGCCTGGCCCATTATCTCTAGAGAGTTAGTTACTGACTAACTCTCATATCTTGATATTAACCCATTTCTAATAATCTTGTGGTAGCACCACGAGGTAGTGGCTTACCGGAAAAGATTCAGTATGTCTGACCTGGTGGCTGGCTCCATGGCGTCTGGCTCATAGCCCTCTTCCCAGCATTCTATTCTGTTTACTCCGCCTACCTAATTTTCTGTCCTATCAAGGGGCCAAGGCAGTCTCTTTATTGACCAATGAAAATAACACAATAGACAGATAACCCTCCTCCATCATGTCATAGGTGTGTGAATGTGTGCAGGCATGTGTATGCCACAGTGCACATGTGGAGATCAGAAGGCAACTTACAAGAGGTTCTCTCCTTCCACCATGTGAATTCCAGGAACCGAATTCAAGTCGTCAGTGTTGACAACAGGTGTCTTTACTTGTTGAGCCACCATGGATCTGAAGCACCCTGCTCTTTTGACAGGAGGCCTGGCCCAGGTAGGGTTCTTGGCCAACAGTGCAGGAAGATAACCTGTCATCAAGCTGAGTAGGGTTTCGGGACCATTCCTACATGTGGTCTGCTGGTCACTGATGAGCATCACTTCTAGGAGTCCCCAAAGCTTCCTTTTGTCACAGCTGTATTAACCTCACTGAACAGTACTATCCTGGGGAGATTCAGGTAGTGGTGTCCATCTACTGCTAGGTCCTCACACCAGACACCAGTGCTTCTGGAATCATCTTCCTGCCTGCAGTACTAGCCTGGGGCCTGAAGGTCTGGCAGCTGTGCAGACTGCAGGACCTTGGGCTGCTAATGTTTTTCTGACCCACAGCCTTGGGGCTATCTCATGGAGTGGGTCATATGTCTAAAAGATTGACTACAGGTACCCATGGACTCCTGGGAGGTACTTAGGTATAAGTTATTCGTAAAACAGCAGCCCTCATGGAATTCTAGAGTTTACTGTTCTTTTCCTTTCCCCAAGAAAGGCTGCTGCCCTTTGACCTGAAGACAGTATAATAATTCTTCATTGTTACCTCTGTTCACTGGCACTAAGGATAAGCCCCTGACACATTATGATGTCATATTGGTTTCAGTGTCACCTGCTCTTCTAAATTAACCCAACCCCCAGCCCTTGGTCTGGTTTCCCCAGATCCTGTTGTTTCAACCTGTCCCTCCATCTGTAGCCACCCTTACTAGTATCTACCAGGCACTGGCCTCAGGCCTCACAGTCCAGGTTTTAATCCAGGCCCTCAAAGACCAGGCAGACATACCCTGCTGATCTCTAAAGAGCACAGCTAGGTAAAGGGGTGAGAGAGGCTGTGGGAACAGCTGTCCCTTCACCAGGTAATACTTCCCTGTCTGGCCCTCTCCCACCACAAGTCAGGCTGATGGAATTGCTGCTGGGCGTCCCCTGTGTAGACAGCTGTCTCCTCTGCCTTCCTGTGAGGGATCCTCCCCTCTGTGCACTTTCTGACCTGTGCAGAGCAGGGGCGGAGCTGCAAGGGCCACTAGGCCCTGAAGGGGAAACTGCTGAAACCCCTGGGACAGGAAGTGGTAGAGAGGGGCTGCTTCCTCTCACAGAGCAGGGGTGCGGTGAGAGCTGACTGTGTCCTGGCCCTTGCCTGACTACTGTGAGCCCTGGGAGACTAGGAAGAAGTGACAGTCCTTTCTCCACCCTCCCTCCCTTCTCTCCAATAGAGGAGGCTTTCCACACAGTCCACTGGAGGTGGAGAGGGGGGTGGGTAAAGGAGAAAACTTCTTCTGAGGAGGGCATCTTCACTTAGCAGGGAAGGGAATTAGAGACCAGGAGCAACAGATGAGCAGAAAGGAAAGGCCAACTGGGAAGGTGAGTATGGGGTGAGGTACCCCACCCCACCTGCCAGGATAGCAGAAAAACTACAGCCAGGCTGAGGAGCCCTTTATGAATCCTTGTTCTGAGAGCAAATGAGTAGGGCCATGCCTGCTTAACAGCAGCAACAACTCAGAAACAGTGGATCCTCACACTGCACATGGGACTAGTAATGGCCTCTGATCAGCCAGTACCTATCCCTCAGTGTGCTGCTGAGGAAACTAAGGCACACAAAGCTGACGTTCTTGTTTGAGGCCACATGATGGGCAGAGCCGAGGCCAGCACTCTGGGCTCTAACCCAGCGACTCTCATTCTGATGAAAATCTGCTGAGTTTGTACTTACCATCCTACACCTCCCCCAGGCACCCCCCCACCGACTCAGGGTTCTGTGGCATTCTTCTCAGAAATGAGCTTGACGAATTTATTCACACTAAAGTGGGGTTATGTGTTTATTTTAGTTCAGGGATCAGCAAAGGTTTCTGTAAAGGGCCAGATAGCAAACATTTGAGGCTTTGGGGCTCATATAATGACCAAACTAATAAGCATGACCATGTTCCAATAAACCTCTGTTGATGGGAGCTGAAATTTGAATTTCATAATATTTTCATATGTCATAAAATCCCATCCTTGCGGGCCTTCTTTGGTAAGTTTTTCAACTGCTGTTCGGATCTAGGAAGTGAAGCTAGATTGTCAAGAATGGAGTCTACCAGGTGGGGAGGAAGCAGGGAAGACTTCAGAAAAAATGTGACATTTGACTTAAATCTTGAAGGACGTGAGGGAATTAAACTCACAGAAGTTGAGGAGAGAAGTTGAGAGATCTTTTAACTTCCTGGTTTCAGGAGATGCTTTAGTAGTGTGTAGGCGGTGTATAGGGCAGGTGAAAGGCAAAACCCAGGGTAAGTGTTCTCCATGACTTTTGGGGCCAAAGCTGCCAATCTCTGGTTTGGTCAGGAACCACTACTGGGCTGCTTCCTACCTCAACTTTTGAGGCACCATCCCTTCTGTGTAGGGAATCTAATTTATGGGGCTTTGTGCTTGGATCCCTACACTCTGTCCATTGTTTTGGATGGCCAGTAGAGGAAGGGTCCACCTGGAAAGGATAGCCACCATAGCCCCTTCTAGTCAGGGGCCCAGAGCTAAGCAAGGAGCTTCCATATCAGTTTCTAGGACACACTCTGCCAGAGGCCTTGACAAAGAACACTGCCCCTTCAATAAAAAGTTATCTGACTTAATATCCTGTCAGTGCGGAGTCACAGATTACCCTAGCTTCTAAAAAATCTACTAATGAATTTAATTAGTCTTTACTCCATGCTTCTGTTCCTACCTCTTTCCCCCTCCCCAACAATGGAAGCAAACAGAACTTGCTAGGGACTGGGCATGGTGTACTAAACTATCTATTCAGTATTTGCAACGCTCTGCCACCTTGTGTTGCATGCTCTGCAGCAGGTCAGGTGATTCCTATAGCCAATGAACACCTGCCTAGGTTGCTTCCTCCCTGTGGCCTAGCCTAGACAAGGTAGCCCGCTGAGAGGTGGTGTGAAACTCTAGCATAAGTGGAAACAAGAGCAGGAGGATGGTGAGTTTGCAGCCTTGACTCCACAGCCAAGCTCTGAGTCAAGAAAACAACAAAAAGACAGTAGATTGAAAGTGTCCATCTGCATCTTTTCTCCCATTAACTGGTGTTTTTCAGAATAATCCTTGCTTCAAAGTGTCCAGGCTGAATTCCTTGTTCAACCTTATTTCTTGCCCTGATCACTCTGTAGCTTTTAATATTGTTATTATTACTGTGTATGCATGTATGTATAGGCATGCATGTGCTGTGACACACGTATAGAGGTCAAGAGGACAATTTTGGAAGTCAGTTCTCTCCTTCCACCGTGAGTTCTGAATGGAACACAGATCAACAGACTTCCATGGCAAGTGTTTTATCCTACTGTGCCATCTCCCTGACCCATATCTTTTAACACTGTTCCATGGACAACAAACTACACATCTTGGGGTCTCAATAGCTATGTATTGCACCTCAATCTGTTACTCTTTTCCTCTGAGGTAGCTGTGGTATCCATTTTAGCTGTCCCACCTGGCCAGCTCCATCCCCCCCACTCAGGGGCTCTTTTATAACAAGACAAAATTACTTTTCCTAAGGAATTGCTTTCCCATGCTCTGCCTTTCTTCAGGGTTCAGCAGGCCCTCCCAGTTGCTCTCTATATTAAGTTCATATTCCACTGTCTGGATCTAGATCTTGTCGACACACCCAACTCCAGACCAGTCCTCCCAACCAATCCCTCCTCTTCTCCCAGGACAAACTACACACTTTTCTCAACCATATTTTTTCTTTATTTTTCTTTGTTTGTTTTTTTGTTTTTTTTAATTTTATTTATTTATTATGTATACAATATTCTGTATTCGGTATGCCTGCAGGACAGAAGAGGGCACCAGACCTCATTACAGATGGTTGTGAGCCACCATGTGGTTGCCGGGAATTGAACTCAGGACCTTTGGAAGAGCAGGCAATGCTCTTAACCTCTGAGCCATCTCTCCAGCCCTCTTTGTTTGTTTTTTTTAGATAGGGTTTCTCTGTGTAGCCCTGACTGTCCTAGAACTCAGAGATCTGCCTTCCTCTGCTTCCTGAGTGCAGGAATTAAAAGGCATGTACCACCACCACCCAGCTCAACCATAAAGTTCATTTATTATTTTTTTATTTGGGGGTAGCAAGGTCTTGCTAATGTTTTCTGAACTCCACAGAAGATAGATCTTCCTGCCTCAGCTTCCCAAGTAGCAGGGACCACAGGTAGGTGTATCACTGTGCCTGGCTTTTCCATGAATTTAGTAAGTGTTGGTTGTGGCCCCTCGGCCTTCATTTCAGCCCACTATGTTCATTTCCCTTTCTACCTCTCCATCTAGGTAAAACATCCTGAATACTTAACAAGCAGAATGACCAAACCCCACAAATAATAAATCAGACCAGGAAATTGAAAAATGTGTTCAGAGACAAGTATGGTAGCCCATGCCTGTAATTCTAGTACTCAAGAAGCTGAAGCAGGGGCATTTGTTTGAGTAAGATGCCAGTCTGGGCTACACATAGATACCTCAAAAATTCAAAAGAACTGCATGGTGGTGGTGCACTACTTTAATCCCAGCACTTGGGAGGCAGAGACAGGTAGATCTCTGTGGGTTCAAGGCCAGCCTGGTCTACAGAGCCAGGACAGCCAGGGCTGTTACACAGAGAAGTCCTGTCTCAAGAAAACCACAAAAAAAAGAAAGAAAAAATAAAATGACATCTGCTGTTTGGGACAAACCAGGGAGCTTTTGCCTACATTAGCTCATTTAGCCCTTGGCGACAGCCCTTACCTAGGAGTAATTAGGTAGGCCCATTTTCCACAGGGTAGTGACGTCCCATAATTCCAAGGCGGAACTAGGTTTTCTACCTGAGAGGCCATGTTCTTAGAATCTGAAGGGACCTCTATTGCCACTTCTAGGCTGTAGGGTCTGCAGGGACCTCCACTCCACTTTCTAGACTATAACTGGCAACACATTGGTAGCTCTGGAGTTCAGTAGCTACCCCCACTTAGCCTTGCTCCCTTCCTGCAGTCTGGTTTCCCACCATTGCCTCTTTCCTTGTGGCACTAGAGACAAGGATGTGGTGGCCCCAGGCCCCTCCAGAGGGTGCTCAGTGAGCTTTCTCCCAGTGACTGAGGAAATTGGTTCCTTTTGTTAGCCCCCTCCTCCCCCTGCCTCTCCCCTTCCTCTCCTACATTAGGGCTTCTGTAGTACTTTTCTTGCTACATAACCACAACCCAAAGTGCTGGGCGGGGTGACGCTGGTGGGGGACAGAGCATTCCACCCCTAAGGGCCCCCAACCCAGGAGAGGAGTTTCTTCTTAGCTATCAACTGGAACTCTCCAGCTCCCATAACCCTGGGATAGGGGTGGTGGGGGACATAATAGTGAACCTGACACCCGTGCCCTCTGGAGGTCACCTGAAACTTATGCTCTATGTGACTGTTTTCTGGTTTTCAGACTTATTTCCTCCTTGGGTTTTCTTGTTTTGTTTTTAATACGTCTCTCCTTTATTTATTTATTTTTTGATTTTTTTTGGTTTGGGGAAGGTTTTTGGTTTGGTTTTTTGAGACAGGGTCTAACACAGAGTGGCCTCAATGTGCTGTGTAACCTAGACCTTGAACTTCTTCTGATCTTCCTATCTCAACCTCCCCTGTGCAGGCATAACAAGTGTCACCGTGCCTGTTTTTATGCAGTGCTGGGAATTGTAACCCTAGCTTTTTTTTTTTTTTGCCCTGGCCTGGAAATCACTGTGTAGACCTGGCTGGTCTGGAGATCCACCTACCTCTGCCTCCCAAGTGCTGGGATTAAAGGTGTGTCTCACTGTGTCCAGTTTTACCCAGCTTGCATGCTAGGCAAACAGTCCACCAACTGAACTACATCTCCTTGTTTTTTGTTTTTGTTTTGTTTTGTTTTTTAAGACAGAAGTCTTGCTATGTAACCCAGGCTGGCTTTGTACTCGGGGTCCTCAAGTCTCAACCTCCTAAGTATGGGGATTAATTGCATGCCCAACCACACCCAGTTTAGGAACCTGGATTTTTTTGCAAATAAGCATAGAGAAACCCCAACCTTGCAAAACCTTTCTTTTCCCTCCTTCCCCTTCCTGATTTCATCCCTAGTGGAGGAGGCAGTAGACATAAAGGGACAAAGGAGAAGAAGCTGACAACATAGCTGTGGCTGGAGCCACTTTTCTGGGCACTTGCTCAAGAAAAAGGATTCAGTTGGCTGTTTGGAGTGCAGCCCTAACTGGGACAAGGTTGTGGGTTTGAGTTCTGTAGATGGCTTAGGTCTGCTCTGTTCAGGACTGCACACTTGATTCCTGACTCTGGCCCTCTGGCTCTTAAATACAGGCTACTGGTCACATGGTACGGCAGGCGCAATCTCCTCCCTGCTTAACCAGAGGAAAGGCTGTTTTTTACGTAGAGGGGACAGCTGTTCTGTTCCTGGGGCAACTTCCATTTTGTTTGTGCCTGTTGGGGGAGGGGCGGTGAAGGAGTGGGAAATGACATGAAGGAAATTGTCATTTCCTTTCCAAAGAATTCCAGAAAGGTTTCATGGAGAATGAGGTATTTCAGGAGTGACAGTTGGCTCTGAGAGGATGAGGAACTGGAGGGGAATTGTGCTGTGTGGCCCAGCTGACCATCTGGCCCCCATGTTTCTTGGCATGTGTGAAAATGCCATGGGTGTTACCAGCAATTCTGAGAGCCATTGACTCAGCTGATCAAACCTAGATTTAAACTCCCTTGGTAGCGATCATGGACGTGGCTTTCACCTCAAAGCTGCCCCTTGTGGGGGAGGCCTAGATGGGTGAGCGCTAGAGGCCGCTTAATGTATTCCAGTGACAGTCCCAGGAAGGAAGTATCTGTACCTCTGAAGGGGGCCTAGTTATGGTGATGCACAATCATCCTAAACCACTTCTGTGCTTCTTGGTTTTGAAGTGCAATCAGAACGTCAGAGCCAGAGATGTGTGTGTTTACAGGCGCCCTGGCCTTTTTGCTCCCTCTTGTGGTACACACTCTTGGCAATGTACATCAGACTTCAGTGTATCAACCAGACATCATTTCCCACTCCAGTAAGATAGATTTGGGGATGGACTTTGCCTGGAGCCATTTGTGTCTTCTGACCTCCACTCACTAGTAAAGCAGTGTCCAGGAGAATTATAGGCCACTGAAGCTGTGGCCTAGCCAAAGGGCTGTGAGAGGACCCTGGACAGAAGAACCTTCATGTCTTTTTCGCCTACCTCCAATAGGGTGTGCCTTCTGGGGTGGTGGCTTCTTTGGTTTCAAGTTCCTGGGAGAGGGAGGTTATTTTGAGGGACTGGGGGGGGAGAGTGAGTGAATATGCAAATGAGCCTTTCTCCACCTCTCACTTTCAAATCCTCAAACTTTTGAAGGGGGAGGGGGAAATTTCTGGACTGAAAAGTTCCATGGTTGGTTTCTTACCCTTGCCGCCACCACTATCACCACCACAGCCACACACACTCCATAGCTTCAGGCAGAACCAGATCACTGGAGATGGTTTTCTAAGATCTTCCAGCACTAGACAGGAGTTTAGATACTTGAACATACAGGTACATAAAAGAATGCTACTGGAATTACCATTCTCATTTCAAACTTGTTTCAACTTTCTACACTGATGGTTAAAGGTTCCTTACAATCCAACACAGTGCCCTTTCCTCCCCCACACTTCCTTAGCAGAGTGGACCTAGGATTGGGAATCACTCACTCGAGGGCCCGTAGGCCCCATACCTATGCTAGGGTTGACTCTTTTCCCCTGCGAAGCACATGGTCAAACATCCTTGTTGACCAGCAGAAGCCTGGCCCGCCCAGCCCTCCCCCATCTTCTCCACAGCATTCGCTTGGGCTTGTCATTCTCACCCAGGCAGCTTAGGCTACCTGCCCTGAAGGAGCAGGAGGAGGAACCTACGATTGAGTTTGTGGCTTTGCAAGCTGGCCAGACCAGAGCAGCCCTTTGACACACAGAGGCTCTCACGCATATGTCCTCATACTTGGCACACATGCACACACCCCAAATATGCATATATACCTGTGGTCTGTTTGCACACTCACAGCAGACAGACACCTCTATAATTAGAAATGCAAAAATAATATCTGAGTTTGTACATTTCTCCTTAACTGCAGTCAGTGTACATTTAGTTATATACAGCTTCAAAAATATACAGTGGATGTTCGCAGACCAGTACCATTCATTGGTTCTTTCTTTTGTTCCTTTCTTTTTTACATTTATTTATTTATTTATTTATTTATTTTTCTTGCTTTGGTTTTGTGTGTGTGGGTATAGGGGCAGTGTGTTCATGTGGGTGCAGGTATGTACTATGCTAACCCACATGTGTGTATATCATACCTTTGGAGGCCCAGAGGTCAACCTCTCAGGAATTGTCTGTCCTCCTTGGTGTTTGTTTAAGAGGGAGGTCTCTCATTACCCTAAAGTTCACAGAATAGGCTACCCACAGGTCCCAGAAATCCGCCTGCCATACTGCCTGAGCCCTGGGATTATAAGCATGCTCTCTTGTGCCTGGCTTTTTTTCATTGAATTCAGGTGTTCATGCTTTCATGGAAAGTACTTTAAAGACTGGGCTATTTCCCCAAACCTGGATTTTATAACCCAGGCTACTCTTGAAACCACAGTGATCTATTCAACACAGCCTCTCAAATACTGGGGTTGTGAGCATGAGCCACCATGCCTACCACTGCTCCTTTTTTCTTGCATTTATTCCATAAACCAAGCACAAGTCAGTATCTTATAGGGAAGGTAGGGAAATGCATTGAGGGTCCCTAAGCAAATAGCACCAGCAGAACTTTTGAAAATGAAACGCTGGTTTAGGAAGAGAAAACAAGAAGACAAACAAACCTGAAAGGAAGGGCCCCAGTGAGTGACCTGGGGCAGGAGCAGACACAACTTTCATGCTGAGACAAAGTGGGTTTAGATGAAAGTGATCGCCTCTATTTGATTACTATGAGAATGTTTCCTAAGGGCAGAGAGACTGGCCTGTGGGAGGGCAGGAGCATTGGAATGCAACCCTTGAGGGCACTTAGACTAGGGGAGCCAGACACAAATGGTACTGCAAGGTCTTGCAGGCCACTGAGGGATAGGGTCACAGACAGGTTTGGGTGGGGCAAGGTGGAACCATGGAACCAGAATAAGGCTATTGTCACCACCAGCCCCACTCTCCCATCCCCACAGTTCCACTGGGGATGGACCTAACAGAGAGTTCTCTCTTCCATCCAAGGGAAACTCTACTCTGGACGGGTAAAACTGAACTGAGCAACTTCTCCAGGCTGTTTGATGGAGTAGGTGGAAAGGTGTGGGGGCGGAGACTGGGCGGGGCTAGCCCTGTGGGCTAACGGAAAGGAAGTGGGAGAGGCTTGGGTGTCTCCTGCGGAGGGGCGCTAGCGGTCATCAGAGAGGTCACTTGTGGCACCCCCTTTGCTCCCCCCATCTGTTCCTCATTTATTTCCAAGCCAGGATAAGGTTTTGCCACCCTGGCACTACTAACATAGGAGTAGGGAGTTGGGATGTGTGCTCTTGTGGATAACCTGTGTTCTGGCTCCAGTGGCTGAATCAGCCTGCTTGTAGTTATCCACACATTGCAAACACATCACACACTGAAAAGAACTCAAAGGGCAAAAGACCTGGTACCTGGATAAGTGCAAAGGCCAATGTGTTCCTGGTGGAAGAGCAGAGCAGGCTGTTGGAGGGACTCTGTGGAGATCAGGTCTTTGGGAGTTGGCCATGGGTGTGATCATGCTAGAAGCACCCTGAGGCTCTAACAAAGGAGGAGTAGATGCAGGGTAAGCGACAGGCAGCTGCAAGGCCTTGCTAGCTTAAGAGGCACTGGGGAGAGACTTCAGCAGACTGAGATTTCCTGGAATATGGGGGCTGGGCCAGCCATAGAGGATGAGGAAGGTTCTGCTGGCCCCTCCCCCAGCCAGGGCTCTCCTCACAAGTTCCCAGGGTGACAGTTCATTCTTGAAACTGAAAGCAAAGCTAAGCCAAGAGTGCAAACCCACAGACAGCATAGCACAGAGGCCATCCTGTGGTGGGCAGTGGGGGTAGGGTTGCTAATGAGCATACAAGTCATATGACCTACCAGCCATGACACTCCTCCTCCCCCTACCCCAAGTGAGACATTTCCTCCTCTGCAGACATCTCTGAGCCAACTGGTCCTCACTTCTAAGGTAAACTGAGCCCATGAGCTCCCTGGGTTCTCTCATACCCACACCTACATGAGTCGTTCTCAAGCCAGAATAGTTAATGGAGTTTTTCCTGCTACTGCCTTGTGCCAGGCCAGGTTGTTTCTACTGCCGCTCTGCTGGAAGTCTGTCCAGACACAGCAGATCCTCTCCAGTCACCAGCTAATCTGGCCACAGAGCTCGAGGAAGTTGTCTTACTCACTGTCTCTATGTCTCCCTTCTCCTTAGGTTGCTCTTGAGGTTGGCTTAGTCCAGTATGCAGTTTTGAACCTGGCTTAGGCCACACCCACTCCAACTCTGGATATCCTCCACGGAGGCTCAGAGAAGGCATTAGATTTATCCTAAAGTACCTGAATAACATCTCTTCATAAAGAAACCACCGCAGCTCCAGGGAGCCGGGGGAGTGTCACTGTCAGCTTTGGCAGAAGCCAGTATGGCTATTGCCCTGCAGCCCAGTGATTTGGTGTTTGAGTTTGCAAGCAACGGGATGGATGACATCCACCAGGTATGGCCTCTGGGAATAAAACACAGTCAACCAATATGGGCAAGCAGGGGGAAACAGACACACATACAGCCAGCCTGTGAGTCCAGGGGGATTGATAGTTAACTAGTCAGCAAATACCAATCAGGCACCTGCTATGTTAGAGCACTGGGTCTACCTGCCAGCCAGCCTGTGCACCAGCTACTCCTAGGTGTCATTGAATGGTCACTCAGGGAGCTCATTAACTACATCCCATTATAGCACGGGTAGTCACCATGCTGGCCAAGTAATTATTAGGCAAACTGGCTGAGCTGTGAGTCAATTGGTATATGGGACTAAGTGGACACTTACATACTACTGAACATCATGTAGGGTGTCTGCTACTTTCCTTCAGCCCCAATGTCACAGTAAGAAAACTGATGGGACAAATACATGGCAAAGTGAACAGTGCCAGATGGACTTACACCATGGAACTGGAGTCTTAGCATCTTCAGGTACATGGTTCTAGACAAGTCGGTGGGCTCACACATAAATGTCTTCTCAGGCTGAGGATTTAGGATGTGACAGAGATGGGCTCTTTGAACAGGAGGAAGATGGAAAATAGGATAGGATCCTCGTACTCTGGTTCCCATTGCTCTATCCCTTGTGCACTGGAGCCGGGAGGATGCACTTTCTGTGTTGCTAGATATTATACAGCCTTATACTTACTCAGCTCTTTCACAAAGAGAAAGATGTGGCAACCAGGTGAGGAAAAAAGAAAGGGAGAATCGAAATAAAAAATGCTGGGTTTTAATCTCAGTTGGGACACAGTGTCACCTGTCCAAGTCTTTCCCCTGCCCTATCTGGCTGCTGAATCCCAAATCTTGTCCAAGAGAAGATCTAGCTGAATATTTCCAAAGCTCTGAGGGAGTCCCATGCTCTCTGTCTATGGGAGGGTAGAAAACTCTTACTGGGTTAACCAAAGACTGCCCTCTAGTGAGCTTTGAGCACATTGTATTTTCTGACCTGCTGGTTCTTGAACAAAATAACTCAGTTTTGTTGTCTGTTCTGGGGTATGCAGTCTCGTGGAAGGCATCAGACAAGAAGAGAAGAAAAGTTAAACCTTACCTGGATTCTCAGTGCAACTTTTCATCGTTCCTTTCTTTCCAGCTCTGTCAACAGCTATCCCTATTTTTTATACTCCAAGCACCCCTCTACCCTCAGCCTTTCCTCAGCCTTGGACAGCCTCTGGTCCAATTGAGAGCCACTCAAAGCCAAGGCTTCCCTCAGTTGCCCTATTTTCTCCCATTTATCTCTATATCTGCTATTTTATTCCCTTGCCTGGGTAACTCCTATCCTCTCATATAGCTGTTCTCACCTACCTCCGAGATCTCAAAAAATTAATCACTTTCTCTCTCTCCCTTTCTCCATTTCTTCCTCGCTCTCTGCTTCCTTCTATTCCTCCTGCCTCCCTCCTTACCTCTATCATCTCTTCCCCCAATCTCTCATCTTTCACATCTCTCAGATATAACTCTTAAGGTGTCCCCAGCTCTGAATCAAATCTTTCCTTCAAAATACCAGCTTCTTAGCTTCCCCACAGGGCAGTCTCTACCCCATGCCTTTGCATTCTCATCTGCCTTCACTCAACAGAAAACAATCTTTACAGTTAAATGTCAGAAATAGAAAGGATCTCACAACTCATAGATACATAGATAGATAGATAGATAGATAGATAGATAGATAGATAGATAGACTAGAAAGAAACATGAATATACATGAATATACTTAGGTTAAGCAACAATACATGGGACTGAAGAGGTAAGAGCACTTGTTGCTCTTGCAGAAGACCCTGGTTAGGTTCTCAGCACCCACATCTGGCAGGTCACAACTGCTGTAACTTCAGTTCCAAGCAACCCTCTTCTGACTTCTGTGAGTACCTCACAGTGGTGCTCACGTGGTGCACCTAGATACATGTAGGTAAAACACTGAAAATTTTAAAAGAAACAAAACATTTGTTTCCTAGAAGCTCCTAATGTATAAGATACCTAATGTAACTTATTCAATGTCAGGGCCTGTTGTGACTGCATTATGTTTACTGATCTGTCTAAACTATCTATGGGATCAATAATATGGGTAACCCGGTTTTATAAATAAGGCAGCTGACATACAGAAAGATTAGGAAACTTTCCTAGGGTCATGGTGCTAGGAAATAACAGACAGTTTAAAATCCAGATAATCTGGCTCTGGATCAGTCCAATCCAGTCCAAATTTATGGATTGCTACAAATGTTCTATATTTGTGTAGTGCAATATAGGACCACTAGTCACATGTTGCTTTAGAATACTTGCCAAGTAGCTGTGCATTGAGCCCCCTCACCCTTGCTATCAATCAATCCCTCCCGACTAGTGGCTCTTCTCACAGACTCAGCTCTAACCTCAGACTATGGACTAACTAACCAACAAATCAAAAAAAAAATGTTTGCCTAGATTGGGGCTACAGATCAATGGTAAAGTGCATGCATGTTTAGCATGTACAAGGCCTGTACTGAACATACACAAACTACTTGGCTGAGTGCAGGTCCTACAGAGCTGTCATCTCTATTAATCAACATCCCACTTAAAGCATCACCTAGGGGGCTGGCAAGATGGCTTAGCAATTAAAGGTGCCTGCTGCAAAGCCTAATGACCCACATGATGGAAGAAAAGAAACAACTCCAGCAAGTTGATCTCTGACCATCACCATGCAAATGCTGTGGTATACCCTACCTCTAAAAAGATAAAATAAAAAGCGTAATTAAAAGAAACATCACCTAGTGAGGTGGGTCTTGGCGTCTGGTAGGATGGGCTTCTCAAAAGAAACAGATGAGCTTTGACCCACATCTTTTTCTTCTCCATAGCTGGAAGACCCTTCAGTGTTCCCAGCTGTGATTGTGGAGCAGGTCCCCTATCCTGAATTACTGCATCTATACTCGGGACTGGATCTGGATGATGTCCACACTGGCATCATAAGGGACAGGACCTTGTGCATGACACAGGATCAGATCCTAGAAGGCGGTATTTTGCTGGCAGGTCTGTTCTTTTTTTGGTCAGGGAAGGTGTATGGTGGAGAAAGGACTTCTGCCTTTAGGGAACAGCAGGTCACTGTGGCTGCTAGTAACCCCACATAATAGGCAAGGCTTTGCACAAAAGACAGAGAAGACATCTCAATCCATTTATAAACTCCTCAGGTGGGGTGGCACAAAGAATGGAAACCAGGTTGGGGAGGGTGAGTGGGTGGGAGGGACTCTGTTGTCTGCCCAGCTGTACCACAGAGTCCCTTCTTGGGTTGGCCCTTGTTATAACTGTTCTGAAGCCTGACAGAGCTATCCTTTCTACCCCCACCCCATGGAACTTGAAACCAGATGACAATGAGTCCACCTCACAAAATGTGTCATCTACTGAAGTCCTATTCAATGTGGAATCTCCCAATGAAGTCCTGGACGAGAAGCAGATCTGTAAGTTTGAACTCGAGTACCTAAATTCAAGAGGACAAAATAGTCCACTTCGCATTCATACATTGGATTTTCAGACACATGGCCATTAGGTCTAGGTACTGGCATCTATCAATATACATGGGAAGAGACTCCAGCCTGGACTGACAGGAAAGGGTCAGAAAGGTACTAGAGACAAGGGAAAGATGGCCAGAAAAATATTAGTGTTATTCCACCAATTTTTTGTTAAATATACATACAACAAAACTTAGTCAATTTGAAGGGTACAACTCAGCAGTGGTAAGTGATTTCACATTGTTGAACAGCTATCATGGCCATCTTTAGAGTTCTTTACATCTGATAAAACTGAATGAATAATCCATTACCTGTTCTTTTAAAATATTTTTATTAAAATTTAAATTATATTTTGTGTGTGGCTGTGTGCATGCATATGCCATATTGTATGTGGAGGTCAGAAGACAACTTTTAGGAGTTGATTCTCTCCTCCCATCGTGTTGGTCCTGGAGATTGAACTCCGGTCATAAGACTTGGCAGCAAGTGCCTTACCTATCAAACCCTCTCACAGCCCTTGTTGCCTGTTCTTGAAGGCCATATTCTAAGAGGCCACAAATGCCTGTTGGTCTTCCATGGCCCATAGGTCCTTAGAAGACCTCCCAGGCAGCACCTCTCAGCTCCTTCTCCAGAAGGTACTCTAATGCTTCAAAAGAGTGCCCCCCCCCACTTGATTGCCCTTGCACAAGGTGGGTACTATGAAGACAAACAAATCTCTGAGGCTAAAAGAAATTTCTTCCCATTCCTCTCACTAACACTGAGCCAGGATTCAGCAAATAATGACTGAGTGCCAACATGTGCCACTGTTGCTGTGTGACCATGGCACATGATTTGCCATTTCTTAGTTTCCTTATCAGGAAAGCAGAGAAATTAGGCTTAATGATTTCTGAAGTCTTTCTGAGTTGTCGATGAGTGGACATTCAAGTCCTTTATCCAAATACAACCTAGACCTTCCTCACTACTGGCTGTCAGCAGTAATTGTAGCCATTGTGATTGGGACTGATCAATGTCTACAGCTCTGCAGATGTTTTCCCCTTTCATAGGGCAAGACCCCCAAGATAACTTTAGGTGTATCCTATGTCTGGGGCTACAGAGAATGGCATCCCCACCATCCCCCATGCTGACCACTTTGCTCTGGAGCCACAGCACTAGAGATAAGGGGCGGGGGGAGGCTATCTTTGCCCTTAGCTCTGCTCACCACGGCCCTTTCTTCCTGCAGTCAGCACACCTGAAATACTTCCAGACTCAGATTCTGTACAGGCCGTCAGTCTGCCCAACTTCCTGTTTTCTGCCACTGAACCTGAAGACCCGAAGAAGACAAGCGATACTGGTGACCAGAAGGAGCAGTCTCTGGAGGAGAGGGTTTCCAGAGAGGAAAGTCCTAAGAAGATCGGGAAGTCAAGGAAGAGAAGTAAGACTGTGGGAGTCTTCTTCGCTGGGAGAAGTGTGGGGGACTGGGAGGTCCAAGGACTGAGTGACTTGAGGCTCACAAATGCCTTAAGAGGTTGTCACTTTGGTCCAGCAGGGATGAACTAAAGGTCACTGTTTTGTAAGTCTTGGCTTCATTAGGTTTTCATCCCAAAGCCTGGCCTTTCTCCTGTGGCTCCTATCTGTTTAGCACGTTCATAAACTCCTCTAAGCAATGCCAGTAGTTTCAGTTGATTGGATCCTAGGTTGGGTGTTGGGATACCAGGCCTAGACTCTGGGCTAGTTCCTGGACTTTGGGGACCTTCACTTATAAAAATGAGTCATGCTGTATGCTTATCTAGCTTCTATTGCACTTATGAAACAGACCATCTATGCAAGGACTTTGGGCTTTCCCAAGCCCCTGTGTTATTGATTTACTTGGGGGATGGCTGCTTGATACTGCATCAGTACACCTATTCATCTCTCTGTACTACACTGACCTGCACCACAAAAACACCTGTAGGCTGTCTCCCTTTCCAAAAGTTAGGTCAGGAATGTCTGCCCTGGTTTTTTTCTAAAGGTACTTTTGCAAACCTTGCATCTCCCTATGTGGTAGGCTTGATGTGGAGTTCCATTTAGAGACTGAAATGGATGGTGCAGATGCCTGTTCTCTGTGACTGTGGGGAAGGGTTGGACCTCCTGCCTTAGTGACCTGGCTTGCTGGTGGTGGTTGGTCCTGTCATATCCAGCTTGCCCAGATAACTTTGAACTCAGCTTTCTGCTTACCGACTTTCTCCTCACAGGCCGAAAGACAAAGAACAACCGAAGTACCTCACCTGTCACTGACCCCAGCATTCCCATACGGAAGAAATCCAAGGATGGCAAAGGTATGGCTGGGGCTCAGGTGAGGTGAGCAGGGTGCTCTTTAATTTCAGAGGCCTGAGCTGCCCCTAACTGCCTACCCCTCTGCAGGCAGTACTATTTATCTGTGGGAGTTCCTTCTGGCCCTTCTACAAGACAGAAACACCTGCCCCAAGTACATCAAGTGGACCCAGCGAGAGAAAGGCATCTTCAAGTTGGTGGATTCCAAGGCTGTGTCCAAGCTGTGGGGCAAGCAGAAAAACAAGCCTGACATGAACTATGAGACCATGGGGCGGGCTCTAAGGTAGGAGTTGTGGGAAAATAGAATTCATGCCCTGAGGGATTACCAAGATCTTTCTACGCCCAAGGAGGCTCTTCCATTTGAAAGAAGGCCTGCCCAGTCCTCTGCAGGATATGAATCTAACATTCCCTTTTTCTTCTTCAGGAGTCCTCTTGTATCTCTGTATTGAAAAGGGTATTTAGCTTCACACACACCCAATCTCCTCACATTGTAGAAGCCGGAGATGGCCTTGAGTTGTCCCAGATGGGACAGGCCAGGGAGCTGTCGAAGTTCTATCATCCATCCCTTCGCTCCTTCCCCCTCTTCACTCACTGTCCTCAGCCCCAAAACAATATTGGGGTTGGCACTCAAGACCCCTTTTTGTACATGTGTTAGACTGGAAAGACTTGTAAAATGTCATTCAAAAGTTTGTGTACAAGATTCCTCCCCACCCCACCCCACTCTTGGACTGCTCCTCCCCAGCCTGCCTGAATCCCATGCTTGTCCTGCACTAGAGACTAGCATAGACAGATGTAGAGACAGGGCCTCCTTATTCAACTCTGATAAGCTCACCAATCCACTTTTTGGCCTTCCAGATATTACTACCAAAGAGGAATCCTGGCCAAAGTGGAAGGGCAGAGGCTGGTGTACCAGTTTAAGGAGATGCCTAAAGACTTGGTGGTGATTGAAGATGAGGAGGAGAGCGCTGAGACAGCTGAAGCCCCTCCCCAAGCTTCTACTTCTTCCACACCCTCTACCAGCACCATCCGGAGAGCCAGCTCCAGGGTCTTAACCAGAACCTCCCCCCAGGACAAGGATAGCACTTCCTGGGAGAAGCCAAAGGTTCAACACACTGGTCTCCAGCCATCTGCAAGTCTGGAGTTAGGACTGTCTGTGGACGAGGAGGTCCCCACTACCTCCACCATGCTTGTCTCTCCACTACAGAGCCAGGCCAAGCTCACCAAGACTGTGAGGTAAGGGTACCAAAGTAATTGGAGTCTTCCTTTAGTCCCTTATGTTGAGTGTAAGGGGTCAGTTGTCACCTTCCTGGGAAGCTCTGCTGTGTTTCCAGTTTTTGCAGGATCTTCATAGAACTCCCTGAGAAGCAAGCAGGACACTTACTGGTCAGAAGAGGAATAATGGGGAGGGTTCAGTGGTTAAGAGTGTGAACTGCTCTTGCAGAAGACCCAGGTTTGGTTCCCGCACATAAATTGAGTAGCTCATAACCGCCTGTAACCAGTCCAGAGGACTTAGCACCTTCTTCTGGTCTCACTGGATATGGCATGCGTGCGCGCGCACGCGCACACACACACACACACACACACACACACACACACACACAAATAAATAAATAAAAATTAGCAAAGTAATTTTTAATCTTAAAAAATGCAGTTAAAAATAAATCTTGAGAGAGAGGGAGGAAGTGAGGAAGGGACCTAGGGAGGGAGGAAGGGAGAAAGGTGACTTGCCTGGAGTCACATACCAGAGTAATCCAAAGCAAGCACTTCACTTGGGGGAGGTGCTTTTGCTACAAGATATGACTGGTCTTGTGACTTCAGAATGTGTCCTCAGGAGCAATCTGGGGCTTCTACACCTGGACCCACGCCATTAAGTCTCTTCCACTTCACAACGGAGTATGTACGTTGCAGACATAAAACTGCCTTCCATGCCTCTTGGGAAGCACCCACTTTCTTTGATGCTAAAGGGCCTACAGTTCTCTCTGAAAAGATTGGATTTAGGGTTATTTCTGTACCCCATGGTTTGGGCCATGGGGACAGTCTTCAGAGGAGGAGAAGCAGTTGAGTAGAATGTAGAGGAACATGTGCTTTAAGTTTCATAAGGCTTGCATGCCAAGTCCCTGCTCCAGTCTTTACTAGCTCTGTGGGCTGTGGACTGCGTGCCTCAGTTTCCTCAAACTGATGCATATTAATTATATTATATTATATTATATTATATTATATTATATTATACTTATTCAGTTCATGGGTGGTTTTGAAGTTTGAATAGTATCAGTCTTCTAGAATGATCTCTGACCTATACAAATTAACAAATATTAGCTAGAGTAATAAAGGCACAGCTGATGTACAACTCCATTCCTTTTGTGCCCTCATTCTTAGCCAGCTAGGGTGCTTCCTGCCTTAACCAGCTCTGTTTTTTGTTTCTTCTCAGTACTTCTTCAGTGCCCAGTAACATCCACCTAGGAGTAACCCCTGTGGGGCCGGGCTCCACTGTCACTCTGCAGACCATCCCGCTGACTACGGTGCTGACCAATGGGCCTCCTGCCAGTACTACTGCTCCCACTCAACTCGTTCTCCAGAGTGTTCCACAGGTGTCAACATTCAAAGACACCTTCACTTTGCAGGCCTCCTTCCCCCTGAACACCAGTTTCCAAGAGAACCAGGTGGCAACCCAAGGGGCCCCATTGATCCTCAGTGGCCTCCCTCAACTTTTGGCTGGGGCTAACCATCCAACCAACCCAATACCATCCCAGGTCATAGGTGCTGGCTCAGCAGGGCCTAGCTCTCAGCCCCCTGGGACTGTCATTGCTGCCTTTATCAGGACTTCTGGTGGCACATCAGTGTCTGGGGTAAAGGAGGGGCCCTTGAGGTCCCCCTCATATGTGCAGGGTGTGGTGACTGGGCCTCCCGTGGAGGGGCTGTTGGTTCCTGAAGAGACCCTGAGAGAGCTCCTGAGAGATCAGGCTCATCTTCAGCCACTTCAGAGTCCGGTGCTTTCAAGAGGTTCCCATAACCTGAGCCTTGTGGGGAACCAGACTTTATCTCCCCCCAGCCGCCCCACTGTTGGGCTAACCCCAGTGGCTGAACTTGAGCTCTCATCAGGCTCAGGGTCCATGCTTGTAGCTGAGCCTAGTGTGACCACATCTGGGAGCCTGCTGACCACATCCCCAACCCCCGCTCCTTTCTCCCCATTCAATCCCACTTCCCTCATTAAGATGGAGCCTCCTCATGACATATAAAGAAAGGGATCAAAAGTATGACCTACCAGGCAAATTTGTGAAGCATTTTCATGTGGACTTAAGTAGGTAGAATACCTGCCCTTACATCTAGTGGGGTGTGATACATTTGATACCAGGTCCTCCAGGCCTGTTTTGACATCACCATGATCCAACTATGCCCAGCTCAAGCATCCCTTGACATCAGGCCATGGCCTTCAAGAGCACTAGGGGGTTGTTATGCTCTTGGAAGGATAATGGACTAACTTGCTGATGGAAGGAGAGCCCCAAACCAGAAAACACCTTGTGGCCAGAGCTGGTCAGAGGCCACATGAGAAGAGTCAAGCCTGGTCATACTTTGTTATCTATAGTCCCTACACAGGGAACTTACCAACCCATATGTGAATATCTTCGTGTGTATTTGTGTGCACTTGTAGGTCTGTGCCTTCGTTTCTTTGAGGAGGATGAGATGTAGATGTCAGGTCTTTTCTTGAAGTGTGTGTGTGTGTGTGTGTGTGTGTCCATCCATTCCTAGGTCAGCCACAGACATGAGGCAGTTTTAAGAGAAAGTGCTATCTATCTATCTAATCTAATCTCTCTCTCTCTCTCTCTCTCTCTCTCTCTCTCTCTCTCTCTCTCTCTTTTTCTCTCTCATAGCCACAATGCCATTCTGAGACTAGAAAGTACGAGTTGAATGTCCCCAGTCTGGATAGATATCATGGAGATGGAACGGGTCTAGGTAGGAGATCTGCAATGGGTGCATATGCCGAGAGGACATTGCTAAGGGACAAGAGGCCACATATGCTAACCGCATAGCAGGAGGGAAAAGAAGCACACCTAGCCTTGGGAGCAATTGTTTGCTGTAGTCACCTTACCATCAGTCTGGAACCTGAAGTACTTTGCCCAAGGTTGTGGGGAAAAGCACTTACCTATAGTCAGCCCCAATTATAAAGTCCCTAGGCAGGCCTGAATGAACTGAACGTTTGTGGCCAGACCTTTGGCTGTGTGTGCGATCAGCCCTATGCTTGACAGTAGCCTTTTTTGGCACAGCGCTCCTCATTCCCCGTCTCAGGTTCCTTCTTCATTCCGTTTGAGATGTTCCACCTGTCACAAGTCGCTGAGGCTAGTGGCGTGGCAACCCAGCTCCAGTCACACAGTGCTCTCTATCCCACCCTCTCCTTCTCAGGTGGACCGTTGCTTTTCATTTCTAGCTATCAAACCTAACCCAATTCACCAAGAAGACAAGAGCTAGTACACATGAGTTCCCATAGCTCCTGTCAGCACAATTCGACTCTACTTCTTGTCTGTTCCTGCACAGGGTTCTGATCTCTCTTAAAGTCAGCCTCTCTGCCAAGGGCCTCCTTCCCCCTTCCTTGAACCTGCTTGCCTCTCTCCTACCAGGTGTAGGGGCAATGCTTAGAGATGTCAGGCCCAGAAGCAACTCTAGCCTCTGGTAAATTTGGTTAATGTGAACCAGTGCTCCAGGACCTTTGCTATGTCCTTTGTGCCAAAGCACCCACTTGACCTAACTACCTCCCTGGCTGGTCATCATTCTCTCCTACTGTTCTAGCTCCTTCCCTGCGGCGGGGAGGGGGGGCATCTGTGGTTATGCAGTTTCATTTGCTACATTCCCAGCAATTGGCACTGAAATGTCTGTGCTAATAAAATCAGCTTATGATGACACTCTCTCGATGGTTGGAAATAAGCATCTTGAGAAAAGGTCACCCTTGTTGCTGTTATTGTTGCTGTCGTATTTGGGTTTTAGTTTTTTGAGACAATATTTCATATAGCTTGTTGGCTTTGAACTTGCTATGTAGGTTAAGATGACCTTGAAATTCTGGTTCTCTTCCTCCACCTTGCGAGTGCTAGAATTGGAGGCGTGTACCACCATGCCCAGTTCGTGTTGTTCTGTAGATCAAACCCAGGACTTTGTGCAGGCTAGACAAGCATGCTCATCAATTGTGCTACACCCCCAGTCAACCAGTTTTAGTGAGCACAAGGCACGCTGTGAGTTGGGATCGTCCTACAGCAACCTGGAATATAATATTTGTATACACTTCCTAACTCCAAGGAAATGAATTATCTTAAAACCTTCAACACTTTTCATAGCACTTCTATACCCATTGTGCTTTCTGTTTCTGTGTGGGCTTCTCATCATCTCTTTATATGTGGGTGTTCTCCTGGGGTCCCACCATTGTCATGGGCCAGTTCTTTGAAATGAGTTATTCAGTCCAGAGCCTACTTTTCTAAGTTCCTGGCCTATGCTCTAGTTAGCTGCTTCCTGACCTTCTAGACTGGAATTCTCCGAGCTGCCCCATGGCTACCTGCACTTGACCCTGTCCCTCTCCCTCATCTCCTGACATCTGCCCTGTCTTCATTCCAGAGCCTCCAGCCCAGCTCATGCTGCTCACCTCCCCCCTTCCAAACACACGTAAGCATCCTGTCCAATGTGACTTCTCAGCACTTCCCATCTTGCAGGTCACTTATTCTGTCCTTCTTCTGCCAAAAGGCCTTCAATGAATCCTGGCCCGCAGGTAGGGCCAGTATTTAAAATACGCATCCTCCAGGCTTTTCTAGAGTTCTAGCATTAACCCTTTAGTTCCTTAAATATGACATGGTCCTGCAGGAATTGGGAAGCACTTGGAGAGCTGTGGGCAGTAATTCTAGACAGATCCAAAGTTTGGTATCAGCTCCTCCAGGAAACAAAGCTCAAGTCGGTGGCCCTTCACTATTAGGTCCTGTCTAATACTCCCCACCCCACGCCAAGGTACTACTCAAAAAGGATTCCATGGTCTTTGAACTTGTTACTGTCGTAAATTCCCACCTATGCTTTTTCTTTCCTGGGTTCTGTTCAACCAAAATGTTCTCTCTCCTCACTAATAACTAAAAATTGACTCGAGTGAATTTGGTAGAAGCAGCTTAAGTTTAATTCTTAAACTTGTAACTGCCACTTGATGGGCAGGCGATGATAAACAGCCTGTGACATCTCTATCGTAATCACAAACTGTTACGTAGGCCTGAAGTTTAGATCCGGACCTATTTAGTCTCCTGTGTGTGTTAGCTCCTGAGGAATAGGCATCACTGTGGCACCCACAAAACTGGGCACACTATAAAACAGATGAGTACCAGTGACTAGTCACTGATTGATCTGATGAAAGATGGGTACCAAACTTAGAGGTAGGTGACCCCTGTTCTTCCCTCTCCTCAGATAGTTACCCCAGGTGCTTCACTGCCCTGGGCCTGCCATTCCTGTCTCAGTGCCTCTACAGTACACCCCATCCCCTATCTTAACACCCAAGATTTGTATTACTTTGAACATCATCTGATCCTAAAGACACCTCCCTGTCCGGTTTCTTTCCTACTCAAAGTGTTAAACTAGCTTACCTGTTAACTAACCCTTGCTGACAAGAGTTATGGAAGAGGCTGGAGGAGAACCTCAGGAGACAGATTTACTTTAACCAGAGTCAGGTGGCAGCAATACCCCTGCTTTTGTGATGGTCTAATGGAGTCAGGAGTCAAGTGATGATCCGCACCTCCCAGCAACTGATAAGTGTTTCCCTCCTCCTGACTCCCACAGCACTTTGTATATACCTCTTATTGTAGCACAATGTATGTAGTTCTTTAATTGTGTTTATGTATGTTTCCCCTCCAATAGACTGTGAGCTCCTCCAGGACAGGGGCTGTGTGCTAGTCAGTGATGTATCTCCAGCACCTAGCCACAGTGCCTGACACACAGTAGGTGCTCAATAAATGTTTATTGAAAGGATAAATGAGTCCAGATTCCAATTGTGCAACCGCCTGCCCTACATGGCAGCAGGAAGAGGACAGGCAGGGTAATCCATACTCGGGAACTATCACAGTATATATGTTGTTTTGAGAGCATTGAGGGGGCCATCTCATGTAGCCCAAGCTATGTGACCAAACATGACCTCCCCCTGTTCTGAGATTATAGACATTGTTTGCCAAAATCCATTTATTTAGTGCTGAAGATGGAACTCAGGGCTTCCTGTATACTGATCTACATCCCTAGTCCCTGCCACAGCGTTTTGGCCCATCATATAACATTTCAGGAAGCTACTCCTTTACCCACGTGTTTATCTGCCGTTGGATTCACAAGGAGCACAGAGTTGCTTTCAACTATGCTTTTCTGGCAGGCGACTCCCAAACGACTGCCACTGCCTCCCTTCCAGCAACTCTTCATCCCTGCGTGGAACTGAGGTAGATCACCCCCCTCGGGCGGGGACAAACAAGTTTTTTTTTCTGACCGTCACAAGCTTGATGACTGTACTTACAAAGGCAGTTGCCTAGAGCTTTGGAGTCTCTGAGCCCAGGGTGAGCAAACTTTGGGCCCCCAGGCGCAGCAGCCTTCTAGCTGTCGTGTGCGCCAGATATAGAAGCTAACTTCCAGCAGGTGGCGCTGTGGCGCCAGGGCCGGTGGGCCAGTAAGGCGGAGCCGGGGAGGGAGGGACGGCCAGGGCGTGGCCCACCGCTCCCAGAGGACCGGGCTAGGCGAGTGTCTTCCTGTCCATAGAACACGCTCCCTGATTCCCAACTTCTGGGAAGGCTTTGATTCCCGCCGACAACCTCCTTAGCTCTGGAGCTTCGAACTTTCCCCTTGGTCCCCTTTTCTCCCCATGCAGAGTTCAGCGGTCCGTGGGGTGTCTCCTCATTGGCCAACCGCTCCCTGGCCCCGCCCCCAGCCTCGCGTACTTGCAGGTGCGCGAGACTGCTGGCCTCGGCTCGCTACAGCCTCCCTAGAGCAACAAAAGCGAGCCCAGGGCCACCACCAAACCCTCGACAGGCCCTGAACCACCACTTTACTTCTCCCATAAAACGGGAGTACGATCTGTTCTCCATTTGCTTGCAGCTTGAACCCAAGCTCCTGGAGGAGGAGCCCTGAGCCTGGGAGGAGCACACACCCAGTAGCTCATCCTTGCAGTGCCCCCCCCCCCGTAATGGAAACTATCCCTCTAAAGGAGGGTAACAGAACTAGGCCTGCCCTCCTTCTGAAAATAGCGTGACCTGAACATTTGGGAACTCCCTTATAGTGGTCAAGGATGCCTTGGGCAGACCTGACTCTTTGAAAACACGTCAAGACTCGACACAGTAAAATGACAACAGACTTCCTGACTAGACCAGATTATGAAAGGGGCAACTTATTGACCAGTTCACCACTCCTCGACTTTATATCATCTATGGATCAGGCTGCTTTCAAGGCCAGAAGAAGATCATCCTGGCAAGATCAACATTAACTGACCTTGGCACAAAAGATGAACTAACTCAGCTAAACTCTTATTTTGTTTTCTATAAAGTCTCACCTAACCAGTTTGGTAACCGACAAGATTAGGCTCTCAAGCAAGGTGTACAGTAGTGAGCAGTATTAGTTCATCCCTGCCCCACACAGGAAAGGACTCCAAGAACTTTTAATTAAGAGGCCACTAGCTGGGGCTGGAGAGATGGCTAAGGGTTAAGAGCACTCACTAGCTGCTCTTCCATAGGACTGGGGTTCAGTTCCCACCCACACAAACATGGCAGCCCACTCCATTTCCTTGGGGATCTGACACTTTCACACCAATGCACATAAAATGAAGTTAAAATAAATTATTTAAGAGGTTACCGGCTTTAAAATCAGCCTATGCTTCCAGCCTTGATCCTTATAATCTGACACTGGTCTCCAGTTAATGTGTGGATAAGAGCCCATCATAAGCATGAACATATGTGAAACTGTTGACTCTTCTTAAAAAATTCTCTCCAAGCCTTTGCTCAGATTGTGCCCTCAATCCAAACATCATTCCATACTATTTATTCTAAGTGTGCACCATTCATCACCTCTCCTAGGCCTTCTGTTCCAATCATCTAGGTCCCTTGTTTAGCCCTTTGAGCTCCCACAGCATTCTGGGCCTATTTTAAGCCACAATGTAGCTTCTGTACCCTAATGACATGCCTGACTTCTGAACTGCAAGTTTCTTTTTGTTATTTTGAAACAATGTCTCATCTGCATAGCCCAAACTGACCTCAAACCTGCCTGCCCCTGTCCTTCAGAGAAGGGGTTTTACAGGCACGCATCATCAGGCCTTGCTTGTTGTTTTGCTACAGGGTCTTGCCATATAGCCCTGGCTGACCTAGAATTCACAGCAATCATTGGGCCTCAACGCCCCACTCCCCCAAGGCTGGGATTATGAGCATGTGCCACTATGTATGCTTGCCTTTTTATTGCAAGTTTCAAATAGAGGACAGACCTGTATTAGAAACACTATGGGGTGTGTGGGATGGCCTGAGATCAGAAAGCAGGGAGAGAAACAAGCAGTGAAGCAGATTAGTGAGCTTCCAGTATCTGGGAAGACTCAAGCTGAAGCAAGTTTCCGAGGTGTGGGCAAGGAGAGGGACTTAAGTTTACCTCTGGGGAATGGGCGGACTCCAAGAATCCAGCCACACCATTGTTCTGTCCAGCCCACTCATGCCACAGTGAGAGGCCCTACAGAGCTTCAGAGTTTGTAGGATCCAGACCTTCAAAAACGTCCTAACTTAAAGAATAGCAGACACATTCTGGGGCCTGCAGACAGAATTTTAGCTTCTGTTTATCGAAAAGTGGGAGTAATTATAAAACTAGGGATTGGTGCCTTGCCTTTACAGCTCTGTCGTTGGCAACTAGAACCATGGGCAGGCAGCACGACTCAGATGGGAAGGTAAGGCACTGGGACAACAGTGAGGACGCTAGCAAGGGTAAGGGCAGGGTAGGGAATTACACAGCGCAATCAGGCGGGCAGTCCCAGCATGAAGAGGAATCAGCAGGCAGATATTTCTGACTGTATTAGGTAGGATCACACCACCACCCAGCAGCCAAAGGGGGACCCTCCCCTACTACTGTTACTCTAGTTGTTAACAAGAAATGCTCCTTCCACATCTCCAAATCAAGGCAACCCCAAGTTGGACTATTTTATCCTCATGGGCAGGGGCCCTGGGACATACCCCTGTCCTTCCTTTCCAGATTCCCACCTGATCTAATGACCAAAAGCTCTATTCTGCCTTGCCTTCACCCACCATGTCCTTAGGGACCACTCAACACCCCAAAAGTCATAAAGGGAGGAGAGTGAGGACAGAAGACAAAGGCCCTGACACAGGTTTTTCAGTATGCAAGTGTTTTTGACTCCACAGCCAGTTGCTTAAAACGAAACAAAAAGGGCAGCCAGAGTACACACCAAAATGCAAAACAAAGTAAAGGCAAACAGAAAACAAAATAAACCACACAGTATCATAAATCTCAACAAAACAAAGAAAATTGAAATCCAAGCCCCCTCAACTTAATATATATATATATAATTTATATATATATATAAATTTTGTTGTTAAAAAGGGAAAACAATTGTTCAAAACCAATTGGGCAGGATGGTGGGGTTGTCCTACAGAAGGGGGCCCCATGGGAACAAAAATCACACACAGTTAAAAGAAACAATGCTCCTAAATGGGTCAGGAGCCTCCAGAGAACAGATTGTCCCATCCCCAAACTGGCTTTTTTTTTTCTTTTTTTTCCATTTTCTTCTTTTGTTGTTGTTTAGCACCTGTACAATAAACTGTACCATTTCCATCCAGAGCCAACCATAGCCTCTTGCCTTTCGATGGTACATACTCAAAATAACAATCTATAGAAAAATAAGAAGAGTGGGAAAGACAATGCCATGGAGGGCAGGACCATGGAAACAACCCAAGCTCCTCCTCCCTCCCTCCGCCCTGTAACAGGTCTAACACTAGGCTTAAGGCCCACAAGCCACTCTACAGCTACAAGTCCCCAAGTGGGCTTAGAGTCAGACTAGAGACTTGTCCCTGCCCTTGCCTAGTCAGCCTCAGGGTCCCTTACAGATTCCAGAGGAGAATCAGGGACAGGTGGAGGAGACAAGGGAAAGGGTGCTGGAAGTCTGTGGTAGGGGTGGCAAGGCAAAGGCTGGGAGGTGAAAGGCTCAGTATCTCAAGATGGGGAGCCCAGGGAGGTAGGGTGAGGCAAGGAGGGGTACAGGGCAAAAGATGCCAGAATAAGTTCATACTGTGCACTCTGAGCAGAGCAGTGTGAGGGAGGCCCCCTCACTCCTCAGGCCCATTCTCAATCTGCCTTTATTAGAGTAACTCAGGAACCCCTCTCCCTAGTAAACACTAAGATGGCAGAGCTGCTACAAAGGGCAGGGGTGGGGCAAAACTGGCAGGGGGTGGGGGAGCACCAAAGGCCAGGGATTTGCCCCCAGTTCCCCAGCTCTGGACCAGCAGCAGCCAGGATGTTTAGTTGTGTGATGATGTCCCCTATCCTTCCTCACCCTGCTCCTTCCCCAGCTGGGGAAGGACAACCTGGGAATCAGTTTCATAGAGGGAGCGAGCATCCCCAAAGCTTATCCAGGAAGAAAAAGGAAAAGAGGTAAAGAAAGTCCCTCAATACAACAAGTTGTCTCAAATTGTCACAGTGATACAGACTTATCAGAAATCAATGAAACAATACAAATTAAATACTAATAAAATAAATACTATGGAAGACAGAAGAGTACAGGAAAATGGGGAGGGGCACTCAGAGATTTGGGTTTTTCTCATTTCTCCTTAGGACAGGCCACAGTCACCCAGGCCCACGTTTGGTCTTGGTCATAAGCATAGAAGCCAGTCCCAGGGACCCTGGTGCCACTTCCCACCATCTCCACACCTCTTGTCTTCAGAAGTGGAGTTCAACTTTCCACCCCATCACCAATCACAACAACAGGGAGATGAGAACTAACTGTAACCCAAAGAAAAAAGCTCCAGTCACTAATGCTGGCATTGATAAGGCGGCTTCTTGTTGGTCCGTATTATTGCCTCATTCTGCAGTCTGGTGCTCGGTGGGGGAAACATGGGCAGTGGGGAAAGGGTGAACTCGGAGGAGAAAGAAGAACGCAGAGGGCTGTTTCGGTCAACTGCTCCAAGACTGGTATTCCACCTCAGACCCTAGGAGCCGCAGCAGCTCTGGCTCGTACTGCACCAACTCCACAGTCTCAGAAGAGCCTGGGGGAGATCTGTCCTCCAAGCTCCCAGGCCTCTCAGCGGGGGTCAGCAGCTGACTTGAAGCCACCTGCCGGTAGAACTCGGCCTTGGGCAGGGTGGTGACTTCAAGGTGCGGAAACCGGGCCTGAAAGATTCTTGAAGAAAGCTTCAGCCTCTTCAGGACATCGGAGAAGAGGAACCAGTTGCAGGGTCTGGAAAGATAAAAATGGAGTTAGGGAAGCAGGTTCGGGAGGAAGGGTGGGGGCCCCAGAAGCATTATAGAAGTCTAGGAGACCAAGTGACCCCCCCTACTCCCATACTTCTGAGACTCTCCCTTCTACCTCCCAGGAAACCACAAGTTTCTGGGATGAGGTTGGGACAACACAATACCTGCTTCAGCTTCTGAGTGTCAGTGCGCACACCTATGGGCTAGTTCTCCCACAAAGGGCAAGCCAGGGGAAAAAAGGCCTCTTAGGGCTTTCCCTGGTTCTTAGCCAGCTAGCCCATGGCCTGACATCTACTGTCTGCTGGGACCAATTGTTTCTGACCTGCAACCCTGCCTGGCTTCTCTCCCCTGATCTCTCTCCTGCTCACTTGTCCTTCTCGATCTTCTCTAGTGGAGGTGGAGCTGTGGAGAAAGGCCTAAACTGTGGGTAATCCAAAAGGCATTTCTCTTTGGCTCCGGAATGCATTAGACAACGTTTTTTTCCTCCAGCAGCGGCAGCACCAATGTTTCTGCAGGCCCGGGGCTCACATTACAGCCAGTCTGCCCTTGTGGAGCACATCCGACTGGGCGGCAGCCTAAGGACAGCTGGGAGGGGTGCTGCAGAGGCCCGTCACCAGCCTAGGGCTTCCATCAGCTCTCTCCAGAAAGAAATACTGCGTTCTCCCCTCGTTAGTGATCCCATTTCTAGCCTTTGCAGGGTAGTGGAGACCAGAAGTGGCAAAGAAAGGCCTTACACTTGCCATCTGTCTCTGTTGAATCCTTTCTCTTGATGGAGGAGGGGACTAAGAAAGCTATTTTAGCACAGGCTTAAGCACATGGGTTTAAAAAAAAAAAAAAAAAAAGAGGTGCCGAGCAGAAAGTAAGACATGCACAAGAACATAGGTATAGGTATAGGTTTCTCAAATAGTCACTTGGATCCTCTTTTCTAAAATGAAAATATGATCCTCCATTCCCTCACTAAATAGCCTCCAATGGCTTCTAGCAAAAATATACCAGCTTGGGTCTCAATGGTTAAGAGTACATGTTCATCTTCTAGAGGACTCAAATTCCATTTCCAGCACCCACATTGGGTACCTCATAACTGCAACTCCAACTCCAGGAGACCTGACCCCTCTGGCCTCCTTTGTGCTCATGTGCACATACCCACATGGAAATGCACACATATACATATAATTAAAAATAACATAATAGCCAGATATGGTGACACAGGCCTTTAATCTCGGCCCTTGAGAAGCAGGGACAGGAAAATCTGTGTGAATCTGAGTCCAGCCTGGTCTACATAGTAAGTTCTGGGTCATCAGCAAGTTCTAATTCTTTAGCATGATATTAAGACAGACCACCCAAAGATGACCCCAATTCAACCTCTTCAATTCAGTCTCCAGCTCCCCCACATACACTTACCACAGTGCACACCTGCCCTACCAGAAACATAATTTTTAAAGACTTTATGTGTATAGATGTTTTGCCTGATGGATGTCTGTGCTTTATGTACACTTGGTGCCAGGAATTGAACACAGGTCCTAGAGGCCAATGTGCTTAACCTCTGTACCATCTCTCCAGCCCCCTTTTGAGAGAGAGAGACTCTCATTATACAACCTCAGCTAGCCTCAGCTAGCCTGGGAGTTATTCTGTAGACCAGGCTGGCCTTGAACTCACAGAGATCCGCCTGCCTCTGTCTCCTGAGTGCTGGGATTAAGGTGTGTACCATCATGTCTGGCTTTTGCTTTCTGTTGCAAAGCTTTTGCTTATGCCATCCCTATGCCTCTCCTTTTAGCCCAGCTCAGATGCCATGTCCAAACCTACAAAACCTCAAAGAAACTAAGTGTTAAGTCAATCTTCTATGGGCTCATGACACTTGGTTCTCAGCCCTATTATGATACTTCCAACAGCCCATATCCAAAAGGCTACAAAATCAAAATAAACTGTGCTCTTCTTTAGTGCCTAGGAATAGAGCTCAAGACAGACTGAACTTTTTATTTTTCACTTGACATTCCTTTTACAATAATAAACCTGCTTAGAACATTTAGTCTTTTATTAAAGCTAATTGCACACTTATCTGTCTACTACACTTGGCTGAGTTTTTTGAAGGCTTGAATTGTCTGTGCTGTGGATCTTAAAGTTTGATCCAGTGCATAAAACATGGTTCTAAAAATCAATCACTCTACACAGTAACTGAAACACCTATCTAGCTGGGCACGGTGGCTCAACTCTTTAATTCCAGCACTTGGGAGACAGAGACAGGTAGACTGAGGTCAGCCTGGTCTACCTAGTGAATTCTAGGCCAGCAGGGCTACACAGAGACCCTGTATCAACAAAACATCCTCACATATTTAGACTCAATGATGGGGAAGCTCAGCCAATCACATCTGGCTTGGGTGTGGCCACCTGGAGCCAGGTAGATAAACGGGGGTAGATAGGTACAAGGGCTCTCTGCGCGGTGCTCGCCTGACCCGTTTGGACATCGGAACTTTTACTCCGGTCGCCTGAGTTTCCCTGTTTTCAATTATTAAATTATATCTGCTGTTTTGAGCTGGTCTGGTTATTTTAGCATACCTATCGAATACGCCTTCACTAACAACTCAATCCTTTTTCCTAAAATTCAACATTTCTTCCACATGATGGCAAAGTCTGTCACATTACAAAATTAGGGAATGGAATGTTCTAGGCTAAGAGATAGATACTTGAACAATCTCTTTCAAAGAATGAGGATTGGGGCTGGAGAGATGGCATAGCAGTTAAGAGCACTGACTGTTCTTCCAGAGGAGCCAGGTTCAATTCCCAGCACCGACATGACAGCTAACAACTGTCTGTAACACCAGTTTCTGGGGATCTGATACCTTCACACCAAAATCCACATAAAATAAAGTTAATTATTAAAAAAAAAAGAATGAGGATTAAAGGGCTGGAGAGATGGTTCGCTCAGTGGTTAAGAACACTATTTGCCCTTCCAGAGGACATGGGTACAATTCCCAGCACACATGTACTCAGCTCACAACTGTAACTCCAGTTATGGGAAACCCAATGCCCTCTTTCTGGCCTCTGCAGGCAATAGGCTCACATATATCCGCAGGCAAATCACCCATATCCCTTGGCTTGTAGGGTGGCATGTGGCCTTTGGTTGTTCATGTTCTGTCTGTACCTAAAGCAAACTATTCTGGTCCTTTTACTGCCTGTGGCCCAAGATCCTGTTTCAGAGAAGGAGATGCTGAATACTTCAGAGGAATTTGTGCAACACTATGTCCCAGAGGCCTGGCCCATCCTCTGGGATCAGCTTCAGCCCAGAACAAGGAGTCTAGGAACAAAAGGGGAACTGATCCTGCATTAAAAAATTATATTTATTTTATATTATGAGGGTTTTCCTGTATGCATATATACGCACCGCATATGTGACTGGTGTCTGCAGAGCCCAGAAGAGGGCATCAGGTCCCTTGGAAGTGGAGTTATTGATGGTTGTGAGCTGTCATGTGGGTGTGGTATTCAAACCTGGGCCATCCTTAAGTGCTCCAAACTGCTGAGCCATCTCTCTAGTGTCCTGATCCAGCATTTTTATCTACCTACCCAGCACCTCCATATTCTGATGCACTGGAAAACCCATCAAAATCCATGGTCCTGAAGGCTGACAAATTCCCTTTGAGTTAGAATTCCATCAATTCTGAATTAACCAAGAGTCAGTTGGGCTCAGTCTAATATAGGTATACTCTGGTCTCCCCTGTAGTAGGCACAGTCACCTGAACCAACAGTGCTGATCACCTTGCTGGTTTTAAGGCTATGAGAGGCTGTGCTGTGGATTGCTTAAGGATCCTAGTAGATCCAAAGCTATGGCAACCATATGCCTTGGTTTTTCCAAGAATCCCAATTGCCAATATTCTGTCTAGCTTTCTCCAGAAAAAAATTTCCAGAGATTCTAATAGCTCATCATCTCAAATACTTCCCAGATTACCACCTACACAGAGTAAGAGTGCAAAAGTTCCTCAGATTTGAGGGCCCAGAAATACACCAAGTTGATAGCCAAACTTGAGATCTGTGACCCTTGACTTGGATGTAAACTGCACTCCTTCTGGAGTGGGGAGCAGAGCAGCTTTCCTCTGCCCCAGCCTTCATTCCCCAGGCTGCACCTGCCTCCTTCTGGAGAGCTCTTCCTTCTCTGGGAGGCAGGTCAGTGGTTGCCAGGACACTCGCTCAGTCCCTGGAGACTTCCCAGACACTTACCCACGGGACACTGACACTTGGAGGTTGTAACAAGGGAGAAGAGGCTTGTCTGAGAGTTCGAACATGAAGTCATCCTGTTCTGAATCGTCTCCTTGCTCGGCACTCCCAGGAGGATTATGGAGGAGGTCGCAGGCAAACCCGTCTTTTTTCTCTGTAAAGTGAGTACCCAGGAGATCAGCTAGTAGCATAAAACTGAAGGAAGGAAAAACTTCCAGCCAGATAAAGGGATACAAAGGGGCTGCTCAGGAGATAAATACAAGGCTACAAGTCCCTGGCTGGATTTACTATGGGCCCACATCCTTGAAAGGACACATGAAAACTTGGAAGGAAGTATGTTGTGGTCAGAAGTCCATTATCCCTCTCCACCCTCTGACTGGAAAAATTTGCCAAAGCACTCTGAGAGGATGGCAGCTCAGCTCTTCCAGATGGAAGGCAGAAGATAACTAGCAGCCGGCAAGGGCTCGAGTGAGGTGAAACACCTGTCCTCTACCTAGAGCATCCCCAATCTGCCACACTGCCTGACCCTGACTGTCGGCCAGGGACTTAAAAGGTTTCCTCCCCAACCAATCATGTGGGTGTGTCCCACTGCCTTTAAGACCAATCTGCTCTTCATCCTCAGCCCCTGACTCACACTGGATAAATGCTGAATGATCACAGACAAAGGAGTGCTGATCTTCGGGCTGCCTGCTGTTTAGGCCAGAGGGTTAAGGGCTCCAGCAATGTCAAAAATAAGGGCTGAGCCCTGGGGTGGTGGACCGCACCTTTAATCCCTTTTGTTGCCTTCCATTCCTGCTCTTGGGAGGCAGAGGCAGAAGGATCTCAGTCTTCCAAGCCAGCCAGAGTTACTTAGTAAAACCTCATCTCAAAAACAAAGCAAAGGAAATCAAAATCAAATCCAGAGAAGAAAATAAAACAAAAACCAAGGACTGCCATCATAGGGGAAGAATGACAGAGAATGAGAGTTGCCAGATGAGTGGCTGACACTTCCTACAGTGTGAGCAGTACCAACAAGAGGTTAACACTAGGATTTACAAAGCGCCCAGGGTGGTAGAGAGGTAGAAGGCAGGGGAGGAAGATTTTATGCAAATCCCTGTGGCATCTCAGGCTTCATACTAGTGACTGGAGCCTGAGGGGGAAAGGTTGAAAGGGCTTATAAACTACTACCAGGTGAGGAATGGCTGCCTCCACAATGGGGGCTCCTACCTCCAAGAAGTACTGGTGATATAGATACATACATATAGCCAGTCTCTCCACTCAGAACTTACCCAACACAGAACTGCTGTAAAAATCCCAGGATGCACGAGGATCGCCCTCTGCCCTGCCCTGAAGATCCGAGAGGTGATCTGATGAGAGAGGGGAAGACGTGAACCGAGGAAGAAATAGTGAGGATTATCCCTGTGGGATTGGGGGGAGGGGAAAGGGGCCAGGGTGACAGGAAAGAGGTTCACTTCCTGCTCACGACAGCCTACAAGCAAGCAGGCAGAAGTCCCATGCAGCTCACCAATATATGGCCTAGTTTTTAATAAAAAGATTTAAAAAACAGCCTCCAGTATTTTAAAACAGGGAGATTTCACTTAAAAATTAGATTTCCAACTTTTTATTTAAAAAAAATAGGTTAAAAATCTAAAGATCTGGCAGCATTGCCTCTGCATTCCTGTATGTCAACAGTTGGCTGGAGGAAGCTGTGACTTGTACAGTCTCCAGTCCTCACTGGGCTTCTTCTCTTTTTTACACATCAGCCAGGAGACTTGTAGCTTGGGGACCTCAGTTTCAAAGAGCACAGGCCATTCCTCTATAAGCAGAATCCTATGCCTATCACAGTATTAATGTACCCAGTCATGATCTGATTCTTTAAAGGGAAGTAACTATGGGTGTAGCTTCCTGACAGAATGCATGCTTAGCATGTGAAAGATTCTAGTTTAATTTACAGTGCTCTCTCTCTCTCTCTCTCTCTCTCTCTCTCACACACACACACACACACACACAAAGTAAAGCTAGACATGGCAGCATACACATATAATCCCTACTACTCAGAAGGCTCAGGCAAGAGAATCAAGTTCGAGGTCACCCTAGGACACCTAGAAGAAATGGTGTCGCAACAAAACAAAACAAAACCCCTTTGCTTCTACCCTAAAGAGCTTAGAGAACAGCTCAGTAGGTAACAGTGCCTGCCATACAAGCTTGGTGACATGAGGTTCATCACTGGAAGGCATGGAAAAATGGGTGTAGTAGTAAGCATTTACTGTCTCAGAATTCCAGTGACAAGGCTCCAAGTGGAGACAGGAGAATCAACTGAAAGCTCACAGACCAGCTAGGCTGGAGTACACAGCAACAAAACCAGATTCTGCTTTACAAGGTGCAATGAGAGGACCAACACCCCATAATTTGTCCACTGACTTCTATACATATGATGCAGCCTGCATAGGGTGACAAATATATGCACACACACACTAAATTAATTTTTGAAAAAAAGAACTGAGGACAAGTATTCAAACAAAATTTTGTCCTCATGAATGAATTCTATTCATGAGGGTCAAAAGCTGGCAACAGCCCAAATGTCCAATGAGTTACATAAAACCAGGTAAAGTTCACACAGAAGAATATTACTAAACCATAAAAAGGAACATGGAAGGTAACTAAAAGAAGCCAGACACAAAAGGTCATATAAAAGAACAGAGTACCAATATATCACATAGATGAACCTTGAAAACATGATGCTAAGTATAAGAATTAATTACAAGAACCACATATTATATAATTCCATCTCAAGGAAATGTCTACACTAGGCAAGGCCAGTAAGAAAGAAAGCAGAAAAAAATAAAAACAAACAAAAGACCAAGGTAAACCTTCCCCTTTTTTTGGTTTTTCGCAATAGGGTTTCTCTGTAGCTTGGAGCCTGTCCTGGAACTAGCTCTTGAAGACAAGGCTGGACTCAAACTCACAGAGATCTGCCTGCCTCTTCCTCCTGAGTGCTGGGATTAAAGGTGTGCGCCACCACCGCCCAGCTTAAACCTTCCCATTTTAAAGCCAGGCAGTGGTGGCTCAGGCCTCTCTGAGTTCAAGGCCAGTCTGGTAGGCAGAGCAAGTTCCAGGACAGCCAAGGCTACACTGAAAAACCCCGTTTCAAAAAACAAAAAGCAAAAAGACAGAAAGCAAATTGAGTATGTCAGTGTTAGAGGAGTGGGAGGGGTAGGGCAGTGACTGAGATTGGAGCTGGGTTTTCCCTAAGTTCTGGAAGCACGCGGTGGTGACAGCAGCACACACTGTGAGAGCCAACAACACTCCATGACTCAACTGTCTAAAGTCAAAGATCTCCCATGTGTGCGCCACCACAATCCAAACACCTGCCTTTTGTTTCCTCACTCTCAAGATGGAGCCCAGGTCACCCTCAGCCTCCTTGTTTCCTAGCTAGACATCCGTTAGTGAACGGGTTCACCTCTTATTCCCACACAGATACAAAGTAGGCCTACTGACTTTCCTGTCAAGATTAAGTTTGTGGTCTGCGAGTGCAGTTTGGAAGTTGCCAGTGTGCCAAACAGTACAATTAGCAGACTGACTGAGCTGTGAGTGATTGCCACCAGCTCTCAGGTAGCACCTAGGCAACAGGAAAGAAGAGAGTCCAAAGAACACAAGGAGGTGAGGGTGACTACCTGCAAAGCCAATCCCAGGAGGAAGTTGGCAATTGTTCCCCAAGGAGCGCAGCTTGCTTCCTCCACGGCAAAGTATCAGTGCTGCAGATACTTTGCCTGTTAATGCAAGTTACCAAAGCCAATCCTTTCTTAGCTATCTTCTGGGACACAAAGAGCTGTTCCATTGGAAAGGCACCAGGGAACAGCTTTCAACGTAATAGCAGAAGGGGGGACCTTAAGTTGTGTAGATTAGACCTCTGCACACCACACAGACGGCCCAAGGCCCTCTTCTATACACTGTACCACCTGAGACAAGACTTCCTTCTAAAAGAACCTGCTGGGTAAGAGTCGATCTACTTGTAGTCCTGTGCTGGGTCATAGGAAATAAAGGAAAGGGGGCATTTATTTAGAAAAATGGAGGAACCAGGTCTATCCTGTTTACCATTGTCTCTCCTGTGCTAGAAGTCCAGGACCTGGGACCTAAGAGAGCTTAACAGACTAGAGAAGGAAGGAGAGTAGAAAAAGGGGGAAAGGAGAGAACAACACCATGCCAAAACACAGGCACTCTGCTGCTCCTGTCATGTCGTTCACCACCCTCCACCCGCCACCCCCCACACAAGGATTCCACGGGTCACCACATTCCTGGGCTCCTCACTAGGAAGTGCCTTCAGAACCCACGGCACATTCCTTTAATTCTCTCTGCCGCCTGCAAAGCTTTGTCTTGGACAGGTGAACTTGCCTTTTTGAGACAGCTCAAAGTTAACTGGCATGAGCAAAGATGCTAAAGTTGGAACAGGCCTGTCAGTGACAGACACATGGGAGGGAGGAGTCATTTGATAGTGTAGCTTTAATGCACATTTCTCAGATGTGACTACCATCAAAATGAGTGACCTTCCTTTTTTTTTTTAATTCTCCTTCCACCCACACCAAACTTTCAAGATTTTATCCTTTGGGTGAGAAAGTGCCCTAGGCCTACCTATTCCCCTTCTAGGTATACACACAACTGAGATGACAACGAGTAATCAAAACAGGTTATGTGGGCAATGTATGATCAAAGCTACGCTACTGACAAGCTAAGATGGACATGGTGCAAATGACTACGCACGAATGAGCAGATAATATAAGTGGCATACATACACACAATGGCATGTTATTAGTCAGGCAGAAAAGAATGTAGGGCCAGTTAGATGGCTCATTGGGTAAAGGTGCCTCAAGTCTGATGATCTCTATTCAATCCCAGGGCCCCGCATAGTGGAAAGACAGATTCAATTCCTACAACTTATTCTCTGACACCCCCCCACACACACACACAAAGGGGGAATTAATTTTAGATACTAGTATATGAATACTGAAATATGCCAGGATATGGATGAACCACAAAACCATTATACTACATGATTATGCTGACACAGAAGCCCCAGGTTATAGGGCTCCATTTATATGAAGTCTGGAAGAGGTAGATCTACAGAGACAAGATTACAGAGTGGCAACTGTTTGGAACAGCGAAGAGGAAGTATTGGGAAGCAAATACTTAACTGGTTCAAAGCTCTATGCAGGATGATGATATTGTTTCAGACCTAGACAGAAGTCGTGGCTGGCTGGAGAATGCTATAAATGAACTAAAAGGCACTGAACTAATCACTTTGTGATCATGAATTCTACGTTACACTACTTTTTGATTGAAAGCACCCTCAGAATCTCATGGTTAAGTACAGAATTCCTTGTTGCCATGGAGTGGTAGCCAGTAGTTTCTCTAGATCCTAGCATCCCATCACACCCCTCCCGACCGCTAAGTCACCAGCTGAGGGACATGAAAGGAGAAAACCTAAGAAATGAGATGTCTTTGACATGGGGTCATACCATAGAGGTCTCTGGCAGGAGAAACAAAAATCTGTGCTTCAGTGACCTTGAATGGTCAAAGGCTCACCCCTTTATCAGTAAAAGGAAAAGAAGTCCACACAGCTCAACAATGCCTCAACCCAAACTGCACAGTTTCCTTCAACCTGTGTTCTTCCCCACAGAGGAGGGGAAATGGGGTCTCTTTTCCTTCTCAACCAAATTGGCTGTTGCTCTTTTTGTTTAAAGGTCAAAGGTAAATGAGTAACAGGCCTGTAATTTGGCCCAAGGGAGAAGCCTTTCAAAGATCTCCTGGGGTTTGGACAGCTCCATGCTCCAATCCCCACAAGAAGGTAGAAAGGGTTTACTATTTGGTCTTTAGCATCCAGAACCTAATAGAAGCTCAATAATTGGATAGGCAAAAGAACAAATGAGCTCAGGAGAAATGGGCCTTGGCTGGAGTCAACCCATCTTAAGGAAGTCCACATTTATAACAAGTCAGTCACCCCCTGCTTTACTACAGGAATACTATAAAGTAGTGATGTTTCTTTGGAGACTTAGAAGGGCTCAGTCCCAGGCAACCATTGCAGAGCAGGAGTCTTGCACAGTGAGAAAAGCTATGATGAGCACAGAAAATAGAGCCCTTAGCAACCTGCATGGGTTTGCTTCATTTTCTGCAGTGACACTCTGCTAGGGGAGGATGAAGACAATTCATCTCTGGAGCCCCTGTCAAGCAAGTGCTTGAAGATGAAAGGGAGAACACTTTCAAATGGCACAGCCAGAATGGCGAGCTGAAATTGAAAACAAAAAACCAAAACAACCTCCATCTCAAAAGGCCCAAATAAATAAAGAAATCCATCTGAATTTCATGTATATGTATATATATATATATATATATATATATATATATATATATATATATATATATATAGCCTAGCATCAGGAGTACTTCCCTACTCTCCACCCTTAAGAACATCCCTCTATGGGGGATGGAGAGATAGCCCAGCGGTTAAGAACACTGACTGCTCTTCCAGAGGTTCTGAGCTCAATTCCCAGCAACCACATGGTGGCTCGCAACCATCTATAATGAGATCTGGTGCCCTCTTCTGGGGTGTAGGTACACATGCAGGTAGAAAACACTGTACATAATAAATAAATAAATCTTTTTTTTTTTTTAAAAAAAAAAGAACATCCCTCTACCTTTTGGCTCCTGGGGACCAGGGATGAAAGAGGAGAGAGGGAATGCTCAGTGTGACGCATCGAGAGCGGCCAGTGGTGACTACTCATCGTGAATGCTCTTGATGTCACTGAATTAGTCACTTGAACTTTGTTACATTGCATGGATCCCATTTCCTTTTCAAAACAGGGTCTTTCTGTTCACCTTAGTGCAGGCTGGCCTGGAACTCACTATATAACCCAGGACAGCTTCACGATACCAGCCACCTTCCTACCTTAGTCTCCTGCCTCCGGCCAGGGCTAAACTTCAGGTGTGTGACACCACATACAGCTACCTCACCTTCATTTTTAAAGTTCTATTTATCACCTTCTCAGTCACCCCTCATCGAAAGAGTTTTCGAGTCTAAGTCTTTCCTGCATGGGGGACCTGTTGACGCCTACAAATGCCTGCCTCCACTGGAGGATCATGCCAAGGTCTGGGCCGAGATTGCTAGAACTTTCCCTAGTAACAAGAGCCCTGCCCTTACACGGAGAAGTGTTGCCCTAGTCTATGAACATTCCCTTGGAGCATGACCTCTCTACCCATGAATTGAGAAACATGTGCCAAGACCTGAATGAAGATGCTCTGCCCAGATCAGCAAGAGCACTAGAGTTTGGAAAAGTCTCCTTTGGGATCTATAACAACAAGAAGCACTTTACTTAGGAAAGGGGTGTCTAAAGGCTAGCTATATGTCAGTGAGATGTCTCAGTGGATAAGCATGCTTGCTGCACAAGCCTGATGACCTAAGTTTGAACTCCTGAAAGTTGTCTGTCTACTGATCTCCACATGCAGGCTATGGTATTCATTCACGCACGCACATACGCCTTAAAAATCTTTTTAGCTGAGTGTGGTGGCACCTTTAATCCCAGCATTCGGGAGGCAGAGGCAGGTGAATGCTATTTAAGAGAAAGGTTCGACCTCAGTTTGAGGCCTGCCTGTTGTACATAGCAAGTTCCAGGTCAGTTAGAGCCAAATAGTGAGACACTATCTCAGAAAGTCTTTTAAAAATACCTAGGAGATTGGGATAAGATTATAAAAATAAAATGGAAGAAGTGCTTCTCTCTCATTTTTTAGCCAATAAAAATAGTGTCAATCAGACGTAGAGGTGCATGCCTTTAATCCTAGCACTCAAGAGGCGAAGGCAGGCAGATCTCTACCAGTCTAGTCTACACAGCCACAACTGAGACACAGCCACAACTGCATAGACACTGTCTCAAAAACAAAAAGTCAACGTTTAAATTCCTTTGGAGTTTTAGAGAAGGGAGTTCATTGCCCCACTAAAGTAACCAGAGGGATTACTTTACTTGCCCTCGATTTTGGAGAGGGCAGTTTCTAGCCAGAGTTTCCCTCCCATTAGACAAATTGTGAAAGACAAGTTTCATGAAATGTCTTTGTTATACAGACATACTCTACATGTTAGTCCATACATGGTCCCGGGAATCCAGACTGCAAAAGGGCCATGCCAATATCTAAGACAGAGTGTACATGTGGGAGGATGCTACAGATGCTGTACCCTTGGGGCGGTTCTGCTAAGGTGAGTACCAGTCATCACTGGTCAAGTCAAGGGATTAAAGAAAAGAAATTCCTAAGTGGCTATGTCTCATGATGATCAGATGCCCAAGGACCTAGAGCCAGGGGGGAAAAAATGGAAAAGGAAGCCTCCAGTCCCTCAGCCTGACGTAAGTCAGGCTGCAGGGCCGGAAGCCTACACATCAAGGGTTAATTAAGTTCACTGGGACCTGTCTGGAGGTTGACTGAGCTCAAGTAAAAACCTCCATAGGTGACCTGTCATCCCCTTGCCCCCTGCAGCCTCTACAATATAAAGGTAGTACTTCCCACCTCTTTCCCCTTCCATGGGAACCTTTAGTACAGGTTCTCTCACTTCCTCCATTAACAGCTACTTAGTGAACCTTTCTTTAGTAACTGCAACTCCCTACCTGGGAACTGAATAATGCATCCTTAGCAGGGATGGTTGGTGACTAATGGGGCCAAAGCTTAGGTGAGAGCAGGAAACAGACTACTCTACTACAGTTAAAGCCTGTGGGAAGGGTCATGGCTCTGACTCAGAACTGCAGCATCCATCACTCAGGCAACCCGCAGAACTAAGCCATGCTGTCACAAGAAGCTGAAGGTTCCGATGCCCTGGGATAAAGTCAAAAGGGACTGACCCTGAGCTTACTAAACTAGATTCCCTCTTTCATTCCTCCATCCCACCTGCCCAGCTCAGTAAGAGCAACCTGCCCACCTGCAGACACACAGTGCTACCTACTAGAAAGGAAAATCAATGCAGTGGCTTCCGGCCCTGGCCATGGGCCTGACCATGACACTTCACTAGGAGATGGAGGGTGGGGAAGAGAGAAGGAATGGAGAGAAGTGGAATATTGGAATGCACAGGGAATAGCAAAGCTACAACGGGAGAAGGGCCATGAAGAATAAAGCTTCAGAAAGGGTCTCAGCAGCACCACTTTAATTACAATCAAGGGGAGACGGCAGAAACAGCAAAATGGGGATTATCTGTTCTCTAACACTGACATTCCATTCATAGCACAGGTCGACATATCTTGCTCCCAGCTAAGAGAATAGCCAATCTCCTGCCAGAAAGCCTGCTCTGGACACCTAGTGATGAAATGAGTCCCTCTAGGAGGTTAGGTTGCGGCCTAACAGAGGTAGTGATGTGGACACTCACAACAAGGGGCTTTATAAAGTAGCTAGAGAGTCCCAAGACACTGAAGGAATATGTGAAGAGGGTGGACCCTCCTCGTGGGGGCTGTCTAGGACAGTTGTTGAAGAGCCCCACCATCACCAGCAGCAACACAGGCCAGCCCTGAGGATTCTGGCTGCAATTCTGATCCATGCTTACCACTGAGGAAGCGCTTCATGTTATCACTGCTGGCCAGCTTCATGGCTGTCTGACCCGAGTAGGTAGCCAGTGTGGGATCAGCTCCATAGGATAGCAGAAGCCAGATGGTCTCTAGGTTGTCATTGACCACAGCATCATGAACTGGCCTGTGGAGGTCATATAGGGTCAGTGAGACAGAACTTAAGGGGTAAGTTTTTAGGCTTCAGGCTACCACATTAGAGTGAGGGGGTGAGATGCTACGGTGATGACCTCAGGGTATCCCCAATACAACATGGGTAAGATTTAGATCAGAGAAGCCACCTCTGGCCTGAAACTCTTATCCTATGTGGCCATGTCTTTATCTTCTCTGCACCTCTTTTTCTTCTCTCATATCCATCTCTCCTTTACATTCCCCTCCATCTGGGGACAGTATGTGGAGCACAGTGTAGATGTACTACCAGCTGAGCAGAGAACAGGCCCCTTGGTGGAAGTCAAATTAAAGCAGCTACAGGTGGTTGTTGAAGAGGAAGGACCCAGGCGACTGCTCAAGGGCAAGGATGTATAGGGAGGCTCCATACCAGGTGGCAGCCAAGCACAGCCTGCATATCTTGATCTGGGTCCTTCTAATTGGTATGCGGCATCCCCTGGAACTTCCTGAAGTAGGTCCTCTGAGAAGAGCGGACGTGACTTATCCAAAACACAGCGAGTGTTTATGTTTGTGCATGTGTGTGTATTAATATGCTATTGCATTTACTTATTCGTTCATTGTGTGTGTGTGTATGCATGAATATTTGTGTGTGGAAGTCAGAAGACAACTTGCAGGAATCAGCTGTCTCCTTATATCATAGGGAACCCAAGGTTTTCAGGTTTGGTGGCAAGTACCTTTATATAGTACCTTTATATAGCAAGCTAATCTTACAGACTCAGGCAGCTAATTTTTTAAATGCACAGAGACCAAATTACAAAAAACAAATCTGGAATGTTAGCCCAAGATTAGCTTCCAGCTTTGATCCGAAGGCATCAATTCCACATGAGACAAGTGGCCCATCAGGAAGACTGAGTGAACCTGACAAGGGATAGAATGAACCCTGGACAAGTTCAGCCTTTCCTTAGTTCAGTACGGACTGAACACTCAGGAACTCATCAGCTCCTGCCCTAAGTTGGCTCCCTTCAGCCCACAGAAACCCTTTCAAAGGCTTCCTGGGAAGCCTTCTTAACGTCAGCAGCTGGGTGTGCTGCAAGTACCCAGGCTGGAGTGAGACCTCCGCAGCCAAAGACTGAACCACGGTTTGAGACTTGGCAGAGGAGCAGCTTTCTTGCCTTGTGCCATCCTGCGAGCTGCAGTTCACATTAGCCCCATGTTGCAATAGGATGTTCAGAATATCAGTCCAGCCCCGGGAACAGGCCTCGTGCAGGGCTGTGTAGCCGGCATTGTCACGGTGATTCACGTCCTCACTGTGCTTCTGGAGGCAGTAGAGAACAACGTCCTGTGGGGATGGGGACAGCTCTGTGAGCAGACAAAAGTCTAATTTCTGGAATCATTCCTGCTAGACTCACCACTCCACAAGTGTCTGACAAATCTCAAAGTCTGTCCTTTATATTAGGGAACAAAAGACACATTTCAAAATCTTCTGTGGACAAAGTCAGTCCTCAGCCTCCACTGCCAGAGCCCCAGCTCTGAGCTGCTCCCTTGGCAGAAGGAAGACATTTCTTATGACTAAGAGTACTCATCTAGGTGGTGATCACTGGGATAGACTCAGAGCTGGCCCCCTGCTGCTCAGAGCTCACCTCTTTGAGCTTTACAGGACACAGATGGGGAGGTCTGTTCTTGACAGGGTCACGGCACCAAGCACAACTCCGTTTTGTTCCCTTATTTTGAGACAGGGTCTCACTGTATCCCAGGCCGGCCTTAAACTCCCTATATGTAGCCAAAGATGATCTTGAATTTCAGATCTTCCTGCCTCTGCCTCGTGAATACTTGGGTTACAGGCATGGAGCACTCCACCCAATGTGTGCAGTGCTGTGAATTGAGCCCAGGACTTTGTGCTTGCTAGGCAAAGCATCTGAGCTACATCTCTAGCCCAACAATACACTTCTGTCACTCAGCCTCAGGTCATGCTTACCTTCCTGGGGCTGAGGTGACAAGGTGACAGGACCCAGAGGTGGAACTCAAATGACTTGAAGCACTTCTGTTAGCTTAGGACAAGGCTATGAATAAGCTGGGATGGGGGTTGGCAGTGCCATAGGGTGACTGGCTTCCAGAACATGGTACCTACTATTGTTCTGAGGTCAACACTTTCAGGTAGAGAAAGCTACTGTGAGCCTGGACTATGGCTGTTGTTTCCTGCATATGGAAAGCACTCTGCTACCTTTACGTGGGCCTCCTACACTGTCACTGATACAGATGCCCACTGCTTCCCAGACCAAGTTCCAGCGCTGGTCTTTCCTTCCCCAATGTTTGCCTGTTTGTTGGTTCTGTAGAGATTGGCTTTCAGAACATATTCAGGTCTCCCTGACAGCCATGCAGACATTCACTCTAAATATTCCAGAAAGGTAAACTGGCTGCTTGATACGGACACAAATGAAGCTGCACAGAACAGTCTGTACGCTTATATGTACAGAAAGTCTAATAAAGAAGGCATACTCTGAACTGCAGTTAAGCCCACATCCACAAGTAAATCCTGAGGAAATCATCATGGAGAGTGAAGATACACAGTCAGGGGCGTTTGTGTCAACAGAAAGTGGGAAAGAATGAAAATGTATGCCAACGTTCAGCCTCAGGTAAATTTCATCAAGGTAAATGAGGGAGTCCTGCCATTTCTCAGCACTTGGGAATCAAAAGACTTGTTTGAACTCAGACAAAAATACTGTCATAAATGATATTGGACACAACTTATCTTGTTTTATTTTTGAGATAGTCAGAGGTAGCCCAGGCTAGCTCTGAATTCATTAAGTAGCTGAGATTAGCCTTCAACTGCTGATTTGCCTACTTCTACCTCCTAGGGGTTGGGATTTCCATCTGGGTAATTCACTACACCCATCTTGTCATATCATTTAATACTGCTAACACCCTAGAGTTGATTGTGATAAGATCTACCTTGATAGGCTTACATGAGAGTCCTTAATATGACAAAATAAGCGCTCCAGGAATACTGCTTTGCTTGCCTTCCTTCCCAGTATAAGGAAGTGAAGTTAGCTCTGGCTTGGTTTATTGAACATGCTCTTGCCCCTTCTACAAGAAAGCCAAAATGTGGAGAAACTACAGGAGTTAAAGTGTAAACAATAATCACCCTGTGTTCCTCTTGGTTGGAAGAGCCACTACACAGGTAAATTAAGACAACATAAAAATGCCAAATCTCCTTTTTAGCCTAGGGATATAGCAGAAGATATTGCACTACTATTTCAATTACATTTATCCTGAGTTGACTTTTCATTGAGCTTACCTTCCCATATACTGAGATAAGACAAGGGGCAAAGCAGCCTCAAAGGCATGTGGACAGTAGAGGGAGATCAGGCAGACGTAGGCCCCAGAGGAGCCAATGGCATAGCTGTTCCCTGAGGTCCAGGCTAACAGCATCCTGTCACTGCCTGCCTGCTCAGGAAGAGCTTACTCACCTTATAGCCCAGGCGAGCTGCTCGTTGTAGGAGGGTCTCACCAGCATTTTTGTTTACTATGAGTCTCCGTGCCTCTGGGGGAATCTGTCGGCCAGTGGGTGACTCTGAGGCCTCTTCTGGGCCAGCACTTCGGTACTTGGAGGGTGTACATGGTTCTGTGGACTTCACTGGAGTGGGAGATTTAGAAGATCGTGTCTTCTGCTGGCTCCAACGACCTTTGCTCTGGAAAGAAGAAATGAAGTTCTAGGTCAGGCCAGGCAGCATTTGGCTACCCAATTCATCATGGCCATGCCATTTGGCTGCCAAAGCCACCTCACAACATCTGTTCCCATGCTGTGCTTTACTGACAACAAGCCAAGTGACCCAGTGTTGAGACGGAAACTGGAGGCTAGGCTAGTCACTAACTATGCAAGGTTATTTTCAAAGTGAGGAAAGCTTCTACATTTCCATGGGAGGATATTAAAGATATAAGATCTAAGATATAAAGATATAAGGTCCTAATAAACCATGGCATGGCAGGAGGACTGAAAACTGGGCAGAGGCAGCTCATCTTCTCTAAAGCACTTGACATGCCTCTTCTACCTACTGATGAGGTTTTGGATAAGCAATGTTTGTAAGTAACAAGAAGAACAAAGAAACACAAGAGACTGTAGTCTGACTAGTAATAATTTTCAATACCTTCACTCTTTTCATATAAACCTGCCCCATATCCAATCTCACAGGCTTCTCCCATCTTTCATCATACCGCGGCCTAAGATTATGTTCAGGCCCACCCAGGGCAGTGGACTGTGGGCTCTGGAAACAGACAGGGCTGGGTTTGAAGTCTGCTTCTGCCATCCACTAGTTATAACACCTGAAGCACAACCTAACTCCTCCGAGCATTACTTTCTCCCTTGGAGGGCCTTTGAGATAACCATTACAAAGGCTATGGGCTACAAATGTTCTAAGAGTTGTGTCCTCATAAGTGACCCATGGGTGCTTCCCTTTGCCCCTACCTTGAATTGAAGCTACACAGAAGGTTCCTATTGCTTGTTATCCAGCGCTTTCCTTAGTCACTTGTACCTCAAACTCAGGTTCTAGATGAGGAATAACTGTGTTGAAGTAACTGTATTCAAAGCACCATTGTATTCAAAAGTGGAAGCAGCCTCAGCTCCACACAGCTGCAAGCCTAAGATATGAGCGACCCCTGAGGGCTGTTAGCAGGGCTTAAGTATACCCCACATACAAGAGAGACATAATCCATTAGAAGCCAGAAAGAAGACTAAGGGGTGGCCACCATGATGGACTGAGGACCCTACCCCAACAGTCAAGCTCCCTTCCCACATGGGATAAGGCTCACCTAAGTAATAGGAGATTGCAAAGGGTGGGGCGTGACTTTCATCTTCTGTGGGGAAAGCGAGCAGCCCTTTGGGGAAATCCGTGAGGAAAGGAAAAGAGGCCTCCTGCCAATAGCCAGCATCATCACCCCTGCCATGTGTATGGACTACACTGGGAGCACATCTACCCTGTCTAACACCTGACTGCAACCTTATGCAAAACTCCCCACTGGTGTCAGCTAAGCTGCACCTCAATTTCTGGGCTCCAGAAACTATGAGACAATAGATGCTTATTGTTGTGCAGAATCACTAGATTTTGGAGTGATCTGTTACACCACAATGGAGCTGACACGTATGTTTACGCAAAACCCTCAGAGCATCGAGATTTCACTTAACCTATGTCTGCTACATTATTCTACAATGCTCTAGCCCCACTGCCCTCTTTTTGCATATCCAGAGCCTACTTAGAATCACATAGTCCGACACCCTACTTCCTTATTTTCTTGCTGTTTTCTATGGGTAAGTCGTGTATCCCCTAATAAGGCTCTTTTTTTTTTCCTTTTTAAATGTCCTTTAGGACTGTGTCTCACTACATTGTTAAGCTGACCTCCAACTCAGGGATCAAGCAACTTTTCTTTACCCTCTACACCTGGCTCTCTATCTAGTTCTTAAGCTCCTTAGGGGGACAGTTCATACTGTCACCTTCTCCTCCGTTGCTTCTAGCACTGATGTCTGAGCTGGGTACATTATCAATCACAATTATGTGTTACTTGATTCAAGATTTCCATGTAGAAAGCCCTGAGCAGTCAGAAGAGTTACCTAGAAAGTTACATAAAGTCAAGAAAGGAACACTAACAGACAAAAGATGCAGGTCCAGGGAATCTGTGCCCTCTAGTAAATCTGAAGATCATGAGAAGTCATGACTAGTCTCCATAGCAAAAGGGTACAATCCCTAGCAAGAAAGCACCAACCATGAGGCTATGATACTGTTTTACCACCAGGAAGATGGAGAATACAATGGCAGGATTAGACGACACAGGGCAATGTACCCAGGTTTTTTTTTTTTTTTTTTTTTTTTGCTAAGCTAAGCCAGACTCTAAAGGGTAAGTTTCTTTCTGGAGGCCAGGCTGCTAGAGCAGGCAAGAAGGCTGGGAGGGGGAGGAGTGAGAACAAGAAGGGGGACCCATTCCCCCTCCTCTTCCCTCTGGCTCCGAGCCTCTGTGGGAAGAAGCCCTTGGCCAATGCCCCGCTTTAGTGATGCAGGAGAGTCCCCCAACCCTCCCCCTGCCTTGCTACTACAAAGCCCCATGCCATGGGGGCAACTGGAGCAGGTGGTGATGACTGGGAGAGAAAGAAAGGCGGGAGGGAGGAAGGGAGGCCCTGGGGAGAGACAAAACCCTCTCCAGGAGAATGTTTTAGCAGACACATCGCCAGACAGAACAAACAGACAGAGGCATAAGAGTGTGCTGCTGAGCGTCAAGCGGCTGGTTACCTTTGTGTGGGATGGGGCCATCTGAGTGTCCAGAAAAGATGGGGAGGAGAGGGCAGGATCCTGGGATCTCTACCTCTCTCAGAACTGCTTAAAGGTGGCAGTGTTTTCTGCCTACCTATCGACTTGCCAGGGATGTCCCAGAAATAGGCAGAAAGCACCTATTGAAGATGGCAAGGCACACTGACAACCAGGGCTCCTCCTGAGGCAGACAAATTTGTTTCACATCTTGATTCTGGCAAGCAAGACCATTGAGTCACCTCACACAAGTCCTTTAAATGACTATAATCCATGTGTCTACCTCTAAAAAGCACTCAAGGATTGAGAATGACACCAGGGAGCCTGGGGAGATGGCTCAGTGGGTAAAAGCAATTGCCATACAAACCTGAGGACCGAGTTTGAATCCCCAGAACCCATACAAAGCTGGAGCTGTGATACAAGTGCCTATAAACCCAGAGCTCTGCGGGAAGGTGGAAGGTGGATACAGAAGAATTGACACAAAATTTCATGCTACTTCATCCCATATATGTAGCAGGAAAACAACAAAGAGAATTTTTCAAACAAGGTAGAAGGTAAAGACCTTCAATCAAGGTTGTCCTCTGACCTCCACACTTGTGCTGTGGCATGAACCTGCATTTATACACCTGAATGTACATATACACATGATACAAGAACATACATGAAATAAAGACTGAAAACAGGAAAGATGCTTTTCATGCAGAGCAGGTTTCTGTACTCTTCAGTGGGCTCCTATCTTTCTTATAATCTATGGGTTACAGGGAATGGACATCCTGCCACGCCAGACCAGTTAATCATGCTGTACTTCTTGTTCTCTCATTTCTGTCTCTGCCTGAAGTGCAAGGAGGCATACCAACCCTGAGAGAACACTTTACCGCTATCAAAGCCTGTCACAGACATTGCCTCCTTTGTTCCCTACAAGCACCCTTGTGAGACAGAAAGGACGAGGAGCATCAGCTCCAGTTTTAAAGATGAACAAATAGACTTGAGTGCCTTGTGTAAGCTGCAACAAGGATCCATGAGGGAGGAAGGAGGAAGGGGTGGGGGAAGACAAGCATCCATCCTTTCTTTGCTAGTACCATTCAGGAATTCCTAGTTGAAAACTAGACAGAAGAGTAAGAATCGTAAGTAACCAACACGGCCTTTTGATTTTAGGTTGTCAATGACAGATGCCTACCTATCATAGGTACACACTGGACCTTCACCTCCTTCAAATGTAAAACTCACTCAACATGAGGACTGTCTTATTTTTTCTTTAGTGGTACCCTGAAGAATCTGATACCAACACCAGTTGTCATGAACATCAGAACAAAATGAACTGGTGATTTTGAAAAAGATTCAAAGAATGCTTGCCTGCCTAACTGGTGAGTGCTCAATCTAGGCTTCCTCATGAGGCAAAGGAACAGGGGTCAGGGTGGGGAAAACAGATAACCTAGACCCTCAAGAAACCCTGCTCTATACAACAAAATCCTGGTTTCTACAAGATGTAGTCTACCCTGATTGTCTCAGAAAGCTCCATGACTGGTGTCTGAGTTAAGCTCAGACAAAAGCTTCTCGATTAGAAGCTAACAATCTATGCAGGCTAGCACCCTGCCATATCCTTTAACCACACCTTAACTCAAACGAGACACAAAGGTGGTTGGGGCAAAGACATCGGGGTGAAACCATATAGTTACCTATAACTTTAGTCTCCACTTTTCGAATCTGTCCCAAGCCTTCTAGAACTAGTTTAGAATACTTTCATACACAGCAGCTGACCTCCCTTATCTACGTGTTCCCTTCACCCTCACTGAGGAAATTACTACCAGAGGGATCTGGTAGAAAGTCTACCTTTCTAGCTCATATCCCCCCATGTTGATCTCTTTGGTGTCCACGCACCCTTGCCTCTTCTGAGACGCTTGCCATGTGCTTGGTCTTGCACTTTCGTTTTCCTGATGGCTTTTCTGAATTTTCAAGGCAGGCTGGTTCCTCCAGGTTATTTGGGAGGAAACCGTTTGGTGAGTCCGAGATCCCCTGGGCTTTGCTGGACAAGAGAAGGTTCCTGTTCCTGAGGCAGTGCTCTGAACTTTGGGAGGAAGTCTTCTGCTTACGGGCCTTTGAATCTGAACAAGAAACAGGAAAGAATGACTGTAAGAGAAATGGCACACCATCCTTTAGTGCTTTGCCATAAAAATCCCTCCTCTACCCATAAGAGAGTTTCCAGCCCTGCCAGCAGGGGGCAGCCCATCTAGCTAGCCCCCAAAATGTGGGTCATTTGAAAAGGCTCTCCCCATAGCCCAGAGCAAACCAGAATCTCTTTTCAGCCTTTTCTCCATTCTCTTTCTTTCTCCAAAATGAAAATCAATTTAGCAGCTTTGCTGAATAGTCAAGTACAGTGGGGATGTAAGATTAAAGTAGAAGCTGACTTTATGGTCTCAGTTCTCCCCATCCAACTGTCCTGTTTGTCACTCTCTGAAGACACCAAGATCAATACAACAGAAACTCCCCAATTCAGAAGGTGCTATGGGCCTACTTAACTTATGTGTAATGGCAGAAAGCTACCGCCTTCCTTGATTGGAAATCAAGTCACTGGTATCACTGGTACAAGGCAACATGTGTCTAGAAGTGCAATTTCAAAAAGGCCTGCTACAAACTCCACTAGCAAGAGCCTCACACCATAGGGCCTGTCCTAAACCTCTTGTGTAGGTGACATAAAACATTCACTTGCACTCACAATAGAGTTGTGTGGCTTGTATGTGTAAATGTATATGTATGCAGTTGTGTGAGTATGGACACTTGTGTGCTATGGTGAGCACATGGAGGTCGGAGGTCAACATCAGGTTTCAGTTCTCTGCTTCTACCTTGTATTTTGGCAAGGTCTCTCTTGTTTGTTGTTGCACTATGTAACAGGTTAACCTTGAACTCAACGTGTAGCCAATGGCTCTGCCTTTTTCATTCTTCTGCCTCTACCTCCCTCCTGGAATTACAGGCATATTCCACCCCAGCCAGTTTATATAGTACTGGCAATCAAACCCAATCCTTTGTGCTTTATAAGCAAGCATCCTAACCAATTAAAAACTAGTTATTCTTATCCCTGGCTTACCATTAACTATGCAATGGAATAGAAGCAATTCATAATCTCTTTGAACCTCATTTTTCATATCTATAAATGGGAAGAATAAATTTCAAGTTCCAGAAATGGTAGCAGAATTGAGGTGATACAAGCAAAATTTTCCATAAAGTGTTATAAAGATTAAGGCATTAATATTATATGACTTCAGTACAAGATTGAACACAGCCTAGCACACAAAAGGTCAACACGGCTATGAACTAACTGTAACCTCAGTTTCTACCACCTGTGAAATGAAGGGATTGAAATCCCAGAGTTCTCAACTTACTCCCACCCCAAACTTGACATGGACTCTCATATGTGAAATTGCCAAGGGCAGATGCAGATGTAGGAGTCCTCATTCAAAACTGGAAAACTGGGTGGTATGGTGGCTCACGCCTTTAATCCCAGCACACGGGAGGCAGAGGCAGATGGAGCTCCATGAGTTTGAGGACAGCCTGGTCTACAAAGCAAGTTTCAAAACAGCAAGGGCTATATGTAGAGAGACCCTGTCTCAAAAACAACAATAACAACAACAAAAAGGAATGAAGAATTGGCTATAGCTTATGCATATAAGAAAGAAGCCCTAGCTGTCCTCCTATCCCCTTTTCCACCTAGTATATTAGTGGGTTCTCACAGTATATCCAAAAAACACTGTGCTACATGGTCTCTAATGACATTTCCAGCAAGAGCACTCAAACTCGGGACTTTTTTCTTCATTTTTTTTTTATTTAAAAAATTTTCCAGACAATATATTTTGAAAATGTTTCTCCTTTCTCAGATCCTCCCCACCTACCCAACTTCATCATGTTATTTCTCTCTCTCTTTCAAAAAAACATCCCAGCAAGAAAAAAAAAACATGAAATCCATTTTGTGTTGCCCAACTATTCATGGGTGCCCTGGAGTGTAGATGATATACCCAGTGTCTCTCCATTGAAGAAACTGATTTTCACTTTCCCAGCAGGTATCTTTTAGGTTCTGTCTATGCTTTGTTTTCTGAGACAGTGTCTCTCTGTGTAGCCCTGGATGACCCAGAACTTACTCTGTAGACCAGGATGACCTCAAACTCAGAGATCCACCTTCCCCTGCCTCTCGAGTGCTGGGATTAACGGCATGCACCACCACCATCAGACTTCTTGTTTTTAAGACAGGGTCTCAGTATATAGTACTGGATGGCCTGAAATTCACTATGTAGACCAGGTTAGTCCAGAATTCATGAAGATTCACCTACCTCTGCTTCTTGAGTGCTGCAAATAAAGGCATATACCACCATACCCAGCTTTAATCGACGCCTTCTGACCCAACAAGTTTGGGTTAAAGCAAGAGGAAGGAACAGAACTATGCCTTGTGAAAACTGCAGGAAACATGGGGAAACCACATTACAGAGTTCAATAAAGAAGAAAATAAATAACCATCTATTCCATGTACCAAGGGCAGGGCAAACTCTGTAGTATATTCAGTTGCAGAAGAAACAGAGCTTTATGCTAGCCTACAAAAGCACAGAGTGAAGGTGATGGGTAGGTGCATGGAAATGGGTCTTTCTACCTCTTTCACAGAATAAAAAGGCAGACAGTCATGCACAGGATGAAAGGAGAGGTTACAAGAGTTAGATAGGAGTAGGGTGATCTGTCTAGTTTGTCCATTGCCTACTTCTCTGACACTGACCTCAAAGCCAGATAGTAAATAGGTAAGGGAACCTGGAGCTTTCTGAGGAGAAATGTTATTAAGAAATTCTCACATGGGCTGAAGAGATGGCTCAGTGGTTAAGAACAGTAGATGATCTTCCAGAGGACACAGGTTTAATTCCCAGCACCCGCATGGGTTCACAACTATCTGTAATTCCAGTTAAAGAGGATCCAAAGGATCTAATGCCTTATTCTGACCTCCTAACTTACTGCATGTATGTGGTACACATATATACATACAAGGAAAACGCTCATAAACAAAAGAAATCTCAAAAAAAATAATAAAAATACAGTTTACAAAGAAATTTCTGAGCCAGGTGGTGGTGGTGCACACCTTCAATCCCAGCACTCGGAGGCAGAGGCAGATGGCTAGTTCCAGGACAGGCTCCAAAGCTACACAGAAACCCTGTCTCGAAAAACCAAAAAAAAAAAAATCTGCACGAAGAGATATGCCAACACCAGTGGCCTCAATTCAAAGCTCCCAGGCATATCCAAGAAGAAGAATGATATATTTTTCAACAATCTGGGCTGCCTCCAAAGATACCTTAATCACTGCTGTCCTCTATGTTTACTGGTAGATGTTCTAGCAAAGGCTAGTAAGTCCCTACCATGATGCTGTGGAAACTTATCTCTCTATGTATGTCCTGAGTAGCAAATAGGACCAGGCAACTCCAAAGAGGTTCCTCTCATTGAAACAGCTGAGAACTCAAGCTGGGAGTGGTGGCACACACTGTTAATCCCAGCACTCAGGAGGCAGAGGCAATTGGATCTCTGTGAGTTCAAGGCTAGCCTGGTCTAGAGGTTTTTCAGGATTGCCAGGGCTACATAACAGAGACATCTCCTAAAAAATAAAATAAAAAAGAAGAAAAAATAAAAAAGAGCTGATAACTCTATGAGAAGCTCCCAAGCTAGGGAAGCAGCCTTCATTAGAGAGGACTGAGTGATACAAAAGCTTCTTGTCATCCCAACAAGAGGTGGAGACCAATGGTTTGACAGCTTGTTCATGACTAATCCATTTCGGTTCTGGCAAAAGAAGGGGAAAATTGCCCTTGTTCAGATAGTTGATGAAAATGAGCTCAATTACCCTCGAGTCTTAGGAATAGATATCATATACATCTCTACTTAAACAGAGTCAGAAATGAGGTGTAGCCTTCTTTGCATTATAGTATACCTAGGATCTACTGACTACTCAATGTGAGCTGCTTTTACTTTAGACAATAAGGGAGCTATACATATTTATCAGCAGCTCAGAGTGAATACACTATAAGAAACAATTGATTGCTGCTTCAAAGGAAATGGTCAGTGAATAAGGAAAGACGAACATGTTCCTATAGGATCCAGAGATGGGTTTTTTGTTCATTTAGAAACTTACTATGGGAATGAACCTGAACTGTAGCTAATGAAAGATACTGGTATAAGCCTCTTGTCTATCCCTTCATGATCCTATTTAAAGCATCTGACATGGTCACAGGAAGTTTTCTTTCTGAACTACCCGCTTTCACAGCTCAGGACCAGCAAATACTCTGCCACCTATGTCACCTCAAAACTTTACTCTGACTCTGAAAAACTACTGTGGCTTTAACTGAGAAACCAGATTTTACATATTTCAAGTTTTTCTGTTGCCTTTAGAAAACTACTACTTTTCATTTTAGTTTATGAGCAAAGGCATCCCAGGTATGGCAGCCAATGTCCTCCTTATTTGTTTTAAGACAGGATCTCACTATGTAACCCAGGGTGACTTCAAACTCACTGTCCTCTTACCTCAATTTCCTGAGTGCTTGATAATGGGCTTATACCACCACACCTGGTTCTTCTTTCTTTTTTTAAAATTTATTTATTATGTATACAGTGCATGGATACATATTATACATATATATACTATATGTATACCTGCAGGTCAGTAGAGGGCACCAGATCTCATTATAGATGGTTGTGAGCTACAATGTGGCTGTTGGGAATTGAACTCAGGACCTCTGGAAGAGCAGCCAGTGTGCTTAACCTCTGAGCCATCTCTCTAGCCCTCCCACTTTAAAACCCAAGATTACAAAAGAGAGAACCTATATTCTCCAAAGACTTGACTCTTTCAAGCCAACCAAAACTCCCTAGTACAACAGTGGCCCATGCCAAGAAAGTCACCATGGCATGGACCACAGGTTCAGATGTTTATAAGAAGGTGTAAGGCAGGGGTTTCCAAGTCCTCAGTTTACCAGTAGGCTAGTCTAAATTCATTCCTTCTAGATTTGATGCCACATACTGGTGAAGAGGTGGTATGAATGCCACTGTGCCTGCAGCTTCCTGGCTGACTTCCCAACAGGGATAGCAGTCTCATAGCCAACCTTACCTGCTCTCCCTTTCCGACGTTGCTCTTCTTCTTGTTCTGTCAAGTACTCTCCAGTCTGGTATTTTCGGCTCTTCTGTCGTCTCCGTTTCTTTCTCTTCACCAGGCCCTCTTCCTCATCTTCTTCCTCCTCTTCATTGGTGTCCCACATTTGCCGGGCAGCCTCTGTCCTCCAGGGCATCTCTCGGGCTCGCCACAGATGTCTGCGGCCTTGGCTCAGCAGGGTCTTGTCCTGGGCATGATGGCTGCGATACTGGGTATCCCTTTGGGTCTTTCTCACCTTTCTTCTCTTAGCTGGGGTAGGAGCCACCTCCTCCTCTTCCTCTGTAGGGAAGACCTCCTGGTTTCCCATGTCACTGTCTGCCATACCAGCAAAGGAGCTACAGATGCTTCCTATGAATGAAATATACAGAAGGCTTTCAGGTGTTTCTTCATGGAATTAAGTATGGTATTGATACAACTATCCTGAAGTAGGATTTCACAAAGTTCAGGCTTTGTCAGTTATTAGTGGTATATTTACACGACAGTCTTTTATGCTTAAGTACTTACTTTATAGAGTACAAAATACCATACATACAATTCTTAAGTAGTAAAAATCATCCTTACTCATCCATGGCACAGTGTTTCCTGAATTCATTTCACAAACTCTTGCCTAGTGTTTACCAGGAGCTAAACACAGCATAAAGGGCAGGAGAGAACTAAAGTGCTCTGCTGTTTGGTAAAGACCATCTGAGCTGAAGGCAAGAGTTAGGTAAGGAAGCCTGGTGTTACAACTTAGGAATAAACAACTCTCTGTGATTCACCATTATGGCCAACAGAGCTACCCTGGCCAAGCAGAATCATCACAAAAGAGTGTCTCTCTCTAACAGGGAAGCAAGGAGTCCCATTCCTATGGACATAGCCTGACTTAGGCATGTCCCAGTAGAACACAGCAGGCCCGCTTCCATTAAACTGATCCCACCCCCTACAGAGTAGCCAGAAGTTTAAGGGTGGAGTTTTCTTTCTCGTCCATCTGCCCATCCACTGCAGCTGTTCCTTGCTGCTGGGAAAGCACACCCCCTCCACTCCTGATCACCCGGGGACAAACAGCATCTTTCCTACTCTGCTGGGCCACCTTGCCAAGAGGCTATTTTCTCTCTCCTCACTTAGCCTTAACTCTGCTAACAATAAAAGCACAATTCTAAAATTGGTCTAGTTTTACACTATAGGAGATCTAGCAGCTTCCTCAGAAACAACACCACCATGTTTCTCCCAAAGCCCAGCTGTTAACACAACAATCCCTAGAGCCCAGTGAGGTCAGCGGAAGACAGCAATGGTTGGAGGGAAAAAGACATCCTTGACCAAAGCTTCAAGTTGGTCAGACTATTTAAAGATAGCAACTATCCCACTAAACTTTACATTATATGGACCAGGCCGGGAACAGTGTGTTCTAGTTAATCTAATATTATTGTTAATACAGAATCACCATAGAGATCACACAGAAACCACCAATTTCCAAAGAATCAAATACAGCTCAATGTGTTTAACACAAAAATGGGACTGGCCATAATGTAATCACTCTTTGATGAATCAGAGGACACTTCAGGACTTTTCGAAGCCTCCAGGTCATCATTATAAGCCCCAATTACCACAGAGCTCGTCATGTGCTGGGGTGCCAGTTAAGGAGATGTCAGATCATTGACTTTTCATTGGGTCATGTTTCCTTGCAATTTGCATGGAAATCTGGGTGAACGCAGGCAATCATCTCTATCCTGTTTACCAACAGAGAGCCAGCAGAAAAGAGCACAAACTGGAAATGACTTCTTTAGACCCTAGACGAGTTCAGTGGATCAAAAGTGATAGTGCCTGCCCAGAACACTCAATGGCCTTTCCACGTTTCTCCTCTTAGTTGCAGTGGGAAGCACCTCCTCCTCTTCCTGAAGGGAAGACCTGGCTTCCCATATCACAGTTTGCCATACCAGCAAAGGAGCTACAGATCCATCTCATGATCACTGAGGCTCATCTCAAGTACAGACCTTTAGGCTTAATCTCATCATCCTATGTGATAGGCATTATCAAAATTTCCTGAGTGGCACGGGTCTTTCTTCTTTCCATCACTGGTTCTTTTTTTGTTTGTTTGTTTTGTTTTTTGAGACAGGGTTTCCCTGTAGCTTTTGCAGCCTGTCCTGGATTAGCTGTTATAGACCAGGCTGGCCTCGAACTCAGAGACCCGCCTCTGCCTCTTGAGTGCTGGGATTAAAGGCATGCACTACCACTGCCCGGCTCCCATCACTGGCTCTTAACAAGAGATAAAGCCAAATCCCTAATCTAACAAAGCTAAGATTGTAGGTGATCCCTCTGCCCACACCCAGGACTCTCTTGTCCCTGCAAGGAGACTGTCATTTTAGCACAGGGAAGCAAAATTCCAATTGTCTACTTGTACCAGTAGCAAAACCATCCAACCCACTTTTTCAAGGACACCAAGGCAAGATTTTACTCTTACTTAGTCTTACTCACCAGACTGACTGCGTGTCCGAGTGCTCAGAACCACAGGGATGAAGTCACGGAAACTGCTCTTTGCTTTCTTTTCCAAGGAACCTAGAGTGATGTGTGGTTTAGAGGCAGAAGGCAGAAATATCACAATTAGAAATCTATAAACCAGAAAGCCCACATGGGATGTTCAAATGAGAAAACCAAAAGGTTAGTGTTGACCCTGCAGTTACCCTGGCTTTACCCAACTAACTCTCCTTATGCCACCATCACTACCCATTTCTTTGGGAATGGTAGTTTTGAAAATTGGGGGCTAGGTCATTTTTACTGGCACCAATAAAGGCAATACATCCAATCAACTCAACAGCATACCCCAAAGTAGAATATCTGCTTACATAACTCAAAGGTTAACTTAACTCTGTTTGTTACATTCTAACTGAGCTGTAGCAAGTTAAGGCAGGAAGAGGTAGACAAATGGAAACAAAGTAGAAGAGGTAGGTCATGTCCAATGAGCAAGATCATGAACGTGGACTATTGTAGCCAGGAATGCCTGGGTCATCTCCCATAAAAACATTGAGGGACCGTTCACAACAGAGTACACAGGTCAAGTATACCCCACACCCAATCCAAACATTCTGGGTATCCTTAAATGATTGAAAAAGGGCTTGAGACATCTGTAAACCTTTCTAGCAAGCTAGCTAGTCAGCTATTGGTTTTTAATCTTTTTAGAATGGGAGTTTTCCAACATACCAAAAGGTAGAGAAAACAGTGTTATGAATCCCAATTCTGCTGGTTTTGTCTAAGTATTCTTACAGCTGCTTCTTCTTTGAGTCTTTTATTTATTTATTTATTTTAAAAAATTTTTTCCTCCCCTCCTCCCAATACCTTCCCACTCCCCACTTCCCTTCCCTCTCCAGTCCAAAGAGCAGTCAGGGTTCCCTGCCCTGTGGGAAGTCCAAGATCCTCCCCCTCCATCCAGGTCTAGGAAGGTGAGCATCCAAACAAACAGACTAGGTTCCCACAAAGACAGTCCATGCAGTAGAATTAAAACCCAGTGCCATTGTCCTTGGCTTCTCAGTCAGCCCTCGTCCCAATGCCATTGTCCTTGGCTTCTCAGTCAGCCCTCATTGTCAGCCACATTCAGAGAGTCCGGTTTGATCACATGCTCCATCACTCCCAGTCCAGCTGGCCTTGGTGAGTTCCCATTAGATCAGCCCTGCCGTCTCAGTGGGTGGATGCACCCCTTCACAATCCTGACTTCCTGGGTTAGTGACTCTATTGTAGAACTTCTATCTGTTTACAAGTCACCTTATTCAATGTTAAGACTTCAGAATGTGTGGTACTCTAATGCATTAGGCCAGGATACATCCATCCTCCTTGGCTGTTGACTTCAGAGGTTCCAATTCTATCTCTACTCCACAGCAGAGAAGGATTCATTTTCTACTCAATCTCTCAACTACTCTCTCCCCACCAAAATTCCATTGGATCCCTTGGGAGCTTAGGCTACAAGGTCATGCATAGTCTTTGGGACCTACCTTCCTCATGACCATCAGTTCGTTTTCCTGGAGGTTGGGACTCTGGCTTTGTTGGCTTCCGGTGCTTGTGCTTTCCCCTGACTCCATTGTGCTCTTTTCCTGAATCTAAAGCCCCTCTGGGGCTTTTCGTGGTGGGTTCCTGGGGGTCTCCAGGCAGCTTCCGGCACTATGAAAAGGTAGAAAGAGTCAGATCTGAGGTCAGGTTTGCTTCTTAAGAATGCTCTCCCACAGTCAAGTTATGTGCCTGTTGCTCACGCATGGATATGAACTTCCCAGAGTTAAGACTGGGGGTGTCTGTGTCATAGCAATATAGGACACAGTGGGCTATAAGGGCTCTCTTGGACTGAGTCAAATGCCCTTGCTGGTCCCTTCAGGCATCCATATAATTTTAAAGATGTCTACAAAATCTGTATTCATGGCCCCTGAACACACATCCAAAGTTGTTTTAAAAGGTCCAAAGTCAGGACCCATACTGTGCAAACCCATACACAAATAAGAGATAGGGATTAAAGAAAAATGCCTCTTCCGCAAGTTGTATAGCTATATAGTTTAAGCAACATCACTGTGAATAGTATTACTATCAATTGAAAATAATTCTGAGAACTGTCAAGAAAAATTTTTCTCATGTACCAGTTAAGGCTATAAAATGGATTTAACTACAGCAATGAGAGGAACATTACATAGGAGGTGTGATTTCCATCTCCCTGTGAAGATAATGGACAGGGCTTGGTTTGGTATACCATTTATAGTGAAGCTGAGTATACATTAAAGGCTGCTTTACACTCTGTATCTATCACCTAGAACTCTAGCATTTGCTTTATCATAACAACTATCTCAATGAACAGATGAAGAAACTGAGACTCTAAGACAATAGGTCAACTGACTTTTCCTGGGCCACACACAGTCTAGCGTCCATACTAACTCAAGGGATGCTACTTACCAGGCCACCCTGCAAAGTAGCTCATTTATACCTGCAGTAAGAAAGATAGAGTTGGGACTTCTGGCCCTCAGATCTGGGCCTTTTCTCATCAGCCTTGAAAAATCTCCTTCCCTATTTGCTGTCTCTTCATCAGCTGTTGCTGCTCAGTCCCATTCCCATCTACTGCTGGCTTATCAGATTACACACTATAGGAACTCTACCCAAAAGTCACAAATTTTCACAAGCTTTCAGGTCCCTCTATGACACTAAACAAAAATGGGATAAGTCAGGCGGTGGTGGCGCACGCCTTTAATCCCAGTACTTGGGAGGCAGAGGCAGGCGGATCTGTGTGAGTTTGAAGCCAGCCTAGTCTACAGAGTGAGTTCCAGGATAGCCTGGGTTACAGAAAAAAAAATCATCTCAAAAAACAGAAATAAACAAGCAAAAAAAGAATGGGATAAAATAGTTGTTTCTAGTACTGTAGATGTAAGGAATGCGAAATCATTAAGTTTTTAAACAGGAAGCATTAAACATACTCAAAATCAGCTAGGCATGGTGGGGCACGCCTTTAATCCCAGTACTCAAGAGGCAGAGGCAGGTGGATCTCGGAGTTCGAGGCCATCCTGGTCTACAGAGCGAGTTCCAGGACAGCCAGGGCTACGCAGAGAAATCTTGTCTCAATAACTAAAAAACAAACAAACAGCAACAACAAAACCAAAAATAACCAAAACAAAACAACAAAAAACTTTGAAGTTATGTGGTGGTCAATCTTGATTTTTCAACTTGGCTAAATTGACAAACTGCTATGTAAATCTGGGTGTATCTGTGGGTTTTTTTCCCCCAGAGAGAATTAACTAAGAAAGGAAGAGACCTGCTGTAAAGGTAGGGAACATCATACCAACCACGGGCTGAGGACTCAGATGGAAAATGGAAAAGTGATGCGCTGAGAAGGTAGTTCAGTAGGTCAAGTACTTGCCACAAGAGCATGAGGACCTGAGTTTCCTCACCAGAAAAATACTAAGTGGGGTAGTGTATGCTTTTAACCCCAGCACTAGGGAGGCAGAGCTAGGTGTATCCCTCAACAACTGTATTATAATTGGTGAGCTCCTGGTTCCAGAGAAAGACCCTGTCTCAGAGCACAAAATAGACAGCTAACGAAGACTCACATCCAAGATTGACATTGGGCCTACACAGGTACCTGGGGACATGTATACCCACACACAAGAGCACACCTAAACACAAAATAGGAAAATGGGAGCCCAGTACTGCAGACATCCAATAGTATTTGCAGTCTCTCTTTCTTTCCCTCTCTCCTTCCTTCCTTCCCTTTTGGCTGCCACAGTCTGCTGTTTTACTCCACTACATTCTTCCCACTATGAGGGACTGAAATCTCCAAATCCGTGAGCCAAAACAAACTATTCTTCTCTCATTGTTTTCTCAGCTACTTAGTCACTAGGATGAAGACTGGCGCTTTTTCCCCTAATCACATCTGTATCACCTTCCAGTACAGTTATCAAACCCCAGTTCCAGCAAAGAGGATGACAGCTCTCTCACTGATGGGATATTTGAGGGGAAAGAACCCTCAATTCTCCAGGTACAGGCATTATCCATTACTCAGCAGAGGACTAAGCTGAATGAAACTCAAGTTACTGCTAGTTCCCATGAACCAAAGTGTCAAGAAACAAAGACCTAGGGAGAAAAGAGGAAAATGAAGATGACTGCTTAAAATCTGGCCTTCAGGTCCATTCAAAGAACAACTATTTTAAGTCAGGAGAAATAAAGTTCAATACACTACAACTTGAACATGTCCTATTTATTTCTAAATATTGTTTTTAGTTGTCTCTTTTGAGTATAGATCATTAACTTTTACATCCTAAAATAGACATAACAAAACATCTAGAAGAGATTTCTGTATGTATCTTCTGTCAGGGAAGCGGTGAAAGTAAAAATATATGATGCACTCCAACTACACAAGAAGTTGGGAGGATGGAGAATCAAGATCAGTGTTCAGGTTAACAGAGTTAACAAGAATAAAGGATAGGCAGCATCAAATGAAACAATTCTTTGGCAGGCAAGATGCCCACTCAGTAGGAAAAGAACTGCTGAAACTGTCCACTGACCTCCATACAGATGGTGCAGCATGCATGTACCACATATATACACACACAAATAAATATAAATGCAATAATAATTTTGAAAGAAACACAATTCAAGCAAGCAACAGGAACCTAGTCTGCCTCTTGGCCACTCCTAGCAATGGGCTGTTTTGATTTAATGCCTCACCTTAGCTTAGTTATCAGTCATGTGTTTCTCAAGAAAATGTGACCCAACAAAACACCTGGATTATTTGGTTCCCAAAGGGTGGGGGGACTGGAAGTGCTGGTTGCTTTCTCCTTATCCTGTAACTTTATTCTCCGCTCCACTCATTTTCCAAATGGCCTACTGAACTAATCATCTCCTACAGGAAGAGCTATCTATGCCTACCTATCATTAAGTCAACATGGCAAGACATAAGCTCCATGAGGGCAGGAGTCATTCTATTTGTGATACTAAAAACAAAAGGAGCCACTGACACCAACTGAGTGCTTAATTACGTGCCAAGTTCTATTTTAAGCACTTGTATACTATCTCATCAATTTTAACAGCTTTACTGAGCTATGCTGTACAATTTGTTTACTTACATGTACAATGTAATTGTTTTTAGTGTAAATACAGAATTGTGTGACTATCACCATTGGTCTCCTACAGGAACTATCTCATCGCCCTGAACAGAAACCCTACTCCCATTAATTGGTTATTCAGCAAATCCCCTGGCCCTAGACAACTATCAGGTTACTTTCTCTCTTATCAATTTGCCCATTCTGGATATTTCATATCAACATCTCATTTAACCTTTCCACCAACCCTCAGAATAAGTACTATTATTTGTCTCATTGCAGAGATGAAGGAATTAAGGGTAAGAGGGATTAACTAGCAAGCTTAATCAATGTCACAGAGTTAGGAAGAAGTAGGGCCAAAAAAACCCTATCAAAAAGTTCCTTCCTTCCCTGGGCCCCAAACTGCTAAGGCCAGTGGTCCATCATCTTTAAAGGACCAGGAAGAACTGGTCCTTGGGGAAAAGCCTGTGATTAAGTGATTTCCTTCGCCAGTACGTTCTTCTGCTTTCCAGTTTTATCTAGGACAATGGCTTCCCTGGCCCCAAGGATGAAATCATTTCCTACATCCTATGAAACAAGTTTTGCCCTTTCCAGGTAAAAAATATAGAGAGACCACGAATTAAAAGCTCTGTCCATTCATCAGCTCTGTTCACACAGTTAAGCTGCTCAAGAACACTGTCTAGGAGTGGGGAGGGAGGGGGTCAAATTCAGCAGAGACCCACAAATGAAGCAGACCATCAGGAGTTCTCAGCCATACACTGGTACAGACCTTGGTTCCCAGGGAACTCCGGACCACGGGCTTATCATGTGGCTGTGGCGGTGGTGGTGGCGGTGGCTGCTGCTGCTGCTGTTGTGGCTCTTCCTCGTTTTCCTTTTCTTTGTTACACTTCACCTTTTTGGGTGGCAGAGATTCTGTCTCTTCATCTGGTTGCCAACTGTTCTTGCAAGTAAAGACCCCAACGCTTTCCCGCTTGACGCGAGTTTGCCCAGCTTTAGCCCGAGCTTCAGCCAGGCCCCTTTGGGGAACTGCTGGGAGACCATCAGCCCGGAAGCAGTTGGCTAAATTGAAGACCACATCACCATCCACTTTCTCCATTTTCACCCGCCCTAGATCCACCTGACTTCCAAGCTGTGAAAGGTCTGTGCTGGGGCCCCTCTTGCTGCTTGGAACCACGTCTAAAACGAGTTCCTTAGAGTGGCTGTCATGAGGTAGCAAAGGCAGCTCAGGCATCTTGCACAAGTTCTGGGGTGTGGCCAGGACCAGCTCATGGGACATATAGGTAGCAAGCACTTGGTTTTTAGGCTTTGTGTCTCCCGCCAGCTTCAGGCCACAGGCTGCCTGGGGGCCTTCCATCTTCGGAGTACTATCAGAGCAGAGGTGGCTCTCAGATTCTTCAGGTCCCTGATTCACTCCAATGTCCCCACTGCTAGGCTGAACAGACAGTGCCAGGGTCCCTGTCTGAGGGCTGAGAGTCAAAAGGACAGGATTGACTTGTTCTTCATAAGGCTTGGCAGCAATTCGGCAAGTTTTGTTCTTTGTGACAGCATCCTGTTCTGAAGCAAAGGGGCCCCCAGGCCGTGGCTGCCCCTCAGGAAGTCCATGAACAGCTTCATTGGAGCCAAGAGATGACACACCAGAAAACTCAGAAACAATGCTAGTGGGCCTGATAGGCACCCCCTGACTGGGGGTTAGTTGCCCAGCACTGGAAATGCCAATAGAAAGCAGAGATGCTTGGTGGTATGGTGACCAGCCAACAGGCAGGACCTGGGTGCTAGTGGGTTTCCCATTGACAGAACATCGTGGGTACATATTTGCCAGCCCTGTAGGTTTCCATAAAGATAGTTCCTTGGTTTGGCACCCTGGCAGCCCAGGGGCAATGCGGGCTGGGGTATAACGGGATTTGACTGTGCTTTGCTGTCCCTCAGCACCAGCACCAGTCTGGCTGCCTTTCTTCCCACAAGTGGCACCAGTGCTCTTAGGCTCTCCTTGATCAATGATGGAGATAGGCTCCTGCTTGGGGAGATGGCGAGGATCTCGATTAAGGCCCAGGTTAGGGTCCTTGTTCAACAGCAGGGATGCAGGCACTGGGTTGGCCACTCCCACATATGTGCCAGGAATGGTGCTGATCAGAGCAGTTGAGTTTTTTACCCAGGTGCTTGGGTCTCCATTCCTCACCATCTCAGGAAAGATAACAAAAGGTGAAGAAGTGGAGCCCAGGCAGGAAGTGACATTGCTGCCGGCAGCCTGAGTTGTGCGCTGAGACCTAGACAGGACTGTGGAAAGGAGGGCCTTGCTGCTGGTGTGCACAGGGGTCAAAACAGGCATGGGAGGTGTTTTACGCTGGTTCGGCAATGGAAGCTTCTGGCGGTTGGACTTGGAAGAGAGGTCAAGAGGCATCTCACTGCACTCGGGTGGAGAGGCCATCTCTCTCTCCAGCTGTGGAGGTGACTTGAGAGGAGAGAAGGTAACGGAAGTTCCTTCTGTTTGTTGCTCGGTGCCACCTGGCATCTTGGGGGGGTGTGGTGGGACTGAGTTTCCGCTGGGGGCTGGCAGCAAAGGCTGTGAAGTTGGAAGCACCTTGGCAGAAGCAGTGGTGAGGGAGGTATCTGCCAAAGGTCCAGGGACCCCATCAGGAGCAGGCTGGGTGTTAGTGCTGCTGGATGGGGACGTACAGGAGAGCCTGTTCACCTCTAAAGAGACCAACTTCGAATCTGAAGCCAAAGGCCGGGCCACAGAAAATGCATATGGATAAGAGCGGAGCTCTGGGGAGGCCAACACACCGGGAAGACACCTATCCTGTAGGTAAGATGGCAGGACTGGGAGCGTGAGTGTGGAAGAGACTCCCAAAGTGGTTGGCAGTGTAGCCACACTGAGCGGCTGCCCACAACTCGGAGGTGGGATGTATACCAGCGGCTGGTTAGGGGTCAACACTGTCCCTGGCTGAAAAGAAAGGGGGACTTTTTGCATAGCTGGCGCCTGAGCTGCAGGAAAACACACTCGACTCAAACTGAAGGAGGCTGGAATGGGTGCTGAGGTGGGGATGGCAGCTGGTGTGGCAGCCGGCATGGGCGTGGGGGCTGGAGTAAAGATTGGGGCCGGGGTGGGTGCAGGCACCGGTGTAGGAGCAAAAGCAGGGATAAGGGTGGGGGTAGAAGGCGGGCCAGAAGATGGGGTTGGAGTGGGCATTGGCACAGATGGAGGGGCAGGAGCTGCTGGAGGCGTGGATGCTGGCATGGGAGCTAGAACTGGAGTTGGGACAGAAGCAAGGACCAAAGTGGGAGCTGAAGGAGGCACAGGAGCCTGGATCAGGGCCAAGGGAGGTGCAGAAACAGAGACAGTGAGAGGAGTAGGAGCAGGAGCCGACAGTGGCACTGGGACTGAGTGGGGAGCAGACGCGGGCACAGGCACCAAGACAGAGGCTGACACGGAGAGAGGGTTTGAATCAGAGATGAGAGTAGGCACCGAGGGCGGTGCTGGAGCTAGAGCGGGCACTGGTGCTAGGGGTGGAGAAGGAGCTGAAGCCGATGTGGCAACTTGGACTGGAACTAGTCCTGAGTGGGGCACTGGGGCTGGGACAGAAAGGGGAACTTGGAATGGATCGGGAACCGATGGGGTCACAGAGGCCGACCCAGGGGCAGGAGGGCAGATAGGTGTCGGAAGCTGACTGAAGTTAGTGGTAACTAGAGGCAGGGTTCCCTCCACAGGGACTCCAGTTCCCAGAGTTGCCAAAATGAAAGTGTTCTTCTCCCCAACACTGTGCCGAGAGTCCAAAGCCTTTACTCTGGCTGGCGAGCAGTCAACCTGTTTGCTCATTTGGGTGCTTAGGGGAGTCCAGGAGCAATTGGCCCTGCTATGGCTGGCCTCAGTGCTATCAGGAGTGGGCAGCTTAAGCCCGTCTCCTGGGCTGCTCAGTGGCACCAGGAGGCCCTCAGCCTCTCCTGCATTCCCAACATAGTCCATTTTTGGCTGGGGATCATCAGGCTGATCTTCTGACCTGTGCCCAAGTTTTTCTGTTGTACTGCCATCTGGGTTTGCCCCCCGGGCATTGCTGCCACTTCCAACTGCTGTGAGCTCCACCTGCAATGAAAGAACAGCATGCCCATCTTAGCAAGCTCTCGGCAGCTGATCCAAGTATCCTGAGGCCCCTAAGAGGTAACTGCTGGTCCTTTCTGCAACTCAACCAACTGCAAAGTACCAATGTACCAATTTCTATCTCATCTAGAGCAACATCTGTCTTCTTGCTGCCATTCTCAGCCACAACCCCCCGGAAAGCTCACCCTTTGATGGGCAGCATATGACAAAACATAGATCCTTACCTTGGAAAAACTGCTGCTGACACAAAACTCCTGAGATCCAAAGTGCTGGCAGTCACCTGTCGTGGATTCCTCATCAGAAAGAGGTGCTCCTCTGGCAGGGAAGACACAACCAGAAAAGGGACATAAGGCTCAGACTTAGGCCTCTGACACTTTCTCTAGACAGTCCTGCCTGCCTGCCTTCCCACAAAACTCTACCTCACTTTCCATGGTGGCTTCAGGGGATAGCAGAGTACTAAGGGGATCAAGGAGGCAAAGCAGAGTCTCTGCATGTGGCTTTGCAAGTTCTTCAATAGGAGCCTTGTCTGACCAGAATTTGGGGCTACTTATCCTGCTTTCTAGTGTTCTCACAAAAAGTGTGGGTGAACCCCATCTTAGCACTTTCTCCTTTGCCCTGGAGCTTACCCATCAAGGTGACCATTTCAATCTAGGAATACAGGGCATCATCAAACAGAGATAGATGTGACCTGTAAGCCTCAACGGCATGCCAATTTATTTTATTTTAAATCTCAGTTTGCTTCAAGTCTATATGGGAAGTGCCATATTAGAGTAAATCTCTTCCAAAACAAATCACCATTCCCATTGTGTTTAAGTCTACTCCAAATCTGAATCCCCTGTTCATCCAGTGGGCTGAGCATGCCTGGAGACTGTACACATTCACATTTACCAGCACATACAACGACTCTGATTTGAGGCTATCTGGTCACTGACACTAAGAGGCTCTTTAAATACTACATTTAGCCAAGCATGTGTCATGTGTTTGTAATTTGAACACTTAGGAAGTGGAGACCGGAAGGTAAGGAACTCAAAATTAGTTGGGCTACAGGAGACCCTGTCTCAAAACAACAGCTAAATGGAGTAAATGTGGCGGTGATCCACATCTTTTTAAATCCTGGCACTCAGGAGGCAGAGGCAGGTGGATCTCTTTTGAGTTCAAGGCCAGCCTAGACTCTGGTCTACATAAGGAATTTCCAAGCCCTTAAAAGCAAGGCTACGTCGTAAGACCCTATCTTAATTTAAACATGGCAAAACAATACAACAAATGAACGAACAAATACTTCTTTCTCTCCAAAGGAATGGTTCTAGAACTCTATCTGGCTCCAGCCAGCATTTTCCCATCTCATAACACACAGGGAGCACCTTCCCTTCAGCCTCTCTGTACCACCACATTTTCTCCCTTCCCAAAGGGAGCCTCTCAAAGCCACGGACTTCACGTTCATATTGGTATGAGCCATAAGTAAAGGCTTAAGGCCAGAAAGCTGCGGCTCAAAGGATAAAAACCCAACTGTATCCCCCACCTGTTCATAAAGAACTCTTTAAATTCAGGTAAGAATCTTCAAAAATGTTACATTTGACAAAACAAATAAATAAACAAAAGGATCAAACTGCTAAAGTTGAAGGACAAACACCCAAAGTTTGGTACTCTAAGTGCAGCAGGAACACACTGCCCCTGCACTAGGGAGCATATCAATAGGGCAGCCGCCAGGGTGGGAGTGGCTGCAGAGGAGGTGGGGGTCAAAGAACAAAGCTGCAGCAGGTTTTCTTGGTGGGCAAAGCATAAGACTACTCTGCCTGCTCTTTGTTTGATTTTGCCTGCCATCTTTGGAGCCCTGCCAGAGATCCAATACAGCCTGTGAAGAAAAGTCAGCCCCTGCCTTACCAACCACTCTAGTCTAGAGGTATTTTGGGTGCCTGCAGCCAACTCCAACAAGGAGGAGTACCCTGCAAATAACTCTCTCCCTTTGACTGAAACAGGGACTTCCAGATTGTACCTGGGGTAAAAGAACCCAAAATGACAATGGGGATCAGAACAGTCCTCTCCCCATCTTTTCAGTGTTCCAGAAGGGGATAACCAAGGGGGAAAGGCTAGTTCCCTTTAAAAATCAGCTAGGGTGGCAGAAGTGGGAGGGTTCCACTGCTGGAACAAACAGAGCGACTGTGAGGCAAGGGATTTGGAGGCAGTTGGGGGTCTTGAGGAAGGGGAGGGCCCCAAGGAAAGGGAAAACACACTTTTCACATCAGCTCCTGAGAGACCAGAAAAGCAGGACCTATATGCACCAAGCCTTGGGCTGAAGAAGCATGTTCCAACTAGAATCACCAGGGATGGTTTAGAGGGAGGGCTGTGGGGGTGAGGGGGAAACAGCAGTCCTTGCCTCCAAAACTCCACATGGGAAGGCACTATTTGTTTACATTCTTTCCCCTCCTGACCATGCACCCTCCCCACTTGGTGGGCTCCTCCTTGGGCAGAAATCCTGCTTTGAAGCAGAAGCTATGTTCTTGCAAGCCAGCAGTTACCAGGGAAGCCTAGAGTCAGGCAGAGAAGCGTGTGGTGGCAGCAGAAGCAGCACTTCTGGCTACTCCAGCCATGCCTAAGCCTCACCACCAGCCCCCAAGCTCTGGGAAAATGTGTGTGATGATGTTTCAAATCCTCTGAGGGGGATGCAAAGCTGAGCAAATATTTAAAAAACGCTCCGCTGAGAGAGGAGCCTGGGATCAGAAAGGCAGAGGCAGGGGGTGGGGGGGGGGCTGGGTCAACTGAGCAAGGTTATGGGGATATAGGTGAGGGGGGGGAATATAAGGAGATTCCCGTCAGGACTGGAAATAAGTTCTGTTTCTTCCCATTAGAAGCCAGTTGGTATGCTCAAGGCTTTGTTGAACTTAACCAAAATGAGCCACCACCTCTCAGGGCTGTTTTCCTAATTATTAAAGGCTAACACACCTGGACCTGTCGTGCAGGCCCTTTTCAGTTCCTGTTGGGCCTGGGTCTAAGAAAATAGTCAACCTAGAATGCATGAAACCAGCCTCTTACCAGCCCCTGAGACTTTTCCTATTTGAAGTCTTACTGCTGCTCCAGGACCCCCTTTACTCCAGCCAAGGCCTTTCCCAAACACTCAAGGAAATGTGGATATTGGCCTTCACCCCAAACTCCTAATTCATCTCTCTAGCCTGGACTCAGATGGCACTGTCCTCTGATAGTCCCATGAAAATGCATCATTCTCGAATCGAGACTCCATAGGACCTGTTCACACCACACCTCAGCACTTACCAGCAATGTACTAAGATGTACTACCGGTTTGCTCTTGTATTGAATAAATACTTAATTAAATGCCAGAAGCAAGCAAGCCGATTTAGCTGGAGGTTTGACTATAAAGCTGACCAACCACCTGGAACAGTCAAAAAGGCAAGGCCTCCTGTTCTCAATCATATTTGATGAAGCTGGGAAGATTTCTTCAATGGCATTTTAAGTTTATCCCCAAATACAGCTTTATACCTCAAATCTGTAAGGTCTACATTAAGTTGGAAAGGATGAGGGAAGATGGTTTTTCCATAGAGTAAAGCTGGGCTTGGTGGCACATGCTTATAATTACAGTACTTTTGGAGGCTAAGACAGGAAGACTTTCTTCCCATGCTACATAGCAAAATTCTTGTTTCCAAAATGGGGGAGAGGGTGGGGGCTGGAGAGATGGCTCAGCAGTTAAAAGAACTTGCTACTCTTCAAGGGACCTGAGTTTGATTTCCAACACTCACATGGCAGCTCACAACCATTTGCAAGTCCATTTCCAGGGTATTTTATGCCCTTTATTTGATCTTTATGAGTACCAGGCATACGCATAGTGCACAGACATACATGCAGGCAAAACACCTATACACACAGAAAATATATAGATTTATATAGAAAGGACATATTATATAATATATGCATAATATTAATTACCAGGCATGGCTGCTCACACATGACATCCTAGCAGCTGGGCTGAAGTAGTAGGATTGCTACAAGTCAGAGGTCTATCTAGGTTATAATAGTAAGTTCCAGGTCAGCCTGGGCAGCAGGAAAGAGACACTGTCTCAAAAAAAAGCACATAGGGTGAGATTACATTTTGGAAATCAGCAGTAACATAGCTTAGACTGTGGTAAGAAGGTGACAAAGAGAAGATGGGATCAGAAATGACAATGCCTTCCAACTTTTAAAGGTGGGGAAAAAAATTTAAAAAAAAATTAAAAAATGGAAAAAAAAAGAAATGACAATGCTTAAAAGGTCACCTTAACCACTGGGCATATTTGCTAATTTAGCATCTAAAGAAAGGTCTGTAAAAATAGAAAATCATATTTCACATCTACTTCCGACTCCCTTCTTGGAAGAAATGTAGCACAGACAGTGAACCAAGGTAATTTGTCCACTGCTTTTTAATTTCTCAGGTTAGCATACAACCGCCCTGGCTTTACTGAGACAGAGTCTCACTTATATAGCCAAGGCTAGCCTAAAACTTAATAGGCAGCCCAGGCGCGGTCTCAAATCCACAGTACTCCTGCCTTAGCCTCCTGAGTACTGATTACAGACATGAGTAATCACACCTAGCTTGTGCCTACCATCTTGAAGGCTCAGGCTAACAGCTCTAAATTAGCCTCAACTACTTATAACTAGAACATGGCCGACCAGTGTGTACTCACAAATCACAACCACCACCTTGCCTTGCCAAAGATCATTTCTCAGAATGATGTGAGAACAGACCTCATACACAAAGGAAAATCTTTTTTCTTTCTGCTATCTCCCAGAAGAATTTCACCTTATTTTCATTGGTTTTAATTTTTGTATTCTAAAATTAAATTTCTTTTTTAAGTCCATCTCTAATGCATTCCTCAGTACAAAACCAAAAAGCTATCAGGTGCTAATGGAGTAAGAAAATAAAAGGGTTTATTCTCCTAAACTTAGTCTCAGACAAGTACATACTTCTCTAATTAGGAACTAAAGAAAAAGAGCATTTAAAAAAAAAAAACAAGCATGCCTTTAATCCCAGCACTCAGGAGGCAGAGGCAGGTGGATCTCTGTGAATTCCAAACCAACCTGGTCTACAGAGCTAGCTCCAGGACAGGCAGGGCTACACAAAGAAACCTTGTCTTAAAAATCCAAAACCAACCAACCACACAAACAAAAAACAAAAAACCCACAAACATGAAGCTAAGCATTCCTGAGTCCCAGTATTTCATCACTAGAACCACAAAAACCTAGTATATAAAAGCAAAAGTTGTCATTCTTTCTTCCCTTCAAAATTATCAACATTACCTCTCCCAACACATGGACGGCTTTTAGGTTTACCAGGAAAACTCCAGCTGTATTTTTTTTTTACATTCATTGAGTTATTTGGGGTGTAGGGTAGCACTGGTGTGTCCATATGGAGATCAGGGGACAACCTGTGGGACTTATTTTTTCCTTACACCTAATGGGCTCTGAGGATCAAACTCAGGTTGTCAGGCTTCGCAGCAAGCATCTTTACCCAGTGAACCATCTCAACTGACCTAAACCACGCTCTTTATTTCTTTTTCTTTTTGAAGACACCAGATCTTAACCTGGAGGGAAAGTCCTATTGTAATTCCTATGGCATATTTGAATTTAAATAGTCAATAGATTAAAATACCAGTCTCATGACCACCACACAGAGCAATTTGGCCAGGGGTTATAAAAGAAAAATATAAACTCTGAAGGACAATTGGGTACCCTTGATATGAGGTATAATTTTTAAAAGGCCTGTCTTGGTCAACTAAATATCAGAAAGCTGAAACACACATACAGATCAGGCAGGCCTCAGCAACTCAATTTTATATTAAAACCTCATCTCCCTTGGATACTACGTAAGATCTTCCTGACAAATTTTTGCTAGTTTCTTGATGCAGGAAGTACTGGCCCCCAAAACTCTGGCGACCAGTTCCCACCTTAAAGCTATATGATGAGGGGCTGGAGAGATGGGTCAGGAGTTAAGAGCACACTGGCTTTTCCTCCAGAGGACCCAGGTTCAACTTCCAGCACCCACATGGCAGCTCATAACTGCTTGTAACCCCAGTTTCAGGGAATCTGATATCTTCACACAGACATACATGCAGGCAAAACACAACTGCACATGAAATAAAAATAAATAAGTTATATTTATTTAAAAAGCTACATGATCAACTTTCTTCCAAGCCCTGGACAAGAGACGAAAATCTCTTTACATGGAGTTTTAAGCAGCCAACTTTGACATAAAAAGTAGAAACAGCAAGCACCTGAGCTTTTCTTTACTCCACAATCTGACAACTCTTAATAACGACACAGATAATACTAGGTGGCAAAAGTCATCTGATGACTTCCTCATTTTCACTGGAACAGGGACAGTGTGGCAAAGCAGGTGATCCCCATGATTGAGGAAAATTAAAAGCAAAGAAGAATCTTGTCCCCAAGTCCTACCCACAACAGTGACTAGGTACAGCTTTACCTCTCCTCGTTGAGGCCGCACATGCGAATCCGGTCAGAACTGGTCCAGTTGTGCACGCCGCTGTAGAGCGGTGCTGTAGAGATCATGACAGCCACTCACTGCCAGATAGAATCTGCTGCGGCCACTCCCCCTGGGGAAAGGAATGCCAAAAAAATTAAAAATGAGAACAAGCATAGCTACTTTTGCCACCTTTTACATGGAAACACTTAAATTAAGGTAATCATGGCATCGAAATGCTAAAGTGATCACTCTCCCAAGCCAGCCTGCTATGGAAAATGAAGGTCCAAAGAAGGAAAAGATCACACTAGTTTTCCAGTAATCCACATTTCAGGATGCAGACGAGGACACCGTCAATCACCCTGAGTGATTTTTAAATTATCTTCAAAGACACATATGCTTGAATGTTTTGAGGAAATTCAATCTACTGCATACAGTTGAGGGACAGTATATTGTCAACATACATGTAGCCCAAGCAACCCAGTCAGAGTGCTGAATCCATACCTGAGCAGCAAGTGCAGTGAAAGACAACTGGGGGTCTTTTTCACAGCTGCTCTCTAATCCATGGATAGGGAAGGATCTGAGTGACACAGCCAATTTAAGCTCTCCAGAGGAAGCACACACTTTCTTTATAAGCCTTTCAAAAGTATTCTGCTCTGCTTCCAAGTTGGTCACGATGCAACTATGGAAGGTGTGGAGAGCTCCCTCCAAATTAGGTGCAATACTCCTTGTACTCTGGCCACAAACAAATGAATAAAAAACAAGCCTCCATCAAGAACCACGCATTTCTGTCCTTATCCTTTCCTATTAGTCTGTCTGCCCTGCCATGGCTTACTAATAACCCTTTCACGAGCCAGAGTCTATTTGTTATTGACAACCACTGCACAGCCATTTCATCTCTGACAGAAAAGGGAGTATCGAGAAAAATAGCCTCATTCAGTAAGCCTGCTTTGTTAACCTATTAGCTAAAATCATCATTCACCAAAGTTCAACTGAACAGAGCCCTATGGTGATTAGAATTTTCTGCTGTTGTCTGTGTTGCAAAGTCACAGTAATGTACAATCATATCAGAGATTTGCTCCATTTATCCTCTTTTCAATTTTCACAAATTGCTCATATTCAACATAATTCACTTACTCATTCAACAAACATTTGTCCTGTGTACTAGGGATTCAACAACTAAAAAAATCTGGCAAAATTCATACCTGTAGAGTGCTTACATTCTGGAGAGGTGGTGACAGGAAGGACACTAAGCATATTAAATTTTTCTGTCATAGTACATCCCAAGCTACACACCATAGACTAAAGAGCATGGGTACAATGTCAGGGAGAGTAAGTGGAGGGGCTGATTCACAATAGGGTGATCAACATAGACCTCACCAAGAGAAAACATTTCAACAACCTAAGGGATATGAAGGAGTGAACAATGTAGATACCTACAGGGAAGAACATTCCAGACAGAGGAAAGCCAAGTTCTCAAAGCAGAAGGCTGCCTGTTCAGAGCAACAAAAAGCCAGGAAATCATCACGGTTGGATTCAAGGAAGGTGGTAAGGAAAGAAGAGTGAGATGTATCTCCCCACTGTTATCTTTGACTTCATCTTATCTTATCTCTGCACCAGCCAAGGGGCTCTGTTGTCCTGACCCCTTTCCTTTATACTTTCCCTGTCCTGCCTTTCCTGTCCTGACCCCTTTCCTTTATACTTTCCCTGTCCTGCCTTTCCTGGCTCCGTGCTAGCTGGCTTCTGTGCATGTGGTCCTTTTGTTATCCACCCCAGAAACCCGGGTGTTCACTGAAGATGAGCTTTCCCCTTCCTCCTTCCTTTTCTTCCTATCTCTTCCTCCTTCCTTTTTTCTCCTTCTTGTTCTCTCTCTTCCTCTCCTTGCTCTCTCCTCACTCTCATTCATCTCTCCTATTGGTCTCTCAGATGTCTTGTGGCCCCTCCACTTTTCTGACAACTCTCTGAACACAGCCTCTTCCAATTTCCCGTCCTGCTTGTCTTCTCAGACTTTCCCTTACTTTATCTCATCCTCAGCATTCCCATTTCTTCTTCACTGTAATTCTTCCCTTCCTCCCTCCCTTGCTTCCCCTTTCATTCTTTCTCATCCCCACTTCTCCACCAACCTTCTGCTTCTTTCCCCTCTCATCTTTCAGTCTATCTCCCCTTCATTCTGGGTCTATTTCTGTGTTTCTCCTTGCTGGGTATGCCAGCCTTGCCCTTCATCTCTCTCAGCAGTCACAATTCCAATTCGCCCCTAGATGTACATCTATTTCTCTAATCCTCTCCTCTCTCCATAGGTCTAGACCAGAATTCCAGATGCCAGCAACTTGCTGTTAACTGGATGCTAAGTCCCGCAAATCCACCATATCTCAAACTTGACTCGTTATCTGTCCCTATAAATGTACTCCCCAGCCCATTCACCGTGTCGTCACAGCATGCTTCCTTAGTTATTAGCACCACCGTCCTCTCACTTGAAATGTCTTCAACTCATCTCCCCATCACCCAATGACATCAGGTGTCAAGTCTAGATAAAGCCATCTCCCTTTCTCTTTCTACCCCTCTTGCCTCTGCCTTCATCATCTCACCCCAGGAATATTATTCTGGTCTCTTAACTGCTCTCAGCATCCCATCGCTTGATTCCACAATCAATTCATCTTCTGAAATGCTGCTTCGATCAGACCTCCCTACTCTAGTCAAAAGCCATCAGAATCAAGCTAGCACTCAAGCCAGAATTCTTAGGACAGCCTTCAGGGCCCTTAGGACCTGGCCTCAAACCTCCTCTGAACACTCTTCTGCTTTGTCCTACCCTTTGCCTGCCATCCATGCCACTCCCAGCTCCTGATCATCCAGTTTCAGGACTCTGCTGCTTCTTCACTTAAATGTCATTGTGTCATTCCCCTAGCCTCAGCTCAAGAACCGTTGACCCCTCCCATTCTGGTTCTCCTCAAACATTTCCTTCTTTCCTCTATTCTACCATGGGTTTTCCTTTGCTCTGAGTTAGCAGGGGACATGGCATGTCTGTCTCTCCACCACACAATCACTTATTAGACTTAAGGAGTAACATCCTTTTTCTGTCTTTAGTTTCTCTGCAATGTTTTACCCACAGTAAGGATGCCTCAGTAAATCCATCCTACATGGGACTGAATTCTAGATTATAACTGAGGTAATGACCCTGAGAAATCACAAGAAGCAAAATAAACCAAACTGAAAAAGTGACTACTATATGCTTGCTTGCTACCAAAAAATTCCATATATTATCTATAGTACATCTTTCAAGGCTACACCAGTTCACTATCTTTGCCCTGTTTTGTACCTTGAAATTGCAAGCAGTTGATGGGTATATAAACTCTGTCACGACCCCATAAAGTTGGGATTGACCTCCTGCCCCCACCTCCCCGACTGTGGAAAAAAAATCAGTCTTACCTCCATTTGCACTCCTATTCCCTTACTCCATATAAACTTGTGGCTTTTGACTTTTTCTTTACACTAGCTATAGCATATATAGCTTTCTCATTAAAAAAAAATACAATCTTTAATATGTGCTCATTTTTCAATCTGTTTAGAGAGTCACAGTGCTTTATGCTTCCCTGATAGCTATCTATTTGGGGGGAGCTTGGGACAGGGTTTCTCTACAATCCTGGCTGTCCGGGAGTTTGTTCTGTAGACCAGACTGGCCTCAAACTCACAGAGATCCACCTGCCTTTGTCTCCCAAGTGCTGGTAGTAAAGGCATGTGCCACCACCACCCAGTTTGAAGATTATCTTTTAACGTTACTAACGTTAAGGTAATTTTAGAAACACTTTTAACAAAGACCCCATCTGCTAAACATAGCAGTGCATGTAATCCAAAGAAGACTGAGAGTTGAAGGCCATCTTGGGCTACATAGGAAGAACTTGTCTCAAAAAAATGAGTCCATGCCCTGAGTATTCTTGCTAATGAAGTTTTAGTCATTTGTTAGAATATCTTAGAATATCCCTAGATTAAAAATAAATGGTTTAGTCAGGTAGTAGTGGAGCACACCTTTAATTCCAGCACCAAGGAAGCGAAGCAGGTGGATCTTTGAGTTCAAGGCCAGCCTGATCTATAGAGTGAGTTCCAGGACAGCCAGAGATACACAGAGAAACTGTCTCTAAAGAAAAGAAAGAAAAAAAGAAATAATGATTCTGCTTGCTGGCTAATTCACCGGGTATTTTTCATCTTCTCTAGGAAGTGTTAGAGGAATCAGACAATGGAAGGACTTACTCTTGCTAAAAGATAAATTTCAACACCATGTATAAGCTTTAATAGCTACCTAAGTATCTGAAGGCAGCAGCTATGTCAGTGACCACATGATTTTCACTCAGAATTATTTGTTTTTTCAAAAATTATTTGCAGGTCTAGGACAGAAGTCAAGGTGGGATTCCCAGTGCTTGGAAACAGAGCAATATGCCAAATATCACCGAGATAAAGAGTTTTTAGGCTCAACAAAAACATAAAAGAAAAGGTAGAAGCAAAAAAAAAAACAAAAGCTAAAAACAAACATGTTCATGATGTAGCGTATGACAACCTAGAGAGCAAAACTGACACCCGAAGCTTGGAGGATATCGTTTTTAAAATTTAAAGGTGTTGGATCATTGGAGCTGGAGTCAGAGAGGTGGTTGTAGACCACCTGATTTGGGTGCTGGCAATCAAATTTGGTTTTCTGTAAGAGTAGTACACATTCATGACCATTGAATCACCCAGCCCTCTAGCTGTCATGAAATCTTGAAGACTAAACACCCTCTTAAATCTTGGCCCCGTAACTTTCCTCATGATCTTAGTAGAGCAGCACTCCTGACCATCTGAAGTCCACTGCTGCTAATTAACAGTAGTCGTTGTGCTCAAGGGGTAGAAAACAGCAGACACACAGGCAGGATACTGAACTAAGTGGCCTACATAAGAAGGCAAGATTCATGTAGCAAGAGAGGAAGCCAATGGTAGCATCAAATGCTGCACTAAAAGAACAGGCTTCTGCCGGAAAGGAGGATCAGGACCAGAACAGTCAATGCAAACCAGTGTTTCCCAAGCCAAGATCACTGAGAAGCTGGTTCCAAACAGTATCTTAGGTCTCAGCTCCACATTTTCTGATTCAGTAAGCCTAGGTCTTTGTTTTGTTACAGCCCTGTCCAATCAAGTTAGTGATCATTCACTATAAAGCACACAGGGCAGTGAAAAGGAAAAAAAAAAACTTACCCACATTGCTATTCTTATTCTCTCCCCCTACTTCTCTCTCTTTCTTTGCCCCCCCCATAAGAACTATTATATAGAAGGTGAAATTCCAAAAAGAAACTTGGAATAAACCTGGTAGTCCCAAATAAATGACCAGGAATCACAGACACAAGGATATAAAATACCTCAAAGGATTTTCCCAGGTGTCACAACCATGTAATTGGTAAGAACAGCTGGATGAGCCACAACTCAAATGCTGGTCACTGCCCAGAAAGCAATGAGTGGGACCACTAGTCTCACTATGGGCAAAGTAAACTAGCCTCACTTTGGGCAAAGCAACTCAAAAGTCTTATCTAATTCGTGATAAGGACAAAGAACACGTTCCACGTGCCTACATAAGAAGGCAAGTGTGTATGAAAAATAGAACGTTGCCACCTAGAAGGCCTATATAGATAGAAGAAATAGACTGACTGAGATCATAGGAAATGTATCTAGCAAATAGGTTGCATAAAGTGTGTAGTCAGAAGGCATAAAAGAGAAGCCCATGACATATAGCAATCAAACGGGAAAAGTGAAATAGCGGAACCTGAACTATTTCACCATCATGGGCCAAACTGAAATACTGTGGGGAAGCACTGTAGTTTTTCAGAAGAGGTTAGAGAGAATGCATTATCAAAACAGGGAAGAAAAGGTATATATAGCAAGTTCTAGACCAAACAATGGTTGGGAGCACCATTGGCAGCTCTAACATGCAAAGAGTTTACAAAAGGGTACAATTTTGTTTCGAAATAAAACAAGTAAATTTCACAACAATTAAAAGCAAAAGCATGGTCGTCACTGCATTTGAGTTAGAGAAGAACATGGAGGGAGGTAACAGAGCAAGAATATGACAAATATTTTACACTAGAGTAGATGATTTGTGTTAGGTTTGTGTTTGTTTATCAATTTGGAGCAGTTTTTGTTTTGTTTTGAGATGGGGGTTCATGTTTCTCAGGCTGGCCTCAAATTCATTACATAGCTGACTCTGGCCTTGAATATTCAACTTTAAGCCTGGCCTTAAATCTGTTCTTGTACTATAGGTGTGGCCAGTAGACAATTTAAGGAGGAGGGTTGAGTCAGTGGTGACTAATGAAGAAAGAGAGCTACTATTCCAATAGAAACACAGAGCTGCCGGGCGGTGGTCGCGCACGCCTTTAATCCCAGCACTTGGGAGGCAAAGGCAGGCAGATCTCTGTGAGTTCGAGGCCAGCCTGGTCTACAAGGGCTAGTTCCAGGGCAAGCTCCAAAACTACAGAGAGAAACCCTGTCTCAGAAAAACAAAACAAAACAAAAAACAATGCAGAGCTTTGGACAGGGTACCACTCCCATAAGGAAGAAAAAACTTGAAAACTGCAATGAAGCAAGAAAAAGGCTACCCCTACTATCCCTCCCACTTTTGGAAAAGCAGCATCACTGCTCTGCCTCCTTCCATGTGTACTGAACAGGATAGTAACATTTATGTTTCCCATTCATTACATACCCCAAACTTTAACACCAATGAGAATGCATTCCCAATTTAAACTGTTCTGTTTTAGTGATTTCCCATGGGAGAGCATTCTTATATTCTGCTCCCTGCCCCCTATATCTATATCTCCTTATCTTTTCTAGCTACTTATCAACTATCAGTACCTGAAACTCAAATAGCGTAGACATGTACCAATTGCTTTACTGTGCTTTCCTTCGTACAAAGCAGGTCCTTCTACCACAATATATGACAGCACACACACAAAGACCAACTAGAAAGTATCTACTCAGTAATTTAAACAAGGGAGGGGATCTTTTCTGTTGTTCATTTTGTCTGACTTAATGTATTGTAACACTTCCTAGCTCCCTTGATTTTTTGTCCTATCTGAATATTTCCACAGGTGTCTACTACCAGAGATCTGACTTACAAGGCATATTGCATCCTCTTCCAAGATATCTTAATTTTTGTATTTAACAAGAAGGCTAAGGAATTGCTTGCATGTGATTCTAGCGTGGATACCTTCAAACTACTTGGGTACCACCATGTTTGAAAATTGTGCCTATAAACATTTATGAGGCTGGATACAAAGGAATGTTAACTGTCTATTAAACACATGGAAGCTTACTCATTCCAATGCATTTAGTTCCCTCCAATGCAGTCACCTTGGGAGGCTGGATAGTCATCTCAGTAACTAGACGATCAAGGGCTTACAACAATCTACAGCGCTCCCAAGAGTACTAACATGGAATTCTAAGAGCATTCTATACACCCTTTCGATATCTTCACTAGTGTAGGTGCTAAATCCCATGCTTTTAGGGGTGACAGGATATTTAGGAACATCCAAATCCACTCAGGACCAAAAGTGTGGAGGTATAAACCTAGAAGTTAGGAAGGTTAGGCAGGAAAATCTCTAGTTTCAAGCTATCCTGGGCTACATAGGTACTTCAGAGACAGCCTGTTACACATAATAAGACTCAGTCTCAAAAAATGGAAAAAGAAAAAGAATGCCATCGTATAGTAAAATTATTAAATGGATGCAGTACAGGACTCACAGCCTAAACGGTGTCAGAAACCTTAGAGAACAGTTCCCTCCCCCATTTCTTGGCCATCATCGCATGACCATCCTACTATGTCCACTTCTAACTACATCTGCCAAATAACGAAGAGCTGAGCATAACACAGAAGCACTTACAAGGACAAGAGGTAATATGTTGAGGATGAGTGAGCCGAAACAAAAGTTTTCATGGTTTCCTTACATTTTCATACCATGAGATTATTTTAGTTTGTCCACAATCTGCCTTGATTTTCTCCCCTATTATTCACAGCATTCATTTTCATTTCCTGCTATGAAGAAACTGGTTTATTCTATCTAAGGAAAATATATCAATGTATTCAAAGCTATATACTACCCTCAGGCTCTAGCTATAAGATTTTCTACAACTGGGGCTAGAAGATGGCTTAGCAGTCATCTTCCAGTGGACTGGAGTTCCTTTCTGAGTACACATGTCAAGTGGTTCACAACTGCCTGATACCTGCATCGCAAGGGAGTCCAGTGCCCTCTTCTGTCCTCTGCAGGCACTGCATTCATGTACATGCATGCATGCATGCATGCACACACACACAGAGAGACACAGAGAAAATAAATCTTTAAAAAGATTTTGTACAACTTTTACCTGTCAGATAGCTAGAAAACTTAAGTCAACATTGTGAAATTAGTCATTTTAAAACGCAAAGCCAATTCACCAAGATATCGATGCAAATAGAGACATTTTGAGAGACTTCTAATTTTTGTTAATCAAAAAATAAGAGTTGGTTTTCCTCCATCTTGATCTTCAGCAGGACCCTGAGAACATTTACTGTATCTTTCACACTCCCAATATGAAGATCTGAATCACTTTTGCAATGCTTCTATGTCCTTCCTTTCACAGACTATGACAGTGGCCCTCTGATGTCTCCATCAGTATATTGTATTTATGACATAGACTTTTCCATAGAAAGAGGAATCCTCCTCTTCCAAGTTTCACTTTTGTAAAACTCTCCAAATCATGCACATACACACATATTTGGAGAGACCACTATCAAGTTATTTTTTTTTCAGTTCTCTTACCAGAGATGAGACTCTGCTTTGACTACATATAGATCATGTATATAATTCATCTGAATCTATGTTTCATTTTTATCCCTTTTATTATACAGTATTTACTCAAAGGATTTCAAATTCCATAATGACTCACTCTACTACCCATCCATAGGTTTACTGGCCCTATTCCAGTAGGGTCTAGCATGATATAAGTCACATGACATGGGATCAATAAATAGCTTGCTAAACTATCAGAGAAAACCAAATCTTTTCTGTATTATTATTATTATTATGTATACGACATTCTGCCTCCATATATGCCCGCACGCCAGAAGAGGGCACCAGATATCATTACAGATGGTTGTGAGCCACCATGTGGTTGCTGGAAATTGAACTCAGGACCTCTGGAAGAGCAGCCGATGCTCTTAACCACTGAGCCATATCTCCAGCCCCACCTTTTCTGTATCTTACAGAGATCAGGCACCCCAGAGAGAAAATATTAGTTAAGTTTGGCATAATGGTGCATGCCTATAGTCAACGATAGTCAGGAGACTGAGGCAGGAAGATCACTTGAACCCACAAAGTGCAAGACTAGCCTAGACAATACAATGAGACCTCGTTTCAAAAATAAAACAAGACAAAAGAGGGCCAGTGAAATGGCTCAATGGATTAAAGCACTTGCCACCAAACCTTATGACCTGAATTTGATCCCTGGGACCCACATGGTAGGAGAGAGCCATCTACTACAAGCTGTCATGCACATGCACAAACATGTGCATACGTATATACACACACATGTGCATACGTATATACACACACATGTGCATATGTATATACACACACAATATACAAAACAAAACAGCACTAGATGGAAGTATTCCTTTTACTGCCTTGCTCTCACATCAACTTTCTTCCTGCTATATCTCTATAATAAAGACAATCACAGAACTAAAATAAAATTGTGCCAAGCAAAATAATACAAGCAACTATCTCAGTGTGATAGATCCACAGCTAGTTTTTAAACCCAGGTGACTTATAGATGTGTGTTCAGGGAACAACCATAATATTTGCCTAAACAGAATGAAAATAGGCAGGTAAATTTCAGGGGGTAGGAGAATAGGTAGAGAATAACAATGTGTTTTCTAAGTCAAACAGAAATTGTTAATTTGTCAGCCAATCTGCTGTTTTCAATTGGCCTGTCATCGGCCTCTCCCTATATTGGCATAGCTAACAGAGACTCAATTGTTGACACCAAAGTCCATTCCAGCTGCACAGAGGAGATCTACTTTGAAGGCAACTGTTTTTCCTTTGCCCAGAAGTTTGTTTTGGGGAACTCAGTGCTTTCTTCAGCATTATTCTCTCCCATTCAATCATTGATGAGCATGTTTATCATAGAAGCACATCAGCTCCAGGTTCTATCAGCTTTCATAGAATTGCCAGAGACAGCTAGAAAGTCTAACCAGCCATAATTTAACACAATAACCATTTAGTGAATGCAGTATTTTGGGTTAGAGACATGGCTAAGTAGTTAAGAGTATGCATTGTTCTCGCAGAGGATCCTAGCTAAGTTCCCAGTACCACCATCATCATGTAGCTTCATGGAATTTGATACCTCTGACCTCCATGGGCAGCTGAACTCACATATACATACCCAAACAACACACACGCACACACACACACGCACACACACACACACACACACACACACACACCACTTAAGCACGATTAAAAATAAAATAAAGGGGACTAGAGAGATGATTCAGTTCCTAAGAGCACTGGATGCTCTTCTAAAGGACCCAGGATTGATACCCAGCACCTACATGGCAGCTCACAACAGTCTTTACCTCCAATTCCAGGACATCAGGCATGCAGGCAGTGCACAGACATATATGCAGGCAAAACACGCATATACACAAAATAAAATTTCACATTTTCTTAATTAGTGATAAAAGAAGAAAAAATAAAATAAAATTTCAAAACAAATAAAAGGTGAGAAGAGATGGTTCAGCTGTTAAGAAGATTTTCTGCTCTTGCAGAGGACCCACATGATCCCTCACAACCATCTATACATCCAGTTCCAAGGATTCTGATGTTCTCTTCTGATACCATAAGCACCTGGCATGCATGTGGTGCACACACATACATTTAGGCAAGCACTCATACACATAAAATAAAAACAAATAAATCTCTAAAAAATACTTTAAAGTGGTTATTTGACAATACAGATATGTAAGAATAAATAAATAAAAAGTGATATCATATACACATACATTCACCACACATGCATATGTGTTTAAGGTCCAAAGGTCAATGCCAAATGTCATCTTCAATTGCTCTCTACTCTATTCTTTTTTTTTTTTTTGGAGAAATTCTTTCACTGAACCTAGAAGTCAGTGGTAGACCCAGAGATCTGATTGTTTCTCCATCTCCAGCCTCAGGGTTACAGGCACATCACAATTCCCACATTTTACATGGGCACTAAAAAATGAATTCAGGGTTCAGGAGGTGGTGGTGCACGCCTTTAATCCCAGCATTCAGGAGGCAGAGGCAGGCAGGCAGATCTCTGTGAGTTCAAGGCCAGCCTGGTCTACAAGAGCTAGTTCCAGGACAGGCTCCAAAGCTACAGAGAAACCCTGTCTCGACAAAAAACAAAAAAAACAAAAAACCACAAGAAATGAATTCAGGGTCTCATACCTGAGCAGTAAGCACTTTACCAACTGGACCATTCTTTTTTTTTTTAAATAAAGGTTACCTGCAGCCCAAAAGATCCCTTAAAGTTTCAACTGGGTATACAGTCCTCAATTCCTCTCCTGAAACAGTAAGTAGTGTCATGGTACACCTGTTAAAGAAACTACCACATTCACCTCAGAGGTAGATGCAGCAATGAGTTAAGGTATTACTTCCTACCATGTAGTAAATGCTGAATGGATAATAATTAAAACGGATTGTAGAGAAAAAGGACAAAGGGCTAAGATACGAGGAGGGGGAGGTAGCAGAATGAATTTTTGTTCTCACTCTGCCACTGTATATGGTAAGCAATCATAAGACACAGTAAGAAATTTAAGTTAAAAAATAGATCCCATGTATTAAGTACATTAACAGTTACTACATACATTTTATCTTACATAATTCTAACCATCCTATGATATTAGTATCATCTCCATTGTCTAGATGAGAACACCGAGGCCCAAAAAAGTTAGTGACTTGCTTCCTGCCATAGTGCTAGGAAATTGAAGAACAAGGAAGAACTCTAACACAGGTCTGTCTCCAAAGCAGTAAATTAATTAGGACGCAAGCTCACCTGGGCATGGTAGAACCAAGTTCAACTGAGCATAGACTCTTCATGAGAAAATATATTCAACCATCCCATAGATCCGAGTATTCAGTACATCTTCTCCCTGGGATAATATTTGTGTATTACACATTTCACAGAACTTGGAAAAATAAAAATCTTATTGTCCTCATACCCCTTCACTGAGAAAATTCTACTGTACCCTTAAATGAAACCAACACTATGAAGTAGGGAGGTTTTGTTTCTTAGCAGTAAAGAAGCCTCAAACACAAAGCTACCGCTCCATAAAATTCAGTCCTTCCCAAGTCAAATTCTTTAACTCCAAATGAAGTCACACTTTGCCTTACCTAATTCTTAAAATTACAGCATTTTACAAATAACAAGCTGCATCTTTAAATTCATCACAATTTATCCAGGAAAAATACAACCTTACATCTGGCCTGCAGTTTACTTAAAAAAAAAAAAAAGGCTGGGCATAATAGTGTTCACTTTTAATCCTAGCACTTAGGAGGTAGGGACACAGGCAGGCAGATCTCTGTGAGTTCAAGGACAGTCTGGTCCACATAGACCCTGTCTCACAAAAAAAAAAAAAAAAGTAAAGTCTAAAGTATTCTTCCCTTGAAGTTCTTTTCCCTCTCCTCTACCCCGCACCACATACACTGAAGTTTTTTTTTCTTCCCTGTTCCTTAAATGACCCATTTTTACATGTTTTATGAGGAAAGAGTTGCTACCACTTTACAAAAAAAAAAAAAAAAAAAAAGGAAAACTACAAGAGTTTATTGGGATTAAGTTTTCCTCTTGACCAGAACACAACTTTCGTTCACTAAAAAACATTTTCAACATAAAAGACCATTTTAAAGTTATGAATAGCAGAAAGGGATATGATTTAGAAAGAGGATGATTTCCTACATTTTACAAACTGGCATGAATAATGCCTAGCTCATGTAAGAGATCATATAAAATACTGCCCTGGAATCCCCTAGTGACAGAAAGGTAGATTACTTATTTCCTCCCTCCTTAACTGTTATGACACTAAACACTGAAGCAGACACAGACTCAGACTGATTTCCAATGCTAACATTAAGAAATTTCCTTTCTTTAAAAACAAAACCCTCAGGTCGAATTGCTCCCCTTTCCTTCACATACTCCGCCAGTGTTTTCTCCCCCCTTTTCAGCTTACTTAAGTAACAATGTTCACCTTGCATAGTCTCTCAGTTCCCCTCTAGTGCTCATTTTCCCACCCAAACTCAACATGGGATTCCTGCCATGGTTTCTCAGAGGCTAGCTGGCCCTGGGAAAAAGCTCTGTGCACCTAATAACCAACCCAATCAGTCCCAGGCAGCTCCACCTAGAATTCACAAACCAGTGTAAATGTGGTCCAGTCAAATCCTGATTAGATTCTCTTCTTGATGCCCTTAACTCCACCCTCCAATTCTGACCCAAGACTCACAGGTCCCTCTTCTTTCTCCTGTTTGTTTCACTCTGGAATTTCCATCACTCACCTCCTTCTATCTAGGATTCCTCCCACTTACAGACTCGGAAAATTGGTGTATTCCCACTTTCTCCTATTCTCCATTCTACTTGACACCAAGACTCCCTTTCCCCATACAGAATCCTTATATTCATCAGGATCTCTGAAGAAATGTTTCAGCTTAATCCCAACCCCATTTCCTGGGTTCTTCCATAGCAGTGGCTATGACAAGTGAGTTTTTACACTCCTCAACACCAGTTCCATACAGCATCTAAATGCTTCTCTCCTATGGCTCTTTATTACTCTCCTTTTCTTTCACATTGTGGATTTTTTTTTCTGTTTCAACACTGAGGCTTGCATGCAGGCCATCACACATGCTAGACAAGCACTCTATACGCCCAGCCCACATTGTGCATTTTACATTTTTAGCATGTATACTACCTTTACTTCTTTATGGAAAATATATTTCTCTCTAAATGCCAGTTTCTCCCTAGCCCTATTTTTATCCAAGATCTTCTTTCTTGCTCCAGCAATTCTAGCACTAAAGTGTAAAGAGCCTTAAGGGTTCCTCAAACTTTCTTTGGAAAATATTACCCTAGAGATTTCAAGGTACTGCTTTCTCCTTAGTTAGACCTGACATGGGAACAGTGACAGACACCTTCCTTTCCCCTTTCACTGCCCTACCGACCCTCTTTCTGACTTCTTTGGTCTTCTTTCTAGTGAGAAAACTTTTTCTCCTATGATTCTGTTTCTCTCAGCAAAGCTCTTCCCTAAAGCTTACAGTGCAGATTAATCATGTCATAAGATCCCCTGCCACCTTTACCAAGCATTTACTTGCCTGTGTAGACTGCATCATGAATAAGGCACACATACACACCCACTGAGATGGCTCCTTTGCTTACCAAGAGCCTCTAAGCCAGTGAGAAAGAAAAGGATCTCCTCTCCCTGGGCCTCCTCCTGGGCAAATCAAAAAAAAAAAAAAAAGCCAGATCCTTAAGAGTGCCCTTGGTGCCACCCCTATTTCTTCTAGAACTTCCCTCTACTTTGAACAGTACAGACTTCAACAGCAAAGCTGGCTAGGACTCACTTAACTTTCCTTTGCCCTATCCCAACAATTAACCATGCCTTCCTTATTGCTCTGTTTCAGAGAACTAGTTTATTTAATCCAGACTTCTGCATCCTTTCCCTTTCCTCTATCAAGTGGGTATCTAGTTCTCTTCATCTCAGAGTCAGAACAAAAAGAAACTTACATATACTTCCTGCAAATCGGGTAAGAGAATCACCCCCCCACACACACACACACAGGGTTTCTCTGTAGCATTGGCCATCCTGGAACTTGCTCTGTAGACCAGGCTGACCTTGAACTCAGATATTTGCCTGCCTCTGTCTCCTGAGTGCTGGGGTAAAGGCGTTTGCCGCCACCACCACCACCCAACAAGAGCCAGACTTTTAAAAGTCAGTTTTAGAGTGACTTTCCCCTGATTAGTCCAATCCATATCATAGCTCCTCCCCCCCCGCCCCCTACCCCGCCCCCGTCTCTCGTCTCTCTTTTCAATGCCTGTGTTTAAGTGTATGTGAAAATCCCTTTTAAACAAAGTCAGTGTCAGCAAGCCTCTGCTAAGACCTGTGGCTCTCATCTCCCAGAAAAACCTCAAGACAGTTTCCTCAGGCGCAAAAATTACCTGCTATCAATATCCTCATAAACTACACAACATGGCCATGTCAGTTCTCAAGTATATCATGGAACTTCAGACTCTTTTAACTTGACTCACTAAGTCCTCATGGCTCCATCAGTCTTTCCTGCTACCTTCGCTACCCTGTCAAAATTTTACAGGTTCCTCTTCAACCATTCACTTCCTTTTGGAGCCTCTGGGTGACTCTTGGAATGGGATTATCTCATTTAATCCCCAGTGGAATCTTGTAAATTTCTTCCTGCAGACTGTCATCTTCAGTACCACATGGTGACATCAAGTTCAATTTGAATACCCCAAAACTCTGCCCAAACATCCTTGGTTATGCCACCTACAGTGACCCAGTAAGAAAGGGCCCTCAATTCCAACACTCAAGGGCAGTACAGACTAAAGAGAATAGCACAAGATGGCCACTAAAAAAGATAACTCCCTTCCGTCCTTGGAATTTTATTATGAACCTAATCAACTCCCAACTCCAAATTCATGCCCCATTCCTTTTCCCACGAAGTGTTTCTGCAGTGTGATTCTGAGAAATAGTCTTCTAAGTTGAAAGAAGCATGGAACTAACCCTTGAAGCCTTCAAGTGTACCCCAGAAGTCTGATCAAAGCTATTTGCAACTGTACTTTACCCCTGTGTCATGGGGACGACCTCCAAGTCGCCTTGAAAGTATTCATCTCTGACTTGCTTTACAGGCCCCCTTCCCACACTCATGCAAAAAGCCCCAAAACGCTGGGCTAGAAGAATGCTCGCCAAGTGAAGGCTGTCCTTACTGCCTACTCTAGAAAACAGCAAGAATGAGAAAGTATCACCACGTCGACAGTTTGATCAGGCAACCTTGAAAATTTCAAAACAATGCAACAAAAACAGTGCTTCTAATACAGCGAGGAGAGGGGAGGCTCAGAGGAACAGAAGGGCACCCCCACCGGCCTGTGGTGCTGGGCCTCCTGGGTTTGCAGCGTGCTTGCCTCCCGCCTTTCCCCTCGACCACATCTTTCGGTACAACAATCTCCTGCACCTCCATAACACGAAAACCCCAGCCTTGGTGCGGCCGGCTCCTCCCAGCCTTGCCCGGACGTCCCTCTGGCCCAGCCTTCCTCTCCGCGGGACCCTGGCGAGGAGGGCCCCCTCCACCGTCCAGTTCACCTCTCGATCCCTTTCCTGGCCTCCGGGCGCCCCTGCAGGGCTCCGTCCCGAAACCGAACCTCCGGGAGCCAAGCCCACGAGGCCCGTCGCGGGACCCACCCCCCCTTCCTTCTCCCTGCACCTCGTTCTCCACGCACCGGGCCCCCGGGGCTCCTCGTCGTCGTCGTCCTGGCTCGTACCGCCCCCCCCGTCGGGGACTCCACCCCCAGCCTGCCCCCGCCCGCGGAAAGGCCCCCTCCCCACCGCGCGCCGCCTGTGCCCTCTGCCCCGGCACGGGACTCTCTTTGGCCTCGGTTCCCCGCCCAGAAGCGGCGGCGGCGGCAACGGCGGTGGCGGCCCCAGCAGGAGCAGCAGCAGCGGCGGCGGCAGCGGCAGCAGCGCCGCCCCGGCCCCGCCCCGCCGCCCGCCGGAGCCCCACGCCCCGCCCGCCCGCCCCGCCGCCGGACTACTCCCCCCCCCCCCCGAAGACCACCACTAAGCCCCCCCATTCCCCGGCCACGGTCTGCACGAATCCAGCTCTGCTGGGCCTGCTGTCTGTTCCTCACGCCCCTTAGGAACCAGGGTGGGGGAACCCTGGGGTTCGCGGCCATCCCTCTCCCTCCTTCTCCAAGGGCTAGGGGATTGCCCCTGATCCCGAAATTCGGCCCCGTAACCGGAGCCTCCCTCCTTTCCAGCCCTGGGCTTTCCTCTCAGACCCCTTGCCTCCAGGCCTGGCGCGAAGCGGGTTGAGGGCTTGCAAACCGGGTCTCCCACCAGGCTTGCCGGGGCCAGTATGAATTGCCCCCATCTCATCCTCCTTCAATTTGAGCACCCTCTCCGCCTCGCCTGGCCCGGTAGCCCCCGCCCCTAGAGCGAGGGCAGCGGAGCCTGGGCGCTCCGAAGTCATCCCCCGCCTTTTTTCCAGGGACTCGGATAATTGCCCCTGCCCCCATCACAGCACTCCCACTCCCGAACCCAGGCCCCGCCGCCACCTAGGGGTACCCCCATACCCTACGGTTCCTGCACCCCAGAACAGGGGAGAAAGCAACCCTGAGAGAGCACCCGTCGCACCTCCACCTCTAAGGTTGGAGGGCATTTTCTCCCGGTCTCTTCAAGACTTCATCACGGACACCCCCCCAAAAAAATAACAAGCCCTTTCTCGCCCTGCCCTATTGGCCAGGTTCCCTTCGGATCGTCGGATCCTTGGATCAGGGTTTGGGGCCAGGTAGTTCCAAGACCGTAGCCTCCACCTCCCTTTCTGTGGAGTGGGGTAATTCCTATGGTTCCCCCCACCAGTATCTACCGACCCCCGTTTCCATGGAGACCCCCGCCCAGCCGAGAGGAAGACTCTCTTGGATCGTGGTGAACAAGTCTCACCTGGCTAAAAGAGAAGGAGATCGAGAAGGGGATAGGGCAGGGCAGGGATGGGGTACGAAGGTGGGAAGTGGAGGGGAGCTGTCCCGAAGGGAGGGGCGAGGACAGAGAGAGCTCTAGGGAGCTCTACGTCCGGGGACACGGAGAGGACGGCGCCCCCGGGGGGCAAGCGGAGAGGTTGAGGAGAGGAACGGACAGGGTTGGGGAAAGGCTTAGGATAGAAAGAAGCGGGTGGGGGAATACGAAAAAGCCGGGGAGTCAAAAGGGGTGGAGGGGTTGGGGGAGAGAGAAAAAAGACGCACCTGTTCCCGGGTCGGCTCCGCAGGGAGGCTCAGGCCGCCACCCGAGCTCCCTCTTACCCTCTTTGAACCACCACCCGCCTAACACTGCTGGGATCCGATGCCCCCCTCCGCCCCTTATCGCCACCGACCTCCTTCTTCTCTCACGGCGGCGACGGTCGGACTCTAGGAACTGAGAGGAAGAAGGGAGGGCTCAGCAAAGCCGAGGAGAGACAGAGCCACACACTGGCAGCGCCGCGGCGAGCGAAAGAGTGAGGGGGAGAGCGGTGTGTGTGTGTGTGTCTGTGTGTGTGAGCGAAGCCTGGTGGAGTGGGTGCCGGTCGCAGGGCTCGACGGGAAGTGGAGTCCGGCCTTGTTCGCGGGCGGCGCCAGCCAGCTCTGCAAGATACTACAACTCCCAAAATGCTGCCTACACGGGGGGGGATGGGGAGGAGGAGGAGAAGGGAGGGAGCAAGCATGAGAGGGAGGGACTAAAGCTGGGAGCGAGCGGCGGCGAAGGGGGCAGAGCCAAGCAGCCCCGGTGACACTGGGAGGGGAGGGGAGAGGAGGAGGAGGAGGGGATCGCTGAGAGAACCGAGCGGATTCCGGAGAGGGAGGCAGTGGTAGCTGTAGCAAGCTGGGCAAAAAGATAGACTCCCAAGAAAGGCGGAGGCACGCAATCCGCGGGGCTCCAAGAGCTCCACGCCCCCCACCCCGACGACCCTCAAGAGGGAGGTTGAGGAAGAGAGATGGTCAGGGCGCTGAGGCCAGAGGGGTTGGCTGTCTGCCTTCCTTCCAACGTTCTCCACCTTATGCCCCGACCTGACTTTCTCAGGCCACTAGTGGCAGAACCAGTGTGCAAATCACTCTTTGGACCATCCCCAGACCTCCCCTGCCCCGATACCACAGAGCACACGTATTCAGTCCCCTTTTCCCAGGAGCCCGAGGGAGGCTCCCCTTGCAAGTAGGGTGTGACTCTTCCATTCTTCCCGCACCCCCCCCCCCCGTCGTCGCCACCCTCCATCTCCTTCCCCGGAACCCTCCCCGAAGCTGGGGCTCGCCTTTCTCTCCCCACCAGGAAAGAATCCCTCTGGGGACGACAACTCACCCCTACTCCCTACTCTTATACTGGGCCCCAACCCACCAGCATCCCCTTAGCGTTGTCCCCCTCACCGAAGTAATAGTGGGGACGACCGGAGTTGAACTGGTGTCTACTTTTCCTCTGACACTAGCTGTCCTTCGCCACGCCGACCCTGTAGGAAGACAGAGAAGCACGTTAATGCTCCCGTAATCCCACCCTCCACGTTCGAGTCCCCACAGAAATGGTTCACAGCAAAGAGGCTGGCAGTGGAAGTGAGCTGAGAGTAAATCCCAGTCCTCAAACCCCATTCTAGCCATGAAAACCCAGGGATCCGTCCTTTTCCTTAAAAGCCATCAAAGAGCTTGGAAGGGAGGGTTAAATTATCTAAACCCCAATGTCCACACGACGCCAAGCGACGTTACCTCACACGAATATGATACAAACTACACTATCCCCCAAGGGAGGGAAAGTGCAACCCCCGACGCCTTCCACCCCTCAAACGCATACCCCTGGGAGCTTCAGATGGCCAAGGATGAGGAGGAGACGGAAGAGGTGCTCAAAGAGTGAAAGGATTGTGCTGGGGAGGGTCCGCGGCCCCCGAAGAGCAGAATCCATATGCTAAGAGGTGGGTGGGGGGTGCGGCATATTGCAGACGGCGTCTTGCCTCAGTTTTCCGGGAATCGCCACGGACCACCGTCTAACACTGGGAGTTGCTTACCAGTCAGTCCCCTAACCCCATTTGTGCGCATAAGGCGGCCGAAGCCCAGCCGGGAAGCCCGGGCACAAACTCCGCGGAAGCTGGCCTTCGCCGCCGCCGCCGCGCTGCCTCGGGCCTCCCACTCTCCGCTCTCGGCCCCGCAGATCTACCTTCGCCCCCGGCCGAGGCCAGACCCCGCTTGCAACTCCACGCCCCTACTCCACCCCCTGCTCTCCCTCCCCTCGCCCTCTCCTCGCCGGTCGGGCCCAGCCCCTAGCGCCGCCCCGCCCTAGCGCTCGGTCCAGAGCCCAGCAAGTGCCCCGAACTCGCCCCCCGCCCCCACGGCCAGGCCAGTCAGGCCAGGCCTGCTTTCCCCCCTCCCGCTGCGCCCCGCCCCCCGAATCCACGTCCTACTTCGCCACCCAATTCGGCCCGGTCCGGGTTCGGCCCGCGCCCACGCCACCGGAGTCCGTGGTTCGGTCCGGTGTCCGGTCACCCACCCCGCCCTTGCCTGGGTGCCGGCCTGCCTGCCCTCGCTAGCCCGCCCAAGCGCGCGGTCCCGGTCTCGGTCCGGGTCGGGGTGCCGGCCTCGGTTCTGGCGGCGTTGCAGCGTCTCCACGAGGGCTCGGTTCACTCAAGATCCGAACCCGCTCAGGGTGGGGGCTGCGGAAACCAAGTTTCTTTATCCTCCCCCCCCAACCCCCGCCGCAGGGCCACGCCGTTCCCGCCCCCGTCACAGCGCCCCCTTCACCTGGGCAGAGCCCCCTGGCTGCTGTCGCAACTTTGCTCTTCTGCACACCGCCCGGGAAGCGGGCGAAGCGGGAGTAGGAGGGAGGTGGCGGGGAGGGGGGTGCTGGGATCAGGCCGCTGGGCTCCGGGAGGACACGTGGGGGAGGAGGGGGGAAGGAGGAGGAAGAAGGGGGCGGGCCTGCAGTTCTCGGGGCTCCCCCCTACCAGCCCCGGGGAAGCCGGAACCTCGCCGGGCAGCCGCAGACCCCGCACTGGCCACAGGGGAAGAACTGAGCCACCTTCCCCAGCCAGCCCTCTGCTCCAGGAAGGGAGGGGGGGTGCCGCAACGCCGTTCGGGGTCGGAGAGCGATCGTTTTTCGCTCAGGTTTTATATGTAACACGCTCCCCCCGTTTTTTGACTCGGTCTATGTAGGAGGGCGGGGGTCTTGCCTGAGGGGAACGCCCCCGCCAGACACCCCGCCCTTCCTCCGGCCCCCCACCCTTGGCGACCTCCGTGCGTGGTTCTCGCGCTCCAGAACTCAGGCCGCGCACAGGCGAAACCCCAGCCAGGGCGCTGAAGTGGGACAGGACAGGTGCTAGGCAAAGGAAAATGCCTGGTCTCATCGCCTCATCTCGCGACTCCCGCTTGGCCCACTCTTCGTGGCAACCTTCCAGGCTGCAAAAACCTTGGGTCACCCTCAGTGGACATCCCTAGCTTGGGTGTGGAAGCATCTGGGTTGGCGGGGAGACCCGAGGGAGGAAGGAGGGGAACGAAAGGTCTATAAAGAGGGAAGCTTTGCAAGTCTTAAAGAGAAAAGCCTGGCTAAAAGAGTACCAAGGACTTCGTGTGTGCTTGCTTTTCCCCTGGGCTCTCGAGCCACCAATCTGAGCCCCCTGACCCTTCCCCTTTACCCTCAGGACTGCCTGCTTAGCCGAGGGAATAAATCCTTCCTGTGTTTATATCGCAGGCCATCCCTGGCACTTGAAGGGCTTGGAAGCTTGTGGTCCACTTTCGAACTCTGATGACTTTAACTCCAGGGAGAGAGGCTTAGCGACGGAGATGAAGCTGCTGCTGGCCGGCTTGTTTTCAGTCTTAAGTTGTTTCTTAGTAGCTCCAACCCTGAGCTTGCGGTGAGGACTTTGAAAGTTTGTCTCAACGCGGAGGGAATCAGGAGAGATGCCCAGCAGTTCCTAGAGGATTCTAAACAGAATGTGAAATAATGTAACAAGAATCTGGAAAAATAATCTTTATGTCCAGATACATTGATATTATTTACTATATATTTATCTATGCAAAGGAAACTGGGGGATCATTTGAATTAAAACAAAACCCTACAAGATTGATATTTTTCTCTTCTCCCTACCCCCTCCACATACACCCCCCACTCCCACCCCTCTAGGCCTAGAGGTTCCAACTCTAAACTAAGGGGTGAGTGTTTTTTCTTTGCCTGGTAAAGATTTCACAGATGGCAGTTGAGACTTGCCTGCTATGTTTCCCTCACCTGGTCTAAGGGAGGTGCATGAGTATAAAAGCACCTAACTAAGGCTGTGGTGGCTTTGCTCTTGGCTAAAATCTGGTGTTCTGTTACCCATATCCCGTGTCCTCACCAACCTAACACTAATTGCCAGCAATGTGCACATAGTAGGGCAAATCATATTTTGCTTTGGGAATATTTTGCTCTTCAGTAGCTGTTTTACTTAGCCACACCTGTCTTCCAATATACATGCACACACCTATTTAAAAAGTGTTCGGCACCAAGGGAAAAAAGAAGATTCAGAAGTATGTTTAAGTTAGTCAACATATGAACTCAATATGCATTACTTAAGAGGGAAATCACCTCCATGTGGCTTGCTATTGCAGACCCTGCTTTAAGTCGACTGTTTTCATTGATTTTAATTATCCTGGTAATTACTAAATCACCACTAATCTTAAGGACCTAGGACCTTAGGGTTACTCTGCTCCCCATTTTGAGGCTGAAATGGATTTTGGACACGTCAATGTGCACTGGGCTGCTTACCATTTGGCTGCATCATTTATCGGCAAAACGAAGGTTGGGGCAAGATGGTTGTTTCCTGGGTGAAACTGTAGCTTTTTCTGAGCCCTTTCCTGTTGGGGGCCAGACTTCCTGCCCTAGAGGCGATGATGGGAAACCAAGGATCAGTGTAGGGAGAGTTGTGGGAAACCTTTAAAGCATGTAGATAGCAATGATTATTTTATTTGAGGCCAGCACTGTAGCATAGCCACAATAAGAATGCCTTACCTTTGTACAGCATCAAAATGTTTATAATGTCCTTTCATTTCTATCTTTCTATTTGTTTCTCCCTACAACTCTTGGCTTTGTTATTGAGGAAACTGAGACTCTTAAGCATCTCTGAGTGGCTTGTTCAAGGTCACACAGCTAGTGAGTTTCTGAGCCAGGAATCCCTATAGCCCTGCCTCCACATCCATAGTTCTTTTCAATATAACACTTTTGTTAAATGCCAGAACAACCTGTTTCAGGAAGATTGGCTTTCTCAATTCTCCCGTCCCTAACACCTACTGACCCAGAACAGGACACTCAGAAAGGTACCTTGGTGTGCTAGAAAGGAGATTGTTTAGGAGAAGTGTAACAGCCAGAGCCTAGTCCTGTCTTGTTGATAACTAGCAGCAGGGACTCAAGCAAACCCTAATATGTGACCAAGAAGCAGTGCCTGCCTGATGCCATGTACTTCATTGTATGTCCCTTCCCCCAACTCTAAAATACAGAATCAATGTTCATGTTGTATTACCGTCACAGGGGCACCCTATGGACACCACAAACCATTGCACTCATGCAAGAGTTATCATCCACAATGGCCCACCACAGGCTATCTAGGTGTAGCATAGAGACCTAGGAACAACACTGGACTGGGTCCTGCCCTCCTGAGGCTTAGCAGACAAAGCAGGGCATTTGAGGGTCCCAGGGTAATTTGGGCTCCAAACCAACCTTGGACTAAATCCACAAGGATAATTATGTTAATTCTCTGCTTTGTTCTGCAATCAAAAGCCTTGTCTCTCTAGTAAAACAGCATAGCCCTATGACAAAAAAAGAATCCTACTGATTGAGATCTTTAGAATTACCAGAATGAAGCAAATTGGGAGCTTCTGGTCTCCCTTCCTTTTCAGCACCTCAGTCAGTTGAAGGTTAAGTCAGGTGTGGAAAGCAGCATCTCAGGATAGCAGAGCAGTTCAGTTTAAGTTACCCCCGGGTGAAAGGGGACTGAGAAAAGGGGAGAGAGGTACACAAGAAGCCTTGGCGGGTATTGATGGATCACTATTTGTGTTCTCCAGTGTTTCATTTTGCATTCTGCCCATCCTCCTTTCTCTCCAAACTATGTTCCATACAGTGTTCTTTCTCATCCTACATTGCATCCTGTTACTCTTTATGTTCCCGGGGCAGGTAGGGTTGGGGAGGGTTTCTTGCCCCATTTGTCATTTGCAAATCTTAACAAATAACAAATAACAAATAACAACCCCAGGTGCAAGCAAGCAGGAGGCTGAATGCTGCGGGCTAAGTAAGTGCTCCCTCCCTGAGAACAAACAGGCTTGAAGAAGGCCAGGTCTCGGCCCTCTAGACACTCCTAGTCTAAACAGAGACATCATCTGGTTAAACTTAACTCTGTAAACAGCCAACAAACTTTCTAGATTTTGTTGCCAAAGTGGGGAAAATGAGGAAGAAGGCTAAAATCACCTCAGAGGCCTCACCAGGGCAAGCCACTCAACCCACTAACCACTCCCCGTTTCCCCTAAAACTAGATCAACACATTGTTTTGTTATTGTCTTGCTTGTTTTAGAGACAGGCTCTAGCTGTATAGTGCTGGTTGACCTGGAGGTCACTGTGTAGACCAGGCTGGCCTCAAACTCACAGAGACCTGTCTGCCTCTGCCCCCCGCAAGTGCTCAGATTAAAGGCGTGTGCCACCCAACTGGTTTAACATGGTTCTTAATCAAGCTAAACCTTGTAGCACAGGTTTGTAATCCCAACATTTGGAAGCTGAAGCAAGAATGCATTCAAGGCCCCAGTTTAGGCTACTTGAGACCTTGACAGGAAAAAGAAAAAACTGCTAGGCAGTGGTGGTGCATGCTTTTAATCCCTGCACTCAGGAGGTAGAAACAGGCAGGTCTCTGAGTTCAAGGCCAACCTGTTCAACAGAGTGAGTTCCAGGACAGTGTGGGCTACTCAGAGAAACCCTGTCTCCAAAACAACAAACAAACCACACAAAAGCAAAACAAAAAATCCCCAAAATAGAACACCTAAAACCAGTGCTAAAGGTAAAAAGGATTTAAAAAAAAAATAATGGGGCCTGCCCATATAAACAGCTGTCCTGAGCTAGTGGGAGTTCACTGACTCTGGATGGGGAACCTGCACAGGACCAAACTAGGCCCTCTAAATGTGGGTGACAGCTGGATGGTTGGGGCAGTCTTTGCATCCACTGGCAGTGGGATGAGAATTTATCCCTACTGTTTGAACTGGCGTTTTGGAGCCCATTCTTTTTGGAGGGCTACCTTGCCCAGCCTAGATATAGTGGGGAAGGACTTGATCTTGCCTTGAAGAGAAGTGTCAGACTTTGTTGACTCCCTAAGGGAAGCCTTACCCTCTCTGAGGAATAGATAGAGGGTGGAGCAGGGGGAACGGGAACGGGAGGAGGGGGAAGGAGTGGGAGTGGGATAGGTATGTAAAATAAATGATCATTTTGAGAGACATACATAGATCTAATCTACATGGGAAGTAGAAAAAGACAAGATCTCTTGAGTAAATTGGGAGCATGGGGACCTTGGGAGAGGGTTGAAGGGGAAGGGAGAGGCAGGGAGGGAAACAGAGAAAAATGTAGAGCTCAAAAAATCAATAAAATAAGAAAAGATCGTTTTAAGAAATTAATTAATTAATAAAAAAAAGATGGGGCCCAGAGAGATGGCTCAGCAGTTAAGAGTGCATGCCTACTGTTGCAGAGGACCCAAGTCCGGCTTCCAACAGCCACATCAGGCATTCACAACCATCTATAAGTCCAGTTCCAGGGGATCAGCACTGTCTTCTGGCCTCCTCTGGTGCCAGTATTCACATGCATACAGAGACACGTGCATCTACACAGAATTAAAAATAAAATAAATCTTGAGGAAAAAAAGAAATGATAAACATTCCTCAAAAAACTAGTCATGTCTACTTACTGAAGACAAAATAAAGTCTATGAGCCTTCACTTGACTTTCAAGGGTCTCTTGATCAGGTTCTGGTCTCCTTTTCTTCCATGGTCCTCCCAAGCCCTCTATTGGGATCAAATCTAGCCTTCTTGCCATTCCTTAGGCGGCACATACAATTTTTTAGCTTGTCGCAATTTCTCTCAAGCTCTTTTTCATGCTGCTCTTTCATGAACTGTGACAGGCTACTGCTACCATACTTAGCTTGTCCTCTTAGATAGCACTTCTCTCTGCTTGTTTTTCCAAATACATCTTAAAAGCCTTGGATGAAGAAGCACCAGTATTTCTCATCTGGGTATCAGCTCTGTTCCTCTACCTTAACATCTCTCATTTTGACATTCAAGGAATGCTTGTTAAGTCAATGAGTGGGTAAGACCCAATCCATTCCCTTACATCATTGAGAGAGAGGTGGCTTCCATATCTGACCTTCCCTTTAAGGCAAAAAGTCATTTTTAAGTTTTGGTCTCTGTTTGTTTTGTTTTAATTTGTTTTGAGACAGGGTTTCACAATACCCAGGCTGACTTAAAAACCACTATGGAGCTGAGGATGACCCCTGAACTCTTGATCTTACTTCCACATCTCAAGTGCTTGAATCATAGGAATGCACCACCTTGCCCCACAATCTTAACATCTTATTTTAAAGGGTTTTTAAAAATTATGTGTATATGGGTGATGTGCGTGTGTGTTTGGATATGTGCACATAAGTACAGGAACCCTTGGAGTTCAGAAAATGGCACTGGATCCCCTAGACCTGGAGTTACACCCTCTGTGGCTGCTGGGAACCGAACTCAGGTCCTCTGAAAAGAACAGAAAGTGCATTTACTCACTGAGTTTCTTTGCACCTTTCTCTTTCCGTTTACTGGTTATATACACAACCTCTGAAGTCCAGCAAGTATACAGATGTTTTGAATTTTAACTCTGTCATTTACTGATGCTAACATCTTGAATACTGAACTTCTCTCTAAGCCTCAATTTTGTCTTCTTGACAATGTGAACAAATAAGTGCTCTTGAATGCTGTAAGAATCAAATGGGTTATTTAACTATTAAGTGCTTAAAGCATAGCATGGCAGCTACTGGATTCCCCATGATATTTTCGAGACAGTGTCTTACTGTGTAGCCCTGGCTAGCCTGGAACTCTCCCTGTAGATTAGACTAGTCTCCAACACACAGATCTATGCCTGCCTTTGCCTCATGACTGGTGAGATTGAAGTCGTGTGCCACCAGCACACCTGGTCCATGATGTTGTTGTTGTAAAAAAAAAATGAGCCAGGTAATGATGGTGCGTGCTTTTAATCCTAGCATTCGTGAGGCAAGGTCAGCCTGGTCTACAGAGCAAGTTCCAAGTCAGCCAGGGCTACACAGAGAGACCCGCCTTAAAAAGAATAGATTTTTAAAATTTTATTTTCTATGCATGTGTGAGTCATTTGCTTACATGCATGTCTGGGAACCACATGCTTTCCTGATGCACAGGAGGTCTGAAGAGGGTGTCAGAACACCTGAAAATGGAGGTAAGGATCCTTGTGTCTGCTATGTTTGTTTAGGACTCAAAGCCAGGGATTCTGCAAGAAGAAGTTCTCTTAACCACTGAGCCATCTCTCCAGGCCCCCATGATCATGATATATATTTGGTTTTTTCGAGACAGGATTTCTCTGTAGCTTTGGAGCCTCCCGAGTGCTGGGATTAAAGGCATGCACCACCACCGCCAGGCGATATATATATATATATATATATATATATATATATATATATATTTTAACAAGAGCAGTCATGGAGGCCTGGAAAATTGGCTCAGTTGTAAAGAGCACTTGCTATTCTTGCAGAGGACCCAGGTTCAATTCTCAGCATCCATATGGTGATTCACAACTGTCTGCAACTCCAGTCTCAGGGATTCCTACATCCTCTTCTAACCTCTTGGGGCAATGAACATGCACATAGCTCACACTTACACATTCAGGCAAACACTCATGCACATACAATAACAAAATAAGGCACTCAGAATGTGAAAATATCTGTTTCATTTGAGCACAGGTATAAACACATAGCTTGAACGTAAAGAAAAAGATGTGCTGGCTGTGGTGGTGCATACCTTTTATCCCATCACTCAGGAGGCAGAAGTTGTCTGCTCTCTGTGAATTCTAAACCAGCCTGGTCTACATAGAGAGTTCTAAGCCAGCTAGGGCTACACAGTGAAACCCTATCTCCCCGCAAAAAAAAAAAAGAAAGAAAAAAGAGAAGAAAAGAAAGAAAGAAAGAAAAAAAGAAAGAAAGAAAGAAAGGAACGAAAGAAAAGAAAAGAAAAGAAAAGAAAAAGGCAAAAAGAAAGGATCTGGCGAAAAGCCTCAGTGATTAACAGTGTTGTTCTGTCCTGCAAAGGATTCACGTTTGGTTCCCAGCACCAGCACCCACACTGAGTTGCTCACAACTACCTCCAATTCCAGCTCCAGGAGATCCAACACTGTCTTCTGGACTCTACTGGCACCCGCACTCACGTGTACACATAATTAAAAATTAAAGTAACTTTTTCTTAGAAAGAAAAAACAGTGAGGTTGTCAAGAGATACTTGTCAGGGAGGGGATAATATCTTTAGTGAGTTATCCAACACAGCAAAACTATGTGTTTATCCAATGCTATTAATTTTGGAAGCTGTAGGCTGGGGTATGTGGAAGACATAGAAAAACGTGATCTTTACTGTCCAGATACTTAGAAATCCTTGTGCTGAGCATGGTGATTGATGCCTGTAACTCCAACAATCAGGAGAATTATTGCAAATTTGAGGCCAGCCTGGGCTACAGACTGAAACCCTGTCTCACAAAACTAACAACAAAGAACAACAAAAGCAATAAAAGAGATAAGATGGCCACTGAAAAGCCTTAGCATCATCATGTAGGTAGTTAGTTGGTTTGACAAATGAAGAGAGAGGAGGGTTAGAAGGAGGCATGGTGGGTAAGATTTGAGGGTACCCATGCCCACATTGCCCCTCACAGAAAAGGGCGTATCAGTCAATCCCCAAACATTCATAGAGTGCTCATTTTTCAAACACTGCCAGAAGACTGTCTTCTACAAGGTTTCTGCTTCTAGGTTATGGGGTGACAAATAAGAGACAAGGCACAGGAAAGCCTGTATAGTATTTAGTTGTGGGCCAAGAGTTAAGAATGGGTGAGCTTCTCGGCAACAATGGCAGTAGGAGAAAACTTCATGGGAGTATGTTTTAAATTTGTACATGTAGACAAGAGGTTGAGTGTAAGCTCATGATGATCAAGAACATTATATATGGGGATATCAGAAGCTATAAACTTATAAAAATGGCATATGCTTGTTCACCAGGGCACCTGAGTTCTAAGCTTAAAAAGGAGATTCCTTAGGCACTGTGGTTCATGCTTGTAATCCTAATACTCAGGAAGGAGAGGCAGAGGATCAAGAGTTTAAAGCCAGCTTTTGCTACAAGAGCAAGCTCCCGCAGGTGAGCCTGGGATACTGAAGGGGCTAAGGCTGCCTTAAACAACAACAAAAACAACCACAACCACAATATCACCCACCTAAACTTAGATAGAACCATTGCCACGAAAAGAAAAATGGAACCACTTAAATTCTGTGAAATTTTGTGAGCACTTCTCAGCCTCCTCAGCACTGAGATTAAAGGTGTGTGCTACCAAATTTGACTTAGTAGTATCTTTGTTTGTTTGTTTATATGGTTTTGTTTTTCTGAGACTGAGTTTCTCTGTAGTTTTGAAGCCTGTCCTGGAACTAGCTCTTGTAGATCAGGCTGGCCTCATACTCGCCTGCCTCTGCCTCCCAAGTTCTAGGATTAAAGGCATGTGCCGCCACCACCCAGCTGACTTGGTAGTATCTTTATGGTGAGTCTTGGTCGGTTTTCATCACATTCCTATTGCCAAAAATATACCTTTCTTCTTAAAAAAAATTATGGACCAGCGAGATGGCTCAGTGGTTAAGACTGCTTCCTGACCTTCTAGAGTACCAGAGTTCAAGTCCCAGCATCTGAGTCAGGTGGCTCATAATTGCCTGTAACTCCAGCTCCAGGGGATCAAATGACCTCTTCTGGGCGCCTGCATACACATAGTGCACACATACACTTACACTCTCTCACACACACACAAGTAAATATAAAGACAAATCCAAATAAGACCTATTATTATTACTATTATTACCATTAGTGTGTGTGTGTGTGTGTGTGTGTGTGTGTGTGAGTGAGTGAGTGCAGGGGCATGTGAATGTCAGAGCATAATTTTTGGTGAGTCTGCCCTCCTGGGAATTGAACCCACGTCATCAAACTTCATGCAAGTGCCATCTTGACACTTTGTGTGTGTGTGTGTTTATATATATTCTTTTGCCTGTTCTTTCCCACTGAACTGCAAGAGATACTAGAAAAATGCCCATTTTTATGAGGAAATCAGGTAGATAATTCAAAAACAAATAAAAACCTGGAATTTGGATTATTTTCAAAATCCAGACAATGAATATTCTGACTTCAGTACACATCTGGTCTATATCTTTACACCAAACTTTCTCAAAACTTAATATACATCATAGTCACCAAGGGGTGAGGACAGGGAACCTGATAAAATTTCAAATTATTGGTATGAAGTGTACCTCAGTGGTAGAACATGTGCTTAGCATGTGCCAGGCTCTGGTTTGGAAACTCAGCACCAAAGCAATTCAGATTCCAAGGGCCTCTTCCCATTCAATTTTGCATTGAAGCCGTCCGAGGTGATGCCCCCTTCTCTACATTTTTAAAAATCTCTATGATCAATTGTGACTTTGGTTTGTTGTTTTGCTTGATTTAAAACCAGGCTTCATGTACTCCTGGCTATCCTCAGATTCCAGATAGCTGAGGAGTACCTGGAACTTCTGATGTTCCTGCTTCTACTTCACAAGAGCTGGGATTGCAAGCATGAACCACCATACATGGTTTATGGGGTACTGGGGATTGAACCTAAGACTTCCCGCATGCCAGGCAAACAATCAACTCAAATACCTCTCTCTCTCTCTCTCTCTCTCTCTCTCTCTCTGTGTGTGTGTGTGTGTGTGTGTGTGTGTGTGTGTGTAAGAAGAGCCTTAGGCATTCTTTTGTAGAGGCTGTCTACCTTGTTTATTGAGACAGGATCTTGATCTATAATTTGATTACAGATATAATGCCATCATGCTTGGCTTTCATGGTAGTTTACTAAGTTTTACTTTGTTTGAGTTTTATTTGTGTGTTCATGCTTGTGCATGCATGTTTGTGTATATTTGGGTGCATTTGGAGATGTGTCCAATTGTTTAGTCTTTTTGAGACAGAGCTTCTTAGAGCCCAGCTGGCCTTGAACTCACTAAGTAGGGAAAGCTGGCCTTGAACTTCTGATCTTACTGCCTCTACCTCAGGAATGAGACATCACACCCAGTTTCTTGTTTTGAGGCAATGTCTCACCACGTCGTCATCCTAGACAGCCTGGAACGCATTGAACTTGAATTTGCAATGATTCTTCTGCCCTTGTCTTTTGCGTACTAGGATTGTAGATGTGTGTCGTCACACACAGCTTACTTTTGAGATGGGAGCTCTCCTGAGTGCTTCACCTATTTTTTTCTTTCTTTTTTCTTTTTTTTTTTGTTTTGGGTTCTCCTCCTCCTCCTTTCCCTCCTTCCCCTCCTCCATCTCTTCTTATTTCTTTTCCCAAGGCAGGGTCTCTCTATGTAGATCTGACTGTCCTGGAACTCAATTGTAGACCAGGCTGACCTTGAATTTACAATGATACACCTGCTTCTGCCTTGAGAGTACTGGAATCAAAGGCGTGTACCACCACTGCCCTGCTTATTTTTTTTTCATTTTAAAGTTACTTTTATTTATTTCTCTGTGTACATGTGTATACGTGTGTATAGGTGCATGTGTCACTGAGCACATGTAGTGGTCAGAAGTCAACCTGCAATAGCCAGCTATCTCCTTCCAGACTCTGGGTGTTGGGGACCAACTCAGATTCATGTTGTTAGTCAGGCTTGGTGACTAACACCTCTATTCCTTGAGCCATCCTTCTTGCCTGCTCCTCTTTTTTGTTTGTTTGCTTGTTTTTTTAAAATATTTTTTATGGTTTATTTAACTTTATTTTATGTGCATTGGTGTGAAGGTGTCAGATCCCCCGGAACTGGGTTTTCAGACAGTTGTGAGCTGCCATGTGGGTGCTGGGAATTGAACCCGGGTCCTCTGGAAGAGCAGTCAGTGCTCTTAACCGCTGAGCCATCTCTCCAGCCCTTGTTTGCTTGTTTTTAAGAAGGGGAGCGTTCTCATGCATCCCAGCCTTGCTTCAACATTGCTATCAAATCAAGGATGACTTTGAACTTCTGATCCTCCTATTTCCACTTCTCATATTCTGGAAATACAGACAGGCACCACCACATGAGGTTTTGTGCAGTGCTGGGAATAGAACCCAGGGATTCATTTATGCTAGGCAAGAACCCTCCCAACAGAATTGCATTCCCAGGCAGGCAGTGGCACACGCCTTTAATCCCAGCACTTGGGAGGCAGAGGCAGGCAGATCTCTGTGAGTTTGAGCCCAGCCTGGTCTACAAAGTGAGTTGCAAGACAGCCAGTGCTTCAAAGAAACCCTGTCTTGAAAACCCCAAAAAAAAGCTCACAGAAAGCAAATAGTTATAAATAAAATGCAAACAAAACTTCTTCAGAACTAAACTTGTATACTCAAGTCACTTAACTCCAGCAAGTCTGTGTATAAGTTCCCTAGATTTTCTATAACTTGAGACATAATTATCAAATATTCATAAATACAAGCATTTATGGATTGGGAATACTCAGTTTGAGACTCATAGGCATCAAATCCCTGAAAGACACCCAATCATCAAAGAAACAGTCTAAAACTGCTCTTTAGGCTGCACCAACAATCTGAATATGGGTTCATGCATGTTTCAAAGATGTTCAAGCAGCTAAACAAAATAAAGAATTGAAGGCTATAATCGGGTGGTGGTGACACACGCCTTTAATCCTAGCACTCAGAAGGCAGAGGCAAGTGTATCTCTGAGTTTGAAACCAGTCTTGCCTACAGAGGGAGTTTTAGAACAGCCAGGACTACACAGAGAAACCCTGTCTCAAAACAAAAACAAAAATAAACAAACAAAAAAACAGGGAAAAATAAGGAAAATAATTGGAGGTTACTTTTCAGTAAATAAGAAAATTCTGCTGGGTTGGAGAGATGGCTCATCACTTAAGAGCACCGGCTACTCTTCCAGAGGACCTGGGTTCAATTCCCAGCTCCAGTTCCAAAGGATCTGACACTCTTACACAGACATACATGCAGGTAAAACACCAATGCACATGAAATAGATAAATAAATATTTTTCAAATTTCAAAATCGCTAATATAGAATTTTTAAAAATCTGATACTGGAGAGATGGCTCAGCAGTTAAAAGCACTTACTATTTTTACAGAGGACCCAAGTTTGTTTTCCAGCACAAATATGGCTGTAACCCAAGTTGCAGAGAATCTGAAGCCCTCTTTCGATCTCAGAGGATTCCTGTAGGCACACTGAACACTTACATACACTCAGACACACATACAAGTCAAATAAAAATAAACACATTTAGGAAAAAGAAAATTTAAATCAGGGCTGTGGAATGGCACAGTAGGTAAAGATGATTTGCCAGAGGAGCTGGAGAGATGGCTCAGGAGTTAAAAACCATCTGCTCTTCCAGAGAACCTGAGTTCAGTTCCCAAAACCCACATGATTCCTCAGTCTCCTGTATGTCCAGTTCCAGGAGATCCAATGTCTTTGCCTTCACAGACACCTGCACTCTCATGCATATACCCACATGTAGAAACACGTCTATGCATAGTTTAAAATCATAAAAATGATTTGCCACCAAGCCTGGTGACATGAGTTCAACCCCCAGGATCCATATAGGAGAAGGAATGAACCCACTCCCACAAGTTCTCCTTGGCCCTACACACGTGTGCATGCACGTGCTTGCTCACAAGTTCTCTCTCTCTCTCTCTCTCTCTCTCTCTCTCTCTCTCTCTCTCTCTCTCATTCATCCACTCATTAAATTCAATCAAAAGTATATAAAAGAAAATTCTAAATTCTAAAATCTGCTAAGTGCCCAAGTGTTCTAGTTAACTAGAACTTTACTAATAACCTGACGCCAATAATAGTTCCCAACTGCCCCTTGGAAGGTCACGTTCTAATCTTGATGGCTTGCAGAGGCCCTTTAGACCTGAAGTGTTTTCTCTGACAGAACCCTATGTGAGAACGCTATTCCAACACAGCATCAATCACATGTTTTTTTCTCTTGACTTCTCAAGGGTGTGGACCCAAGGGGGAAAAATCAAGGCTTACATATTATCTGGAGGTTAATGATACACAGGAATGGTGTTCTGAGCATCATCCTCTCCAGAAACACCTCTTGTTAACCAGGTAGAAACAAGACAAACACACTGGATTCAAACCAGTAGCCCTGACTTAGTTCAATAAGATAAAATGAACATTAAAGGAGACCTTGAAGGGAGAAAGATTCTACCAAAAAAAATGCTTAAGAGGTGAAAAGTAATGGTGAGCAGTGAAGACTTCTTCACTATGACAGCCCTGGGGCCTAAGACAGGCCTGGCACAAATGGAAAAGAGCCAGGTACATGCTTGTTGATTGAATTACTGAAGGAGGCCTTCTTGGTTTGCAGGTGGTTGTGGGGATGTTGTGGAAGTGGAGAGTGGAAGGGAAAGGACCTGCCAGGAGCTACATGAACCATGTTTGTACGTGTCTAAAATTTTCTCCCAGGCAAAGTTCGTAAAGTCTTCCAGCTTGAAATGCAGAGCCCACTGAGCTTCCTGCATACTTTATTCTGTTCACCGAACTCAGTCAGAGGGACTTAGGAGTGCTAGAGTGCTGTTGTGGGCACCTATATAAAAGCATATTTAAAAAGATTGATGGGCCAGGTGGTGGTGGCACACACCTTTAACCCCAGCACTCAGGAGGCAGAGGCAGGCAGATCTCTGTCAGGTTGTGGCCAGCCTGGTCTACAAAGTGAGTTCCAGGTTATCTAGGACTGTTACACAGAGAAACCCTGTCTCGAAAAACCGTAAGAACAAAACAAAACAAAACAAAAAAACCAATAAAACAAACAAAAAAAAGAGGCGGACGGGGAGCTCCAGTTTACTCACCAATATTGCATCTATGAGGTCTAAATGGTTCCTTCTATGAGCACTTGGCCAGGGAGATGTCTATCTATAGGCTAAGACAGTAAACTTACACATGGGGTAGACACAAAAATAAAAAGAGGTCCAGATGAACAAATCTCTAAAAAAATATTCTACTTGTGTGGAGCTCTGGGGGTGACAAAAGGTTACCCACAACCCCATTAGTAGATTGTTTGGAATGGTCCTGAGAATTCTAGGGGACCTTTTAAAGAATCTAACAGTCATGGAATATGTAATGTGAGTGACCTCTGAACACCAGGCCTCTTGACATGATAAAGACATCAGAGGATGCAATAACTTGCTGTTTCAGACTTCCAGGGACAAACCAACTTTGAGGGACTGGGCTGGTAGGATGCCACTCCTTCAGCTGAAAAGAGCTGAGACTCATTTGTACAAAATTATTACTTGTGGCAGTCCCAGAAGAGGCCAGAGGATTGGGCTGCTCTTCCCCGATTTACTTCAGTCACTCAATCAGCAGACTCTGAGTGCTTGAGTCTGTTGTCTCAGCTTGTTCTGAGTGTTGAACAGGACAGGCTCTTAGTTCTCTCTTGCTGTATGGTCTATGATGACTTCTTGGCATTGAAGTTCCTCCCTCTTATTCACAGAACCACATTTTACCAGGGTTCAAGTGTTAAGGGAAGGGATTCTATGCAAATCTCTCTCTCCTTCCTTCTCTCCTATTCTATCCCCTCCCCCTCTCTCCCCCTTCTCCCCCTCTCTCCTCTCTCTCCTCTCTCTCCTCTCTCTCCTCTCTCTCTCTCTCTCTCTCTCTCTCTCTCTCTCTCTCTCTCTCTCACACACACACACACACACACACACACACATACACACACACTCTCGCACACTATGCCCTAAAGCCTCAGGGCTCAAACTGACTCTTTCAATGCTCCCGTATTAAGGACAGTACTGAATAAACCAGATCCATGGGAGAAAAGCTGAAGTTCGTAATGCATAGTAACAATAACAGTAATCCTTCACATCTCCGCAGAACTTGATAGTTTACAAAACACTTCCAGCCCGATTCCCTTATTTGATCCTGTGTCCTGTCATCATCCTTCATATTCAAAGACAGCCTTCTGATGGCTATCTCCAGCTGAGCATGAAGCAAGACTGAGGTGGAACCAAGAGGCCCTTCTGCCCTCTGGTAAAAGACATCATGTTGGGTTTTTCTTCTTTTCACCTTTTATTTTTTTCTTCTCTCTATTGCTGTGCTGTCTGTAGAACCTGCAATTGCCAGTGACTCAGCTTCCTAGTCAGATGGGAGGGGGCGTTGGAACTCTAGGGAAAGGGCTGCCGGCCAGCTAGCCCCCTGACGTGGACTGCAAAGCCTTTACTGTGCCTCCAGTCAGAACGAGGAGGCCCTCTTCTTCAGGCAGCCCCAAAGTAAGCCCAGGTTTACTTCAGGAAATTAGGCAAGCCTGACTGGGGAGGAAGAGCAGTTTCAATAGGGCAAGGAAAAGAGCACGTTTCTGAAGCTTTAAAGAGAATGTGGAATGTGGTTCAGGAGCTGCAGCGATATGGCTAGCGTAGGCACTTTGCTTTTGCTCTTGAGACTGTCTTGCTATGTAACCCCGTTTAGCTTCATACTCACTTTGTAGACCAAGGTGGCCTCAAACTTAAAGAGTCGCTTCCCACTGCCCACCCCCAAGAGCCAGAATTAAAGGTGTATGTTTGTAGTGTGCTGCGCTGTACTAAGTAAACTCAGGCTTGCAGAAGATGCTACTGAAAAGCAGAGGAGTCTCCCTCCCAGTTACTGGGTTTCTGGACCTTGGGACTTGTTTCTTTGTTTTTTGTGTCAACATGTGTATGCATGTGCCTAAAGGCCAGAGGTTCACAAGGGATATCTTTCACTTCCTCAGTTAATTTTCTGTCACATTTTTGTTGTTGTTGTTGATTTTTCAAGACAGGGTCTCACTGTGCAGCTCTGGCTGTCCTGGAATTCACTTCGTAAACCAGGTTGGCCTTGAACTCCCAGAGATCCACCTTTCTCTGCCTTCTGAGTGCTGGGATTAAAGGTGTGTGCATTACACCCAGCACCAGGGAACCTTCTGTCTCCACCTCCTCAGCACTGGGGTTACAGATTACAGACAAAGGTACCTGGCTTTGTACATGGGTACTGAGGATCTGAACTTAAATCCTCATGCACTTTGCTAACTCTGTCTCTGTGTAGATCAGGCTGGTTTCGAACTCACTGTACTCTCACTATCTTAGCCTCCAAAGTGATTCCAAATCACCATGCTCTACTTTCAGGCCTTACTTAAAAGCTACTTCAACTACTCCCATCTATCTCCTCACAAACTCCAATGCCTTTCTCACCAGCCAGTTCTTTTTCTTATTGTAACAGGGTCTCATATAATCTAGGCAGCCTTCAGTCTTGCTATGAAGCTGAGGATGGCAGTGAATTCCTGATCCTGGAGTTGCTTCCAACTCCTAGGTGGCTGAGATTACAGCATGTGTCCCCCTGTCTGGCTCGCTGTCTAGTTTCTTCCCCGAGCAGCTTTTTTTTTTTTTTTTTTATCTTCATGACTCTAATGTAGCCCGTTTTCTGAGCTAAAGATGTTTTCAGTGAAAGCCCAGACCCAGAGTTTTCCAAAGGTATCTCAGGTAAAGCGTCTCAAACCTACCAAGCATCCTTCTCTTACGTTTTTGTTTTCAGCCCCTGGCTATGAGCACACCAGTTCCACCCTTCACCTGTCCCAGCCCTGGCTGCAGAGGAGAGTGTCTAGGAAACGGGAAAGGGTGGGTGGGGGGTGATAGGAAGATGTAAACCCGCTGGGCCGTGGTTTGCTGTAGCAGAGGATCAAAGCTTGTCCTCTCACCTAGGGAGAATCAGAGCGCTTGGCAGTTTGGAGCAGGGAGTCCGAGCAGCAGGAGAATGTTGCTTTTAGGTAGAAGCCAGGTTTAAAATAGTGCAAAGCTAAATAGTGAGGAGTGGCTGCCATGCAAAGGTAGGAGGGATCGAGACTCGCAATGCCCTTCCTATATCCCTGGGTTGGACGATCAGTCAGTTGAGGCTTCAAGCCTGATCAGCCTTTCTCTTCCCTCGAGAAAGATTAATCTAGCTAGGAGCTCCACCCCCACGCCATCCCACCCCCGCCAAGCCCTCTTCCAGCCCTGCCCTGGACATTTGGGGCTAGTCCAGTTAGCAATGTCGCTCACGGTAGGGGCAGGAGTGTGTAATTGCAACCACTTCCTGCCCTAGCTTGCCCTAGGGCTGGCTCCGCCCCTGAGGACAGTCGGGGCGGGGCCCAGGTACAGTGAGGGAGTTTGGTGGGGGCGGAAAGCGCAGCCTACAGCCCGCCATTAAGCAAATCAGATGAGATTCCTAAAAGGACAAAAGAAGGTACCCTCCGTTTGAGCCCACCAGAACTAAAGGGGCTCGAGGCATTCTATTGGCACAACTTGTCCCTGCAAGGAAGGATCTAGATCACAGTGTCTTTGATCAGTATATAATGAGAACCAATATTAACGTTAGTCTTCAGCTCGAATCATGCTAACTTGGCAGAATGGAGAGCCAGGGTCCGCATGGATTGGTCTAGGCCAGGACCGTTGTCCTGAGCAATTTAAAGTGCAGAAGAGAGGCAAAAGATGAGTGTTCCTGAAGCCTCCGGTGGTGCACAACATCAGTATGCAAATGCACCTCCTCCTTACCTGGAATTTCCAGGGTCCACTATCGGCTTTGTATGCAACTAACTATCAGGCCTTGCAATGTCATCTGAGTGCAGCGGATGTTCTCCTAAGGTATCCGGAGATTGTCCAAGAAGAAAGGATGATACTCCCTTCAACTCCTCTTAGGGAGTCAGACATCTGAGTAGCTGAGATATATACTTTGTAGCAAAGATGAAGACATTGTTCTGGCCCACCCTTCCGTGTTGGCTCTGTGACCTTGGGCAGCTTGTTTATCTTCTTCTAGGTTCGTACTCCTGCTGAGTAAAATGAAGCTACTAACATTTGCCTGAGAACTTGTGACAAAAGTAAAATCTGACGTGTATGGGAAAGAGCTTTGAAAGCTGTAAAAACACCATGCAAAAGCAAGGACCAGAGAATGGCATTCCATGGGTTAGAGTGAGAGGACCCTAATGCGGAAATACGAACAGGCCCCAGTGATGAGGGTGCGGACTCTCTGATGGTGAACAGGCTGCAAGAGGCTATGACACACAGGTAGAAGTGAAGCCTGTGCAGACTTCCCAGTTGGAGTTGCTTCTGAAAGACAAAAAAAAATTCTGGGGAGGTGGAGGGGGAAAAGTCTCTCCTGTTGAGCCCTGGTCACCGTGCTAAGAAAGGCCAGTGGAGGCAGGTGATGAGTTTTATCTGTGGGGAGGAGTTGGCTTGTCAGGACCTCCAAGTGTAAGAAGGCAGCTGGACTTTAACTACTGTCTCACATACCCCGCAGGCAGGCAGCATGCAGATGCCACTGGAAAGAGCCTCCACGAATGCTTTTTTTTTTTCACCCTCTGCAGACCGGCAGAGGGGGTGGAGTGGGGTGGACAGAGGGGAACTGAGCAAGCCAAGCACACTCAATGACAGCTGCAAACCTGACCTGTAGGCTTCTTTATGCCTTCTGCACTCAGGTAAGAGCTGCGTGGTCCAGGTGACCCCTGCCCTCCCTTCTTTGATCTGTAAGAGCCCTGTCCTCCTCCTACACTCAGATGAGACCATTCTCACTAACTCTGCCGATCCTGTGTAACGATGACACAGGTTTCAGATGTATCTACGGCTATAAATGTCAGCAGCCCTATATGCAGATTCTGGTTGGTGTCTACATACAAACATGTGTCATACGTGTGCATACTCCAGGTATTGAGAACATAGGAATGATCTTTCGGTTCCAATCTAACTTTGGACTGAGAAACTTCTCATCTGTAAAACAGATTTCCTAGAGCTTCAGAGAAAGTCCTTCTGGCTCAGAAAGTTCAGTGTTTTGACACTTGGAGTTGTGGCTACTTTAAAAGCCAGGCCAATAGAAAAATATCAGCCAAAGCAGCGTGACTGCTATCTGTTGACTTATCAGATGGTTAGGTTTGAAGACTCTACTTTTAAAAGGCCAGTTACTCGACGGGAGGCAGCATCTGCTTACTTTGCAAGGAGTGCTCTTATAGTGACACCAGACTGTACCAGCTGGGTTTGTGCATTTACATCCGTGAGTGTACCCATGGATGCATGCTTAAGTTGCATCAAAGAATAGGAGAGATAAACAAGAGTCTGCCATCTAATGGAATCCCTTCCACTTCTAGTTCATTTATTCAACAGCGCTTCAGCGATCTAGGAATTCTCTAGCAGGGAACTGCAGAGATATAGATAAATAAGTTATGGTTTCTGCCCTCCAGGAGTTCACTTTCTATGGGGCAGACAAACACATAAACAAATAATTACAATACAATGTGGTAATAGAGGTATAAAGATTGCGTTATGGAAACACAGAGAAAGGACCAATTAATTTTGCCCAGGGGTGTCTGGGGCAGAAACTGTGCCTGTGACAGTCTCGCTTTACAACTGTTCTACAACCCCCTGAGTTACTACCTTCACATCCCTACATTCAAACTATGAAGACTTGCGCCTTTGCCACACCCTGGCCCCCTCCTCTCAACAAAGTTAGGTAGATTCAGACTGGAAATCATCCAGGAGAACTTGGAAACTTCTAGTGAGCAAGGAAAACGTCCCCGGATGGAAGGATGAGGCTGTGGGAAGAGAACCCGTGTGTCTGCACAAATGGCCTGTCTGCACAACCAGAAAGGGACTGACCAAATGGCATGCTGGTATCAAAACAGCTCACTGGGAGCCACTGCTACCCATACCTCTCTCAGCTATATGTCAGAGAGAAGCTCAGCTTGGGGCGGGGTGGAGGGGAGATTGACAATTGAGATTGCTTGTGTCACTGGTTTAGCCAATAGGGAGGTAGGGGTGGGGACTGAGAGGGAGGCCAAATAGTGTGTGGACGGGGATCACCTTCAATGGGCATGTCTTTTGTGTTCTCTGCACTAAGAATAGGGCTGCTTTAGGTGTCCCCTCTATCTTGGCAGGCGCTCCTAGTGAACAGCAGTGCTGAATTGTGAGATAGTCCCCGATGGGCTGGAGAGGCTCTAGTTAGTACGGAGGACAGGTAAGGAGAAACTAATTCTAATTGGAAGGAGGGCAGAAGGAACGAGCTCTGGATTCTGTTGCAAGTTCTAACCATTGTCCTATTCACCCAAGAGATGGAGTGTGGAAAACGAATCTCCAGTCCCTATCTTCACCCAAATCTATTGCCTTTCCCCTTCCCCACCCTCGGGACTACCACTTTATCAGGACCAGAGCATTCTCTCCTCCAGTACATCCCTGGATCTGTAAAGCCTAAGGATGCTACCGCCAAGAGAACCCTGGGATTGTTCCTTGAATGACCCCCTAACACATCTGGATTTTTGGAGTTCAGGCCAGCCCCCAAAACGGACCCCAGGGAAGCGCGCCAGAGGGAGAGGGCGGGGAGGGGTGGTGTGGGGTAGGGGAGACAGGCGGCAACGGAGTAAAATGCCTGCCATTTCGGACTCCGGGCCCCAGGACTAAGACCGTCCCAAACTTCCTGTTTCTTCAGGCCGCTCTGACCCCAAGGGCTGCGGCTCCGAGATAGCTCAGGGCCTGGAAGTGCATGCTGGGTAAGCGCAGAAGGCTGGAGTAGGCGAGCTGCAAGCAGCAGCCGGCGCCCAGCCGGTGTGGGCGCGAGCTCCGCTTCCTTCTCCCGCGGCCACGATTTGCTCCTGGGACAGGCAACGGGCAGGTGGCTGGGAGGCCCCCAACACCGAGGACTGTGGGAGGAGCCTCAGAGGGGTGGGGGTAGCCCGAGGGGCGTGGGCGTGGGCGTGGACTGGGAGTTTCTGCTTTTTAAAGGGAAGCAGAGTTGCTTTCTTCGCAGGCCGAAGTTCGAGCCGACCTCGCCTTGCCAAGTGCAGGAAATCCTGAAGGGGCAGCGTAGCCTGCTTGGCCCTATCCAGGACCGGAGCTCTCTAACTCCGCTGAAGCTCCAAAGGGAATAGTTTAGGGCCGATAAAAGGAAATCTACCCTCACTCAACGAAGACGAAACAGTGCAGCTGGCAATCTTCTCCCCCAAAGTGGCTTTGGAATGTAATAACAGAAAAAAGTGCAGGCAAATGCTCCATTGGACGCCTTAGAGTAACGAAGGCGATGCCAATCAATGAGGGAAGAGGTCGGAAAGGACAGCTCAGTTCCCTGGTCCCTTGTAACTCCTGTCGCCTTCGCAATCTCAACTTTCCTTACTCGTTAGCTCTGCACCATGTTTACTTGGAATCTTGAGAAAATCGGTGTTATGCGCTCCCTCAACTCACTTCAGGGCTCTATGTTAAATATGAAGCCAGGCGAATTGAGAGACAGGGTACACAAGACATACAGGGGCCTGCTTCACAGATTACTGCCCCCATTTCTTTATTTATCTACTTATTTATTATTTACAGAGGTAGAGTCTTGCTTTGTAATGAGGGCTGGTCCGGGATCCACCACGGAGCCCACAGTGGCCTTGAACTTGAGCTCCTCCAGCTCCAGGTTTTCACTGGAAGCAACCTTACTCTGCAAACTTGCTCCCATTTTGAAAGTTAAGAAACTGAGGCCATCCAGAGGACTTAATCATGTGCTGAACTCACACGGGGAGATAGTAAATAGAGATTAAAACGTGGTTTAGAAATAGAAGTGGAGTTGATGTTTAGGATCAGATTAAGCAGCCATATTCCACACCAAGTCCCTTTAGGTTCCTTCAAATGGCTCTGTTACTTTAGTTTTAGTGGCATATTTTTATTGTTTCCGTCAACTGTGTTAGGTCATAAGTATTCAAATGATGGAGATGGTCTTGACATCTCAGTTTAGTGACCACAAGCTGGCCTATAGAAGGCACTCGGTGTACGTTTCTTTTTCTAATGTTAGAAATTAGGAGTTTAAACCTTCAAGTTTTCTTGGTCAAAATGCTGCCTTAACTACCCAGCCATCACACACCTGGCTTGGAAGGACTCTTTTAGGGGTAAGATCTTTCTACTGCCACAAAACCTTGATGTTGGGCTTTGTACTTTGAGGGACTTTTAAATGTAAACACATCGGGTGAGTGGCCACGTTTGCTTGGTTGGTTAAAGTACCCATTCAGAAGCAGGACTAAACTGCCTAGTTACAAATTTATTATGTACATTCTGGGCCTTGGTACCCTTCTTCCAACCCAATATATGGCAGACTGTGCAAACATTGATGCAAATAAGCACAGAGCCCTGTAGCTTTCAAAAATAAATGATGGAGCCCATATCAGCAGTGTGTCTTGGCAGGTTTTGGAAGGGACCCTGCTTTTCCTTTGCTAGTTCTCTTGGAAAGTTCAGCACAGCTTGAAGCAGTGTCCCCTAGCCACTTTGTTTCCCCAACCCCTCCAAAACTACAAGTAGCCACAAACCACATGGCCCACAAGCAACTGAGATTTGTGGCCTTTGGAACTTCCCAGGGCAGGGGTCAGTCAGGAGGTCAAAGGGGGTGTGGGCATCACACAGTCCAGAGTCATTACTCTAATGCCCTTTGGGAGAGCTTCCAATCAATGGGCCTATTTGTCCTCCCTTTGGGGAAGACTGGGGGTAGGGCAGTGGGGGTCTATTATCAAGCCCACCCCTACAATACTGCCTCCCATAAGCTCACCCAGGGGCCTGGCATCCTACAAACCTCACTACTACCCAGAAGACAGAGACCAGAAGTGGGATGATTTCTCTGGACCATGGCAGGTGGAATGTCTTCTTTCCTTTCGATGTTAGGAATGTAAGTGTCTGGACTTTCATTAGAGGATCTGTGACATTTAAAGAGCCAAGCAGATCATTTTGCTCCCTGTGCCCTCCTCCATGGAACACATTTTAAATGACCAGTTTCCAGAAAATGCCCCAACTCACAATGTTCCATCTAGGAGAGTCTTAGAATCATTTCATGCAAGAAATAGATTGGCTAGTATAATGGTTAAACACCTGGAGCTGGGCATTGGCTGGACCTGGATTCCAAACTCAGCTTTGCTGTTAGCCAACCATGCAACCTCTTTAAATTGCCTTCTCTGAGCCATGGTTTCTTTATTTGCCAAAGAGGGATAATAGTAGTATCTACCATATGAAAGTGTTGTTTGATTTAATATAATATGTGCTATACACTTGGCATTTTGGAAGAGCTCAGAAAATAGTAGCCGTGGTGACCATTTTTATTAGTTTTTGTTGCAAACAAGTACTATTCTATTTGGTACACATCTGGCTCGGGGCACTTCACAAGTCAAGTCATTTCCCCAAGATCCTGGAGAGATGGAATTCCTTCTGACACTCCTCCCCACGCAGCATTTGGGCTATTTGATATGGGATTGGCCAGGGCTATGCCCCAATGCAAAGTAAGTGTGGCTGTGGCTACAGGCAATATCCCCTGAGGAGACTTAGCTTTATTGACTAAAATAGCATTAAGTGGCCAGCTGTGTGTGTCTCAGATAAATAGTCCCCACCATAGTATCTAAGATGTTCACTACTGGTATGTAGTGCCTGGTAAGCACTCTGGTAGTAGCCTCTAAGCTAAGAGCTTACATTTGCACAGAAGCAGCTGTGGAAATGTTTTTGCCTGATTTATTTGATCTTCAATAGCCTTTCTTTGAAATTTACCCATCTGCATAATGGGGGCTCACTTTTGGTTCCAAATTGCGGTAGTGGGTTCAAGTGATGTTGCTAGTGGTAGCATGAAGGCTACCTCAGAAAGGACTGGGCATAATGTCAAGGGACCACAACGTATGGTTCTGCCAAGACGTCACCAATACATATATAGGTCCAGCTCTGTCTTTACATGGTATTTTTATCCCACATTATTATTATTATTATTATTATTATTATTATTATTATTATTATTAATTATACACAGAGTCTTGTTATGTAGCTCAGCATGGCCTGGAACTCTCTGTCTGCCTGTCTTAGCCTCCAGAGATCTGGGATTACAGAAATGGGTATTCAGTCATCTCACTTTTGAGTTCATCCTTATTCGGTTAGGACTGCCAAGTGGAGAGAGTACGTATCTCCCATCAGACTCAGGGCTCCTGAGGCTGGAGATATTGTCACATACCCCTCCCCAAGTCTCCCCACCCAGGACTGAGAGCTTTCTGAAACTGGAGCCGGAGTCTCCTCCCTTAAGCTGGATATTTTCCAGCCTGAGGAACCAAGTGAGCTGCTTCTGCACTCAGGAACATCTCCCGGACCAGTGCCCTATACATTCTTTGGTATTCGAAGCACCTGGAGACTTGGCACCCAAGGCAGAGCATTTGGCGCGAACCGGGCCAGAAAGGTTGCCAGAGGGGCTGAACTTCTGTCCTCTGGCTGGAAAGGAGAACGAGAAGGCTGCCCGTTGTGAGGAGGGAGGGCCCACGTGGTAGGTCGCTGCAAAGGGGTGCTCCGGAGTCGGTGCAGGCCCTTTCATCTGTTCCCTGCGCAGAAGCCCTCTTCCCAAAGGGGGCTGACTGCCTAGGGAGGGCCCGCGGGGGAGGGGAAAGGAGAGGGCGAGAGCACTATGGGGGCTGGGGGAGGCTGGAGAGGTGGAGGGCCGGAGATCAAGCAGCAAGGAGCCTCCGGGAGAACGCACGGAGGAAAAAAAGCGGAGGAAGGAAACCCATCCTGCCTCCGAGACCCGACTATCTCTTGTTACCAGCCGAAAGGTGCTGCCTCAGAAAGAGGTGATAGGAACCTTGAAAGCAGGCGGTCACGTGAACAGAGAGAGAGAGAGAGAGAGAGAGAGAGAGAGAGAGAGAGAGAGAGAGGGAGAGGGAGAGAGAGAGAGAGAGAGAACGGAGGAGGAGGAGAAAAAAAGGGGACAGACAGACCAACAAAGAGCCCAAGAGCCCAGAAGGAGGCCGACATGGAGGCATGGACCAGAGGTGAAAGGAGGGGCTCCATGCCGCGGGCCTTCTCCCTCTTTTCCCTTCTTCCTCACCTAGACTCTCTGGTCTCACACTTAGGGGGCCCAGTGACCAAATGGGGACTGCAGGGTCTGTTCGCCCGCCTAAGAAGCCCTTTCTTCCTCTGGATCACACTGTCTACTGGACTAGGTTTGACACGTCCCACTCCCAGAACAACAAAATGGTCTGTAATTGGGGCCGGTAAATACCAGTCCTTTTTAGCTTGCAAAATGCGAGCAATTCTCTGTTATCTGTGCGGCGCGCGCCCGGGAAGGGGGCGGTCCTCTGGGTTCTTGGAGTCTGGAATCCCCCCTGACCTTAGAGTACCCCCAAGTCCACTGAAATGAGATCCAGGGTTCACTGAGCAACAATAAGCGAAGGTTTGGATAGGAGTCTAACCGTGCTAGGCAGAATGCTAAGTGCAAGGGACTTGATGAATGGACAAAACATGCAGCCTGTTTTAATTGTGAAAAGAGACAGGTCACAGACAGGTAAAAAAAGCTGACTGTGAAAGAGGCTATACCAAATGCCTGAGAGATTACTAGAACGGAGAAGTAACAGAGAACGGGAAGGTTTTTAGTAGGCGGTAGCATGTGAGCATTTGTGCTTAAGTAGAGTTCTGGAGTCCAGAGGCTAGAGGGAAATGAGGAATTGTCCTGAGCAGAGGGACCGGAGCAAAGACCAACCACTTTGAGTTGAACCTTTGTTGGACCACAGTTATAAAGGGAAATCTGTCATTTCAAAACAAATTGAACTGTAAACATTGCTAGTTTTCTTTATCTAATTGCAGACCCCACTGCTGGCCCCTCGTTGGTGCTGATTACCGGGAATTGGCTATAATTTTCCAAAGTGCTACCAATTCAATGAAAACGTTGCTCAGCCTGCTTTTTCCATTGAGGAAGTGAGGGCCAGGAGGAAATGAAGTCAATATCCTGTCTGTCCCCAGTACCCCTGCCCCACAAGGATAGGAGGTGACCACCCACTCAGTGAGTATGGCCCAAAGGCACTAAAATCTCTGCCCTGGCATTGCCCTCCTCTCACATCACACACATGGCCTTAACATTCCTTGCTGGGATTGAACAACCAGACAAAGTCTCTAAATTTAGACTCTAGGTCCTTATGAACAGGCCAAGATATTCCTTGGGTGTCTTGCTCTTCTCTTGTTAACATCCTAATCATATGAATTACTTTATCTGATGGCTTGATTAGTTAGAGAGTTCTACTCTCTATTTATCCACAGGGGTTTTACTAAGGTCTCCAAGAATCCTTACAGCCTTTCTTCTGGCCAACCCCCAACTGCCCTAGAAGTTGGGGTCTTACAAACGTGTATATTTCATTACAGGGGAGGACATGACAGCTATCAGCTTTAGGTCTTGACTTATAAAATATCATCCACAAGGCTAGAGATGTCGGGTTTTTTTGAGAAGTGGCTGGCTGGATTTCTCAGGGCAATGGAACCAAATTCCAAACTAAGCTGCAGTCCCAATGGCATCCTTTCCCATGTTCTAGTGGAGAGGCAATCCCCTCACCACAATCAAACGTTTGTAGTTGTTACTCCAGTTGTCCTATCTGTTTTTTATTCTTCACACTGTTCATCGGTGAGAATTCCTTTGTACTCAGGACTGGGCATAGATTCCTTTCTCACCAGGAACTTCTGCTCCACTAAGAAAGACATTGAGGCAGGCAATGGTGGGGCATTCCTTTAATCCCAGCACTTGGTGGGGAAGGGGGCGGGGCAGGAGGAACTTTGGGTTTGAGGCCATCCTGATCTACAGAGCAAGGTCCTGGACAGCCAGGGCTACACAGAGAAACCATCCAGCCCCCTCACCCCCCCCCCCCAAAAAAAACAACAGAAAGAGAGAGAGAGAGAAAGAAAGAGAAAAAAGAAAAGAAAGACAGACATTGAAACCTGGTGTATGACAGCACAGACCTTTAAATCTCAAGAAGAGGCAGGCAGATCGATATCTGTGAGTCAAGGTCAGTCTAGTCTACAGAGCAAGTTATAGGCCAGCAGGACTGCACAGTGAGACCCTGTCTCAAAAGTAGTTTGTTGTTGTTTGAGGTAGGATTTCTCTGTATAACTTTGGAGCTTGTCCTGAAACTAGAACTATAGACCAGGCTAGCCTCAAACTCATAGAGATCCACCTGCCTCTGCCTCCCAAGTGTTGGGATTAAAGGCGTGCGCCACCATGTTGACCTGGAACTCATACAGTCTAGGCTGGCCTCGAATTAATGGCAATAACCCTGCCTCAGCCTCCAAAATGCTAGAAAGTAGAGGCATAAGCCATCACACTCAGCTAGCTGTGTGGATTTTAGTTAGGGAGACTCCGTTTTCTCATTTGTAAAGTAAAAATACTAATGACACATGTAGGATCCTTATGCACAGATGCGTTGATAATTTATACCAAAAAAAAATCAAACACAGAACCTAGTTCTCTTGATTTTCTGTGGGTATGTTATTACATAGCCACTGCTCAGAGACAATCAACTGCTATTAACGTTTTAGTGAACTTTCTTCCAGTTTTTGTTTTGTTTAATTTTATTTTTGAGTCTTAATATGTAGCCCAGGCTACCTCCAAACTCTCCATTCCTCTTGCGCTAGCCTCCCTAGTTCTGAGATTATTGGTGTGCACCACTACGTCCAGTCTTTTTCCTTTTTAGAGAGGTGGGGGAGGCAGAGTCTCATATAGGACAGTGTGGTCTGGAATTCACTATGTAGCCAAGGATGACCTTTAACTTCTGATCCTCCTGCCTCTATCTTCTCACTACTAGAATCACCGCTATCTTATATCACTCTCTTTTTAAATATAGTGCTGGGAATTGAGCCAGGGCTTCATGCATGCTGGGCAAACACTTTACCAACTGAGCTACATCCCTGGCCCCCAGTGATTTTTTTAAATTGCATGTTTTCCTTAGTTAGATAGTTTGTGATTAAACTTAATACATAATTTTATGCTGGGCAGTGGTGGCACATGCCTTTAATCCCAGCACTCGGGAGGCAGAGGTACATGGATCTCTGTAAGTTTGAGGCCAGCCTGGTCTCCAAGAGCTAGTTCCAGGACAGGCACCAAAGCTACAGAGAAACCTTGTCTCAACCCCCCTCCCCCCAAAAAAGACTTAATACATAATTTTATTCTTTACTTTTTAACCTAAAATTGCAATAGTAACTTCCTTGGTATTTGAAAACATTATCTTGGTGAACACATAATTATTCATTGTGTAGATTCCTGTTGCTTTTTCAAAGCTCCCAGGCCTACCGTTTCCTTTGTTCTTTACCCATGACCACCTCAGCAATGCCCTTAATGACAGAAGTCCTTGCCAAAGACAATTACAGAACCACCTGTTTCCCATCCTTCACATTCATACCCAATTATTTCCCAAGACATTGATTGGGATCTCTCCTTTTACTTAGGCATTTCCACAGATGTCTGTCCTTACACTTTGAAAAGTTAAATTTTAACCTAGCATACAAAGTAATAAAAATACCAAATGTCTCACAAATTTGCTTGTCATTCTTGCACAGGGGTCACGCTAATTTCCATATTCCAATTTGGGGACAGGTGCTGCCGAACGTTGTCCTTACACTTAATGAAAACTCAGGCACATTCAAATCTTCAGGAGCCTGATGACTTTAGCCTCAGAGGACCATCCCCTCTTTCAGTTCATGCTTCCTGTTCCCAGGCTCTAACCTGTCTTCAGAGCCCATGCTCAAATGGAAGCTTCCTTAAGAAGTCCTTGGGGGCTAGTTATGTTTCTCCTCTACCAGTCAGAGATAACACCTCCATTGCTAGGGCAACACTTACGTGTTTGTTCTTGAGAAAGCTCTCATGAATCTCACATCCGCCAGATCTCTCTATATGTAATCAGAGATCTCGCCGATAGTCTGATCCTCCTGCCTCTTCCTCTCTTCCAAGTTCTAGGGCTACAGGTGTGCACCACCGTGCCTTCTTTCAGACGATGCTAGAGATGGAACCCACGGCTCCATTCATGCCCGGCAAGTACCCTACCAGCTGGCCTGCAACTCCAGCCTGTAAACTCAGTTTTTGGTGTGTAGGTGAGGGAAGGGTCAGCATCTTTCCATTAACTCCAAGCTGTCCTGGAACTCGAGATCCTCCTGCCCCTATCTTCAGAATGACAGAGAGGCAACTGTGTGCCACTCAGTTTTTCTCTCGCCGAAACAGTAGGCCGGGAGGTAAGCAAACACTATAGTTGCTGTCAGGGCTTCGAGGCCAGGTCAGGAGGAAGGATACTGAATGGTGACAAGTGTAAAAAAAATAGGAGCCAGTGAGGGGATGGAGAAGAAAGCAAGGGCTTTCCTTGGGCTGTTTCTTTCTTCTTTAGGTAAACAAAAATTTCTCCAATCTGTGACAAGAACCACCAAGTAGATAGATGGTTTACTCGGGGGGGAGGGGGCATGAAGCTCAGAAGGCCTGTTCTGGATGGCAGCCTTCTCGCTTCAGGCTGAAGGAGACTGTAGCTAGTCCTTAGCCAGAAGCTTTTGTCTGGAGCAGGCAGGTCTGGGCTCCAGGACAGGAGAGAAGAAGAATGACCCACTGGAGTTCTAGGAGGAACGGGGTCAAAGGGACAATCCTAGGAGCGAGAGTTAATTTTAGGGGGAAATTTCACCCATTTGAAATCAGTGGAGAAGAATGTAGTATTTAATGAATGGTTTGGGGATATGTGAATATTTGAGGAAAACAAGTTAGCCATCACCTCATGCCATCACCAAATAAAAGCAGAAAGTGGCATAATGATAGCCGGTTAGTGCTGTGTTCCGGTTCCGGGGACTGAGCCTAAGGCGGGACACAGACGAATCATGCGCCCTGCTGCTGAGCTGGTCAAGCTCTTCGCTGCTAGCTACAGCATCTAATCCTCACGGAAGCACACAAACTTTCTGCTGAAAGCTATCTGGGATCTCATGGGGACTGAAAATGTGAGGAATCAAGGCCGAGAAATAGCTCAATTAGTAGAGTACTCCCCTAATATGTATGAAGTCCTGTGTTCTATCACCATCTCCAGAGAAAACTGGGCGTGGTGGCACACACCTCTAATTCCAGCAAGATCTGGAAGCAGGAAAATAAGAAGTTCAAGGTTGTCTTCCTCTACAAAGTAAGTTTGAGATCCCATCTCAAAAACAAAGTCAACCAACCAACCACCCAATCAAACAAAAGCCATATAGATTCACCCTCAGGAAAAGGGATTAGGGAACAGTCAGGTCCATGTCACATGCCTAACTTACTTAGGATGCCATGACATTAGTGTTTCCGCCAGAGACTTGTTGCTATTTTGTACACCTGGACGCAGATACCTCCAGGATTCATTGCTATACTCCTCTGAAGCACAGTAGTGCTAAAGTCCCAAAGTCCAGAGGGAGCTCTCCCATCGAGCTAGGCAAGGTCTGGGTGAGATGTTCCTGACCTAGCGGGTTTACTTTGTTGTTGTTGTTGTTGTTGTTTTCGAGACAGGGTTTCTCTGTAGCTTTAGAGGCTGTCCTGGAACTAGCTCTTGTACACCAGGCTGGCCCCGAACTCACAGAGATCCACCTACCTCTGCTTCCCGAGTGCTGGGATTAAAGGCGTGTGCCACCACTGCCCGGCATCAGTGGGTTTACTTTACCAGGCCGTTGGGATACTGAACAATGAAAACCAGGAATGTCAGTGCTGGAGTTATGGCTCAGTGGTTAAGAGCACAAACAGCTCTTGCACATGACCTGAGTTTGGTTCTCAGCACCCACATTAGGTGGCTCACAACTACACGTAACTCCTGCTCCAGTGGAATCTAAGGCCACTTATGAGGGCACCTCATATACACATATCACCCCCCCAACAACACCCCAATATACTTTCTTTTTTCTTTTTTTTTGTTTTTTTTTCCTTTTTTCAAATTGATATTAATTGAGCTCTACATTTTTCTCTGCTCCCCTCGCTGCCTCTCCCCTCCCCCAAGATCCCCATGCTCCCAATTTACTCAGGAGATCTTGTCCTTTTCTACTTTCTACTTCCCATGTAGATTAGATCTGTGTAAGTCTCTCTTAGTGTCCGCATTGTTGTCTAAGATCTCTGGGATTATGGTTTGTAGGTTGTCTTTCTTTGCTTTATGTTTAAAAACCACCTATGAGTGAGTACATGTGATAATTGCTTTTACAGAAAAGGTCTGGGTTACCTCACTCAAATAACGTTTTCTAGCTCCATCCATTTTCCTGCAAAATTCAAGCTGTCATTATTTTTTTCTGCTGTGTAGCATTCCATTGTGTAAATGTACCACATTTTCCTTATCCATTCTTTGGTAGAGGGACATTTAGGTTGTTTCTGGGTTCTGGCTATGACAAACAAAACTGCTGTGAACACAGCACATGTCTTTGTGGCATGATTGAGCATCCTTTGGATATATATCCAAAAGTAGTATTACTGGGTCTTGAGGAAGGTTGTTTCCTAATTTTCTGAGAAATCGCCACATTGATATCCAAAGGGGTTGTACCAGCATTTCCACCAGCAATGCAGAAGTGTTCCCTTTACCCCACATCCTCTAGAGCATAAGTTGTCATCAGTGTTTTTGATCTTGGCCATTCTTACAGGTGTAAGATGGAATCTCAGAGTTGTTTTGATTTGCATTTCTCTAATGACTAGGGATGTTGAACATTTTCTTAAGTGTCTTTCAGCCATTTTAGATTCTTCTGGTGAGAGTTCTCTGTTTAGGTCTGTACTCCATTTTTTATTGGATTATGTGATCTTTTGGTGTCCAATTTCTTGAGTTCTTTGTATATTTTGGAGATCAGACCTCTGTCTGATGTGGAATTAGTGAAGATCTTTTCCCATTCTGTAGGCTGTTGTTTTGTCTTGTTGACCGTGTCCTTTGCTTTACAGAAGCTTTTCAGTTTCAGGAGGTCCCATTTATTAATTGTTTCTCTCAGTGTCTGTGCTGCTGGGGTTATATTTAAGAAGTGGTATCCTGTGCCAATGTGTTCAAGTGTACTTCCCACTTTCTCTTCTATAAGGTTCAGTGTGGCTGGCTTTATGTTGTGAGGTCTTTGATCCATTTGGCCTTGAGTTTTGTGCATGGTGATAGATATGGGTCTATTTTCATTTTTCTACATGTTGATATCCAGTTATGCCAGCACTACTTGTTAAATATGCTTTCTTTTTTCCATTTGATATTTTTTGCTTCTTTATCAAAGATCAGGTGTTCGAAGATATGTGGATTGATATCCGGGTCTTCTATTCAATTCCACTGGGCCTTCGGTCTGTTCTTATGCCAATATATTTTTTTTTTTGAGACAGGGTTTCTTTGTGTAATCCTGACTGTCCTGGAACTCGATTTTTAGACCAGGCCAGCCTCAAACTCAGAGAGATCCACTTTCCTCTGTCTCTAGGCTGGAATTAAAGGCATGAATTACTTAAAGGATGTTTGGAGAAAAAAAAGGCATGAATTACCAAACCTAGTTTACACACACACACTTAATTAATTAATCAAAAATAATGCAAATAAATATTAAAAACCCCTCAAACTGTTAAATATAGCTGCTGACATTTTTATTTTGTCTTTTTTGAAACAAGGTTTCACTATGTAGCCCTGACTGTCCTGGAACTCAGTATGTAGACCAGGCTGGCCTCAAACTTAAACTCACAGAGATCTGCCTGCCTCTCAAGTGTTGGGATTAAAGGTGTGTGCCACCATGCTAGAGCCACTTGCTTCCTTTTTTTTTTTAAACAAAGGAGTCGGCCTTGAACTAACTCTAGATTGTCTTGCCTCAATTTTTTAAGTGGTCAGATTGTAGACATATCAACCCAATCAGGTCTAGCTTGTTGATGTTTCCTGAACACTAAGTATGTCTGAGGGATCTGGCTGGCTACTCTACTTCATCATTTAAATTTAGTCATTAAAACAATGCTATAAATTGGGCGGTGGTGGCGCACACCTTTAATCCCAGCATTCGGGAGGCAGAGGCAAGGGGATCTCTGTGAGTTTGAGGCCAGCCTGGGCTACAAGAGCTAGTTCCAGGGCAGGCTCCAAAGCTACAGAGAAATCCTGTCTCAAAAAACTTATAAAAAACCAAAACAAAAACACCAACAACAAAAAAGCCCAATGCTATAGGTTGGAAACTATTAGTATTTTTTTTTCGAGACAAGGTTTCTTAATTGGGTGGTGTGAGTTTGATACAGGGTCTCATGTATAGCCCAGGCTGCTGTGAAAACACTATGGAGCTGAGAATGTCTTGAGAAACTGATCCTTACTGGGCAGCAGTGGTGTGTGTCTTTAATTGTAGCACTAGAAGGGCAAAGCCTGGTAAATTTCTGAGTTCAAGGCCAGCCTGGTCTACGGAGAAAGTTCCAGGATGGCCAGGGCTGTTTGCATGTAAAAATCCTGTCCTGAAAAATAAAACAAAATAAAATAACAAAAAAAAAGAAGAAAAGAGAAATAAAAAGTGATCTTCTTGACTCTGCCTCCCCAGTGTTGGGATTACAGGTCTGTACCACTATGCTCAGCTCATAAATCTCCCCTTTAAAATTACGTTTATTTCTTTATTTGCATATGGAGGTGTACCAGCACACACATGTGAAGACCAAAGGACACCTTTTGTGAGTCAATTTTCTTTTGCCACATGAGTCCCCAGAATTGAACTCAGATCAGGCTTGGTAGCAAGTACCTCTATACCTTCCCAGCTGTCTCACAGGCCTTGGTATCTCCATTTTCTAGACAAAGTTGAAGATGCCTTTGATCACACAGCTAGTAAATAAGTAAAGGATGAAGCTGAGACTTGGTTCCAGCTTCTTTTGACTTTAAAGGCTGTTCTTGAACTGGAGATGTAACTGAGTCTGGAGTGTTTGCTTATCATCGCTAAGTCTTAAGTTTGATCCCTAACACCCCATAAACCAGATAGGGTGGGGGCATGCCTGTAATCCCCTCACTTAGGAGGTGGAGACAGGAAGATCAGATGTTCAAGGTCATCCTTATCTGACTGCTGAATTCAAACCCCATCTGAGCTATTTGTGATCCGGTCTCAAATAAAAGCTTAGCTTGTTGTTGTCAATTATGTCCTAAAGTGATCAAGAATGACCTCACGTGGTGGATCTCTGAGATCAAGGATAGCCTGGGCTATAGATTGAGTTCTAGGACAGCCAAAGTTACCCAGAGAAACCCTGTATTGAAAAACGAAAAATAAAATGGGCCTCAAATAAGGCCATAGACAAACTAGAAGAACATAGATGAATAAGCTTCTGATCTGATCTTGGAAGCAGGGAAAGTTGTTTCAGGCATAAAGGTAAATGAAGGAACAATGAAGGTCGACATAGATTTGGCTAACTTTCTTAATTTTTAAGTTATGTGTATGATGCATGTGTGGGCATGCACACATGAATATGAGTGTCTGTGAAAGCATCATATCTACCTGAAGCTGGAGTTCATACAGGTGGATGGTTGTGTGCCACCTGATGTGGGTGGTGGGAACCAGACTCAGGACCTCTTCAAATACTGTACATACTCCTACTCACTGAATATCTTTCTTGCTCTAAAGCATCTTTTCTTAAAACGTATTTGTGTATGTTTGTATGTCCCCACAGGAGTCAAGAGGAGGGTATTGGATATTGGATAGAGCTGGATTCATATACCATTATGAGTCACTTGACATGGGTGCTAGGAACTGAATTCTGATTCTCTTAGAAGAAGAGCTCTTAAGCCTTTGAACCATCTCTCTGGCCCAGAATGTCTTAATTAAAAAAAAAATAGAAAGTCTTACAAGTTCACAAGAAAAAGAAAACCAGTCTAAGGACACAAATTGGCCATTTATAGTAAGATTTTTAAAAGTTTTTGGTTTTTCGAGATGGTTCAGTTCTGGCTGTTCTAGAACTCACTTTGTAGACCATGCTGGCTTCAGACTCACAGAGATCCATCTGCCTCTGCCTCCCGAGTGCTGAAAGTAAAGTTGCATGCCACGATGCCTGGCATATAATAAATTCTAATAGCCAATGACCTGCAAGTGGCGGCACGTGTCTGTAATCCCGACATTAGGAACGCTGAAGCAGGAGGATTATCTTGAATTCAAGGATGATCTGGGCTACACAGAGAATTTGAGACCAGCTTTAGGTGTGTGGCAAGACCCTGTCTCAAAAAAAAAAAAAAATCAAAAGGAGTCCAGTGAGATGACTCAGAAAGTAAGAACACTTCATTTAAAAGCCTAATGACCCAAGTTTAATCCTTGGAACCCATGTAAAGGTGGAAGAAGAGACCTGACTCCACAAAGTTGTTCTTTGACCTCCACACACATATATTCTAGTGCATACACACAATCACATGATAACGACAAAGTTGAAAAAATGAAACAAAAACAAATGGATAATAAACTAGAAAAAAAATCCACAGGACTACAGAAATCTATCCTCCGTTCTTCCCTTCTTTTCTCTTTTGGCTTTTTGAGATAGGCTGTCCTGTAATCCAGACTGATCTTACACTTGCTGTGTACCCACGATGACCTTCAACTCTTGATCTGCCTGTCTCTGCCTCTCAAGTGCTGGGGTTGCAAGCATGAAATACCATCCCCAGTTCATACAGTGTTAGGGACAGAATCCAGAGCTTCATCCATGCCAGGGCAGGACTCTAAAAACTGAACTGCACTCACAGCCCAAGAAGTGCAATTTTAAATACTGAGCTATATATTTTAATATTTATTTGTTTCACTTATATCTCAGTATCTGAGAGTTTAGGAAAATCCTTTTCCTCTTTCTTCCTTCCTTCCTTCCTTTCTTTCTTTTCTTTCCTTCTTTCTGCCTTCCTTCCTTCCTCTTTTTCTTTTTCTTTTCATTTTTCAAGAAAGAATGTCAGAATAGCCTGGCAGTGGTGGCACATGCCTTTAATCCTAACATTCAGAAGGCAGAGGCAGGCAGATCTCTGTGAATTCAAGGCCAGCCTGGTCTACAGAGTGAGTTCCAGGATAGGCTCCAAAGTTTCAGAGAAAGCCTGTCTCAAAAACCAAACAAAACACAAACAGCAGAAAAAAGTAATTATGTACAACATTATTCCATTTTCATTTAAAATACAGTAAACTGGATGTGGTGGTATACATCTAAAAGTCTAGTACTTGGGAGGGTGAGACAGGAGGATTGCGAAGTTGAGGCCAGCTCGAGATAAAGCATAGCAAGATTCTGTGTTAAGGAATAAAACATAGAGCCAGCAAGATGACTGAGTGGGTAAAAGTACTTGCGACCAAGCCTAGGAACCTGAGTTCCATTCTGATCCCTGGAACCCACATGGTAAGAGGAAGACATCGACTCCAGCAATTTGCACTCTGACCTCTGCAAGTGCACCATGGTGCACACACTCAAACATACACAGTCACTCACTAACTCACTCCTCAATCAATCAACCAATCGATCGATCAATCAATCAAATAAGAACTATTGGAAGTGGAGAAATAGCTCCAGCGGTTAAGGCTAAGAGCACTGGCTGCTCTTCCAGAGAACCTGAGTTCAATTCTAAGCACCCATATGGCAGTTCACAACTCCAGTTACAGGGCCTCCAACGCCCTCACACAGACATACATGTAGGCAAGACACCAATGTACATAATATAAATAAATAAATTTAAAAAAATAGTAAGAGCTGTCAATATGGCTCAGTGAATGAAGTCACTTGCCACCAAGGCTGTTGACCTAAGTTCAATACCCACAGCAGAATAAGGGAACCAGCTCCCACAAATTGTCCTCTGATCTACACATACATACACACATACACCACACACACACACACACACACACATACACACACACAGACCGTGTATACATGCATACACACGTGCTCACAAACTAAATAAATGTAATAAAAACATTTAAAATTAAGAAAAATGTTGAAAGCAGTGTGCTATCCTTAACATGCTATCAGTAATTTTTTCATGTATTCAATAAATGCCAAATTAAAAATAAGAAAAAATAAATATGTAAAGATACAAATAAAATACTAAAATGTAAATAGTAGTTAGCTTTATGTTGATAGGATTACAAAAGAGTCTTATGATTGTTATAGTTCCCTGCATTTTAAAAACTTCTACAATGAGCATGTGATGGTCATACTAATGTGTACATACACACACACACACACATATATATACATATACATAAATAAATATGTTCATTTTTGAAAGAGGAACTCATGTAGCCCATGTTGGCCTTAAATTTACTACATAATTGAGGATGACTTTGAATTTCTGATCCTCCTGCCTCCATCTCCATGCTGGGATTATAAGCATGATTTACTACACTTGGATTATTCTGTGTTGGGGATTGAACTCAGGACTTCAGCATTCTACCAGCAGAGCCAGATCCTCAATCCTTTCTAGAACGTCTTTTGACAGAGGAAACTAGTATCTCATTTCATTTCGCTACTTTAGATTTTCCCAATTCTTTTCTTACATTTTATTATGGGCCCTAGAGATTAAGGCTTCTTTTTAGCATTGTTTACATGAGGCCTCTGATTCGGAGAGGGGAAATGAGTTGCTTAGTGCTGCAGGAGAAAAGTAGTACCAGAGTCCGGAATCGAAGTTGGGCCCTGAGGCTGATTTCATGAACTTTTCACGGTCTTACAGAACAACAGATTCCAAGTGAACACAGGTCCTGATATTTTGTCACTTTAAGGATAGAACCCAGGACCTCTTCTATGCTAGGCTGCACTCTACTGAGTCATATTCCTAGCCAAATAACTGCTACCTTGAGTAGTATGTCCACAGGGACTTGACAGCCACCCTGACTTCTAATCCTGGTCTTAATAACAGACTGAACTTTCAACTTACTCTAGGCCTCAAGTACATAGACAGACCCATCTCCAGAACCTGGCCCTGAGTAATCCCTCATCTGAGATGTGTAGTAAGTCTTTTTTTCTATCTCCTTACTCTCATATTATAAATATTGATGGTTGGAAGGAAACAGGGAGCTTGGTGTGATGGTACTCACCTGTAATCCCAAAAAGTTTAAGACAGAAGTATTTCAAATTCAAGGCCAACCTGAGCTTAGTGGTGAATACTCGTTCAGCCAGTATAAAATAATAAGGTCCTAACTCAAAAGAAGTGTGTGGGGTAGTTAGATAGGGAGCAGAATATGAGTTGGATCAGTAATTTCCCCTCTTTAAGGATCAAAGGTGGTACTTTCGTTTGTTTTTTGAGACAGATCATATACTTTAAACTGGTAGTGAACTTGCTTATATAGATGAAGCTGGCCTTGAACTCCTGGTCTCGGTGCCTCCATTCCTCAAGTCCTGGGATAAGAAGTGTGTGGCAGTATCTCCAGTTCAGGGTCATATTTGGTGGGGAGGATATCTTAATCTGTAGCCCAAACTGGCTTAGACCCATGCTGGTCTCAAAATCGAATTGAATCAATTGTCCTGCTGCAGGCTTTAGAGTTCTGCAATTACAGGCATGAACGCCCACTCCTAGAAAAGGTATACTTTTCTTTTCTTTTTTTTCTTCTTTCTTTCTTTCTTTCTTTCTTTCTTTCTTTCTTTCTTTCTTTCTTTCTTTTTTGGTTTGGTTTCTTTTGAGACAGGGTTTCTCTGTGTAACAGCCCTGGCTGTCCTGGAACTTCCTCTATAGACCAGGCTGGCCTCGAACTCACAGAGCCCTGACTGTGTGTCCAGAGTGCTAGGATTAAAGGCATGTGCCACTACCACGAAGATACTCTGTCTGACATTCTTTCAGTCCCTTTTTCTGAAGTGGGCTCTGAGCCTTCAGGAGTGTATTTAGGTGTCCCATTTTTTTTTTCAAAGGTGGTATTTTCTTACAGGCAAGTAGAAGGGCATCTTTTAGCTAGAGTGGCCAGATCAAGGCCAGAGCTCCAACCTATCCATTACCCACTTTCCAATGCCTGGACAAAGGAGTAAAACTCCCTTACTCCTCCCTAACTTCCTAGCTAGGGCTGAAACCAGAAACATTTCAACCATTTTCTGCTCTATGCATTCTCACTTTGCCTGCACTACAAGACACTAAAGCAAGGAGGCTACCATGGGGTCAGTGAAATGGTTCAGCACACAAGGTCTTAGCATCTGGCTTTAGTTCCCTGAACCTACGTGGTAACATTTGAAGGTGGGTAATTGGTCTTGACCTTTTTTGTTTGTTTGTTTGTTTGTTGAGACAGGATCTCCCTGTGTATCTCTGGCTGTCCTGGGAATCAGTCTGTAGACCAGGCTAGTCTCAAATTCATAGAGATCCTTCTGCCTCTGTCTCTGCCTCCTGAGGGCTGGAATTAAAGGCGTGCACCACCACTGCTCAGCTTGGCCTATGCCTTTTATTTTTAAAGAACCCACATTTATTTACTTATCTGTGCTCGTTTGTGTAGGCACTCATGCCACCACTTATGTGTGGAGGTTAGAGGGAGCAAGAAGTTCATAGAAAAGAGAAAGGGACTTGATGAAGTCTTTCCTTTATTTCTCTCTACCTAGAACTTTAAACTCAAGGGACTAGTGTTGTCAAAGATACAGCTCCCAAGAAGCAACTAGAGAAGCGGTTGGGGGAGCGAGTGCAAGCAGAGAATCAAGATTTGGATTAAAAGAAACATCAGAGCTGGGTGTAGTGGTGACATACCTATAAGCCCAGCACCCTGGAGGTCCAGGCACACAGGTCTATGAGGACACATAGCAAAATCGGACCAGATCAAAAAGCTGGCAGGTGATCAGAGTATGGGAAGGCTTCTGGAAGGAAGAGAAACTGGAACACTGACTTGGAGAACTTAGGTATGGAGAGTGCTGGGGGAGGGCACAGCAGGCTGTTAGAACATCAGGAATCCACATGTGTGTACGTGGGGGGAGATTTGGAGATTGGGAGATATTGGCACAAAAACAAACAAATACCCAGATAAGACAATTAGAGTTGCAAAGAACAAGACGGCCAGCCAGAAGCCAGTTAGCCTGAAAGGGAGGATACAAGTTCCAAGGTCACTGTAGAGTTATAAAACAGGCTCTATTGATAGGAGCATGGGAAAAGAAATTCTGCATCCCTTTTGAGAAGTACATGGCTGTGCCTAACCATCTTCTATTTCTCACCAGGTTGAGTTGATTTGGGAGTATTTTCATAGAGAGAAAAATCAGGGGATGGGGAGATGACTCAGTGGTTAAGAGTACTGATTGCTCTTTCAGAGGGCACAGGTTCAATTCTCAGTAGCCACATGACAGCTCACAACTGAAATTGTGAAATTGTCTGTAATTCCAGTTCCAGGGGACCTAATACCCTCATATAGACATACACACAAGGCAAAACACCAGTGAACACAAAATAAAAATAAATTATTATTTTTTTAAAAAAATCAGTGTAAGTATTTGACAATCACGTTGCAAACATGTAGGTCACTGTGTGTGTCTGTGTGTATACATACCAAACTTCCAAGAGCATGCACAAAATATGTCTTATGCTGCAAAATGGAAGAAGAGAAGGTGGCAGGCTCATTTGCATACCTTTGGAAACTTCAGGATATAGGGAGAAGGTCAATGGACTTGGATTTGAATCCCAAGTCTTCTATTGCCTTATCTAGACAACCCAAGGCAAATCCCTTCACTTCTCTGGACCCCTTTTCTCCTCTGAAAATGGGCACAATAGTAGTATCTATTTGTCAGGCAGCAGTGGCCCACACATTTGATTCCAGTGATCAGGAGGCAGAGGCAGGCAAAGCTCTGAGTTTGAGACCAGCATGGTCTACAGAGCAAGTTCCAGGACAGCCAGGGCTAAATGAAGAAATCCTGTTGAGAAAAAACAAAACAAAGACTAACCACCTATTCTGCATAGTTGTGGGGACTGTGACGTAAGGTAACTTGTGACGCACCCGAAGTATAGAAGCATGCAGAACTTCTTCATTGCTTCTAGGTGATGAACCTGGAATTTGCTATGTAGATCAGGTTGACCCTGAACTCACAGAGATCTGCCTGCCTCTGCCTCTGCCTCTTGAGTGCTGAGATTAAAGGTGTGTGCCACCATGCCAACTTTCTGGTGCCATTATCCTCTGTCAGCCCTAGGAGCCTGTCTTGTAAACCTTGACACCCTCTGATTTCCATCAAATTGTGGCTTCCTCTTTCTTTTTTCTTTTTCTTTTCTTTTGTTTTTTTGAGACAGGGTTTCTCTGTGTAACAGCCCTGGCTGTCCCAACACTCACTACATAGACCAAGCTGGCCCAGAACTCACAGAGATCCATCTACCTCTGCCTCCTGAGTGCTGGGATTAAAGGTCTGTGGTACCATATCCTCTGAAATGCTTCTTGTCCTCAAAAAAGTTACCTGAAAAAAAGTTATGCCAGATAGTTGGCAAGGAGGTCCTCGGTGTTGGGGGGGGGTACCATGTTATAAACAACTAGGGAGTGAAAAGCTGAACTCACCTTGGGGACTGTGGGCAGCAGTCCGCAGTGTAGGCAGCTTAGGTGGTCTTTTAAGCAAGGCAGAGAACAAGGTAGAGGGGCTAATTTGGGTGGTCCAAATAGGCAATTCAGTTGCCAACAGCTGAGACTCTGGAACAGAACTTGGGCTTGGAGAAGTGCAACTGAAGTGTTGAAGGAAGAGGGAGAACATATAAACCCCTTAATCCCCGTGGAGAGCTTACTCGGGTGAATTCACTGTCTTTGCTTGTTATTCGCAGAGCCAGGTCTCCAGCATGCACGCCTGTAATTTTAGCCCAGGGAAAACTGAGGTGGGAGGATCTCTGAGACTTTGAGAGCAGCCAGGACTACAGAGTGAGACAATCTGAGAAAAAGCAAAAGTGAAAGTGTGGAGCCAGGAGGGAGACTGACTCAAGGCTTAGGTGGAAGGGTTGCTGAAGGAGAATGGAGTTTGAGAGCTAATCCCACTGCCAGTGTGGAAGCACTCCAGTTGTGGAGCTGGGGAGAAGAATGTCTGTGAGTGTCTACTAGAGTCTGTCTACTCAGGACTCTGAATTCAAGGCGCAATTTACAAAGAAGCAACTGAAGATTCTGAAGCTGGGAATGTTTACTCAGTGGACAGGGTGCTTCCCTAACCTGTACCCAGTCCTGGGTTTTTAGCTCTGACACCTCCTAAACCAGGTATGGTAGCATACAAACTTGTAGTTCCAGCACTGGGGAAGTGGAGGCAGAAGGACCAAATGGCAAGGATTTCCTCAGCTACATATTGAATTCAGAATGCAGGGCCATCCTGGGCTACTTGAGACCTTGTCACAAAAGTGGGGGCTAGAGATAGCTTGGCAATTATGAGCACTTGCTGCCCTTCCAGAGGACCTGGGTTTCGTTCCTGAGGTACCCACATGGAGGCTCACAACCATCTGGTCCACACACATGCGGTGCACATACGGACATACAGTGACACATTTATACACGTGAAATAAAAGAAACAAATCTGCTGGGTGGTGGTGGCACATGCCTTTAATTCCAGCACTTGGGAGGCAGAGGCAGGTGGATCTCTGTGAGTTTGAGGCCAGCCTGGTCTACAAGAGCTAACTTTAAAGCTACAGAGAAACCCCGTTTTGAAAAAAAAAAACCTAAAGAAAAAAAGAAAAGAAAAGAAACAAATCTTTAAAAAAAGAAAAAAGTTAAAACCAAAAAACAGGACTGGGCTGGCAAGAAGACTCAGCAAATAAAGGTGCTTGCTACCAAGCCTGACAGCTGAGTTTGATCCTCAGAGCATACATGGTGGAAGGAGAGAACCTACTCCTGCAAGCTGTTCTCTGCTCTCCAGGGCATGCTCCTCCAATAAGTAAATAAAAACTACCAAACTCCTCAAACTGATAAAATTTTAACAATAGCAAAAAACAAACAACCACTAAATAAACTACTAAAAATTATGGGTCTCGTCCACAAATCCGCTCAAATTTATTGTAATTTCTTTCTGGGTACTTCCAGAGACTTTCGTTGCTATTGTTTTTTTTTTAAATAATTCATTTACTTTTATTTCACTTGCATTCATTTGTGTTTTGCCTATATGAATGTTTGTGTGAAAGTGTTGGATTCCCTGAAACTGGAGTTACAGGCAGTTACAAGCTGTCATATGGGTAGCCAGTGCTTTTGTCTGTTGAGCCAGCTCTCCAGTCCTCCTCCCTCAGCCTCCCAAGTGCTGGGATTCTAGACTTGAATCACTAGACAGAATTTTTTTTTCAGGCAAAAAATAGTTGCTAACATAGAACTACAAGATCCAGCAAGGGAAAAGGGAAAGGCAGAGCCCAACCAGTTTAACTTCCTTCCTTCTTTCTTTCTTCTTTTTCTTGTTTTTTGTTTTGTTTTGTTTTGTTGTTGTTGTTGTTGTTTTTGTTTGTTTGTTTTTTGAGATGGGGTTTCCGTTTCTCTGTGTAATAGCTTTGGCAGTCCTGGAACTCGCTCTGTAGACCAGGTAGGCATCAAACTCACAAAGATCTGCCTGCCTCTGCTTCCTGAGTGCTGGGATTAAAGGCGTGCGCCACCATGGCCCAGCCAGTTTAACTTCTTAATCACACAGAAGAAATCCCCAGATCTCATAGAATGGAAAAAAGAAGAGAAAAAGCAATGTGAATGTCCATGCAAGAAGAACACAGGGCTGATAAAATAGGTGGCTCAGTGGATAAAGAATTGCCGAGTTCAATCCTCAGAACGCTCAAGGTGGAAGGGAAGAATTGACTCAAATTGTCTTCTGACCTCCACACACACGCTGAGACATGTGCACTCACACACATACATGCCGGGGGTTGTGGGTCACAACCTTAATCCCGGCTCTCAGGAGGCAAAGGCAGGTGGATCTCTGTGAGTTTGAGGCCAGCCTGGTCTACAGATCGGGTTCCAGGACAACCAAAGCTACACAGAGAATCCCTGTCTTAAAAACAAACAAAAAACCCCAACAGGGTTGGCTAATTATGAAAGCAACTCTTTGTGGCTGAGAACAAGTCTTCTTGGCAGGTGAGCAGGAAGAGAGTGAACTTCAAAGGAAAGGGGGTACTGGGGAGACAGCTCTTTGGGTAAAAGTCCTTGCTTCCAAACCCTCTGCCCAAGACCCACATAGTGGAAAGAGAGAACCGACTGCTGCAAGTTGTCTTCTCCATCAGTGCTCCATGATACTTGTGTGCCCTTCACACCTAAATAAATAAGGGCAGGACCAGGCTTGGTGGCATTTGCCGTTTATTCCAGAACTTTGGAGGCAGAGGCAGAGAAGTCTTTTGTTTGTTGGTTGGTTTGTTTTTTGAGACAGGGTTTCTCTGTAGTTTTGGAGCTTGTCCTGGCACTTGCTCTGTAGACCAGGCTGGCCTCGAACTCACAGAGATCCACTGTCTCTGCCTCTGAAACGCTGGAATTAAAGGTGTGTGCCACCACCGCCTGCTGGCCGAGGAGTCTTTTGAGACTAGTCTGGTCAACACAGTGAGTCCTGGACCAGTCAGGGCTACATGGTGAGATGTTGTCTTATTTTTAAGTAGTATTTTTTATAAAGAAAAACGGGTGGGACAGGACAGCAAAGATCTGCAACTTCTTTGCTATATGTTCTGGGAGGTCTTGCGCACCTATCTCTGCCCTTTCCTTCTATACTCTGGACCCTGTCAATACAGTGAGCACCATGTGTCTCCACATACCATAGAATAAGGTAACCAAGAACAGTCTACAACACTATGAGGATGGGCCCTACATAGGATGCCTGCCTACGGAAGGATCTCAAGGATGCCTCTAAGATGGTCTTCAGCCAGAGGGTCAGTTTACTCCAAGTTTCTTTGGCAGGTACTGGAGAGAGGACCCCAGAATTCAACAACCTTTGGGTCCTCAGGAGCTAGAGTGAATTCCAGGTTAGAGGAATGATCTTCCTAAGAAGTTACAACCAGGGTGTGATGGCGAATACCTTTGAATTGCAGCACTTGGGAGGCAGAGGCAGGTGGATTTCTGTGAGTTTGAGGCCAGCCTGTTCAACATAGCAAGTTCCAGGCCAATTAGGGCTGTGTAATGAGACTTTGAAACAAAGAAAGGAAGTTAAAACCAGGTAGCCTTGGTGATACAGACCTAAAATATTAGCATTTGTTAGGTGGTAGAAGGAAGATCAGGAGTTCAGGCCATCCTTAGCTATATAGTGAGCTTGAGGACACTCTGCCTGTACAAGATACTGTTCAAAACTAAAAGCAAAACTCCCAAGCCAACAATCCAAACATGTAAGAATCAACCAAAAGCATGCCTGCCCTTGCCAGATATATGGTGAGGTCTGGGGACCTGGATATGAGAGATGCTTCCCTACAGACAAAAAAGTCAATTAATTCTTTCTCATTTTACAACATGCTCACCGCCTGCAAGTTACATCACATTATCAGGTGGAGTCAACAAGGCATGGAATGCCAATGATATGGCAGGCCCAGCATCAACAGCCTTACCAGTGTCATCTCAGTTCAGCCTCTAACAATCCTGTAAGATGGGTACCACCTTTATGCCCATTCTACAGATGGGGAACAGAGGCTCTGGAAATGAAGCAACTCATGGAAGACAGTGCTATGAACTGTTTGAGGTTGGGATTCAAACTCAGGTCTTCTTGGCTCTAAGCCCCACATGCTAAGTGCTTGAGCTGTCCACTACACAGCCTCCAGCATGCTTTGCTGCCTTGTTCCTGTATGGCTTCTCCCAATTAGTAGATTAGTCATGTGTTGACACTTCTAGTCTCAGTCTAATGGCTTGTTTATTTAACTGATGGATGCTGCTCCCCATTTGAGGCCATTAGCATTTAAACAAAACAAAACAAAACTGCTGAGCCTGGCAAAGTGACACCGTGTTTACTGTTTTTTCCCTAGTGTTAATTGTGAACATTTTCCAAATATGTATTTTGATGTGCTAACTGTCCCTAAAGAGAACTGCAGAGCAGCTCAGTAATCTCACACAGCTCCAGTCCCACTGCCCTTAATCTCTGGTGAGGGGGAGAAAAATCTTGACCAGCATGGGGCAAAGGGGATGGTGACAGTCTCAAGCTGATGAATAATCAGGGGGCAGAGGAACTGGGCTGGGCCTTGGGGATAAGCCTTGCAATATCCCCTCTCCAGCTTGAAGAGGGAATTTGGTATTTCTTGCCTGGACAATGAGAACATCTGTGCCAAGGCAGAGGAGGAGGCCGGGCGATCCGAGGCATCTCTGCCGGAGTCTCTTGACACTGTCTGATTGTTACTGTTTCAGTTTCTGCTTGGATCACTGACCGTGTCCATTTAGAGCAGGCTGGTTTGGGTGAAGACAGTGTAGGGCTGAGGATGCACAGAAAACACAAACCCACTGGGGGGTGGGGTTATGAGGTGGGCAGAGAGTTTTACTAACCCAAAGTGACCAGGTTACAAATGAGCTCCTGCAAAGCACAGAGTGAATACATCCAGAAATGGGAGGGAGCAGTCTTTTCATTGCCCCCTCCAACCCCCACTCCTCAGTAATTGGTGTTGAAGGCGGCCAGTCTGTTTGCAGCCTTCTTCTCCTGACAGGTTGGGGTTCAGCACGACCTTGGGACAAGCAGATGGAGAGCTACAGGTTTGTCCCTTATATGGGACAGTTTGTTTCACAGTGAGAAAACCCTGACTACCTACTTTTTTCCGTTTCAGTTGTAAACTTGGAGCTGATGATTTTATGTCTTCTTGCAAACCCACTCCCAGTAGTGGATGGTCCTAGCACCCGTTGTGTTCAGTCGGTGATTGGAGCTTTGCCTGGCCCCACCGGCTCTGCTTTGGATGGCAGATGAGCGAAAGCAGCTTCCTTAGTTGGCCATGACTCAGGTGCATTCACAGTTCTGGGGACTCAGAGGTAGGCATTTGCCTCCTGCATAATTACGTTCATCAGTTTCAAAAACTACTGGCTGCCCTTTCAAAAACCGTTCGGGCACCATGCTGTGCCTGGCACAAGCTTGTAATCCCGATCTGGTCCTGGCCCTGGCCAGTGTACAACCTTAAGTCACAAAAGGCGGGCCGTTAACAAACACATCCAGTTATCTGCCAATCACAAGAGATCTATTGAGCGAGCTAGGGTAAGGAACAGGGACCTTCTTCAAAGAGCTTCCAGTCTGGTGAGTAAATAAGGTCTTGGCTGCAGAGGATCGGGCGAGAGATACCGTCAATGTGGGCATTATGGAACAGACATGTTTTTAAGTAGTTATTGGCCTGTGGCTGGATTTTGTACTTAGGACACATCCCTCACCTGAGATGAAAGAGTTTAGTTCCAATCCCTCCACCTGCCGACAGTTGATACAAAGCCCAGAGGCATGGTCTCTCTGAAAGGCCAGAACCCGAGGCAGGGAGGTACCCCCTTCCTCAAGCACTAGGCTGGGATGTGAATTCTCCATCTCCCTGGGTGGTCAGGGCGTATCACTGGCTCTCACTGACGGGGCCAAATTGTCCATAACTAATAACTAAGGCTCCTAATGCTGGAGAGGGGGGTGTTGGGGAACGTCGTCCCAACTTCGGCCCGTTGAGCGCGAGTACTCAGGTGGTAACCGCATACTGAAGGCAGAGGTTTGGGGCGGGAGGCAGGAGGAGGTTCTGGGTAAAGACATCCCTGGCATTCTGGATGCAGTGTCACCCCTGGGCTAGGCGCTCCGGGCAGGCCAGAGGAGCAGCGCTCAGCCGATCCCTATGCACTTCCGACGGGCGCCAGGTCCCGGGCGGGTTCCGAGGGCCGGGCTATGTAGAGGCGGCCCGGGCCCGCCCAGTTTGGGTTCCCGCTCTTGGCTTGTGGGTCCGCTCGTAAGGTGCCCGCGCAGGGCTGGGCTTCCCCGAGGGCGGGTTGCGTGATGCCCCGGGCAGGACGGCTTTGGGGCCTGGGCGAGGTAGCGAGGCAAGGCGGAGGGAGTAGTACATGCGTGGGGAGAGCACGCGGGAGCTCAAGTCGCCGGCCCGGGAAGGGTGGGTCTGGGTTCCGCGGCGACTGTGGCGGGAGGAGCGAACCAGGGAACTAGGGAGGTGGGCCCGACTGGAGGACCGGAGCCACCAGGGGCGGGAGGGGGGGGCGGAGCGCTGAGGGCGGAGATGGGGCTGCGGGAGGGAGGGGGCCGGCGGGGCGCGGCCAAGGGGCGGGGCGCCGGGACCTGGGGAAGATAAGAGCGTGCTCGCGGGGAGCGAGGGCGGGGGACTTAGAGACCAAAGAGGAGACAAAAGGACCGGGTGTGTGGGAGGGGCATAGACAAGCGGGGCTAGGGGAGGGGTGCCGGGGGACGCCTAGCAGGGAGGGGTGTGGGGGGGGTGGCGTGGGAGGAGCTTAGAGTGGGACGTGAAGGGACAACATAAGAGAGTGCGGGGGTACAGAGAAGGGGGGCAGGAGTGCTCCACCACGCTGGCCACGAAGGGGAGGGGACGCTGCGAAGTGGAGGCCGCTGGGAGGAATGGCCACACACAGGGAGGGAGGTCCTGGGGATGGATGGACAGTCCGCTAGAAAGAGAGACCGGGAGGCGAAGGGTGCACAGACTCTGGGAGAAAGGAACCTTTCGAGAACCCAAGGGTGGAGGCGGATGGGCGTGTATGGAGCGCAGAGGGCTGGGATTGAATGCTGCCCTTTGGGATGACCAAAAGACCAGTGGGGGCTGCAACAGACGGGACGGGGCTACTAAGGCAGTGCGAAAACTGCTCAGGGGAAAGTGGAACCTAGCAGGACTGCTATACGGTGGCGGGGGTGGCTTCGGGCTCGGCAGGAAGGCGCCACCACCGCCTTCTGCCCGTCCCCAGTGTGCCCCGCCCCGTCCGGGGGCCCTAAGGGCAGCGGCCTGGCCGTGGGGGAGCCGAGCCAGGGCGGTACCATTCGGAACAGAGAGGGAGGGTTGGGGGGAAGGGAGGAGCCAGGGGTCAGAACCCCGTTGGGGGCGGGAGGGGGGCGCCACACCCTGGGAAAAAGGCTTGGGCACATCCAGAACCGACCAATCAGCAAGCAAAGCCGGGGTGGCGTCAAGGGGCAGCTTCGACCAATGAAAAGGAAGAACACTTCGGAGGTTCGGAGGAAGAAAAGGAAAAAAAAAGCCCCACGAAACAACAATCGAATCCGTTTGGGGGCTTGGAAGACGGGGAGTGGGCGTCGTTTATGTCATGTTCCCGTTTCTGCCCGCTCCTTTGAAGGATGAGTGGCTTGCATCACTCTACTGCTTTGCAGCGCAAACAGCGCTCATGAGGGTCCCGAGAAAGTAGACCGGGAATTGGCCACTTTTTGGTGGCGCTTCGATTTGGGGAGTGGGTTGCACAGAGGTAGCAGCTTTGTGCGTTAAGAGTGAAAGAATGTTGAGGTATCTTAAATGGAGGCAGGGGAAGGTGGAGGTTCCCCATTCTCCTGCACTGACTACTAATTTAAGTGTCATCTAGCGGAGCCGATTATGGACAATCTCAAGCCAGTGCATAACTTACAAAATGCCCTTTGGGCAGAGAACACTACTCATTATATTAATTTCCCGTGACAGCTAGTCCCAGGTACTTCCTGAGAACTGCTGGTAAGAACCCACACAGTTACCACTCAGAATTTCAGAAAAAAAAAAGCTGACTTTTATTAATTTACTGTGTAACACAGGACTTACCGCTCTACACTGAGATCTTTTGCCTGTTAAAACCAAGGTATTGGGGGATCTAAAACGCCCAGTGTTTGCGGTCTAAACATTTCAGAACTGCTTTGGAGTAGGACGCTTGTCAAAGAGGTCCAGATGGAGAGGATGGGTTGTAAAAACCAAAAAACCACGGTAGCAATAAGTCCAGTGATATAAATGTTCAAAGCTGAAACTGTATGTAAAATTGTGTGCTCCTGTGTGTTTTTCTCAGAAAGGTTCCTAACTATCAGCACATTCTCAGGGTTTATGTCCTGTGTTACAAACTTATAAGGTTATGAGGGATGAGCCTCTGTGGGAGTGTGGTCCAGGACCTTTGTCATGCTAAGCACTTGCTTTACCACTGAGCTACACCTACAGCCTTCCAGGTACTGTGATACAAAATGAGGCAAAAGTCAATGTTAACTACCATATGGCAAATACTGCTTGAATCAATGGTGAGGGACTGGCTCGGTGAGTTAGAAAGGAAACATGTTTATTTCTGAAATTGCGTGTGTGCCTCTAAAGTGTCTGTCACTGTCTTGGTATGAGGGCATGCAAAAATGATTCTGATCTTCCACCTCTGGAGTGTCAGGGATTACACTACAGGCCTAGAATGCCTCCGTGACCCCACTTTCAGGGGTTACTGGGAGAATCAAACCTGGGTCTTCTAGGTATGTAGGCTGGCACACTTCTGTTGTCTAACAAACTTTTCCTGGGGAGACTCAACATACTCACCCCAAATAGGGAGCCCACGACAGACCAAAGGGGATTACCACCAAAGTTCAACTTGGTGAGAATCAAAAAGTTTTATTGGGGTTACTTACAGGATTATGGGTCGGGGTCACTTACAGGAGGGAAATGACTCAGACAGCTGTATCATCCAAGTCCACCCTGGCATGGGAACCTGGAGCACACTGCACAGCTTGCAGGCTGGAGAGTGTCCTTTCTGGGTGCCTCAGTTGCTCTAGACCTCTTCCAGATCTATTTTAAGAGTCTGGAGATGGCAGCTTGGCTTTTTCCATCTGAGAGGGACTCCTAGTTTTTATTACTTACTCTGGCAGGAAGGGGGCTGAGTGAAATCTGGTCAGTTGCAGGGAATTCCAGAAGCTTTTCTGAGTTGTTACCTTAATGCTTAAGGAGCTTCCTGCAGGACAGAATGTTTATTTCTTGGGAGAAACAAAACTCCCCACCACATCTCCCCAAAATGATACTCTACACAGCAACCCGAATGAGCAGGGAAGCTCTCAGATGCAAAAAGACTTAAGTTTCAACTCCTGGGGTTAGGCCCCACTTCAGCTTGGTTCCATGACCAGCCAAGGGCAGGATTCAGCTGTGGCTTGGACATGCTGCTTCTAGATCCAGAGGTTAAACCACACAGTGCTTTATCAATCCCTCATTATAAAATGGTATTTACAGTGGATGATGACTAATGGATGATATGCATGAAACCAGCAATGTGGATAAGTTTCCTTCATTTTCATGACCAGCTACAAGTTTTGGTAAGGAAAGAAGGTGAAGTTCCCGTTACAAAGTGCTAAGTAGAGAAGTACAAAGGTAGGGCATCCAAAGTGTCTAATTCAACAGGGAGATAATACAGACGGAGTCGAGTTATAAAGGTAAAAATGCCTTTATTTCTAAGATATGGCTTAACTATATTCAGTGTATTAAGCCAGTTTTGGAATTCATTTTGCAGCATAGGACAAATAGAGGAATGGTCAGGACACTCCTCTGACAATTCAGTCTATTGAGCTCTTCTCTTCTTCAGCTGTTTCTGATGTTTGGAGCGTCGTTTTGGACTGCTCTGCATGACAGACAGGTCAGACTTTGGGGAAGATTGGTAACCCACATCCTCTGCTTTTATGGGCTCAATAATATGGCCTGCTTTGGTGACAACCTTGGGAGCAGTCAGCTTTTGGAAAGCTCTCTGCGTGTTCCACGTGGATCCTATAGGATTCTGGATGGTCCTTTCAAATTGCTGATGGTGGGTGAATGGATACGGAAGCACTTGCACCTGGAAGGGAAAGAAGGGGGATTTGGCATGAGGCCTAAGGTGTATTTGTTTAAAGGGAGCCTAGAGAAGGCATAATGGCTCATGCTTGTAATCTCAGCACTTGCAAGGCTGAGACAGGAGGGTCACAAGTTCAAGGTCAGCCTGGTCCATAGTTCAGTTCTATATGACAATCACAAGGGAGATAAGCTTGAGAGGTCAAAGCACCCCGTAGTCCCATATAATCTTAGGACTGCTAATCTATTTGAAGTTTTTTGGTACCCATACTCTCAGGCTTGGCCAATGGTTTCAGGACTGAAAACCCAGAAGACCAGTCCTGCCTGGCTACAGTAATTCCAAGGCTGCTTGCTAACCAGTGTGTACTTATACAACACTGTCACTTCAAGGAGCCCAGGAGTATTTGTACATCCTCCTGTATGTACAAAGGATTCTAACCCTTCTATTCTCTTCCTGCTCTCTATTCTCTCCTTCCCCCACTTTTTTTTTAACAGAGTCTCACTAATGTAGCCCTGACTGGCCTGAAACTTGCTATGTACACCAGGCTGTCCTGAACTCAGAGATCTACCTTCCTTTTCTCTTTATGACTGATGTTTTAAGGGAACCAAAGATATGCTTCTGAATCCTGAATGCCTCCAGGTTCTTGAGCTCAGCTTCATCCTCTTATGGCAGAGGATGCAGAGCTGGTTGGCCCTACTTGATAGCACCAGCCATCTCCCTTGGCAACATCATATGTCTAGACAGGGGAAGTGATTTTCCGAAGTAAAATAAACAATGCAGGAACAAAACCCTTGAATTCCTGGTCCTTGCCCTATGCTCTTCTCCACTCCAGAGTGCTAGCATCAGGTTTGTAAACACTTTCCCAATGTCAGTACTGAAAGAAAAAGGCTTCCTTTCCCGTTAGGCTACGGAAAAGTCTCGTTTGGGTTGATGTTCTTCTATCCGTGTATGCTACTGAGGGCATGAAAACATAAGGTCAGTTTCAGGAGTCCTCTCCTGTTTTGACACATTTAATTCTTTTGCTCCTATGGTGTCTAGCTAATTCAGTGGTTCTCAACCTGTGGGTCGCAACCCCTTTGAGGGTCAAATGACCCTCTCATAGGTTTTCTCATATCAGATATTTTCATAACAGTAGCAAAATGATAGTTATTAACTTGCCACAAAAAACTTTTATGGTTGGGGGCACCACAACATGAGGAACTATATTAAAGGGTCATAGCAGTAGGAAAAGTAAGAACCCCTGAACTAGCTAAAAAGAAGAGACAGTTGTGTTGATCCAGCACACATAAAGTCCTAGGTCCAATCCCCAGGGATCACATAAACTAGATGTGGTGGCATAGATCTATAATTCAAGCACTTGGGAGGAGGTGGCAGGAAGAACAGATGTTCAAGGCCACGCTCAGGAACGTAGTGAATTCAAATTCGGACTAAGCTATACATGAGATCCTGCCTAAAAAAAAAAAGCAAAGCAAAAGTCAAGAAAGATTCCTGGAAAATCATTTCCTAATTTGCTGTGACAATAGTAAATAAACATGGGAAGGAAAGGCCATCCTTTCTGAGAAGCACGCTCTTAGCTGTCATCTGCAATTTTGGCCCATTGGAGCCCTTTCCTCCTACAATGTGGGCCCCTGTAAATTAAAATCAGGTTGTCAGGCTTGGCAACAAATGCTTTTACCCACTGAATCACCTCACCAGTCCTATCAGGGTGTTTCTTCCCTCTCCTTCTATATCCAATTGTTTAGTTATATAGTTTCGGCTGGAATTATATTGGCAACAGTTTCTGCAGTGATTGGCTTAGAAATTGAGATCACACAGAATGACTGTTGTTGCCTGAGTTTTTGAGAGAGGGCCCTCGTATCCCAGGCTGCTCACCAACTCACTGGGTAGCTAAGGATGACCTTGAACTTTTGATCTTCCTGTCTCCACCTCCAGAGTGCTAAGATTAGAGATTAAAGGTATGCTTTATGTCTAGCTACAATGTTACAATGCTAGTAACAGAACCCACAGCCTTGTGCATGCTAGGCAAGGAGTCTAGCAACCGAGCTCCACCCCCAGCCCTCCTCTCTGTTCTGTACCTATTACATAGTTCTTTTATCTTTTAGAAGGGCAATCATAACTCATTTCAAATGAGAGGCAAACCACAGGACTGAAGGGAGCATGCAGATTATGCAGTTCAATGACATTTTTTTTGGGGGGGGGGTCACATACTCACCCCGAGAGAAGCCCAATTTCTCTCTGGACCTTCTGTCCATTTTCTAACTTTTCTACTTTATGTAACTCAACGCAACAGCACTCAGTATTGCCCGTGATACTCTAGAGGACAATGCCTATGCTCTAGTTTCCTAGACTGTAAACATCCCTTGCTCCTTATTACTATTATTATATCTTTTGAGACAGGGTCTCACTATGTAGCTCTGACTACCCTAGAACTTGCTCTGTAGATCAGAGATACACCTGCCTTTGCTGGGGTTAAGGGCGGATGCCACCTCATCCAGCTCATCCCTTGCTTATTAGCGTATGATTCAACTGAAAATTTCTTCACTTTTGTGGACAGATAATGAATGGTTCATCGCCACTTTTCTTGACACATGACTCAAACCTTCTGGTCTCCAAGTGTTACCTTGACTACAAATCCAAGCGTACAGCAGACTGGTAAATTTTTACTTTAGCAAGCCTCATTTAGAGCAGAATGATCCGGGATACAAGTTCCACTGTGACTTGGTGGCTCCGTTACTGCTTGCAAAGGTCTCTTTTCAGCCTAAGCCTTGTCAGTAGCCAGAACAGCACAGCCTGTCTGGCTTAGCTGCTCTCACAACCAGTCAGTGGAAAAGACAAATTGGATCTGTTGGTCACCACCACACCAAATATGGCTTTAACAGGCTTTAACAGGTGCTGAGGTTAGGGATTAGAGGTATGGGTCGTGTCTGGCATGGAGCAATTGGAGTTCAAGGCCAGTCAGGGGTAAGTTGTCTCAAAAACGCAAAAGTCAACAAACCCCAAATGAAAGCATCTCGATCCCTCTCCCCACCAGTTACTAAAAGAGTTCTCTCAAGCAAGAGAAGCAGGTAGTGGAGATTAGTCACCTAGAGAGTGCTCGGAACCTTACCTGGTGAGCTGCCGCATGGATGTTGCGTTTCTCGTTGATAATCACATTGGGCAAATTCCTGTCTTTTCTCGGTGGACCTTCAGGAGCTTTAATAAGAAACCTGGAAAGCCATAGTTAAAGGAGTATTCAGGATTTAGTCGAAAGTGCGGGGAACACACTTCAGGGTGGAATGGGGAAACTGTGCTCTTTTGACAGGCTTTTCCCTCCACTTACCGCCGTCTTTTTTTGGCGCTGGGCTTCAGGTCCATCCCGCCCCACTCTCCCCAGCCAGGCAAGGTCAGGTCCAAGTCCTTTGGCTTATTGGCCTGGATAGTTTCCCTCTTCTCTTTTAGGAACTCCTTGATGACATCATCCCCGGCAAAAGCTTCCTTTATCATTTGCTTTTGGTCTCTCTCCACTTCATCTTCCTGGGAAGAAATAAGAGCAAGAACTGCAACTTGTCTTGCGAGTGCTTCAGGACAAGACCGAATCCTGGGTTGTGACATCTTAGCGCCCCCTAGGGGGAAGTGCTGAAAGGATGATCGATTCGCAATAGGAACCAATCAGGCAATCACGCTTCAATTTCTTTCTCTCTAGGGTGAATAACCCTTAGCTCATCATCATGACACAATTTAAACCCTTCAATAAGGAAGTTTTAGAGTGGGAGAAAAGATGGCCAGGGTCAAAACAGAATCTCCAAGTGTGGCCGGAATGTGGGCTCCAGCAGCTTTATATCTCAGGAAAAGCAGACAGGTCTTATTAGTTTTAATTACTTAAATTTGGGGTTGGGGCTGAGGGCAGACCACTGGTGGTCGGAAGTGCGGGGAACTATGGCAGTAACTCAGAACTGAACTTTGAGTTCTCGTGCCTGAGATCGAGCCAGAATTTTCAGTGACTACCTCCTCCATTGGGACCTGGTTGACAGTCACCCCAGGGAGCTTTAGTGGCCCAGAATTTAGGCTGCTTGACTTGTGTGGCTCAGCTGTGTCCATATATCTGCATCTGTTAAACTGACACTTGGGGCCTGCCTGGCACCTCGGTAATCTGGACCTCTTAACTCCTGAAATGTATTCCCAGCAATACCAACTTTCAGACTGTGCTGTGTGTAAGAAGGACTCGTTCTGTTCTAGCGCTGGCCCGTACAAGCCCAGGACCCTGGCTCTGCTCACCTGCTCCTCTACTGTTGTGGGAACGGCCACTGACGTCACAGAAGGAGTTCTTGTAGTCAGGAGTTTCTGTAGACTGATCATTTTCTCCTTCTTCTTCCCCTTCAATTCTTCTTGTGGGTTCCTCCTCACCTGCTCCCCTTCTACTGCAGCTCCAGGCAGCTCCTTATTAGGAAGACAGTCCTCTTTACCTAGCTCTTCTAGTTCCTCCAGAGTTCGTACTCTCTCTGGCCTCTGCAGCAATAGAGGCTCCTCTTCCTCTGGGGCAGGTTCCTCTTCCTGGACCAGGGGAACTGTCTTTGCTGGACTCTCTTTTGGCTTCTTGGACAGACGATTGTCCTTACTGAGTTTCTGAGACAGTGCCTTCAGTTCAGATAATACCTCCTTGGTTGCAGAATCTGGAGGGAAAAAAATTAAGCTGTCAGAAGTTTGGAAGTTTCCCAGTTAAGGAGTATTTGCCAAGCAACTTCTGAGTGCCAAGTAGCATGAAATACACTTTAATAAGGACAAACAGGGTCCTATTTCCCAGGTGACTGCTAATGTCTGGGACTAGGGTTTAACTTTCCTGTACAGTCAACTCTACTTGGAAAGATCACTCGAAATTCTTTTTAGTTGATTTTAAAGTGTGGTACTAGAGCTCAAACCCAAAGCCTGGCATTGCTTTTAAATACTTTTATAGGTTAGGGGTGTGGCTCAGTTGGTAGAAAGATTGCCTAATAAGCACGAGGCTCCAGGTTCAATTTCTAGCACTGTATAAAACTAGTCACTACAGCACACATTTGTAGTCCCAGCACTCCATAGGCAGAGGCAAGAGCATCAGAAGTTCAAGGTCATCCTGGACACAGTAAGTTTAAGGCCAGCATGGGCTACATGAGATCGTATTTAAGAAAAAAAATTCAAGCAGCCTCTGGAGCAAGAATATTATTTATAGAAAACCTCATCATGGAACAGAGGAGAGCTGGGCAGTGGTGGCACATGCTTTTGATCCCAGCACTTAGGAGGCAGAGGCATGCAGATTTCTGAGTTTGAGGCCAGCCTGATCTACAAATTGAGTTTCAGGACAGCAAGGACATCACAGAGAAGTATCTTGAAAAACAAACAACCAAGAAAAAAAAAAGAAACCCATTCCCAGCACTACAATAAATACATTTTCCATGTAGCCTGCAGAACTACTCATTCTGGGGAAGTGTCACTCAAATACAGACGCATAAAATCTAGCATTATGAAGTGCTAAAAATGCCATTTTCTCACTTTATGTAAGCAAGACAAAAACCCCAAAAATAAAAAATTAGACTCCAGACATTAGGAGCAGTTTAACAATTTCTCCAAGTCTACCTCTTGTCTAAAAGTATGTATGCATTCTGACACTTACCATCTTACTAGATTGCAAATCTATAGGTACCAGTAATGCTAAGAGGCTAGCTTAGCACATAGCCTCTTGAAAGTCTCTAGATGTTAATCACTATAGAGCATGTACGGGTGGACATTCCTTTCTTCTCTCAGTCCAGACACAGCAACACGAAATTGTCCCTTCCACCCCATCACAGCTCACCTTTGGTTTCTTGGCCACCCACTGGCTTAGCATCCTGGTTGAGCTTAGACCTTTTTCTAATGGATCTCCTTTCCTCAAATTCTTTCAACAAAACATCTTCCTCTGCCTCTGGTTTTTCATTTCCCTCGTTATCAGAAAATTCATGGGCCACAGGCTCAGGCAGTTCTTTCGAGTCGGCCTGGACCTCATCCTCTTTTGCATCACGATTGCAAGTCCTGAGCATCCATGGATTGGGTCCATCAGCATTCATCTGTACTTCATTCACTACATCAGGAACTAGGGCTTCTTCCTCTTCAGCGCCTCCCTCTTCTTCACTCTCTGAAACAACTTGGAGCTTCTGCGTCAGTTCCTTGTTCTTAGCCAACTGTTCTTGCATAGCTTGGCGTGCCTAGAGAAAGGAGTTCCCAGCATGGGAGCTTTGTCGTTAGTGACCATAGCAATACCTTTCCCCTGATTTCTTAAAGCGACCTCCATTCTTGCCTTTCTAGCACTGGGTTTGTTGTATGTGTAACAACAATAAACTCAAGCTGCTGTCTTTATTTTTATTTTTTCTTCAGAATGCTGGGCTAGAACCCAAGCTTTCACCATGCTAGGTAAGTACTCACCCATTAAAACCACAAACTCAGTTTTTCCATTTCACTTGGCGTTTCTTTTCTTTTCTCTTTTCTTTCTTTCTTTTTTTTTTTTTTTTTTGGTTTTTCGAGACAGGGTTTCTCTGTAGCTTTGGAGCCTGTCCTGGAACTAGCTTTTGTAGAACAGGCTGGCCTCGAACTCACAGAGAGCCACCTGCCTCTGCCTCCCAAGTGCTGGGATTAAAGGTGTGCACCGCCTGGCTCACTTAGCATTTCTTACTAGCATTTACTGTTTAAACAGTACACATAAAATAAACAGTAGCCATAGAATAAAACAGAAAGACAAATTATCCTTAAGGAAGCAACAAGTGAAATACAAAGATAAAAGTGTAAAAAGTTCCTTCCTCTTTTACTAGGGTTGCCTTGATATTATTTTTCTTTCATCCTTTTCCACCTTTGTCCTGGTCATTTTCTCTCTGCCTTAACCTTTTTTCTGCTGTCTTTCTATATTCTTGGTTTTTCATTAATCCTTTTGACTTCCCCCCCAACTCTATTTCTGCTGCCATTCTTGTGTACTGATTTTCTTCTTTCCTCCAATTCCATCTCCTTTTGTCTGGTCTGTCTCTTACCTCCAGGTCATACTTTGCCATAATTGCCTTTGACTTGGCCCATTTGCCACTGTTCTGATGCTTAAGGCTCATTCGCTCCTAGAAAGGAAGGACAAAATGAGATCTTTAATGCCTTTCAGGGATAGTTGTTAGCAAAGGTGTCAAAAGCAAGAGGCAATCTCACCATCATTCTGGCTTTCTCAATTTTTTCCAGTTCTTCCAATGCAGCATTTGGATCGACTTTCCTCAGCTGCTCAAAGTCTTTTATGGCTTTTTTTGCCTTTCCTTTCTTCACAATTTTGTGGTATCTACAGGGTAAGAGAGGAGGTATGGGAGCTGAGACTTGGCTGAAACGCAGAATGCCACATGCAAAAGTGCCCACGGGATCCAAAGGGTTTCCTTATGCAGGCACTAGAACAGCCACCACAGTCAATACGGAACCTGAGACAATGGCCAGGACTCTCCAACCCTTCGGACTTCTGCAGAGCAGACTCTCCTGTTCCTATAGCTCAAAGAAGGTACAGAACAAGTTCTAGAGAGGCAGAAAGGCCAAAAAAAAGTTCTACTGGATTCCACGCTCTGGAAATTCAGAGCCCACTCTGCAGAACCACTCCATGGTCTTTTGGAAGGAGAAGAGTAACCAAACAGTCCTCTTCTTGTCAATGTCAAGTATAAATGCTAAAGGCAGAGGAGAGGGCATTCCTGAAGTGGCAGAACCACATGAGATTGCTCTAGGAAAAGGTGACGTCATTCCTACTTGGGAGTTCTTCAACATGACCCTAAACATCATGTTAAAAGTTTTCTCCAAAGGATTCACAATTAACCAAACACCACTTGCTTCTATGAGGTCCACGGCTTCCTTACTTTTTACTTTTGATTTTCTTCAGCCTTCGAGCCCTGGCTTCATAGTAGGACTGCAGAGCTCGGGCCCTCTGAAGCTCTGCTCGGCGAATCTTAGCCTACAATGAATGACATTTACAGTAACTCCTGGACTTGAAGTCAAATGCTGGGAGAACCATGGCTTGCCTGGTATGCGAAACAGTCTACAACACTTACCTCTTCCAGGCTCATGGCTTTGAGGGAGGCTTTCTCCACAGGAGTCAGTAAAGGGTCTGTCACTGGCTGTTTGTTCTTATGCAGGAGGTCAAAAACTTCCTGTTCCAGAGGGGTTCTTGCCTTAAGGAGGTAATGAAACATGCCAAACCTTAGGTTCTAATCTAGCTGTTCAGAGGAACAGACAAAGCTTTATTTTATTCTGAATTTTAAAAATTTGTTTTCTTCTCCCTCCCTCCCTCCCTTAGACAAGATCTTACTGTCTAGATCTGGCTAGCCTGAAACTCACTATAGCTCAGGCTGCCCCAGAAGTCATAGTGTCTTCCTCTTTTAACTTCTCTAGTACTGTGATTACAGGAAGGTACTATTCCACTCAGCTTGATTTGTTTTCGAGACAGGGTCTCTCTGTGTAGCTCTGACTATCCTGGAACTAGCTCTGTAGACTAGGCTGGCCGTAAACTCACAGAGATCTGCCTACCTCTGCCTCCTGAGCGCTGAGATTAAAGGTGTGCGCCACCACTGCCTGGCTTCAGCTTGAATCTTCTAAAAAATTATAATTTAGACAACTTCACAAGGGAACTCAGGGACTTTTTAATATTACTTGGGGAGATCATTTTCTGTTATCAATTTTCTTAAGGATCTAAGCATGATAGTCTCAAGTTAAATGCTAGGAAGAGAGCATTACTAAATTGTCATGTTAATTTCAAAAGTCCAAAACTGCCAAAGTGACGGTGGTGCATGCCTATAGTCCGTACACTTGGGAGACAAAGGCAGGCTGATGGCTGCAAGTTCAAGGCCAGGCTGTGTGACATAGCAAGCTTCTGACTCAAATAAAGCAAAACAAAAGTTAAAAAAAAACCCATGATATTTTATATATATATTTGAAGCCAACACCAATTAATTACCTTATAGTTGGGAATCTCAAAAGTAAAAAAAAAAAAAACCCCATGATATTTTATATATATATTTGAAGCAAACACCAATTAATTACCTTATAGTTGGGAATCTCAGGGTCTTATCATAGTTCTACAGGGAAGGAGAGGTTAGATCTTAAGCATTATTTGCCATTGATGATATTAACTGGAAAACCAACCCAGAACTTTTTTTTAAAAAAAGATTTATGCATGCCAGAAGAGGGCACCAGATGTCATTACAGATGGTTGTGAGCCACCATTTAGTTGCTGGGAATAGAACTCAGGACCTCTGGAAGGGTAGCCAGAGCTCTTAACCACTAAACCATATGTCTAGTTCCCCAGAACTTTATTTATTTATGTACCTATTTATTTGGGTAGTGCTGAGGGTTGAATCTGGGGCCTGTGTATGTGAGGAAAGTACTCTATGACTGAGCTATAATTCTCAAGCCCTCAATTTTGATTTTATGATCTAGAATCTTGCTATACAGCATGGACTGGCTAGCCTCAAACTTCAATCTTTCTGCCTTAGCCTTCCAAGAGCTGCCAGGTCTGTTCTACTATGCCTGGCTCTCATCTTTTTATTCATTACCAAAAAGACAAGAACAGTCATTCTTAGGTAGATTTTGCCTAGTAATTTATCTTACGGCAGGGTATGTGTTCCCTTTCAAATATTTATCAAGCTTTCTTGTAATTCAAACTTAACTCCACTCATTTTCTAACTCTGGCTCCTACTCCTTAGTTTCCAGTGCCTTTTGAATGACAGGTGGTATCTATGAAAGAAACTGCACCAGTTATTTCACATGTCAATCAAATATGCCATTTGCTACTTGACTGACACTGTGAGGATGACTAAAATCATCAGGCCAATCAGGCCATAGTCCATCCTGACACAGCACAAAGGCAGCCTTCGGCAACAGCCAGTTCCAAACCTCACATATTATGCATGTTTTTCTTCAGTAGCCACATGCATCATGGTCAGTAGTAAACTTACAAATATCTGAGCAAACGCATAAATACACATCATCACATGTTACACGGTGTTATTGATTTAGCCATAAACCTATTCTACCGAATGGTAAAGGTGCATGTTCTTCCATTTTTAGTATCTGCAGAAGTGATCAATCACAGGCTACAAAGTGATTTATATTACAATGTTGTAATCGCCCTTCAAATCCAATTCAATTTGCCAACATTTATTGATTTCAGCTACATTCCAGGCACTTGTGAGGGGTGCTAGGACCACACAATTAATTAAGATAGATCCTGTCTTCCTAGAGCTCAGAGCAAAGAGATACACATGCTACTAACAATGTCCCATTAATGGGTTAAATGTTATAACGGTAAGCACACATGAAGGGTTTGTTAATCCTGATTAGGAGGTGGGTGGGTTTGAGAGGGAAGGAAATAACTCTTAGATTTAGGTTTTGAGGCTTAAGCACAATTCTTTCAAGAGTGGGAAAAGTCCAGACAGATGAGCATAAAAACACAGGTACCAGGAAGTAAGTGATATGTAAGGGAACAATGCGCTGCTCAGCACAGCTAAAACCACGAGGCATTCTTATTTTGCTTAAGTGGAGTGCCTTAAATAGATTTGAATTCTTACACTGATTATGTGTGTGAGCACGTGAGTACGGGTGTAGGCGCTCATGCCATGGGGCACAGGTGGAGGTCACAGGACAATTTTGGGGAGTCAGTTAATTTCTTCCACCACGTGGGTCCTGGGGCTAGAACTCAAGTTGTCAGGCATGGCACTTAGCATTCCTAATGCTGAGGCCTCTCCCTGGCCCGTGATGGATTTTTAAGTAGGGAGCGTGCCGAGTGATTTTGTGGTTCAGAATGGAAAGCGTGGTGAGTGTGTGGATCCTGACCAGGGCAGCAAAACTGAAAATAAGAGAGAACAAGCATCTGGAGCCATAACAGATTTGATAAGATCAGTCTACCACACGTGCTAGGGAGGGGGACAGCTAAGGGAGCGGGTAGGGATCAGAGGAGCCAGGTTTTCAACCCAGGTGATCCAGGTGGGGAGTTAGGTTGCTAACTGAATAAAGGTGGTGGTTAAGGCTTGAGAATCTAAAAGTGTGATGTCTGGTGGGACAGTTCACATGGAGGTGTGGGCATGCCCCAAATACAGGCTGTGAGACTAGAGTTTGGGAGAGATTGAGGGTGACAGCCAACTCACAGAGTTGACAGAGTAAGATCCGAAAGGCTCACGAAAAGCTGGAGAAACCAAGCAGCGGAAGTACAGAGCAGAAGCCAAGGGCGGGAGAGTGCCTAAGAACGCCGTTGTTCATGCTGTTGCCAGACAGGCTGAAACCGAGGAGGGCTTAGGATAAGGCAACTTGGAGGCCCATTACTACTGCACTTTGAGACAGGCAGCAGTAGGACAGGGAACGGGAGATAGCAGAAACAGCAGCGGAGACCAGCTCTTCCCAAAACACGTCCTTAGTAGGTTTGCTTCATTGTGTAAAAGCTTAAAACACGGGGGCTGGAGAAATGGCTCAGTGGTTAAGAGTTCTGCCTGCTCTTCCAAAGGTCCTGGGTTCAATTCCCAGCAACCACGCGGTGGGTTACAACCATCTGTAATGAGATTTGGTGCCCACTTCTGGCCTGCAGGGATACATATGCAGGCAGAGCACTGTATACATAATAAATAAAATTTATATATATATATAAAAAGCTTAAAACACAACTGAACTTTGCCATTTTTTTCTATTCCCAACTTTAAAAAGTTTTCAGCTGGAGACAGAAAGTTGCTAAAGTGTCCTGGTTGACTGGACCTTTCAAACTTTTACCTCAGGCTCCCAAACAGCTAGGATTACAAGCCTGTGACATCATGCCCAGTCCTCCTTCCCTTGAATTTGCCTTGAACTGAAAATCCTCCAGTCTTATTTTTCCAAACGCGGGAATTGTAGGCATGCACCGCTTCATCTAGGCACATCCCTTTCCTGAGATGGGTCTCAAGGCCTCAGTCCTCTGTCCGTGTCCCGAGTGCCAGGATTAAAGGCAAAAGCTATGACATACGGCCTGCCACTTCACTTTTCAGAAAATCTGCTTTTGGTTCAGATTAGGTACAACAGGGGAACTTGTTCTTTGTTCACAGCCTTTAAAATTCGGGTATAGGAACTAGGCGTGGTGGTACATGCCCGCCATTCCAGGACAGAGAGGGTGGTCGAGAAGAGGGGTCAAGGCCAGCCTAAGGAGGTGGTGCCTCAAAGCAAAATGTAACAGCTAGGATACATTGTGAACACTTTGGAAAATGCAGGTGGTGACTGAAAAGAAAAAGAGAGGGGGTTGGAGGTGGGGTGGGTGTAAAGGTTACTTTATATCCTTTATAGAGAACGGTACAGTTTACAAACGCTTTCTTCCACTTTGTCTCTCTTAACTCTTCAGCTAGAGTTAAGTGCAATTTTAGAAAGTGAAACTTCCTACAGTGCAGGCATTTTTTGATGTCCACCTCCAGAAATGCAGTTCTGTTACCCTCTCTGGTACTTTGAACTCTTAAGTTGCAAGGAAAGAACTGGAAGCTGCTAGCCAAACTCTTTCTTTTCTCTTTCTGTGCCATACTAGCATAGTTTCTCAGGAATACATCTTAGAATAAATGGCACAGTATTCTCAAAATATACCACCTGGGCCCCACTCACGGATGAAGAGGCTGGGCCATTCTTAATGTGGTCTCCTTCATTGACATGGTACTCTCCTGCTAACTCTCATATATGATCATTTGGAAAAAGTGCGGCGCATAAATAGTGTGGAAACCACTTTCTCCATCAAAAAAAAATGGGTAAAATTTATGAATATAGAAATAAAACTCTAGCCGGGTGGTGGTGGCGCACACCTTTAATCCCAGCATTCGGGAAGCAGAGGCAGGTGGATCTCTGTGAGTTCGAGGCCAGCCTGGTCTACAAGAGCTAGTTCCAGGACAGGCTCAAAAGCTACAGAGAAACCCTGTCTCGAAAAAACAAACAAACAAAAAAAAAAACAAAAAAAAAGAAAGAAAGAAAACTCTAAATCAACAATAAAAACTTATAAAACTGGTTATTTTGGGGCAGGCACAGAAGTAAAACTGAGTAGAAGGCAGGCGGGGCAGCGTGAGACATTGCTACATAGCTTTCATACTTTTTTTTGAAACCCTGTAAATTGTTATTACCTCTTCAATTTTTTTCCTAAAGTCTCCCTTCATCCTGCAGCCACACTTTATACCTGATCTCTTTTTCATGTAGAAAAGGAAGAATCCTAGAAAGAGAATGGTAGTGACTTCAAAAATACTATCAGAAAACAGAGCTTTTTTTGTTTAGTCATGGTGGCAAGCAATGCAGTTTTAATTAGCTCAACTTCCTGACATAAGACACTATCATTTCTGGATTTTTAGAAAGCAAAGAGAAATGTAACACCTTTGTAGTCAGATCTATCTATCTATCTATCTATCTATCTATCTATCTATCTATCTATCTATGGTGTAGGTACTCTTTTCTTTGACCATTTTTCTTTAAGACAGACCATTCTAGTAGAGACTCCATACCGTTGGTATACCATTGGTATACTAGGAAAGTAGGCTGGCTGCTCTGAAGGGGTTGTTCATATAGTAAAAAAGAGACTCTAGGGACCAATTTGCCAAGAGGGTAACTGCCATTCTACCAAAGCCCCCTCATTTGCTACAGGCATTATTTCATTTACAAGATTTCAAAACCCCTAAAACGGGAAGAATACCCAGTAATAAAGAAGAATTGGTACATTAAACCCCACCCAACTTACACCCCCATGGTTATGCATAGTGGCAGGGGTCAGTGTTTGGGAAACATGCTTTAAAGTATTCCTCCTCCCTTCATGAGTTACTCACTGGAGTTCTTGTCATTAAATGGGAATATAATTTTTGGGTGGTAGCATCACAACAAAATAGAACTGGGGGATAAGAAAAAAACATGAAAAAAGAAAGAAAATATGGGTTGGAGAGATGGCTCAGTATTTAAGAGCACTGGCTGCTCTTCCAGAGGACCTGGATTCAATTCCCAGCACCCACATGGCAGCTCCCACCTATTCAGTTCCAGGGGATCTGACACCATCACACAAACACAGGCAGGCACAACACCAATGAACATAAAACAAAAATAAATTATATAAAAGAAAACATAGTATGTTTCTTTTATCTTGGCACACACATACTTTTTAAAATTGTTTTTGAGACAGAGTCTCATGTAGCTAGCTCAAGTTGGCCTCAAACTCCTGATTCTTCTGCTCCCACCTCCCAAGTGCTGGGATTACAGGTATGTGTCACCATGTCCCAATCTTTGTGATCAGATGTTTTAACACTGAAACTCATAAATTCATGTTTTAAATGCCCTAAGCACAAACAGAATGACTGCAGAGCTACCGTATGGCTCGGCTGTTTCCTGACTGACAGCTAAGACATAATGTCTCCTCTCTTTTCTGATCACTGAATGAAAATGACAAAAGCTGACATTCAGGGTTAAACTCCTTCAGACTGGTTGAAGGGTTTGTTTTTGTTTCGTTGCCCTCACCTTCCAGTCAAGAAACACTTGTTCAATGGGAGCAAAGGAAGCTGGCTCCTTCTCCAGCGGAAAAACCAGCTGCTCTGCTTCCCGGTTCTTCTGAACAACAGGATCCCATTTGGAGAGGATCTGTGAAGTCTTACTGAAAGCCACTTCTCTGTGGATCTAAACCAGGCAAAGTACAGAAAAGGAAAGGACCATGAGATCCCACATCAAGCTCAAAGGACTACCAAGAAACCAGAAGGTAATGTTTCTTTCTCTGTCATCCCCATCCCAACAACCAGAAACTCTGACCTCTTGCTCACTTCTGAAGAGTTCAGCCACCCCTACTTTTCCTCCCTTTCTCAGTTCAAGTTCTTCCCTTTATAAGGGGGTGCTTTCCATGTAATGTACCTGTTCAACCTCTCTTTTGTTGAGGGGCACTTCCAGAGTCTTCTTTGACTTGACTCTACTCAGTTGTTTTTTTACAGCAGTCAATGAGGAGGAAGGCTTAACAGGCTCAAGCAGATCTGAAAGGGCCAGTTTTTCTCCAGAGCCTGTGAAAAGGCCAACAGTTGTCAGTTTTGGAGGTGAGACAAAAAAATTCACAATATAAGGTAGGGAGTAGCCTGAATAGAATATGTTGATAGTCTCAAGAATGTATAAGTACAAATTATTCTTATTTCAATCCTTTATCCTTTAGGCATAGTGACGTCACTAATCTTGTACATTTCCAAATATGTTAGGGGGTGGAGAAGAAAAAGTTATTTAAAAAGTCAGTTATTTACCTTTTTCCTCCTCCACCACCGGCCCGCAGCTAAGGCAGGGTTTCTCTGTGTAACAGCCCTGGCTGCACTGGAACTTGCTCTGCAGACCAGGCTGTTCTCAAACTCACAGATCCTCCAGTCTCTGTCTCCTGAATGCTGGGATTAAAGATGTGTGCCACCACCGTGCACCTTCTCCTTGTCTTTTTACTTCTACTCTTGTCTCACTGCAATTAATTCGTCCCACGGCAGCCAGTAAGTTTTTAAAATTATGTATTTCAATATGTCATAATCCTGCTGAAAATAATTCAAGGCTGCTTAATTGTACCTAGAATCTCATAAACCCAAAGGACACATCCTGATAGGATTCGGTCTTCATTTGCAGCTAACTCTAACTCACAACATTCTACTATACTCGAGTGATATAAGTCCTTTTCCTGAGTTTTTCTTTAAGTGTTCCTAAGCTGTTCCTTTGACAGGAATGCTTTCTCCCACCTTTGTATGGTTGACTTTCCTTTCCCTTCAACCTTGCCTCTTCAAGGACCTTTCATGACCAATCAATCTGAAGTATTCCCTTAAGTCATTATACCACCTAGATTTTGTCTTGTTTTTAAGATAGGATCTCTCGTAGACCAGGGTGACCTTGAACTGTGTAGCCAAGCTTGGCCTTGAATTCCTGCTCTTTGATCTTCTTGCATCTTTCAAGTACTGAGATTAAAGACACAGGCCACTGATGCATCATCCTGTTTTAGTTCTTCCCATCATTCCTAGACTGTAGAGCCCATCTGATCACCCCTTATTTCTCATTGCTGACTTAGTATCTAGAATATTCACCTGCTGTTGATTTAGCTGCTTTGGTGGATACACTGCAGAAGCTCAATAGAAACCTGTTGAATCAATTCAGCTAGCTTACCGGTAGTACACTGCTAACTGCTCTGAGGTTCTAGTGTTGATTACTAAAAGCACAAACTCATTGAATCTGCCAAAGTTCAGAAAAGGGTAATAAAATGGTATCTAGACACAGTAACTATGCCACTTACTAGACCTATTTTTTTTTTGGTGGGGACAAACAGGGCCTCAGAAAGTAACCCTAGCTGGCCTGGAACTTGCTATATAGACCAGGCTGGCCTTGAACTCATAGATACACCTGCTTCTGCCTCCCGAGTGCTGAGAATAAAAGGTATATTCCACCACACCTCGTAGATCATGTACTTCTAACAGGCACAATATTGTCATTTTTCCCTCTTCCCCCAACTCGGGATAAGAAGGGACTCTTGAGGGGGCAGGGTATATGAAATAAAATCTTAGATACTACTAAGCTTCCAAGACTCAACATGTGTCCATTCTTTAGTTATTGATTAGGAAATCAATGGGGTTAAAAAATGTCTGACACCTCTCCCTAGGTCAGTCAGGTAAGGGTCTGCCACCACATTTCCTTTTTGCTGAGGAGGCCTAGGAGTCTCTGTCTTGATCCCTTTGCCCTATGACATGCTGCTTTGGAGGGAACCATAGCAAAGATGCTGATGTTCAGGAAGTCCGAAATAAAAAAATCAAAATCAACCTATAGTAGACTAAAGACTACAAGATGAAACTCAAAAGCCTGAAGTGCTAAGAGATCATGGCCACTGTCAGCCTTAACTGGTCACAGAAGGAAACTTTCCTGTTACAGCGGCTGACCAGAGACTCAATCACCCCAGTGACTTGCTGTGGCACAACGCTTAGTCCAAATTGGCTATCTGTACCCCACTTCAAATCTAAGGGAACACCTTGAAAGAGAGAGTAAGAGTTGGCCTGTTATACGGCAGTTGCTTCCGAATTGAAACCACCCCATGACGGAGGGGGAAGGCTCATGAGGAAAAAAACAAGGGTCGCATGTCTGGGTACACAGAAACTTGCAAGATTATCCAAGTCCACCCCTATGACACAGCTCTATAGAAATAACTAACAACTGTTGGGGAGAAGAGCTATGAGCAGCCAGCCACAGAGATTTTCATGGTCAGGTCCTTAAAAAGTCAAGGGGTGCAGCATTCTTGAGTCCCCACCAGTGTTGCAGTGGGCTTTCGGTAATACACCAGATTTGGGGTCATGCTAGGTCCTATAAGTAACTCCTCACCCATATTCCTGTTAGTCACGACAATGGAAACTCATTGGTTTACCAACACCAAACAACTCTGATAAGGCTCCAATAAACTTACCTTCAGGAGCTGGGCAGTGGTGGCGTACACCTTTAATTCCAGCACTCTGGAGGCAGAGGCAGATGGATCTCTAGGAATTTGAGGTCAGCCTGGTCTACAGAGAGAGTTCCAGGACAGCCAAGGTGGTTACACAGAGAAACCTTGTCTCAAAAAAAAAAAAGAAACAAAAAATGAACAAAATATCAAAAACTCCTTACCTTCAGAACTAACGTTAAACTCAGACACTTTCAAACTAGCCTCAGATCTTTCAACCGATTTCCACCTGAAATTAGGAAAAAGGATTCACTAGAAATGGACACATTTGCATGGGGAACGCAAAACACTTTCATTTATTGTTTTGTTTCTAAGATGCTGAAGTCTAGGGTTTCATACACGCTCTACCACTGAGCTACATTTTTAAGCACAATGTTTCTTTCTTCAAAGGCAGTTGTGGTTTTATGGTCCACACCCCATGGTCCACTTTTGTCAAAGCAACCAAACTGTTTCTAACTTTTGACTTAGTCTAATCCGCATCTCATATTCTTTGTATAGCCCCAGCCCTTAAAAAAATACAATGTAATATAATGAAAAAGATTTAAGCACCCATAAATTTGAATCCAGGTCCTGCTCTTATAAATGGTTGACCATGGAGTTAAAATTTTAACTTCAATGTGGTTAATGTGTATTCAATGCTTCAAAAGACTAGAGGTGTGAATTAAATAAAACTTCCAATGTACGAGTTCTAATACATTGACAGCAATAAGGAAAATAGCCAACAATCATACAGTTTAGTACCTGCTACACACAGGTACTAATATTACATGAGCTATTCAATAAATCTTAGTAGGGCCAGCAAGATGGCTCAAGAGGTAAAGGCCATTGCTGCCAAACCAAACTGAGTGTGATCCCTGAATCCCCCATATGGAAGGAAAGAACAACTTTTACAAGTTGTCCTATAACCTCCACTTGTGCTAAGTGGCATATGTATATCCCCACACAAAGGAAGGAAGGAAGGAAGGAAGGAAGGAAGGAAGGAAGGAAGGAAGGAAGGAAGGAAGGAAGGAAGGAAGGAAGGAAAGATGGAAGACAGGCAGACAGACGGACCTAATTATAAGCAGTCCAAATTGACAGAGATGTTACCTATTTTTTCCACTAAGGGAACCAATCGCTTCCAGGAGTTTTTGATGTTTTCTTTCTCCATCACTGTCCCCCTAGACTCAGAAGAGGAAACTCCATTAGGACAACACGAGGAGGGGAAAGACAACTTGGAAACAAGAGCACATACAAATTTGGGTTCTGGTTGGCAGAGAACAGGGGATTCAGATGAGATATTACATGACCACTCTAATCCAAGCTGGATTTGGAATTAATCCAAACACTATAAGAAATGTAGATCCTTCAATTGATCCCTGACCAAAAAAAAAAAAAAGAAAAAAAAAAAGAATGTAGAGCCTTAGTAATTTGGAACGTCCTAACTGATTTTAAGATAACATCTTAAACCAGGCGGTGGTGAGTCATGCTTCATGCCTTTAAACCCAGCACTGGTGGATCCATGTGAGTTTGAGGCTAGTCAGGGTGGTTACAGAGAAACCTTGTCTCGAGACTGCCCCCCACCCTGTGTTTTTTGGTCAGCTTAGTAACTGCAAATGAATCTGCTGATATTTTAATTATTGTTTGCAGAGAAACCCTGTCTCGAACCCTCCTCCAAAAGAAATGAAATCAGCTTAAAATAGTGTTTCTGTATAAAAGTGGTTTTTTTTCATACAGAAACACTGACCAACAGTTCAAGTCATAACCACAGTTCTCAAAGTGGCTTTTTATCAGGAGAAACTACCCCACCCCCTTCTGAGACAGGGTCTCATTACGTAGCCTTGCCAGGATTGGACCTTACTATGTGCCCCAGGCTGACCGTGCAAAATAATAGAGATAGATTCACTACCTCTGCCTCCCAAGTGCTGGGTTAAAGGTGTGTGCCACTGAGCTTCATAAAATCCCTTATAAACAAAAGAAGACAAGCTCTCGGTTAACAGCCGAGGCTGGTCTCAAATCTCAGATCCTCCTGCCTCAGGCTCCTGAGTTCTTGGATGACTACCATGACCTCTGACCTTTCCTTATCGTTAATATCGGTACTGTTACTGTTTTAGACAGAAGGAGGGGAAACGACTTAAGGATTTTGTCAAGAAATTAGGCGTACAATTCAGTCAGCAGATGCTGGAGTTCTACCCTCCCTCCCCCCTACCCCTGCGCACCCATATATATATATATATCTCCAATCCTTTCCTCTCCAGGAATGCATTGTTCGCCCTAATTTTGAATCAGTTCAACGCTTGTCACCCACCTCATCTTCACTGGCACTCAAAGGGTAGTTGGTTGGCAAGTCCACTAGTTCTTCCTGCTGGCTCAAAGCCAAAAGGCTGTTTTAAAAAGGCAACACATAAATATTAGCACGCGAAATAACCCTTCTTTTAAAAATAACGTCTCCACCGGCGGTTCTCAACCCACTGGAGGTCGTCGCACGATCCTTTTAAAGGAGTTGCTAAAGACCATCAGAAAACACAGATAATCACGATTCATAACTGTGGAAAAGTTACAGTTATGAAGTAGCAACGAAAATAATACTATGGTTGGGGGTCAGGACAACATGAGGAATTGAATTAAGCAGTCGCGGTATAGGAAGGTTGAGAACCGCTGTTCTAAACCAATTCATTCCGTTGTGTTTTTTTTTTTTTTTTTTCAGTTCTGAGTAGCCCGAAAAGAGGTGCAGAAGCGCAACAGTAAGAGCACCTTTGGCAATTTGACTTTACATTTAGACCGAAGTAAGGCAACACCTCCAAGGCAACAGTAACTGACACCATTCAAATTCACAAGAAAAAGAATGAACAAAAATCCTTAGTGATTGACACTGCATTTCCCACCAATGCTACTGCTGGTCTTTGAGGTAAAGGCAGTTTCCTAATTAACCTTTTAAACATTCTATTAGCGAGTCTATGCATCTTCTACCAGTCCGATGTCTTAATAAGTGCATTCAAAATTTTTGTACCCAGCACTGGGGAGATAGGCGAATAATTGAAACCACCCGAGTACGGGTGTTTAACTAAGGAGACTGGTATTTAGAAAGAGTCTACTATTACTTAACAGAGTATCTCGGTATTTACTAGGCAAACGTTACCAAATGGACTACATTTAGATTTTATAACGCTGAGGGGAAACACGTGAAATACCACTGGGGAGAAAATATTGTGGACGACTTTCACACAATTTGGCACTGCCTGCGCAGATCGCGCGTGGTACAGACAGAAAATGGGCACGTGACAAATAAAGGGAAACGAATAATAATAACTTTGTCAAGAGATAGATCTGATCGACCATTAGGTCTAACAGCGTCGCACTTAAAGAGCCGAAAACCAAAGGCGCAAAATCAACTTAAATTAAGGGGCTTTAAAAGACGAATAGCAGATACTTTAACTACTGGCAGGGTCTTGAGAGACGGATAACTACTGAGTGTTACAAGGTGGCGTCTACCTCCCTAAATCCAGGAAACTCAGCCCTCAGACCCGGGATCTCCCTTTTACTTCTTACCCCTTCGCAGCTTTGGTCGCGTGCATCACAGTAGCCTGTCTCTCACATGGAACAAGGGCGGAAGCCAAAAAGAGAGCAAGTTACTAGCCTGCCGCAAAGCAATTATTGCTTCCGCCAATCAGGCACGACTAGACGCGTCATTTCCGCCCAGGGAGAGGCTGGTGAAGAATTTGAGTCCCTTTAGGATTGGCTGGCATAACGCCCGGTTGCCTGGCTGCAGGCTGCAAGGACGGCGGGCGGGACTTTTCAGTCTCCGTTCTTTTCGGAGCTCTCCAAATTAGCGATGGCGATTCTCAGACCCTTGATTTTCTTGTTGTCCCAGATGAGTGAGGTGAGGTCGAGGGTGTCTGAGCCCCGCTGAAAGCCACCCACCCCCAAAACCTCCAGGTCCGTGCCCAGTTGAACTGTGTTTCACAAAACTCGATCACTGACCAGCCTCAGGCTCCGTTGAACTCCCGCATAGTGGTCCACATTGAGCCAGAAGGATGGAGGGCACATGAATATAGCAAGTTTCCTCCCGTCTTAAGGGAAATCTCTTTTGAGTCTATGTACCTATGATCGCAGCCCACTGTTCCTTCTTCCTATGGGAAAAAAAAAGTCATCCAAGAAAGAGTTATTGAATTATTCCTAGCCCTGGAAAGGCAGAGGCAGGAAGATATCTTACATTTCATTTCATCAGGGGCTACATGGTGAGACCCCTTCACACATACACAGTGTTATTTCATCCTGGTTGTAGCTCACTGGCAGAGGGCTTGACTCACGGGCACTAGGCACAAGGTCCAGTCACAGTTTCTCACCTCTTGACGAACATTTTTTTTCTTGTTTGAGACAGGCTATATAAAAATTCAGGCTAGCTATAAGAATCGGTGATCCTGCCTTAGCGTCCCGACTGTTGGAATGATATGCTTGTGGCATCACATCTGCACAGGAATTCTCTTTTATAAACTTATCTATGTATGTATGTGAGTGCATTTGTGTGTGTGCGTACTCATGACCCCGTACACATATGAAAACCAGAGGACAATTTGTTGTCCTTCCACCATTTGACTTCAGGGATTAAATTTAGATTGTCAGGCTTGAGGTCATCACTTTTGTTCATTGAGCTACATCGCTACCAGTCTGAGACTTCTTGCCTGAAAATATTCTTGCCATTTCTTTTGGGTCATTTCCATATTGTTTTCCTCAACTGTTCCACCAGAGCGTCTTAGGATCAGTGGCGCTCTAAAATTCTTAAGTAAAATAATACTTCTTGGTCTTTGTCTTCCCAGAATTTGATATGGGATTTGGTAGTTCTTTTTGTTTTTCATTACTCATTCATCATCTTCTAAAAAAAAACTGACTATGTGCCAGACTTTTAGGAGCTGTTGATATATTGGTGAACAAAACAGATATATTCTCTGGCGTCATAGATCCTATTTCCCAGTGGGCTTTATTAGCACAATTTCAATGTTGTTAAAACTCCATCCCAGAGTTCCCTGCCTATTCTCTCCTGGTATCTTAGCTCTGTGACCAGCTTCAATTTTCTCTTCTGGATACATCTAATGTACTTTTTCCCTAAATGATGATATTCCCTAAAATTCTACTCTCAGTCTTCTTTGTTTGTTCCATATTCCTTCCTGGGGTATATTGTTTTTAAAACTAATATGTAAACTTCAAAGTCTACACTTCTAAGAAAGATGCCTTTCTTAAACTATAGACCAGTATCTGGTTGCCTTCTTTGTTCCCACAGCCACAATAGAAATGACCGCTGATTTCTGCATTTCCCACCAGAATTCTGTTACATTCTTTCTTCGTTTCTATAACTGGTCAATAAGCTATCCAATCAAGTCAGACATTTGAGAGTCATCTTAGACTCACCTTTCCGTGGTTATTTCCCCCAACACAGTCACTTTTAATTCCTGATTCTCTCAATTGTCTCCCCACTTTTCTGTCTTTATTGTCTTTATGTTAATTTAGATTCTCGCAATTTCAGGTCTGTGGTATTGCAGTAATCTTATAGAATAGGGAAATATTGTAGTATTTTGAATATGAATCCTGAAGCTAGATTATCTGTGTTTGAAATTTAGTTCTGTCACGTATTAATTTGATAATTAGTTTTTAACATATTTAAACACTTATTTCTTGTTTGTTAGGGGTATGTGGAAGTCAGAGGGCAATTTGTGGGAGTCGGATCGTCTTCCACTGTGTGGGTTTCAGGAGCTGAACTCAGGTTGTCAGGTTTGGGGGAAGCACCTTTACCTGCTGATTTTTGTTCAAGATTGGTACTTCTTAAGCCATTTAGGTCCTTAGTGTCTTTGTTTTCTTATTTTTAAAATGGGGATAATAAAGTCAGACAGGCATTGGTGGAACATGCCTATAATTTTAGCACTTGGAAAGGAAAGGTGTGAAGACCAGGAGTTGAAGCTCATCCTTGCTGACATAGAGAGTTTTGTGGCTAACCTGAGTAACATGAGAGGTTTCTCAAAAAGTGGGGATAATACTACATTAGGTAGTTGTGAAACTAAATGAATTCTTATGTACATGAAACAGTAAAATAAATAAAAAACGCTTAGAGTAGCGGGCCACACATCAAAGGTTCAATAATTGTTAGCTATAATAATGACAATTGTTTCAACCAGTTTTTCAGTTGCTAGTCTTCTATCCAATCATGTACTTAAAAGATGTGAAGAGACTATTATCAAGGAGATAAAAATAAAGTGCAAGTTTAGTCTATCCTCTCTGAATTACTTGTCACTTCCCAAGACACTTCAAATTATGTTTTTATGGATAGATGCTATTTTATATATAATATGAATAAGAGCATTTTTGAAAACATTGACTTTCTTTTTTGAGAAAGGGATTCTCTGTGCAGCTCTGGTTGTCCTGAAACTCACTCTTTAGACCAGGCTGGCCTCAAACTCAGAGATCCACCTGCCTCTGCCTCCCAAATGCTGAGATTAAAGGCATGCACCACCATGCCTGGCCCTTCAAGTTCCCTCTAATGTGGACTTATAAGAATGGCAAGGCCATGTTGTAGCTAAAACCTATAAGGATGAGAAGGAACCAGTTTTGCAAAGAACAGGGGAAATTTTTCAGGGCAGAATGAACAATGTACACACAGTCGCTCAGGGTTAAGAAGACCTTACAGTATTTTAGAAACAGAAAGGCCAGTGTGGCTGCATCATTATGAATAAGAGAGTTCAGGTCATTTATGACCTCATAGATGATGAAAGAATTTGAATTTTACGCCAAGTAAAATGGGTCACAAATATTTAGTTATGCAGGAGAGTGACATTTGAAGTTTTAGAAATATCATTTTCCTCCTGTGTGTAGAATGGATTGGAGATGGGCAGGAGCAGAAGTAGAGACAGAGCTGGGCATGGTGGCCTTTAATCCTAGCACTCAGGAGACAGAGGCAGACAGATCTCTGTGAGTTCAAGTTCCAGAACAGCCAGGGCTCTGTTATACAGAAAAACCCTGTCTTGAAAAACCAAACGACCCCCCGCTCCAGAAAAGAAAAAAGATTCAGAGATCAGTCAGGAAGCTATTGTTCAGACAGCAAGAGAAGGTGGCAGCCATGGGGACAGAGTCACTGATGGACCTACCAAAAGAATGTGGGAGGAAAGAGAAAGATTAAGCCAAAATTACCGACTTCATCAAGTGACTGGGTAGTAGGCTACTTACTGTGAACTCCAGAAGACTAGCGAGGGCATGAGCAGAGACAGTAGTGGAGTGAGACTAAAAATTTCGTCTTGTATTTTTGTAGTTTGAGAGCTAGTTGCCTTTCTGTGGGTATGATAAAATGCCATGGTCACTGGCAACTTATGGAAGAAAGTGTTTATTTTGGTTTATGGGTCCAGAGGGATAAGAATGCATCCTAGCAGGGAAACATGTCACAAAGGGAAGGAATGAAAACAGGAACAGGAAGCTGAAAGATTGCCTCTCGCTCTCAAGATGGGGGTCTTGCTATGTAGCCCCGGATAGCCTGAAACTCACTGTGTAGGCTAGGATGGCCTCATACAGTGATCTGACTGCCTCTGCCTCTTGAGTGTTGATATTAAAAGCAAGAACCACCATACCCAGCTTGAGCTCACATCTTTTAATGCAAACAGAAGCCAAGTGAATTGGAAGTAGGGCAAGGCTTGCACTACTTGCAAGACTCCCAAATCTCATTCCAGTGATATGCTTCCTTCAGCAGGGCTGCACCTCCTAAAACTCTTCCAATAGTACCTCCCATTGGAGACCCAGGTGTTCAGATATCTGAGCCTATGGGGGACATCTCACTCAAATTCCCACAAGAATTAAGCACTTAATTGTAGAGGTAAAATGTATAGTTGGGTATAGGAGTTATGGAAGTGATTGCCAGTGAATAAAACTAGAAGCAAATTCACAACCAAGTGAAAATAACAAAAATTATTGTGTGTAAATATGTGCGTATACCTCTACCCCACAAATAGATTTATAATTTCATTTGACTATGTTTCACAAAGAAGACCCAGGCAGAGGCAAGAATTGTAACATAGCATAATTGTGTGGATTTTGTTTGTTGGTTTGTTTGTTTGTTTTTTGAGACAGGGTTTCTCTGTGTAGCCCTGGCTATCCTGGAATTCACTCCGTAGACCAGGCTGGCCTTAAAATCACAGAGATCCACCTGCCTTTGCTGGAATTAAAGGCGTGTCCACCACACCTGGCTTTGCAATTGAGATATTTTAATTTGCTGTGAATTCAGCTTATTGTGATTATCAGTTCATTCTGGTTTTTTTCCTGTTGTTGTTTTGTTTTTTTGCGTTTTTTTTTCTTGATTTTTCAAGACAGAATTTCTTTGTGTAACCTTGGCTGTTCTGGAACTCACTCTGCAGACCAGGCTGGCCTTGAACTCACAGAGATTCCCCTGTCTCTGCCTCCGGAGTGCTGGGATTAAAGGCGTGCGCCACCACCTCCTGGTGGCTCATTCTGTTTAAGTGTACATCTCGATGCTTTAAACGTTATTTTAGATTGGCTCCTGCCAGGGAAGTAGGCTGAGTGCAGATCTTCACCTCTCCTGTTTCTCCAGACCCAATCCCCCAGTCTCATTCTCAACTCTGTAGCAGAACACCTGCTGTGGTCTCCCTTTCCTTTATGACCTCATCCTCAGTGGATCACTCCTCCAACCTTTCTTATTCCAACACAGCCCCTTTCCCAAGCCTCCAATACCAGCAGCAGGGAAACACATCAGCTGAGCAGGTGAGGGGAGGGGAGGGGGTGGGCAGATCCCAACTACAAAAGCCCCCTCCCCTAATCCTCAGGCCACTCCTGCCAGGGAAGCAGGTAGGCTGACTGTAGATCTTCCCCTCTCTTCTGTTCCTCCAGATACAATCCCCCAGTCTCATCCTCTTCACTCTCTACACCCGTTCCAAGGAGACTAAATAAGCCGACCCTGGTGGAACACTCTGTTTTCCTCCCTCTTGTGAAAGCTTTCACATCCGTAGTCTGTCCCCCATCCCTAAGTGTTAGCTCCCAATACCCAGAAACACATTTTACCTGGAATCTCCAGTGGCCACACCTATCAATCCACAGAAAGTTTCCTACCTGGAAGCACACAATCATCACATTCTCAAGGAACAAAACACCTACCCAACAAACATAAAAGCAGATATCAACATCTATATCTATAATCGTCCTAATCCCAGATGCCTAGATGCCAGAGTAAAAACACAATAACAGCCAAGACAATATGTCTCCATTAGAGCCTAACATTTCTACCACAGCAGACAGCCTTTATGAGCTAGGCAATGGTGGTATATGACTTTAATCCCAGCATTTGGGAGGCAGAGGCAGGTGGATCTCTGTGAGTTCAAGGCCAGCCTGGTCTACAAGAGCTAGTTCCAGGACAGGCTCCAAAGCTATAGAGAAACCCTGTCTCGATAAACAAACAAACAAACAAACAAATAACCCAGCCTTTATGAATATGATAGAAGTCATTTAAGAGGAAATGAATAAATCCGTTAAAGAAATCCAGGAAAACACAAACAGTGGAAGAAAACGAATAAAACTGTTCAAGACCTGAAAATGGGAATACAATCAATAATAAAAACCCAAACTGAGGGAATTCTGGAAATGAAAAAATTAAGAATTTGAACAGGAACTACAGAGGCAAACTTCACTGACAGAATAGAAGAGATAGAAGAGAGAATCTCAGGTGTTGAAGATACGGAGAAGAAATGAATGCGTTGGTCAAAGAAAATGTTGATCTTAAAAGCTACTGACACAAAACATCCAGGAAATCTGGGACACTCTGTAAAGATCAAACTTAAGATTAATAGGGATAGAAAAAAGAAGATTCCCAGCTCAAAGTTCCAGGAAGTATCTTCAACAAAAATAGAATGAAAGTTTCCTAACATAAAGACGGAGATGCTTATGAAGATATAAGAAGCATACAGAACACCAAATAGACTGGGCTAGAAAAGAAAGTTCCTTAGACACATTATAATCAAAACACTAGACATACAGAACAAAGAAAGAATTTTAAAGTTCTAAGGGAAAAAGACCAAGTGACATATAAAAACAGACCTATTAAAATGACACCCGACTTCTCAACGGAGACTCTAAAAGCCAGATGGGCCTGAAGGGGGAGGACATCTGGGGTTGAGGGAGGGAATGTGTGGGGAGACAACTTGAATTGAGGGGCATTTGAGGGGTGGAATGGAAACCTAATGCAGTGTAAACTTCCTTTATATTTTATATATCTTTTAATGATTTTTAAATTTTTGTTGTTTGTTCTTTAGAGTTTGAATGCATGTAAGTATGTGTGAGGGTATCAGATCCCCTGGAACTGGAGTTACAGACAGTTGTGAGCTGCTTTATTGTTGCTGGGAACTGAACCCAGGTCCTCTGGAAGAACAGCCAGGGCTCTTATCCACTGAGCCACCTCTTCAACCCTGAAACTTCCTAAAATAAACGAAGGTGATCCTAATGAAGCTTCCAAGTAGTGAGGGAGACAGAGCTCCAATTGATCATCTCCTGTCATCAAAAGAAAGTTTCAGTACCGGGACTGGGTTACATCCAATTGAGTTGCTGGCCAAAGTAGTCCTATGAAAATCTCCAAACAACTCAGTTTGTTGCCAGGTTGTTTTACACAAACAGACATCAAGGTCCCATTGCTGAAGACAGCAGCTACACAACTCATTGAAGATGGAGGTATTGAGCTGGTGCCTACATAGAGCCCTCACCCCTATGTTCCAATGTCCTTGGTACAGGAAGGCACTCTGCAGGTTACCAAAAGAGAAATGTAAACTCCTACCCAGCCACAAAAACTTTGATCTACAGTCTATCCTGCCTGAAACATAGGCTAGGGCAATGAAGGTATAAAACTTGTTGGAGTAACCAACCAGTGTCTGATTTGACTTAAGGCCCACTCTGTGAAATGGAAATCATCCCCAACACTGCTTGGATGACTAAGAACCAGAAAACATAGCCCAGAGATCTAGAGTAAAACCAAATACTACTGTTCTTCAAACAAGAAGTGACAAAATAACTCCTAATGATATTCTGCTATACTCAAAGATCAGTGCCTTATTCAGCCGTCATCAGAGAAGCTTCCTCCTGCAGCAGATGAGAACAAATGCAGAACCCACAGCCAGACATTAAGCAAAGACTGAGAGAGACCTTAAAACACATATCTCTAAATGGGGTGTCTCCATCAAATACTTCCCTTCAGATCTCAGGGGCTTGCAGAACGGGAGGTGGAAAGACTGTGAGAGCCAGAGGGGACAGAGGACCCCAGGACAACAAGGTCCTCTATATCAACTGAGTAACACTCATATGAGCTCACAGAGATGGAAGCAAGAAGCACAGGCCTTACATGGGTCTGCACCAGGTCCTCTGCAATATATTATAGCTTTCAATTTAGTGCTTTTATAAGATTCCTGAATTTGTGAATAAGTGGGTCTCTGATTCTTGTGTCTTCTCTTGGGTTCTTTTCCTTTTGTTGGGTTACCTTGTCCAACTTTGATGTGATAATTTTTGTTTTATTTTATATTTTTTATGTTTTGTTATCTCTTAGAGGCCTGTTCTTTTCTAATGAGAGACAGAAATGGGGTGGATCCAGATTGCAGGGGAGGTGGGGAGGAACGGGGAGTAGAGGGAGGTGAAACTATAATGAGGATATATTATATGAGAAAAGAATTTATTTTCAATTAAAGGGGAAAATTCTTTTAGATTTATTTTTATATGTTTTTTTAATGTGTATAAGTGCTTTGCCTATGTCTTAGTTAGGGTTTCTATTGTTATGAAGAGACGCCATGATCACCCCAACTCTTTTAAAGGAAAACATTTAATTGGAATTGGCTTACAGTTTCAAAGGTTAAGTTCATTATCATCCTGTCTGGACATGGTGGCATGAAGGCAGACATAGTGCTGGAGAAGGAGCTGAGAGTTCTACAGCTGGATCCATGGACAGCAGAAGGAGATTGTGTTTCACATATGTGTTCCACACTGGGCATAGCTTGAGCATAGGAGACCTCACCTACTCCACCAAGGCCACACCTCCTAATAGTACCACTCCCTCTGGGCCAATCATTCAAACACATGAGCCTATGGTGGCGATACTTATTCAAACCACCACATTTTGCATGTATGTATATACACCACATGGATGCCTGGTGCCTGTGCAGGTCAGAAGAGGTTGTCAGCTCCCTTGCAACTAGAATTATAGATGGTTGTGAGCTACCATATAGGTGCAGGGATATGAACGTGGTCTTCTGCGAGAGGAGCAAGAGCTCGTAATCCCTGAGTTATCTCTCCAGCTCCAATGCAGTATTTTGTTTTTCACTTTGCATGGTCACAGAATTGTACAACCTCTACCGCTGTAAGTTACAGGAGGTATGTTTAATCATCTGGAGAACAGAACCTTGGACCCTATATTCATCACCTTACATTGTTCTTCCAAACTTTAGGCAACCACGTATCTATTTATGGATTTGTCTTCTAAACATTTCATATAAATGTAATCATATAGCTTCTTTGACTTGACAGTTACAAGGTTAATGTATTTTATAAGCATGTATCAGCACCTCATTTCTTTTTTCTCTTTTTCTTCTCGTGTATTTTTTTTATTTTTTAAACATAATTTCTTTATTTATTCTTTGGAAATTTTACATCAGGCACTACAATTCTGCTCCCCTCCTGCCCCATCATCCTCTCCTCACCCCTGCAGGGCTCCCCAAAAAGAAATTTTAAAAGTCAAACCAAAACAAAATCAAGCAAGCAAACAAGCAAACAAAAATAAGAACAAAACAGAAACTCTATGCTTCTTCCTTCCCACCTCTCTAAACATCTCTCCACTCATCCTGATGGCATTGGGAGCAGTGTGTCACATAGTGTACGCTTTGTCCAATCAGCGTTACTAGCAAATGTTCATTGCAGTGAGTCACTGGTCTGGTTCAAGGCCTCTGCTTCCTGGAACAGCATCATCACTGAGTCCTCGCCGGAAATCCTCTGGGATAGCCCACGGCTGCCCTGGACCATGAAGATCCTGCAGGTGTTATTGCTCAGGAGCAGTCACTTCACAGACTCCAGCAGATCATAGATGTTAGGCTGGGCCAGCCGAAGGCTTGTCTGTGGGCCTCGGTGATAGCTGAGCTGGTCAGTTCGGGCCACTCAGGTCACCTGTCTCAGGCGAGGGGGCAGAGCCATCTTCCCTATGCCCGCATCATCGGGGTTGGTTCCCTCTTGTCTGTGGGGGCCTTCTCTCCCGAGTGCAAGGTACAGCTCTCCTGTGAGGGTCAGGGCCACTCATGCTTCAGTGTCCAGCGAGAGGCAGAGCCATCTCTCCCTTGGTCAGTGAAGGGTGGGGCTGGTTCAGCGTGGCTTTCTGGTTTCATCATGCATGGTTTCCACGTCCCCCGAGGTGACACAGGTCACAGACATTAACTCAGACACCAGCTGCAGTTGGACCACAGACCCAGGCATGGCCCTTAGCAGCAGCTTGGGCCCAGAAGACATCTTGGCTCTGAGCACCTCATTTCTTATTAGTGAACAATCTCCCACTGTATAGTTATACTACATTTTGTTTATCCAGTCGCTGGTCCTCACACAAATTAAGAATTAAATCTCACATATGAGAAAACCATGCTATATTTAGTTTTTTGGATTACTTCACTAACCTAATGATCTCCAGTTGCATCCATTTTTGCAAATGCTGTGATTTTACTCTTTTATATACCTGAATAAAATTCTATTGTGCTTAGAACACATTTTTTAAATCTACTGATGGACATCCATGCTTGTTCTATAACTTCACTACTGTGAATATTGCATCAGTAAACATGGCTGTGTAACTAGTTCTGTGGTATGTTGACTTAGAGTCTTTCAGGTACATATCCCAGAGTGGAATATCTGGGTCATTTGGTAGCTCTACTTTCAATCTTTTGAGGAATCTCCTTATTAATTTCCATAGTGGTTGGACCAGTTTGCATTCCTACCAACAGAAAGTAAAGGTTGTCCTTTCCCCACATTCTCACTAGCATTTGTTTTCCTTTTTAAAAATTAATTTATTAGTTGATTTTGCGTGTTTATGTGTGCGCATGTGTCCATATGAATGTCTGTGAAAAGCCCTAGAGAACAGCTTGTAAACATTGTTCTTCTACAGACTAATAACATCAAGAATAAAAACAAGAGCAAAAACAAATGAAATTTTACTATTTTTCTTTTTATTTATTCTTTTCTCATACAATACATCCCGACCACAGCCTTCCCTCCCTCCACTCCTCCAACTTCCTTCCCCTCCCCTTCTCACTCCCCAAGATCCACTGCTCCTCCGTTTCCCTTCAGAAGAGGTCAGGCTTCGCAGGGATATCAACCAAACATGACACAGACTCATTCAGGCGTCATGATTGCTGCTTCAGTCTCTGTGAGCCCCTTCGAGCCCCACTTAGCTGATTCTGTGGGCTGTGTTCTTCTGATGTTATCAACCCCTCTGGCTCCTACAATCCTCCTTCCCTCTCTTCTGCAGGGTTCCTGAGCTCTGCCCCTTTGGCTGTGGGTCTCTGTATCTGCTCCCATCAGTTTCCGGAGGAAGTCTCTCTGACGATGATTGGTTTAGACACTGATCTATAGCAGAATATCGTTAGGAATCACAAAAATGACATTTTAGTCAAGGATGGGGTGCATGGCTTTAATTCCAGCACTCGGGAGACATAGGCAGGCGGATCTCTGTGAGTCTGAGGCCAGTGCTGCCAACAGAGAAAGTTTCAGGGCTACATAGAAAAACCTTGTCTCAAAAAAACCAAGAAAAAAGGAAAAAAAAGAGAAATCTCATTACCTGACATTTAAAACAGACTAAAATCATTAAATCCTTGAGGATGGATTGTATACAGTGGAATTATATGTGTCTACATATAATTCTACAAAACAATATATAGAGAAATTAAAAAGAATTTAAAGAAGATTAAATAATTAGAGAAGTATTGAAAAGTGTCAATTCTCCTGAAATTGACTTATTCTAGATAGTGTCTCACATAGTCCAAGCTAGCCTCAAACTCAGGATGTTGTCAAATCTGACTTTGAAATTCTAATCTTCCTGCCTTCATCTCCCAAATGCTGGCATTACAGATATGCCATCTATCAGTATGATGCCTTTGGTGTGGTGGGATTGTGGGTGTGCACCACTACCATGCCCAGTTGAACTGTCTATGTTAAATAAATAAAGTATATGATGTGTGGATCCCATATCAAGCTGTTTTGAAAAGAATAAGATAAGCTGAGCTCCCAGCACACTGAGGATGAGATATAAAGACTGACTCAAGGTCAGAACATTTCGGACCAGATCATGCTACACAGCGCCAGATCAACCAGAGCTGCATAGTAAAACCTTGTCTCGAAAGAAGGAGAGTGGGACTGGAAATATGGCTCGGCAATTAAAAGCACTTGCTGTTCTTCGGGTGAGCTAGGGCTCAGTTGCCAGCACCCAGTCAGGCAGCTGACAACGATCTGCAATTCCAGCTACAGAGGATCAGATGCTTCTAGCTTCCACAGGCACCTATACTTTCTCTCTCTTTCTCTCTCATCTCTCTCTCTTTCTGTCTCTCTGTCTCTGTCTCTGTCTCTCTCTCTCTCTCACACACACACACACTTCTACATAAAATAATAAAAATGAGTCTTTTGCCTTGTGACCTGTGATATCATTATGTTCACTAATTAGTTCTTGTATTTTCTTTTGATGTCTCCTGAGAATAACTGTTTCCAAGTGGATAGCAATGTCATCTCCACGTGAACACATTGTTTTTCAGGTCCGGCAGTGCAAACCTGAAATCTCTAAAGTTCAATGTCAGCTTGGCTAATTTAGTGAGACCCTGTCTCAAAATAAAAACATCTTTTTCTGCTGGGCATAGAGGTGCACTTAGGAGGCAGGCAGATCTCTCAGTTCAAGGCCAGCCTGGTCTGTATAATGAGTTTCAGATCAGGCACCGATACACAGTGAGACCTTGTCTCAAAAACAAACAAACAAATAAATAAACAAAATACTTTCCCCCCATTTCCCTCTTTCAGTGAGTATACATACATGTGTTCCCATGTTTGCATGGGTGTGTGGGGATGTGTGCACATATGCTTGAGTACATGTGAAAGTCCAAGGTTGATGCTAGGAACCATTCTCTTTATTCATTCATCCTATTCATTGACTCCGGGTCCCTCCATCAAGCCTATTGCCCTCCCTTTGATATGACTAGTCTCACTAGTCAGCTTGCTCTGAGGAATCAATGACCTGTCTCCAACTTCCCAAGCTGGAATTACAGGTGCCATATCCAGTATTTATGTGGGTTTTGGGGATCTGAATAATAAGGTTCTCATGATTGTGTATGGCAAGCACAAGTGTGTATGAACCACTGAGCAATCATCCCAGCCCATAAAATACATTTTAAAATGGGCTGGGGATACAGCTCAGTAGAAGTGTGTTTGCCTAGCATGTCCAAGGCTCTGGATTCAATCTCCAGCAATACATACATACATACATACATGTCATTTCTTCTATTCCAAAATGAGTGACTGTCATTTCTTTTCTTTGTCTTGTTGCACTGGTTAGGATATCCAGGACAAGCTTGAATTGGAATAAAGCAAATATCTTTTCTTGTCTTTTCTATCCTTTTTTTCTGTTCCAGATTCTTTAAACATCACTTTTAGTTATTAATTTATTTATTTTTGATTTTTGGTTTTTCAAGACAGGGTTTCTTTGTATAACAGTCCTGGCTGTCCTGGAACTTATTTTGTAAACCAGCCTGGCCTTGAATTCATGGAGATTCACTTGCCTCTGCCTCCTGAGTGCTGGGATTAAAGGTATGCACAACCACACCTCACTTCTTTATTTTTTATTTTAATTTTTTATTATTTATTTATAGTTTTTTTCTGAGACAGGGTCTCACTATGTAGCTCTGGCTGTTTTAGAAATCTGTATGTAGAACAGACTGGCCTCAAACTCAGAGATTCCCCTGCCTCTGCCTCTCAAGTGCTGGGACCACAGGCATTGGCACACTGTTTTAGACTCTTAACAGAATGCCAACTACATTTATTTATCAGCTGTCTTTAGATTCCTCTTGTTTACGATAATCTCTCAGACTTTCCTTGCTTTCAGTGACCTTGACACTTTTGGGAGTACTGACCAGTTATTTTGTAGACTATCTCTTTATTGGAATGTATCTGTTGTGTTCTTTTGGTTTCTGAGATAGAGTCTAACTATGCAGTATAGCTGGCTAGAACTTGTTTTGCAGTCTAGATTGGCCTTGGCTATGTGATTCTCTCTCTTGCTTTAGCTTCCAGAGTCCTGGGATTGCTGGCTTGCATTGCCCTGGCTGTTGTTTTCCTCATGAATAGATTTCAGTATTTCTAAAAAGACTATAGAGGCAGAACGCCATTTCATAATATTATATCCAAGGTACAGTTATCAGCTTGACTTCTCACTGCTGATAGAGTCCCTAACCACTGGCTTGGGTAGTACTTTGTCAAATTTTATTCACTGTTAACTGACTCTTTCCCCCTTATTTTCCATATTGTACTGTTTGGAAGGATGTCTGTCTATACAGTTCGTACTCAAGGAATGGACAATAATGCTACCTCTCTGTGAGGATTGACTATTGCTATAAATTATTTGGGGTTGGAATTCTTTAAAAATGTGAGGTTTTGTACCCTATCTTGTTACTCAATTATTTTTTTCTGGTAATTTTTTATTACTTTATAAATAATACCAATCAAAATTCCCACTTCCTCCCCTTCTCCCACTTCCCTCCTGCTCCCCCACTCACCCTTCCCCCACCCCCTCCAGACCTAAGAGAGGGCAGGATACCCTGCTCTGTGAGAAGTCCAAGGCCCTCCCCCCTCCATCCAGGCAGGTATGCATCCATTGTTACTCAATTATTAATTTATAACACTTTGGACTCATGAATATCTATTTTCTGTGTTGGATTATCATCTAACACTGCACTATTTTGTTGCTGAAACTATTTTGCCTTTGATCGCTAGGAATGCTTTCCGCTGATTCTCATGTCCCTTTGAGACAGGAACTCTCATCAAAGTGGTCTTTTTTGGCTTGTTTGGACACTTCCTTATTTTCTGGCCCCACAAGCTGTCATAAGAGCTTGTGCATTTCCTGTCCCCGCTCTAAAATGAGCCATTTTTGTTCGGCTGTCTGGCTCTTTCCTTTGTGTAACAGAATGCTATTAGAAGCCAGTAGCTGGGATTTTGTTGTGCTTTTCCATTGTTTTGCTGTTCACGCTTTTGCACTTAAGTACAGGTTTTAAAAGAAAGCTTTTTGTCGTTTTCATCAGGATTCTATTGAATTTCTAGATCAATTTGGACACAATTTCTTCCTTTGTTTTTTACATAGGGTTTCACTGTGTAGCCCTATCTAAGTAAGACACAATTTCCATTAAACAATATCTAGTTATCTGAACCATGAATTGACCTATATTTCTTTAATTGCACTACTCTTTCAGAGTATAGGTTTTGTAGATTTGTTTGTATTTTTTATGATTTTTACACTGCTTAAAATTATATTGCTTTTAAAATTTACATTTCCAGTTGTTGGCCGGATGGTGGTGGCACACGCCTTTAATCCCAGCACTCGGGAGGCAGAGGCAGGCGGATCTCTGTGAGTTTGAGGTCAGCATGGTCTACTGAGCAAGTTCCAGGACAGGCTCCAAAGCTACAGAGAAACCCTGTCTTGGAAAAACAACAACAAAAATTACATTTCCAGTTGTTTGCTCTATACATGGAAGCAAAATTTTCATTTGCATACCAATCTTTTATCCTGAAATCCCACCTTCTCTCTGACACAGACTCTTATATAGCCCTGGTTGATCTGGAATTCATTGTATAGGCTATCTTGTCTTAAACTCAGAGGAATGTACTTGCCTTTGCCTCTTGAGTGCTGTAATAAAAGGTGTGTGGCTCTATGCCTGTCTTATCCTGAAATAACTTAAGGTTGCTTATTAGGTCGTCTAGTATTTTTGTCTGTTTGACTGGTTTTTGTTATTTTTCTTATGAAACAGGGTCTCACTGTGTAGCCTTGGCTGGTAGCCTGGAACTCACTTAGTAGATCAGGCTGGCCTTGAACTCAAAGAGGTCCATCTGTCTCTGCTTCCCAAATGCTGGGATTAAAGGCCTGTGCCTCCATACCCAGTCAATGATCTACTATCTTCTTTTAGATATTCTAGCCAGGATTCTATTATGAATTATCATATTATCTATAAAGAAAAAAACAACCAATAGATTTATTCTTCTCTCCCTCTCCTCCCCTTTCCCTTCTTTCCTTCCCTCTTTTCCCTTCCAATCCCCTCTTCCTCCCTTCCCTCCCTGTCTCTCTTGTCTGCTCTTCTTTTTTTTTTCTTTTCTTTTTGAAAAGCTGGGGCAGAAAGCCAGAACCGCACACAGTAAACATTCCATCAACAAGCTAACCCCTAACACTCTTTATTCCTTTAAATCTTCATGCTATTTATTTTTTTGTCCTTAATGTATGGCTAGAACCTGCATGCAGTATAGTGTTGAATAGAGGAGGGAGGTAGAAGTGGGTATCCATGTCTTGTTCTTACTCTTAGGGAACCCACTTGGTGTTTTAGCATTAAGTAATATTTAATTGTAGGGAGTTATTTTTAAATTTGGTTTATCAGTGTAATGGTTAATCTTTATTGCCATTTTGGATGAATTTAGAGTCACGTAGGGCTCACATCTCTGGATGGATGTGTTAAGGTGTTTCTAGGGAGGTTTAACTGAGGAGTGGAGCCTCACCTTGGATATATTCAGCACAATCTCATGGAACTGAGTCTTAGACTGAATAAAAAAGCAAGTGCAGACACCAGTATTCGTATCTCTTTGCCTTCTGACTGTGGATGTAACATGGCTGGCTTGTCTGGTTGCTCCTGCTAGCACAGCTAAAGTTTCCCTTGCCTCCACATCTCTCCTTAGGAATGACCTTGACCTGTCAAATGCTTTTTCTGTACCTATAGAGATTTTTATATAATTTTTTTACTAATTAATTTTTTTCATTTATTTTACCTCCTGACTGCAGCTTCCTCTCCTTCCTCCTCCCATTCTCTTCCCCTCACATCTCCTCTGCCTTTGTTCAGAAAGGGGTAGGCCTCCCATGGATGCCAGAAAAGCAGTTGCAGAGACCCCCCAGCCAAGCACTGGGCTGAGTCTGGTGAATCATGTTGAAGAGAGAGGGGAAAGATTGTTCAAGACAGGGGAGTCAGGGTCATCACAAGGGAACCCACAGAAGCAACTGGCCTGCTCATGAGATCTTACAGAGTATGAACTGATGGCTAGTGAACCTGCATGGGACCAGTTTGGGCCCTCTGCATATGTGTGGTGGTTGTGTGACTTGGTCTACTTGTGGGACTCCTGATAGTGGAAGCGGGGCCATTCCTAATGCTTTGTCTGGCTTTTGGAACCTGTTCCTAATGCTGGGTTGCCTAGCCCAGTCTTAATACAAGGAGAAGGGCTTAGTCCTACCTCAACTTGATATCAACTTGATATGCCACGTTTTATTATATGGCATATGTGTGTGTGTGTGTGTGTGTGTGTACAAGGCCAGGCAATGGTGGTGCATGCCTTCAATCCCAGCACTTGGGAGGCAGAGGTAGGTGGATCTTTGTGAGTTTGAGGCCAGCCTGCTCTACAGAGCTAGTTCCAGCACTGCCAAGGCTACACAGAGAAACCCTGTCTCGAAAAATCAAATATATGTGTGTGGGTGTGTATGTGTTTGTACACATGTGAGTGCCTGTGCACATGTGAGTGCAGAATCCTGCAGAAACCAGAAGAGGGTGTTACATTCCCATGAAGCTGGAGTCACAGGTGGCTGTGAATCACTTGAGATGGGTACTTGAAACAGAATTCAGGTCTTCCTGAAGAACAGCAAGGCTACTCCTCAACCACAGAGCAATCTCTCCAGCCCTAAGTTTTTTTTTTTTTTAAAGTTTGTTAATATGCTGAATTACACCAATTAGATTTTGGATTTTTTTGGGGGGTCACCACTGTCTGGTGTAGCATGAGGGGCCTGCTTGTTCGGGTTTCTGTCCTGCCCAGTACCCCACAACCGGCAAGCTCCAAAGAAAATCACACAGAGATCTCCATAAGTTATAAAGCTGATTGGCCCATTAGCTCATGCTACTTATTTGCTCTTGTAGCTTATATTAACCCATTGTTCTTATCTATGCTAGCCACATGTTTCAGTACTTTTCTCAGCAGGGCAGCTCACATCTTCTTCGGTGTCTGGGCAGGAGTGGGAGGAATCAACTTCCTCCTTCCCAGAATTCTCCTGCTCTCCTTGCAGGAGAGCTCTTCTACTTCCTGTCTGGTTTTCCCACATATACTTCCTACCTGGCCAATCAGCGTTTATTTAAAACATGATTTACAGAATACAGACAATTCTCCCGCACCAGTCTGGCCCTTGTATTTTTTTAAAATGAACTTGGACAGTTTGTGGTATTTTTTAAATTTGTCAGTTTTATATTCATTTTTTTATGTTCATTAGCATGAATTTATCAATCAATTGTCCTTAATTTCAAATGTCTATAGAGTCTGTTGTGATGCCATCTGAGTTTTATTTAAGTGCTTTCGGTGATGCCACAAAGCTCCAAATGGATGATGCTAACGTTCTTACATGTGTCTTCTCTTTTATTCTGATGAAACTGACTAGAGTTTTATAATTTTTGTTGATTTGTAATTAATTTTATTTCTTTTGCTTACTTTGAGTAAGATCTGCCTGCCTCTGTCTCCCGAGTGTGGGGATTAAGGGTGTGCCACCACCCCTGGGCTATAACACGCTGCTTTAATTCACTGAGTTTGTAGTAATTTGTTAAGCAGTAACAGAAAACAAATAATCGTATTGAAAATTTTGAGTTTATGTTCTCTTGAGTTGACCATTTCAGTTTTAGAATATTCCAAATTTGATCCTTGGTGATATTCTGTAGTTTGAAATCAATTTTGATTATTTTTTTTTTGAGACAGGGTTTCTCTGTAGCTTTGGAGCCTGTCCTGGAACTAGGGATTTTTAAGGTAGGTGCTCACTACATCCAGCCTGTAGCTTTACATTCCTGCCTCATCCTTCCTGAATGCTGGCTTTACAGGTGTGCGCTACACTTGGTTCTGCAATCTGCTTTGATGTTGATATCCTTTCTAGAGAATTCTTTAAAATTGGTATTAGCTATCTTTCCAAAGATAGCTAACCTGTATGTAGCTTCATATTTAAGATAGGTTTCTTTTTGTACTACTTAATTAATTGAACTCACAAGTGAGCAGAAGCCACAGCATACCTGTAGAGATCAGAGGGCAGTTTCCAAGTGTCAGTTCTCCCTATCTCCTATGTAGGATCTGGGGATCAAACACAAGGCTTGGTAGCAAGCATCTTTATCCACTGTGCCATCTCTCTGAACCAAAGTCTCTGTGTGTATGTGTCTGTGTCTGTGTTTTACAGAAAGTATATATTTGATCTTTGTTTTTTTATCCAATCTGGTAATCATTTTTGGTTTCTATATTTTGTGTTCACATGTTCTTACTATGTCTCCCATGTCACATGCCTAGTTAACTATGCTTTTGGGGGTTTTTAATTTTTAAAGATTTATTAAGAAAATTTTGTGTATATAAATGCCTTGCCTGCATATATGTATGTGCACCATGTGTGTGCAGTGTCTTTGGTTTTGCATCCTCTTGAACTGGAGTTACAGATGGTCATGTGGCGACATGCGGGTCCTGAGAAATGAACTCAGGTCCTCTGCAAGGGCATCAAGTGCTCTTAGTCACTGAGCCATCTCTTTGGTCTATGTTTTATAATTTAAAATTTTGTTTAATTTGTCTATGTGTGGGGTGGGGGGTGGGGGAAGTTTATATATTAAGTTCCAGACCAGCCTGGACTTCATGAAAAGACTCTTAAAACACAAGACACATTTCTCTGTGTCTTAAAAAAGATTAATGTGGCAAATTTTATGTTGCATGTATTTTACCACAATTTGCAAAGATACCCAATAAGTTATTATAGAAAGTTTTTCAAAGTGCCAATGGCCATAAGCAGTCTCTATAGCTGTTATGGCATTATCAGCCTTTTAGTGAGAAAGAGTGAGCGTTCTTATTTGAGACTGGAAACAAATTTATGTTATTTATTCTTGCTACTTATGCTGTACATTCTTCTTCTTTTCTTTTAAAGAAATTCTGGGTCGCGGTGGCATACACCTTTAATCTCAGCACTTGAAAGGCAGAGGCAGGTGCTTTTTCTGTGAGTTTGAGGCTAGCCTGATCTAGAGAGTGAGTTCCAGGATGATCAGTGCTACACAGAGAAACTCTGTCTCAAAATATCCAAAAAGGTAAGTAATTTACTTGTTTAATCTTAAGTGTGTTTCCTTGTGCACTGCATGTATGTACTGCCCATGGAGGCCAGGAGAAGGCATTGGATTCCGTGTAGCCGGAGTTATAGACAGTTGTGAGCCGCCTGATGTGGGTGCTGGGAACTAAACAGCTCCTCTGTGAAAGCAACGGTACTCCTAAACATGAGCTATCTCTCCAGCATCACATAGCCAGTGTATCTAGAACAGAAAAGAAACAAAAACCACTCAGATAGGAAAGAAAAGAAAGGACTCAAACTAGCTTGATTTCTAGTTGACAATCATTTCTGAAAAAAACTAGAATTTATAAAAAAGGATGTGTGGGAAAAGGTAAATATACAAATGAATTAGATTTTTGTTGAATAGCAACACAATGTAAAAATAAAATTAGAACAACTCTGTTCACAATAATATCAAAATAAATTAAATATTTTAAAATAGTTTTAACAAAAAAACCATAATGTATGCTTGTACACAAAACCTATGAGGGCTGTGAGATGGCTCAGTGGGCAAAGACACTTGCTGCCAAGTCTGAAGACCTGAGTTCAATCCTTGGGACACACATGGTGTAACAGATGACTGATTCATGAAAGTTGTCCTCTGACCTCCACCCTTGCATGGTGGCATGTCCACACCCAAACCCATAGACACAAATACATAAGAAAATGTAGAAACTAAAGAATGAAACATTGCTTAAGGAAATTAAAGAAGACCTATAGAAGTGGAGAGGAAGTCCATGTACATGAATTAAGAAATGGCTTTGCTAGCATAGCAATTTACACCAAAGTGATATATAAATTACATAAAATCACTATTAAAATGACAATAGGTTTTACAGAAAAATACACCGCTGATCTGTTTCTAAAAGTATACAGAAATGCAGTGTGTGTGGAAATGCAAAGAACTCAGAACAGCCAAACGATTTGGCAAATGGGACCCTTGCATATTCACATTTGAAAACTTACTGTAAACTCTTGGTAATCAAGATAATGCAATTTTTTTCATATATTTATTTTATGTATATAACTCAACATACACCTTTATTCCAGAAGAGGGCATCAGATCCCACTGTAGATAGTTGTGAGTCACCATGTGGATGCTGGGAATAGAACTCAGAACCTCTAAAACAACAGTCAATGCTCTTAACCACTGAGTCATCTCTCCAGCCCGATAATGTGATGTTGACACCAAGAAAGAAACATGGGTGGAACAGAATGGAGAGTCCATAAATGAACCCTTCTGTGGTGGCTAATCTTGATCAACTTGACACCTCTGGGGAAAGGGAATCTCAATGGAAGAACTGCCTCCCTCCATCAGGCAGGGTCTTGCTCTATAGCCCTGGCTGGACTTGTACTTGTCATACTGCTGAGACTGACTTTGGACTTGTGGCAATTATCTTGCCTCAGTCTCCAAGTTCTGGTAACAACTATAGATTCTGATTCCACTCTCTTCAAGGTATATAAGGTTATTTATTCACTTTCTGTTTAAATTTTTTATTGTTTTTTTATTGATATGCTTGTACTAAGTAGTTTTAATTCCTTTGGGCGTGTGACAAGATTCTCTGATTAACAAAGTCTTGTTTTTATATTTAAATTTAACTGTCTAGGGCTTTGTTGTGTAGCAGTTTCCTCCAAGACTAAAGCCTGCCGACTTGGAGGAAGTCTTGCTAAGACACAGGATGTTTACAGGAGGCGAAATCAGCAGGGTGTCCTAAAGGGTGTAGGTACATGAACATACTATTATTCACTGAAGCTGTTAAGTTCAGGAAGTAAACAATTGAATAACTTCAGGAAGTCCCTAAAATTGACCAGATTCACTAAGCTTCTACCTCCCAAATATATATAAACTGTTAAGAGACTCTCTTAAACCATATGAGCAGCCTTGAACAGGGTGAGACCAACTGAGGCACCTGGAAAGGAGACTCTCCAACCCCCTGAGCTGCCTACAGGCTGTGTAGTGTGCTTCAGGTTTCCAGTTTCCAGGAACTGCCACTCATACTGGAGTGGGCTTTGGTGATGCAACCATCTTCATGTTATTTCTGCTCCTGTAAGTAACCCCTGTCCCATATTCCTATAAGTAACCCTAGTAAAACTCATTGGTTCAACAAGTCAAACTTTGGTGATATCTGTACTTTGGTATGTTGGAGGCTCCCTATCTGGGGTGAATAGATATTTGTTTACACCTCTCTAGGAATTGTGTCACATAACAGACTTGCTCCTGGGTTGTCAAACATTGTGGTCCGTCAATTTATTGATCAGAGATTTAGCTTAACATTTTGACTCAGTAATTTTTCTACCCATTTCTAGTACTCACTGGTCAGTTATTCCCAGCACCTGGATGAGTTCTGAATCTTTACAGTAAGTGCAACCCACTGCAGAACCAGGTTTCTCTGACCAGTGCTAGGAGTAGCAACATTTTAAGAGCATAAACCCAAATACTTTAAAAGCACTTTGAAAGGCACAACATATATATCTAGCAAAACAATAGTGGTAGGGTCCATGCTAGGACCTCACTGTCTTCCTATTTAGGGGTTTTGGCGAGGTTTACTTACTATACTAGGCATAAATTCTTTCCCATGGAGCTGGTCTCAAATTAAACCAGAAAGACATTGGTTATTCTCGTAAAAATCATGCCACTATTTAAGTGGAAACATATTACCTGTGTATCAATCTTTTTTTTTTTTTTTTTGAGAGAGAATCTCTCAATGAAGCCAGAGCTCCCTGAATTAGCTAGATTCACTGGCTAATGAACTGGAGTTACAGGGGCACACACTGTACCTGACTCTTTACATCAGTGCTGGGGATCTGAATTCATATCCTCATGCTTGTGTGATAGACACTTAGCTAGCTGTGCTGGCTAGTCTTATGTCAACTGGACATACAAAAACTAGAGTTATCTGAAAGGAGAGAACCTTAATTGAGAAAATGCCCCATAACATCTGGCTGTAGGGCATTTTCTTAGGGATTGATGGGGGAGGACCCAGCCCATTTTGGGTGGTGCCATCCCTGGGCTGTTGGTTCTGGGATCTGTAAGAAAGCAGGCTGAGGAAGCCATGGGAAGAAAGCCAGTAAGTAGTACCCCTCCATGGCCTCTGCATTAACTCTTGCCTCCAGGATCCTGCCCTGTTTGAGCTCTTGCCCTGACTTCCTTCAGGTGATTAACAGCAATGTTGAAGTGTAAGCTGAATAAACCCTTTCCTTCCCAACTTAGTTTTTGGTGCAGCCACTGCCTTTGATATATTTATTGCTTACATTGTATATTTTTTTAGTTTTACTTTCAATGTATATATCAATCTTTTAGAGGGTGCATTTTTTATTCTGTTGGATAGCAAACTCAGGACTTCATGCAGAGGAAGCAAGTCATCAACCATTGAATTTGTAATGGTTTGAAAGGGAATAACCCCTATAGGCTTATATGTTTGAATACTTGGTACTCAGTCGGTGGCACTATTTGGGTAGGATTAGGAGGTATGACCTTTTTGCGTCACTGGGGCAGACTTCGAGGTTTCAAAACCCCTTGCTATCCCCAGTGCACGCTCTCTGCTTTCTGCCTATGGTTCAAGCTGTCAGCTCTCAGCTTGCCGTTACAGCTGCCATGCCTGCTTCCTCTCAGCCACCATAGACCCTTATCCCTCTGCTCCCATAAGCCCAAACAAATTCTTTTTTGTAAATTGCCTTGACCACAATGTTTTGTCACAGCAATAGAAAAGTAACTAATATTCTTGTTAAAATATAGTCTGGGCCAAGTGTGGTGGTGCATGCCTTTTATCTCAACAGTCAGGATGCAGAGTTATGCGGATCTCTGTGAATTTGAGGCTAACCTGCTCTATGTAGCAAGTTTCAGGCCAGCCAGGACTATATAATAACACCCTGTCTCTAAAATAAAGCAGTCTAACAGTCTTTGCATTTTAATTGCTATTTATAGTTAATATAAGTATTTCAGTGGGAAGTTCTGATCGGGATATAGTTTGATGTCATAAATTTTAATTCATTGTTTAAAATATTCCACAAGGCATCTTATTTCTTTTTTACATTTATTTTTATTGAGTGTGAGTGTGTGTTTGTGCGCATGCTCCATGGTGCCCTTGTGAAGAACAAAGGACAGCTTGTGGGAATTGGTTCTTGCCTTCTTCTATGTGGGTTCCAGGGATCAAACTGAGGACTTTAAGCTTAAAAACAAGTGTCTTTACCCCTGAGCAATCTTGCCTGCTTCATAGGACATTTTAATAAGCCTCAAAACAGTTTCAAATCTACAGAAGAGTTTTCAGCATGATACAAAGAACACCTCCCACCTCATACCCTCTTATTTCTGGCTATTTCTCTGTGTGTTTACTAAAATACAAGAGTGCTCTATTATAAAGCTTTTAGTATAACCATCAACATTAGATTGCTATTGCTACCATCCCACTCAAGTCTGGCCAGGTTTTCAGCAGTGTCCTTAAGTCAGAGAATACAATTCAGAACCAAGTGCTGCATTTTGTTCCATTGTTGACTGAGTATTCTTCAATTTCCAATACTTGAAGATAATAGCCTAGTTATTTTGTGAAATGCCCTGTAACTTGGGTCTTTCTGACATTTCCTCGTGATTATATTTTAGCTGTGAAATTTGGGCATTAACACCGAAGAAATAATGCTTTCTCTTTTCACGGCATCTGACTGGGAGCATGTTGTTTCAGTATTTTATTATTTTTTTAAAGATTTATTTTTATTATTTTTAAAATTATGTGAGTTGTGTGTGTTTGTGGTGGGATAAGACTCTTGGAGGTAATAGGTGTTGGATCCCCAGGAGCTGGAGTTAGGTCATTGTGAGCCACCTGATGTGGGTACTTGGAAGTGAACTCAGGTTCTCTGCAAGAAAAGCAAGTGCTCTTAGCCGCTGAGCCATCTCTCCAGTCCACCGTGTTTTATCGTGGGTGATTTTCTCTTTGTTCATTTGATTAAGGTGACATTTTCTGAATTTTCTCTACTAAAAGGTTATATTCTTGTTTTGTTTCAACTTTAAGTATCTGGCAGAAAGAAACTTTGATGCTATGTTTGCCTATAAATTATCCCTTTCTACAGACAATGAGTAACTACACACACACACACACACACACACACACACACACACACACTCAAGCATATAGTCATAAAGCTTACTGTTTTTACGGTTTTTATTTTAGGGGGAGCATGAACCTATTTCACCACTACCACAAATAATGCAGTCAAGTTTTCCACTTTTGAGGAAATCATAGGAGTGCAACAGATGAGCTACATCCTGAGATAATCACCTTCATAATCATGGTAACTCTCCCCTTCAAGTAAATGTCTCATAGTTCATTCATGACAATGTGCACTCATGGCTTTCCTTCCTTCCTTCCTTTTTAAATTTTTGTTTTTTTGTTTTTTCAAGACAGGGTTTCTCTGTAGCTTTAGAGCCTGTCCTGGAACTAGCTCTTGTTTACCAGGCTGGCCTCAAACTTACAGAGATCCGCCTGCCTCTGACTCCCGAGTTTTGGGATTAAAGGCGTGCGCCACCACCGCCTGGACTCATGGCTTTCTACTTCAAATATATATTTGGTTTTTGGAGACAGGGTTTCTTAATAGCTATGGAACCAGTCCTGGAACTCGTTTTGTAGACCAGGCTGGCCTCGAACTCACAGAGATCCGCACACCTCTGCCTCTTGAATGCTGAGTTTAAAGGCGTGTGCCACCACTACCCAGCTATTTGATATTTTTCATCTGTTATTGTGATGTTCAAATTTATTAGAAGGAACCCATTTAGGTTGGCTCCTGTGTCTTTTTAACATGGTCCCATGATTCTTTGGGCAATTCTTTATTTTTAGGGATAAAAAGAAGTTCCAGGCCTATTTTATTTGGTATCTAAACCCTTTGGAATTAGTGTTTTCAGCAAAGATTCTTGGTTCCTTTGGGTGGAGAATGTTATTTATAGGTCAAAATTTAGGTGCCAAGTATTCTCATTGCTGTTAGTATGTTGCTACTCTTAGGCCTTTTCAATGGATTAACAGTAAGAAACCAAGAAACCCAGTTCCTTAATATAATCTTAACCCGTTCCTTCATATAATCCTTCTGTATGTATGAAGATTTGATTTTTTGGTTTTTTTTTTTAAGATTTATTTATTTACTTTGTATACAGTATTCTCAGTACTCCACCTGCAGGCCAGAAGAGGGCACCAGATCTCGTACAGATGGCTGTGAGCCACCATGTGGTTGCTGGGAATTGAACTCAGGACCTTTGGAAGAGCAGGCGGTGCTCTTAACCACTGAGCCATCTCTCCAGCCCCCTTGGGTTTTATTTTTTGAGACAGGGTTTCTCTGTAGCTTCGGAGCCTGTCCTGGAACCAACTCCTGTAGACCAGGCTGACCTTGAACTCACAGAGTTCTGCCTGTGTCTGCCTCCCGAGTGCTGGGATTAAAGGCATGAGCCACCACCGCCCATTATATATGAAGATTTGAATGAGGATGGTGTTTTATCACAGCAATAGGAAGCAACTAATATAGAATGTAAACAATCACACATTGCTAAAGTTATCCCTTATGTCATGAATATGTTAATTGTAATTATTTAAAATCTATGATTGAAAATTTTAATATCTGAATCTTTTTTATGTCAGGATTTATTGTCCTGACCTTTTTCTCTTGATTTTGGCTAGTGGTTGTCTTTTTGTATGGCCCATTATTGGTAATTGAGTGTAGAAAAAAGCATAAAATGTAGAATTGCTGCTGGTTGATACTTTTTTCTTCTAGATGATATTTATTTTTTCTTCCTTTGTCAAGAACACAAGGCAAGGATAAGTGACCATCATAATCTGATTAGAGATTGAGACTGACCTTCAGTTTTTGTAAGACTGATCTAGTTCCCATTTACTCTTATCCCAATGATAAGGTTCTAATGATTGGGAGTGGATAGACTGAGACTTTTGTGGTATTTACTATGGTTACTCTTCCTTCATGAATCCTCAGCTTTATTTTCCTCATGGAAGTTCTATTACATCTCCGAGCGTCTCTGACACTGTTATTTTTTCCATCATCATTTCACAGGCTTTTAACATTTCATCCACAGATTTCAAGCTGGCATGTTGCTTAGAAGCAAAGATGTAACCAGATCTCTATCTGGCTCGTCCCATTCTTGCCTACATTTCCCTCCTGTCCGGAATTTCAGCTTGTCAGTTCCTTGATGTCTTGGAGGCCCTCCAGTGTGATCAAGTTAAAAGAATATATTTATATGTGCTCTCCAGCATTTTTCCTTGAGACAAGACCTTACCATATATTTCAAATCCTCCTGTTTCAACTGTCTGGATTCTGAGATTGCAGGTTAGCACCACCATGCCTGGTCATTCGGCTTCTATACTTATTGTGTTGTGGGATGGTTGATCAGAAATAAGTCTGCCTCTGCCAGAAGAAATTGATTTATGCTCATAAATGATTAGTGAGGCTTTTTTTTTTAAAAAAAAAACAACAACACATGTATGGAGAGAATGAAAACCATTCTCATCAATCACACCAAGGACATTCCAGAAACTGTTGCCACCACTCCGAACGGGTGCACTGTTATGGTGAAGGGCCCCACAGGAAGCCTTTGGAGGATCTTGAATCATAGCAATATGAAGCTCAGCCTCATTGAAAAGAGAAGGAAGAGGCTCTGGGTTGACAAATGATAGACAAAGAGAAAGGAACTGGCTATCTATGGCCATGTACAGAATATGATTCAACTGTGGTGCACTGGGCTTCCATTACAAGGTGAGGTCCATGTAAACTTACTTCCCTATCAATATTATTATTCTGGCTAACGAGTCTCTTGCTGAAATTTCTTGTGTGAAAAAGGTATCTGCAGGGTTCAGATGAGGATAGATGCTGCTTTTTCTGTTTATCAAGTCCAGAAAGATATATTAATTCTTGAAAGAAAAGATATTGAATTTGTTTCAAATTCAGCTTCTTTGATTCAGCAAGCCATAACATAAAAAAACAAGGCAATCAGAACATTTTTTATGGCATCTATGTTTCTGTACAAGGAACAGTACATCAGGCTAGTGAATAAGACTTAATTTATCCTGCTACAGAAACAAGATTCTGGATTATCAAGTCAACTTGAGTGTTTTAATAATGCAATAAACTTGTTAACCCCCCCCCCCCCCCGAGACAGTGTTTCTCTGTAGTTTTGGAGCCTGTCCTGGAACTAGCCCTTGTAGATCAGACAGGCCTCGAACTCACAGAGATCCGCCTATCTCTGCCTCCCAAGTTCTGGGATTAAAGGCGTGTGCCACCACCACCTAGCTAATGATATTGATTTGCGATGTTAAAAGAAGAATTACTCTGGCTATAGTCTGTAGAATTTGAAGATGATATGGGTGAAAATAAGGAATGATGAGGCTTGTTAAAATGGTGGATTGGACAAGGGTGAAAATAGAGAGTTGGAGAAATGGATGCTGGTTTGGAGAAAGGGATGAAGGGGTTGAAGGAAACAGCACACTAATGATTTTATGTTGTAAAATAGGAAGTTAGGAGAAATGATATATAGTGAACCAAATAGAAAATACAAGTTTATACACATGATTTAAAATAAAATCTAAAACCATTAGAAGAAATAAAATAGTAAATACATTATGAAGGGAAAAGGGTAGATAGGAGGCTGCAAAAGAGCTTAACCATCAGATCCCACAGTATTAATAATAGATGATGTTAAAAAAGAAATGCAGATTCCCGGGCAGTGGTGGTGCACACGTATAATCACAACACTCGTGAGGCAGAGGCAGGTGAATCTCTGAGTTTACGGCCACCCTGGTCTACAGAGTGAGTTCCAGGACAGCCAGGGCTACACAGAGAAACCTTGTCTCAAACAAACAAACAAACAAATAAACAGCATCAACAACAAAAGAAACACAGATTATACTGACTGGTTTTGTATGGCAACTGACATAAACTGAAGTTATCAGAGAGGAAGGAGCCTCAGTTGAGCAAATGCCTCCATAAGATCCAGCTGTGAGGCATTTTCTCAATTAATGATCAGTGGGGGAGGGCCCAGACTGGGCTGATGGTCTTAGGTTCGATAAGAAAGCAGGCTGAGCAAGCCAGGGGGAACAAGCCAGTAAGCAGCTCCCCTCCATGGCTTCTGCATCAACTCCTGCCTCCAGAATCCTGCCCTATTTGGGTTCCTGTCCTGACTTCTTTCAGTGATAAACAACAATATGAAAGTATAAGTCAGATAAACCCTTTCCTCCCCAACTTGCTTTTTGGTTATGGCATTTTGTCACAGCAATAGAAACCCTATCTAAGACACAGCTCAAGAATTTGTTCAGAGGTAAGTTTTTGCACAGTGTAGTTACTGGTTTAATATTGTAATTATGGATATTTTTAGATTGAGTGGTTAAGTTGCTACAGGATCACAACTGAGGAAAGACTGTAGAGTAGAAGTCAGATCAGTAAGGAAGATGATGAGGTGATCAGTTGTACATGTCAGCTTGACTGGAACTCAAGTCCTTATCGATATGGCTAAATATTATTCCGGGTCGGACTATAAGAATACTTTGAATGGAATTAATATTTGAAGTTGATTAAAGTGAACTTGCTGGGCAGTGGTGGTGTACATCCTAAATCCCAGCACTCAGGGGGTTCGAACTCTGTGAGTTCGAGGCCAGCCTGGTCTACAAGAACTAGTTCCAGGGCAGGCTCCAAAGCTACAGAGAAACCCTGTCTCGAAGAACCAAGAGAGAGAAAGAGATTGAGAGAGAGAAAGAGAGAGAGAGAGAGAGAGAGAGAGAGAGAGAGAGAGAGAGAGAGAGGAATAAAGTGGACTGAGTGAAGCAAGTTAAGCAAGTTGCCATTCTCAGAAGGGTACGCTACTTCCAGTCTGTTAGAGAGCTAAGAGAACAAACGTTGGAGGAAAGGACAGTTTGTTTTCTTGTTTGTTCTCAAGCTGTGACATTGGTCTTCTGCACTTGGAATGCAGAAATTGTCTTATATTTATTCATCTTCATTTTATGTATATGGGTGTTTAACCTGCATGTATGTTTGTGTAGCACGTGTATGCCTGGTGCCTTTGGGGGCTAGAAGAGGAGGTTGGAACCCTGGAACTGGAATTACAGATGGTTGTAAGGCACCATATAGGTGCTGGGAATCGAACTTGGGTTTTCTGGAAGAGTGACAAATGCTTTTAACAGGTGAGTCATCTCTCCACTCAACAGAATGTAATTTATGACATTGGTTTTCCTGGTTCTCAGACTAGGGAGTTGGACTAGAACTCTACATTGAATCTCTTGGGTTCCCAGTTTGCAGATGCTGTATAACAGAACTTATCAGAGTCCATAAGTGTGTGAGTCAGTTGCCTGCAGTGTTATATGTGTATACACAAATATATAATTTTCTAAGGTACCTTGAAAAAGCTTTTGTTAATTCAGATGGGGAGCTTCAATTTTAAGAGTGTGTGAGACATGTTGGCAGAGATGTATTGCACATGCAAATGGACAGAAGTTTGGGGGTCAAAATATATGCTCAAGCATCTTTTAAAGAGTGATGAAAATCATGTAAATGGTAGAGCTTTCCTGGTATTCTCACATATTCTAGTAAGACGAAATGCAAAAAGAACCATTTAATTGATCTATCTACCTACCTGGTTGATCTAGTGGTTGAAATATGGACTTCATATTTGATGTATGTGTTATATGTGTGTTTTGGTTCTTTGTGAAATTAACTGTTTCATAATATAAATATAATTAAATCCACTGTGTGGTTCAGGTACTCTTCATTAATTTTTGTTTGTTTATTAGTTTCTTTCTGGAGACAGGGTTTCTCTGAGTAACAGCCCTGGCTGTCCTGAAACTCACTTTGTAGACCAGGGTGGCCTCAAACTCACAGAGGTCTGCCTGCCTCTGCCTCCTGAGGGCTAGGATTAAAGGCATGCACCACCAGCACCTGACTCAACTCCTCACTAATCTTTGGAAACAATATCTCATTATATAGTCCTGGCTAACCTGGAATTCACTAAGTAGGTTAGGCTGAACTTAAATGCATACGGATCTGCCTGTCTCTGCCTTCTGAGTGTTAGGATAAAGATGTGCATGACTATGCCTGGCAACTAATTTTTTTTTAAATGACTTATTTTTTATTTTACGTGCATTGGTGTTTTGCTTACATGTATGTCTATATGAGGGCATAGGGTCCTTAGAACTGAAATAATAGTGAGCTCTGGCAACTAATTTTTAAAACTGTTCTTTAGTTCTGACTTGAAAGAGTCGAGGCTGGCGGGGTGGTGGTGGTGGTGCATGTCTTTAATCCCAGCAATTGGGAGACAGAGGCAGGTGGATCTCTGTGAGTTCAAAGTCAGCCTAGTCTACAAAGTGAGTTCCAGGACAGGCTCCATAGTTACAGAGAAATCCTGTCTCGAAAAACAAAAACAAAAAACAAACAAAAAAATCGAGGCCGATGTCTTATGTTGTTATAAATATAAATAGATGCTATTTGGGGGAGGAAACCTCATTGATAACTGTAGTGGGGAATCTGCAGGTGCCCATAGAGACAAAAAGAGGGCACGGGATCTTTTGGAACTAGAGTTGCAGATGGTTGTAAGCTGCCTAAAATGGATGCTGGGAATCCAACCTGGATCCTCTGCAAGAGCAGCAAGTATACTTAATGACTGAGCCATCTCTACATTCCCTACTTGGGTTGTGGTATATAGTGTGAACAGGTAAGATGAACCCTAACCATTATCTGGTGTTATCTGAATAAAGCCTGTACTTGTCTGGTAATATGATTTTTTTTGTCCTGCATTCATTTGTAATGGCAATAACTCCCTCCCCCAATACAATGATAGAAATTTCTTTCATACTCTAATAGAACTTGGGAATGTTGAGATACTCAAACTCTGATATCCTGATGTTTCCATAGTAACTAATGCACACCAAGGGGAAAAGATGGAAAATAAATGAGAATAGCATTTTAACAAAATAAGTGAGGGGCAAAGAGGCTTTAGACATGTGATTACCTCTTGTTTAGGAATATGAAGATATTCATCTCCTTAATAATGGGGTTATAAAAGTTGTTACAATGAAACTTGCCAGTAGCCATTTATATTTCATTTTGCTCTATAATCATCACCATTGAAAGCATCTAAATGCACTTCTGTTCAACAATACCACAGCGAGCGAGTTAAATGGACATGGTTATCATTTTTCTGTGAGCCTGTAATCAGGATGAGACAGGTTAGGTGATGGTAGTCCATCAGAGCTTTGACCCAGCTGATATTATGAAGAATGGTGGATTCACAAAAGTCTACTTAGTCCTACTGAATGGTTTGCATTGACAAAAGACTTTGCTAGCTTCTCATTACTGCCTTGGTTAAAGCTTGCGAGTAACGGGATGCTGCTGCCCCACTTTTCCCACTCTACCGGATGATTTGCCTAGTCATTCCTAATGCTCTTCTTGATACCCTGAATGCATTCTATACATCATTCCCATCACCTACAAAGCAAGCCGCTCACATGTCTGCTAGGTCGGTTCTAAGTGTTTGTGTATTTATAGATAGGCATTCTCCCATATACATCTCAGACACCTCTTAATTTACTAGCAAGTGAGAAATTCTACATTAAATCGGTTTTTATGCATTGAACTGTACTCCCACCCTTCACATGGTTTAAGTCCTAATGTCCAATGCCACTTGTCTACCTTAGGGTTTCTTTCTTTCTTTTTTCCTTTTTTGTTTTCTTTCCCTTTTTCCCTTTTTTCGTTTTGGTTTGTTTTTCAAGACAAGGTTGCTCTGTGTAGCCCTGGCTGTCCTGGAACTCACTCTGTAGACCAGGCTGGTCTTGAATTCACAAACATCCACCTGTCTCTGCCTCCCAAGTGCTGGGATTAAAGGTGTGCACCAGCACAGATTAAAGGTGTATGTTGGGGTTTCTGTTGCTGTGAATAGACACTACAACCAAGGTGACTCTGATAAAAGAAACCATTTAATTGGGGTGGCTCACAGTTTCACTGCTTTAGTCCATTATCATCATGGTGGGGAGCATGGCAACATTCAAGGGGACATGGTGCTGGAGGAGGAGCTGAGAGTTCTACATCTTGATCCACAGGCATCAGAAGGAGACTGAGATACTAGGCGTGGCTTGAGCATATGTGAAACCTCAAAGCCGGCCTCCACAGTGACACACTTCTTCCAACAAGGCTACACCTCCTAATAGTGCCACTGCCTATGAGTCAAGCATTCAAACACATGAGTCTATGTAGGCCATACTTATTCAAACCATCACATTATTGTATTTCGATCTAGAACTTATAAAGAGGTCATTCAGACTTGTCCTCACCAGATAGAGTGCTAACATTTTGCCACTGATTATTCAGATTTCTAGTTATCTTTTAAAACTAGATGCTTTAGTGGTATGCATATATATTACAGTATATGGAAATTTTCTTCTTCCCTTTTCCATGTCCTTTAAAAACAATCTTACTGGGAGGGAGAGATGCTTAGTGGTCCAGAGGACCTGGGTTCCATTCCCATCCTCCACATAGTGGCTCACAATGATCTGTAGCTCCATTTCCAGGGGATGTGACACCCTCTTATGACCCCCATAGGTACCAGGAATGGATGTGGTGTACATACATATATGCAGACAAAACATTCATATGCATTAAAATAGATAAATATTAAACATAAAGTAAATTTAAAAATACTCTTATTGATAAGGAATGTATTAATTTACATAGGAGATCTTTGTCTTTCAGAGTACCACAAAGGAAAGAAAGGTAACAGAAGCTTAGCAAGAAGGAAGAGAGCTCCCACTAGGAACCAAATTGGCTAGCACCTTAATCTGGGACTTCTAGCTTTTAGAACTGTGAGAAATTAAAATTTTGGTTGGTTCAGCCATTTAGTTTTATGATATAGCCTTGAGTTGACCAATAATATTCTAAGTGTATACATAAACCAATTAAGTTGTTATCAGATGGGAATAAACACTGTATGAGTAAAAAGTTAGCTTTTGAATTTTAAAATTACAGTAATTATATTTCTATAGGTAAATGTGATAATTATAATCTTTTCAAAAAGCCATAATCACGTTACCATTGACAATTATTCTTCAACTTAGCTTCGGTGCAAATGAATTCAAGGTTAAAAGCAAGACGTGATGGGAAGGCTGACTAGAGTGCTCAGTAGGTAAAGGTACTTACTGCACAGGCCTGACAACCTGAGTTTGATTCCTGGAACCTTCCTGAATGCAGAGAGAGAACTGACTCTACAAATTGTCCTCTGACCACTATATCTTGGCATGTGCACATTCATGCATGCACACATGCACACGTGTGCGCGCACACACACACAAATAAAAATCTGTTGGGAGTTGACAGCAGAGTGAGCTTATCAGTGGAAGGTCAATGAAGGTCAACATCCTCAATTTGCCTGGAGAAGGTACATCAAAATGAGGACCATTTTCCTGGAATGGTCAGAGGTTTCCCAGTTATTCTCAAGTCTAGGAGGATCTTGGAGGTCAGATCAAGTATGGTGTCATTACAGACTCCAGTTGGAAAGGAGGAGAATTCTGGTTTTGTTTTGTTTTGTTTTGTTTTTCGAGACAGGGTTTCTCTGTAGCTTTGGAGCCTGTTTTGAACCTAGCTCTTGTAGACTAGGCTGGCCTAGAACTCACAAAGATCTACTTGCCTCTGCCTCCTGAGTGCTGGGATTAAAGGCGTGCGCCACCACTGCCCGGTGAGAATTCTGTTTTCTTTTTTTCCCAAATGTTCAATATTATAGTTAGAAATTCTTGGCAGAAAAATTTTTTAAATTTTAATTATTTTTTTTACATTCGTTTATGTGTGTGTGTTAGTTTGTAGATCAGTCTGTGCACATGTATAGGTTAGACGTCAATGTTGGAGAGTTGGTTGTGCCCTTCTATGTGGATCCCAAGGGTGGAGCTCATGTAATCAGGCTTGATGGCAGGTACTTTTACCTGCTAAGCTATCTCATCAACCCAAAAGTATTTAAAAATTAAATCTCTAGGGATGGCAAGATGGCTTGGTGGATAAAGGCGCTTCCCATCTGACTAAATGAGCTGAGTCCAATGCTTGAGGCCCACACAGTGAAACGAGAGAGCCTATTCCTGCATGATGGCCTTTGCCTTCCATGCATGTGCTGTGTCGTATTTGTGCACACACATAAATCATGTATTTTTGTTGCTGTTTTCAAGATAGAATTTCTCTGTGTATCCCTGGTTGTTCTAAAACTCACTCTGTAGACCAGCTAGGTTTTTTTTTTTAATTTTTATTTATTTATTTATTTTTTTCCGAGACAAGTTTTCTCCATGTAGCTTTGGAGCCTGTCCTCGTACTTGTTCTATAGACCAGGATGGCCTCAAACTTATCAAGATCCACCTGCCTCTGCCTCCCGAGTGCTAGGATTAAAGTTCTGCATCACCACATCAGCTAATAAATGCAATTTTAAAGATTGAATATCTATGTGCTGGCATGCAATTGTACCCAATATACATTAAGTTAAAAAAAATAAATGTAGACCTGTCCTAAGCATGACTACTACTGGTCCCATCCCCAAAGAAAAATGACTCTCCTTCCCTGAATAACCATTAGCTGGAACTAGCTCCTCAGCTAGGAGTGGGGACTTGGGTACTCCTGTGTACTCCTTCATGCTGGACTTTGGAGCAGCTTGACTTTACGCAGGTCTTGTGCAGGTAGCCAGAGGAGAGAAGCAGCTACACAAAGTTGTCCTCTGGATCTGCTGTGTTACAAATGTTTTCACACTGAAGCGCACATATCATAGATGCATGCATACACAGAGTAATAATAAATGAAATACTTTTAAAAGTAAACATAGACAAAATGAAAAAGAAGCTGAAAGATGGCTGAGGTAAGGCAGAGGAGGTAGTATCACTGGAACTGCAAAAAGGAAAACACAGTCATAGCCCAATCTTTGGTTTTATACTGAGAAATCATAATAATAAGCTACACACTATTTTATTCGGTTTTTGGAATCCAAGCGAAAGAAAAGAAATCACAGACAACTTAGCTGTCTATTTTGAGACAGGGTTTCTCTATGTAACAGCCATGGCTGAAATTCATTTTGTTGATCAGGCTGGCCTCGAACTCACAGAGATCCACCTGCCTCTGCCTCTAGAGTGCTGGAATTAAAGGCATGCGCCACCACTGCATGACAAAAACTTAGCTTTTATTGCTGACAAATTTAGTGTAAAAGCTTACAGAAAGTAGAATTATAGGAAGTAGAAGGACACATAGAGACATCAATACTCTAATTTTAAGAAGTATGAAACCCAGAGACAATATGTATAGGTGAATGAGAATTACATGCTTATAAAGGCACAAAAGAAAAACAAAGACAAAAAGATGCACATTACATCTGTTGTCTGTTGCGGAGGGAACTAAACGGGAACTAATAATAGCAATGTATTAGGGGGAAGAGAGGGAGATGCTGTGGTATAAGTGCTAAATCCCCATCTATCATGCAGGAGGCAATAGATGCTGTTTGCAGTTGGTAAACCAAGGAATAATTTAGAGAAAATGGATTCTTGCAATATTCCAGTCACTGGTTTCTCTGCTTCCACCTTTGCCCCCTTTTAGTCTATTATTAACACAGCGGCTGGAGAGATTCTCTTAAAACTTAAACTCTGTCACCGTGGCTCACTCAGAACAAAAGACCGCGCCATTAAGGCTACCTAAGCTTTACACAATTGTCTGCCTCACAATTCCCATCCTCTACAATTCCTGCTCATTTTGCAATAGCCCAATGGCCGCCTTGCTGAGTTTCTATAGGGATCTAACCCTGTCTCCACTTTAGGACGTTGAAACCAGCTATGCTTTCTGCCTAGAATTATCTTTCCCCAGATATTATTGTGACTCACTCTATCATCTCCTTCAGGTGCTTATTAAAACACCTACCTCAGGTTTGCTCTGGTCACTGTAATTTGAAATTGCAGCCACCCAACTCTCTATCTCTTTTCTCTAGTTTGCCTCCATAGCGTTTGCTGTTTTCAATAATATTTTCATTTTATTCCTGTATATGTGTCTCTCTGTGTCTTTGCTGTGTGTGTCCCCATGGAGACTAGAAAAGGTGGTTGTATGGCCTAGAGCTGGAGTTATAGTTTTGAGTTATTGGTGCTGGGCCAAACATTTGGGACCTCTTCAGGAGAAGCAAGCTGAGCCATCATCTCGTTTACCATATTGCAGGTATTTTTTTGTGTTGCATGTTTGTGGTGGTTTGAATAAGAATGGCCCCCACTGGATCGATGTCACCAGGAAGTAGAATGCTTTGATAGGATTAGAAGGATTAGGAGGTGTGGCCTTGGAGGGGCTTGTCTCTGGGGGTGTGCTTTGAGGTATCAAAGGTATGTGCAAGGCACAGGTTCTCTCTCTGCCTGTGGATCAGGATGTAAAGGTCCTAGATTCTGGTCCATGCTCCATTCTGCTTGTTTGCATTCGACCGCGCTCCTCGCTGTGATAAAAATGAACAGTTTTGGAAATTGTGATCCTCCTGCCTCCAGCAAATCCTACCAGTGTGTGCCACCACAACTGGCAAGTTTCTGAAATTGTAAGCAAGCCCCAAATTAAATGTTTTCTTTTCTAAGAACTGCCTTGGTCCTGGTGACTTTTCACAGTAATAGAACAGTGACTAAAACAATATTTTAGCTATTTATCCTTCTTACTGCTTCTCTGTCTCACTACAGCATCATTGAGAGCAAAGATTTTCTTGTTTCACTTACTGCTCTATTCATACTGCTTGGAACTGTGACTATCACCCAGTGGGTGCTTGCTATGGGCTAACATGTCTCTCCCCAGATGCATATGTTGAACCCCTCATACCCTAAAATATAGCTAAAGATGTCTTTTCCAAAGTGAGTGAGCGAAAGTGAAGCCATAATGTACATCTTAATTTAATACAACTGCTGTCCTCAGAAGAGGAAGATACCTGGGGTGGAGGTGGGTGGCACTCTGGAATCTCAGGCAGGAGGATTTCCATGACTTTGAGACCAGCCTGGGATACAGAGTGAGACCTTGTCTGAGAATGAACAAAGCAAACACAGTGCTTAAAAATATTTTGTTTGTTTAAATTAGTGGATAAACAGGATGTATTAGTCCCCTTTGCTATAACTCAATACCAGAGGCTGTGTGCTTTATAGAGAAATGAATCTCACAGCATCTGCTGGGTTCTGTTGAGGACCTTCTAACTCTATCATAATGTACCATGTGGGATTACAGTGGGATCAAATGGAAAGATGAGAAGCCAGAGAGATTCAGGGGCCAGTCTCAGTCTTTATAACAAACCGTTCTCATAGGAACTAATTGGAGTCTAGTAAGAACTACATTAATTTCTCCCAAGACGTAGGGCACAAATGACTTAATCACCTCTTAATTAAAGGTTCTGTAACATCAGCTTCAATACAGTTTCAACCACACTGAGAACAAAGCTCATGAAACACATGAAACTTGGAAGAAAAGTCATATCCAAATTATAGCACAAGTTAATGAAAATGATATGAACCATCAGAAAAAGCCAAGTCAGAAACACTTTTAGTGTTTATAACTCAGGGTTGAAGGTAAAGCTCAGTTGCTAGTGTGCGAAAAAAATTCCCTGAACTCAATCCCTGGTACTGCAGAAAACCTGCCGTGATGACACAAGTCTAAAGCCAGAACTCCAGAGGCAGAGGATCAGGAACTCGAGGTTACATCCTCAACGACATGGCCAGCCTGGGCTACATTAAGCCTTGTCTCAAAAACAATTGTGGTAACCTTGAGAGAATGAGACTACTTGCATGGAGGAATGGGGCGAGAAATACTGTTCATCATTCTAAGCCTTTTGGTACTATTTAACCTTTATGCACATGAATGCCGTGTTTTGTGTTTTGAGTCAGGGTTTCCCTTCGCAATAGGCCTGGCTGTCCTGGAACTTGCTTTGTAGACCAGGCTAGTTTTGAACTCACAGAGATCCACATCCACATGCCTATATCCCCCTAGTGCTGGGATTAAAGGTGTGCGCCACTACCACCCAACTATGAATGCAGAATGCAGTATTTTAATAAATTTTTTATAATGATGAAGACTTTTTAATAGCAGGATTTTTTGCATTATCTATAATCTAGAAATTTTTTCTTGTTTACAGTTTTTTTTTGAGACACGGTTTCTCTGTGTAGCTTTGGAGCCTGTCCTGTAACTAGCTCTTGTAGACCAAGTTGACCTCAAACTCACAGAGATCTACCTGCCTCTGTGTCCCGAGTGCTGGGATTAAAAGCGTGTGCCACCACCGTCCGGCACTTGTTTTCAGATTTATCTATCTATCTATCTATCTATCTATCTATCTATCTATCTATCTATCTATCTATCTATCTATCGTGTGTTCAGTGTTCTATCTGCATGTATGCCTGCACACCAGAAGAGGGCATCAGATTTCATTATAGATGGCTGTGAACCTCCATGTTCACATGTTCAATTCCATGCTGGGAATTGAACTCAGGAACTCTGAAAGAGCAGCCAGTGCTCTTAACTGCTGAGCCATCTCTCCAGACCCTGTTTTCAGTTTTTAAAATGAAACATAATTATATAATGTCTCCCTCCTCCTCCCTCCAGTTTTCCCCACTCATGTGTTCCCTTTCATGAATACTTTTTAAAAATTATTATTGTTGCCTCTGTGCATAAATTTGTAACTACAATCCACTGAGTCCATATACTATTGTTTGTATGTATGTGATTTCAGGGCTGACCACTTGATATTGGATAACCAATTAGAGGGCTCATCACTTCCTATTTCTCTGGCTCTTACAATCTTTACATTTCCTCTTTCACAGTGTTCCCTGAGCCTTAGGTATGGGAGTTGTGTTGTGAATGTGACAGTTATGGGCAGAAAACCCACAATCAGCTGTTCTCTGCATTTGGACCAGATGTGGTTTTCTCTAGTGGTCTCTGCTTCAGTGGGAACCTTGGATGAAAGGTGAGAGTTACACTTACCTGTGGGTATAAGAGTAAGTATTTTGAGTGCAGTTAGGAATCACACTGGTTTAGTCAAGTGGCACTAGTTGATTTCCTGTAAGATCTAATACCTCACTAGCTTTGGGCAGTTGACTAGGTTTCCTATAGTAGGCATGATTTTTCTCCTGTTAAGTACATCCTAAGTCCAATTAGACATCTGGTTTGGTAGTACCAAGATGTGAATGCCATTATTGCACCTTTAGGGATACCTTTTGATAATCATTCTAAATGTTAATTTAAAACAAATTTCTGTAGAACAAAAAGGTTCTGCAAGGTATAGAGGGTTACACCTGTAATCCCAGCATGAAGGAGACCGAGGGAGAATTGTCAATTAGATATTAGCATGGCTGATAACGCAAGACTCTGACTCAAAAGACCAAAGAAAAGAAGAAAGACTCACGAAGATTTAGGTTAGTAGTTCCCCATGAGACATTTGCCAAATGTCTAGAGACGTTTTCAGGGGAGTACTATGGGGACCAGGGACACTGTTTGACATTTAAAAATGCACAGGAGAGCTCCCTGCAGAAAAGAACACATTTATATTTAAATATGCAAATAATATAGCTGCAACAATTTATTAAGTAAAGTTAAGACCAATTTAGTAAACAGGGTCAACTTGTGAGGTGGATATAATGTAGAAAACTTGCTGCTGTTCTGCACTATCCATTCTTAGTACCTCTGAGAGAAGTTCTGAAGTGAATGGTAGTCCCGTGACAGTGCGAGGAATGTAGGAGGCATAGTAAATATAAGGAGATTGACTACTCTCTACAGAGGTTTACATAAGGCTTCATTATCCGCAAATTCAATGGGTGGTTCAGCCCATATTACCACATGCTCAGCACTGCTTCTCACTGGCACTCTAATTTTATCTCTTCTGCTCTTTATAAATAACTATCAAATACTGCCTTTCTGTCCCTTTTATGTGAAATTTCACTTCCAGGATTTCCTCTGGACCACAAATCTTGCTGGAATGCCTCCTGTGTATCACCGAGCCAGGGGCCAACTGTCTGTCATTTACACAGCACCTCTTTGATGAAATCTCCAGTTCCTTAGAAAACAGTGAACAGTTTCTTTCTGATTTCGTCTTGCATAAAAGTACACCTCCTTCCTTGCACCACGACTCACCCAAAGCGTTTATTGAAATGTTTGGATCTGGGAGGTATACTGGGAGGTATATGTTCATCATCAGTGTGTCCATTAGTGCTTTGTCCTGCTAGAAGTAGTACCGACAAGTATCTTGTGACCTGCTCTGAGAATGTGTTTTCTGAAGATGAAGTTGAGAAAACTCAAGGGCAGACACCGTTCCATCCCAAGACCTAGAACATTAGTTTGGCCTTGGAGCTACATTTTTGTATTGCCAGGTACTAAGAGCTTGCTAAGGAACAGGCAATTACTCTGTTTCCTAACCAAAGCACAGTGAAATTACTGATCAAAGGAAACACACGAGACTGTCCACAGGCATTTTGCTTCAGAGGGAGAAACTGGTGAATTTTGAGATGAGAGAGAGAGAGCAGGAGGCCTGATTGCCAGTGTGTGTCCTTATATAACTTGAAGATTTTGTTCTATGTGTATATATTAGATATGGAAAAATGTTATTTTATGTCAGCAGCATTTGGATTTTAAACCAAATCTCTACCCAGCTACAATTGGAAATAATACAATCATGTTTCTGATGCAGTGACATGTACACACCTGTAGGTCTAGCATTCAGGAAGCTGAGGCAGAAGAGCTGCACATTCGAGTTCAGTTGCATAGTGTAGAGAAACTCCGATTGCTTAAAAAAAATTAAAGGTTGTAATTGTATTTCTCATGAGATATTAAACATATATTTTGGTAATTTGTTAGACTCTGAATCCCACATTGAGAAAAACAGAAAAGAAATTATCTGCAATAATGTTCTTTGTTGATAAGACTTCATATAAATTACAGGAAAATAGGCAGAACACAATTGACCCACACAGTAATGTCCATATGGATCACTAAATCATCCACTGTAAGGATAATTGGAGGTCTGAAAAATTGCAGTTACAAAATTTCAATTATATTTTAATGCATGACATACAATTAATTGACCAGTTTTAAGCACTGTGTATTATAGCTGACAAGAGAAAACCAGTCTATCCATGAATAAATACTTCTATGCCTTGTTTCAATCAGTAGAAATAACAATAGGGTTCAAATCTGTTGAGGTAAAACAATGCTTTATTAAGAAGTAATGATGCCTTTAATTCTAGTATTCAGGAAACAGAGGCAGGTGGATCTCTTGAGTTCAAGGCCAACCTGGTTTACACAAAGACTTTCAAGACAGCCAAAGCTACATAAATAGATCTTGTCTTAAAAAAGAAGAAAAGAGGGGGAAAAAAGAAAAAAAGGAACAATGATGATCAGCCAAGCTAGCTCAAGTGGCAGAGGTGTCTGTCACCAAGTTTGAGGAACAGCGTTCAAGCCTTAGACCCACATGCTGGAAGCAGAGAATCAACTCTTGTAAGTTTTTCTTTGACTTCCACAGGAGTGCTATGACACACAGAAATGTTTCCCATTAAAAATATAAAACATAAAGAAAAATAAATAAGGCCAGCAGGATGGCTTAGCAGATAAAGACCACATAAACCTGATGACCTGGAAGATGAAAACTAGCTCTGGCTGGGTACGAACTGGTGAGTACAACTGCTGCAGGAGTTTCTTTGTTTCACTGAGCCTGCACCCAGCAAGCCCGCCCTTTTGTCTGTAAGGTCCCTGGCCAGCAAGTGGACCTGATCCTGTACCAGAAGATCCATCGGGAGAGGTGAGTGTGTGCCCAACTGGCTGGCTGGACACCCTAGAAAGGGAACACAGGCACCCTCTAATCTCCTAAACTTTCTGGTCATTCAGCAGGGGCTTCTCTCCCCGGCTACTGCCTTTCTCTTCTTAGCCCATCCCAGCTTGCCACCAGGCACCCCTTCCCATCTGCAGGGTTATATGATCCCCCAACTCAGCCTGCTCTGGTGCTGAGGGTCTGGGGACAAAGTGGTGAGGGCAACTGCTGCAGTAGTTTCTTTGTCCCACTGAGCCTGCACACAGCCATCCCACCTTTTTGTCTGCAAGGTCCCTGGCCTGCAAGTGGCCCTGATCCAGTACCAGAAGATCTGTCCGGAGGGCCTCCTTCAGGGTGGAGAGGAGCTGAGAGACAACTCCAGTGCTGAGGGGACCTAAGAGAGGGCAGACCAAGAAAAACCTCCAAGTACGCAGGTAGCCACAGCAAAGATCGAACCAAGCCGCCAAAACTCTCCTAACAGCATTTGAAGGAAGAGATGGGCAGGCGCCAATGCAAGAATTCCTCCAACAATCTGAAAAGCAACACGATAACACCAGAATCCAGCAAACACACAACAGGAAGACTTGAACACCCTAATACAGAAGAAGTAGAAGAAATAGACTTTAAACGTAACATTATGAAAATGTTAGAGACCATTAAACAAGATGTGAAAAACTCCTTTAAAGAAATGGATGAGAAGACTAACAAAAAGTTAGAAGAAATGAATAAATCCCTCAAAGATACCCAAGAAAACCAAGAAAAAGCAATCAAACAGGTAAGGGAAACAGTCTAAGACTTGAAAACTTAAATGGAGGCAATGAAGAAAACACAAACCCAGAGATGGCAGGATATAGAAAATCTGTATAAATGAACAGAGACTACAGAGACAAGCATAAACAACAGAATACAAGAGATACAAGAAAGAATCTCAGACGCTGAAGACACTACAGAGGAAATAAACACACTGATCAAAGAAAACAGCAAATCCAACAAATTTTCATCACAAAACATCCAGGAAATCTGGGACACCATAAAAAGACCAAACCAAAGAATAATAAGGGTAGAAAAAGGAGAAGAATTACAGCTCAAAGGCCCAGAAAATATATTCAAAAAATTTTAGAAGAAAACTTTCCCAACCTAAAGAAGGATATTCCTATTAAGGTACAAGAAGCATACAGAACACCGAATAGACTGGATAAAAAAAATCCCCTTACCATATAATAATCAAAACACAAAACATACAGAATAAAGAAAAAATATTAAGACCTGCAAAGAAAAAAGGTCAAGTAACTTATAAAGGTAAACCTTTCAGAATTACACCTGACTTCTCTATGGAAACCATGAAAAGCCAGAAAGTCTTGGATAGATGTGCTGCAGAAACTAAGAGACCATGGACACAAGCCCAGACTACTATATCCAGCCAAGCTTTCTTTCACCATCAATGTAGAAAAGAAGATATTCCAGGATAAAAACAAATTTAAACAATATGTAGCCACAAATTCAGCCTTACAGAAAGTAATAGAAGGAAAATCACAACCCAAGGAACCCAACAACACCCACAATAACTCAGGCATCTAACAACCCTCTACCAGCACAACTCAAAGAAGGGAAACACACAAACTCTACCACCAAAAAAAAAAATAACCGGAGTTAACAACCACTGGTCATTAATATCACTTAATATCAATGAACTCAATTCACCTATAAAAAGGCACAGGTTAAGAGAATGGATGCAAAAACAGGATCCAATGTTCTGCTGTTTACAAGACGCATACCTCAACCACAAAGACAGATATCTACTCAGAGTAAATGATTGGGAAAAGGTTTTTCAATCAAACAGACCTAAGAAACAAGTGGGTGTGGCTATATCCTTCTTTAGGTTGGGAAAGTTTTCTTCTAAAATTTTTTGAATATATTTTCTGGGCCTTTGAGCTGTAATTCTTCTCCTTTTTCTACCCTTATTATTCTTTGGTTTGGTCTTTTTATGGTGTCCCAGATTTCCTGGATGTTTTGTGATGAAAATTTGTTGGATTTGCTGTTTTCTTTGATCAGTGTGTTTATTTCCTCTGTAGTGTCTTCAGTGTCTGAGATTCTTTCTTGTATCTCTTGTAATATCTAACAAAATTGATTTCAAACTAAAATCAATCAGAAGAGATGGAGACGGACACTTTATACTCATAACAGGAGCAATTCATCAGGAAGAAGTCTCAATCCTGAATATCTACGCCCCTAATATAAAAGCACCCACATATGTAAAAAAACATTACTAGAACTCAAGGCACACATCAAACCACACACAATAATAGTAGGAGACTTCAATACTCCTCTCTCACCAATGGACAGGTCAACCAGACAGAAACCTAACAGAGAAATAAGAGAACTAACGGAGGTAATGAATCAAATGGACTTAACAGACACCTGTAGAACATTCCAACCAAATAGGAAAGAATATACCTTCTCAGCATCTCATGGAACCTTCTCGAAAATTGATCACATACTCGGTAACAAAGCAAACTTCCATAGATACAAAAAAAATTTGGTAACCACCTGTGTCTTATCGGATCACCACGGAATAAAGTTAGAATTTAACAATAATTCTACCCCCAGAGGGCTGGAGAGATGGCTCAGCGGTTAAGAGCACTGCCTGCTCTTCCAGAGGTCCTGAGTTCAATTCCCAGCAACCACATGGTGGCTCACAACCATCTGTAATGAGGTCTGATGCCCTCTTCAGGCCTGCACATAGACAGAATATTGTATACATGATAAATAAATAAATATAAAAAAAAAGAATTAAAAAAAAAATTCTACCCCCAGAAAGCCTACAAACTCATGGAAACTGAACAGTCAACTACTGAACCACCCCTGGGTCAGGGAAGAAATAAAGAAAGAAATTAAAGTCTTCCTTGAATTCAACGAAAATGAGGACACAACATACCCAAATCTATGGGACACTATGAAAGCAGTGCTAAGAGGAAAGTTTATAGCTCTAAGTGCCTACATTAAAAAAATGGAGAAAGCTCACATTAGAGACTTAACAGCACAGCTGAAAGCTCTAGAAAATAAAAGAAGTAGACTCAGGAGGAGTAGAAGATGGGAAATAATCAAACTGAGGGCTGAAATCAACAAAATAGAAACACAGAAAACAATCCAAAGAATCAATTAAACAAAGAGCTGGTTCTTTGAGAAAGTCAACAAGATGGACAAACCTTTATCTAAACTAATCAAAAGACAGAGAGAGAACACGCAAATTAACAAGATCAGAAATGAAAAGGGGGACATAACAACAGACACAGAGGAAATTCAGAGAATCATTAGGTCTTACTATAAAAGCCTATATGCCACAAAGTTGGAATATGTAAAAGAAATGGACTTGTTTTTAGATAAATACCATATACCAAAATTAAGACTAGGTGAACAATTAAAATAGACCTATAAGTCGTGAGGAAATAGAAGCTGTCATAAGAAACCTCCCAACCAAAAAAAGCCCAGGAATAGATGGTTTTAATGCAGAATTTTATTAGAACTTCCAAGAAGAGCTGATACCTATACTCCTTAATGTGTTTCACATAATAGAAACAAGAGTCATTGCCAAACTTTTTTTTTTTTGAGTGAAAGCTCATGATTTTATTGTCTTCATAACAAGATCAGCTTAGAACTGGATCACTTGGCCCTTTCTCTTCTTATCACCTCCCAGTTCAAAATGCTTGCATCTCTTAATAGCCAGCATCCTCTTAGATCTGCTGTTGGGCTCCACACATTCCAGTCTCAGCACAATCTTCTTTGTAGTTTTTGCCTTTTTGTGGAAAATAGGCTTAGTCTGCCCACTATAGCCACTCTGTTTCCTGTCATAGCACTGCTTTCCCTAGGCATACAAAGAATGTTTGCTCTTCTTGTACTGTGTCACTTTGTGGGGTTGGTGCTTGCCACATTTCTTGCAGAATGTCCGGCAGGTCTTAGGAACGTTCACCATGTTGGCAGGTGTGATATCAGCACAGAAGACCACTTCCTACATATAATCCCAGTAGCACAGTCAATAATAGCAACAGTGAATAAATGGGACCTCCTGAAACTGAGAAGCTTCTGTAAAGCAAAGGATACTGTCATTAAGACAAAAAGGCATCCTACCGAATGGGAGAAGATCTTCACCAACCCCGCATCAGACAAAGGTCTGATCTCCAAAATATATAAAGAACTCAAGAAACTAGACTTTAAAATTCTAATTAACCCAATTAAAAAATAGGGTACTGAACTGAACAGAGAATTCTCAACAGAAGAAGTTCAAATGGCCAAAAGACACTTAAGGTCATGTTCAACTTCCTTAGCAATCAGGGAAATGCAAATCAAAACAACTTTGAGATACCATCTTACACCTGTGAGAATGCCTAAAATAAAATACACCAATGATAGCCTATGCTGGAGAGGATGTGGAATAAGGGGAAACACTCATCCATTGTTGGTGGGAATGCAAACTTGTGCAATCACTTTGGAAAACAGTGTGGCGGTTTCTCAGGAAATTGGGAATCAACCTACCTCAGGATCCAGCAATACCACTCTTGGAAATATACTCAAGACATGCCCAATTATACTACAAAAGCATTTGTTCAACTATGTTCATAGCAGCATTATTTGCAATAGCGAGAACCTGGAAACAACCTAGATGCCCCTCAATGGAAGAATGGATAAAGAAAGTGTGGAAGATAACACATTAGAGTACTACTCAGCGGTAAAAAACAATGACATCTTGAATTTTGCATGCAAATGGATGGACATAGAAAACACTTTCCTGAGTGAGATAACCCAGACCTCAAAAGATGAATATGGTATGTACTCACTCATTAGTGGACTCTAGCCATAAACCAAGGAGTTTAAGCCTATAGTTCAGAAGCCTAGAGAAGCCAAATAACAAGGTGAACCTAAAGAAAAACATATATAGATCCATCTGGAAATTGGAAGCAAACAAGTTTGCTGGGCAAAAGTTGGGAGCATGGGGGTGGTGTAGGGGTGAGGGTGAGGTTGGGGAAAGGGGAGAGGGGAAGAGGGAAGGGAGAAAGGAAAGACTGGCGAGAGCTTGGGGGAGTGGGTAGGGCAGATATAGGAGCAGGGAAGAAGATATCTACATTAAGGGAACCATTTAGGGTTGGCAAGAGACCTGGCTCTAGAGGGGATCCCAGGTGTCCACGGGGATATCCCTAGCTAGGTCCTTGGTCAACAGAGGAGAGGGTGCCTGAACTGTCCTTGCCCCACTATCACACTGATGATTATCTCGAATATCACCATAGAACCTTTGTTCTATTGGCAAAGGATGGAGATAGAGACAGAGACCCTCATCAGAGCAATGGACTGAGCTCCCAAGGTCCAGATGAAGTGCAGAAGGAGGGAGAAGACAAGAAAGGAAGTCAGGACCGCGAGAGATTGGTCCACCAACTGAGGCAGTGTGCCTGTTCTAATGGGAGCTCACCAAATCCAGTTGGACCGGGACCGAAAGAGCATGTGATCAAACCGGACTCTCCGATTGTGGCTGACAATGGGGACTGACTCAGAAGCCATTGATAAAGGCACTGGGACTTGTTTCTACTGCATGAACTGGCTTTTTGGGACCCTAGTCTATTTGGATGCAAAGCTTCCTAGGCCTGGATATAGGGGATAGGGCCTTGGACTTCCCACAGGGCAGGGTTCCCTGCCCTCTCTTAAGGAGGGAGGGGGAGAGGAGGGAGGCGTGTGAGAGGGGAAGTGGGAGGAGGGGAGGAAGTGTAAATTTTTGAATGGAAAATTAAAAAAAAAAAGGAAACTAACTCTGCAAAGTTGTCCTCTGACCTCCACATGGATCTCCACATGTATGCAGTGGCACACAAATATTCCCCATTGCATGCGTGCACACGCATACTGTAACATGAGCGGTTGGCTTGGTGTTTTGTCCTACCCAGTCCGCCAGCCATTTAGGTCCCAAAAAAAATCACACAGAGATTTCTATAAGTTATAAAGCTGATTGGCCCATTAGGTCAGGCTACATATTAACTTTTGTAGCTTATATTAACCCATTATTCTGATCTATTTTAGCCATGTGGCTCAGTACATTTTTCAGTGGGGCAGAACACATCCTGCTGCTTTGGCGTTCTGGGCAGGAGTAGGAGGAATCAGCTTCCTCCTTCCCAGAATTTTCCTGTTCTCATTGCATCATTTCTACTTCCTATCTTGTTTTCCCACCTATACTTCCTGCTTGACCAATCAGCATTTATTTAAAACATGATTGACAGAATACAGGCAATTCTCCCGCACCACTTACTCCTCTTTAAAAAAAAAAAAAAAAGGAAAATATCCGTAGTCCATTTTTTTGGGAATGTGGGAGTAGTATTCCAGGCTACTTCCAGCTGGTTGGGGGTGCTGATAATCTTATGGGGACCTAAAGAAAATCTAGAGTTATGATCAAGTCCTGTGAGTCTTGATCATCTCAGGTAGCAGTCTTGAACCTGTTCTGGATAAAGAACTCAGACACCTGGGCCATCTGTTCCTACAGGAGATTGCTTAGGTGGTTTCCCTTGGCGAAAGATGATTTTTCTTAACTCTGAATAAATCCACAGCCTCTCGTTTTCTGTGGAAACAAAAGCAAAATCTCTTCTCCAAAGTAACATACCTTTTGACTTCAGTTTTGAAGTCAAGGTATTTTTAAAATACCGATCTTGGATTAATTCTGCAGCATTTATAAGCAAATATCTTTTAGCAGCTGTTGCTCCTTCCTCAGCATTCAAACAATTCAAAGAGAGTATAATAACATACAGTATCAAGATTCTCTGTGTATTTTCCATCTTTATGTGACTTTAACCTCTATTTCTTTTATTTTTCCTTTTACTTTTAGAGACAGGTTCTCTTTATATCTTTGTCCTGGAATAACTCTGTAGACCAGGCTGTCCTTGAGCCCACAGAGATTCGTCTGTCTCTGCCTCCCTGGCAAATCCTACCGGCATGTGGCACCACAACCGGCTACTCTCTCTCTCTCTCTCTCTCTCTCTCTCTCTCTCTCTCTCTCTTTACTTTGAGAATGTTAACCTTTAGCCTGTATATATTTTTAACACACTGTAAACCATTTAGAGGTTTTCTTACTCTTTGAATCTCTCTTTACTGTATATCTCTTTTTTTGACCACATGAGTCTTTAATTTGCTAAGGAATATGGAGAAGTTTTTTGCCACAACTCTATGGCGTTTTAAGGTCCTTGCCAGGAAGCACGCTGCAACAGTGTATCCATCGGGACTGCATGCTTGAAAGAGTCAGAGTTTTCCCTGCCGACGGCCCAGAAAGCAGGCATTTTAAAACAGCGCAGCTTTTTTCCTGCTACGGCTGAAACTGAAATGCTTTACTGTAGTCTTTTCCAAGCTTTTTCAGACTTTTTATGAATGCAGTTATCCATGTGGGCACCATTCTGTACCATGAGGGGGCCGCTTGTTGGGGTTTTCTGTCCTGCCCAGTTCCTGACAGCCGGCAAGCCCCAAGAAAATCACTCAGAGATCTCTATAAGTTATAAACTGATTGGCCCATTAGCTCAGGCTTCTTGCTAGCTCTTATGACTTATATTAGCCCATTATTTTTTTAAAATATTTATTTATTTATTATGTATACAATATTCTTGTCTGTGTGTCTGCCTGCAGGCCAGAAGAGGGCATCAGATCTCATTTCAGATGATTGTGAGCCACCATGTGGTGGCTGGGAATTGAACTCAGGACCTTTGGAAGAGCAGGCAATGCTCTTAACCACTGAGCCATCTCTCCAGCCCCCTAGCCCATTATTTTTAACTATGTTAGCCATATGGCTCAGTACCTTTTTCAATGGGGGCAGCTTACATCTTGCTGCTTTGGTGGTCTGGGCAGGAGTGGGAGGAATCAACTTCCTCCTTCCTAGAATTCTCCTGTTCTCATTGCAGCATTTCTACTTCCTGTCTGGTTTTCCCACCTATACTTCCTGCCTGGCCAATCAGCATTTATTTAAAACATGATTGACAGAATACGGACAATTCTCCACACCAACATACACACACAATAATAATAAATACAAATATTTTAAATTACAATTTTCTTTCTGTTATAGAATTTAAATTCTTTAATAACTTTAACACTGAATATCTTTTTTTTTTGTTTTTGAGAATAGGGCTCAGTATGTAGACCAGTTTGGCCTCCAAATCCAGAGACTTGCCTGCCTCTGGCTTCTAAGTGCTGGGATTAAAGGCCTGTGCCACCACACCTAGCCTAATATCAATTGTCTTTTTTTTTTTTAAATGAAACTCTCTCTTTCCAGCTGGAGCCTGTAATATGACATCACACTTCACCTGACCTCCTAGACCCTCCTTAACTTGAGAATTTCTAGCAAACCGCTGGCCATTCAAGAGAAATGGTCCTCATTTCCAGATAAACTTAGGGTATTGACCTTCATTTCCACTGATGAGCTTACCCTATTATAATTTCCCACAACAGCTCTTTTGGTTTTATTTTACAGTATTGCTGTGTGTGAAGGGGGCACGTGTGCCAATGTTTGCATGTGGAGCTCAGAGGATGACTTTGTGGAACTGGTTCTCCTACCTTCATGTAGGTTCTGGGGACTGCACCCAGGTTGCCAGGCCTAAGAGGCAAGTGACTTAATGCTGAGCCATTTTGCCTCTCTTTAATATAAAAGTTCTTTATTGAACTATGCACATAGACACAAAAAATGATGTTCTACTCTTTTGTATGTGTGTTGTAACTTAATTTTGCGATTTTAATTTTGTATTATTACTATTATTATTTTGGCTTTTCAAGACAGGTTTTATCTGTGTAACCACAGCCCTAGCTGTCCTGGAATTAGTTCTTGTAGACCAGGTTGGCCTTGAACTCACAGAGATCATCCTACCCCTGCCTCCAGAGTGCTGGGATTAAAGGTGTGCACCACCACCGCCTGGCAATTTTGTATTATTTTTTTACGTTTATTTAGTTAATGTGTGCTTCTCTCCTTCCATATATGTGTCTTAGGGATCAAACTCAGGTCTCAGGTTGTTAGGCTTGGTGGGCAAATGTCATTATCTGCTAAGCTATCAGGATAATTGATATTATTTTTTTCAGTATATGTGTGCATGTTTGTGTTGCTGGACTTGTGTGTAAGTATACATACACATGGATGCTTGTATGTGTGGACATCAGAGGCTATCCACCTTGCTTTTTGAGACTAATCTCCCTGACCTGGGACACCTAGAAGGCTGGTCAGCAAACCTCAGGGATCTAACTGTCTCTACCTCCTCAATATTGGGATTACATGTCTGACTTTTTCCTGTGGGTTCTGGAAATTGAACTTAGGTCTTTATGCTTCTAAGTCAAGCACTTTGACAAACTGCTATCTCCCTATCCCTACTACTATTTTTGAGATATCTTCCCCTGTTGTCCAGGTTAGCTTTGAACCAGTGATTCTCCTGTCCCAGGCAACTGAGTAGTCAGATAATCTCTCAGCTGTGTAGTTGTGTACAATATTTAGTGGATTTTTTGTTTACTGATTTTTGAAGTTACATATAATGTTCTAGTGATTGTCTTTGAGCTTTGTTCTTTAAACATTTTTACTAGTTTTTTTTTTCTAGAAAGAAATAGGATTGTTGGATCAGTGGTTAGGTAATACATAAATATTAGGAGATCCTGACAAATAGTCTAACTGACTTTAAACCCAGTTTATTATTCTGCCAACATCATTTGAGGCGGTACAGTTTTGACTTTTTATGGTTCATTTTTATTATTTTTAAGTGTGTGGTGTGTGTGTGTGTGTGTGTGTGTGTGTGCGTGTGTGTGCATTCATGAGTGCAGGTGCCAGTGGAGGTCAGGGGCATTGGATCCCCCTGAGCTAGAGTTACAGGCAGTTATGAACCATGTGGCATGGGTGATGGCTTCGGAACTTGAGTCATCTACAAGAGCAGTTGTCCTTCTTAACTGCTAAGCTGTCTCTTCAGCCCACAGACTTTCGATTTTAGTGCTGTACATGGACCTTAGGATCACATGTATGCCATGCGAGTGCTCTAATCCCCAAGCTATACCCCATCTCTAAGAGAGTACTCTTTTGAGTCAAGCTTTCTTTAACTGGAGGCTCAATAGTGAGTAGTTGAGAATTTGACTCTGAACTGTTTAGTATTTATCTTTAATGACTACTGAGATGCTAGGCTTTTCTCCCTTAGAATATTTTAAGTTCCCTGGAGGCTAGGGCCTTGCCATACACTTTCTTGGCATTTCCCATAGTGCTCAGTACAGGCTGGGCAAACTGTTGGTGATCAATACATACCCAGTGAATGACTAATAAACCGGTTTATATTTGTGGGCTACTCAATGTTTTGAGGTCAGCTCCTGGAATGAGAGGGCTGGGCAGAGTCAGAGACTAGAGCTGTGCCAAGTCAGTATCAGTTGTCTCACTTGGACAAGTTTAGACCCTAATCTGGGAACCTTATCTGTATCAAGCACCTAGCACGATTCCTGGCCCAGGGAAGCTCCCTATAAAAGACCTCTATTTTGCTGTTGTTATTCCCATTTAATGAGATAGTGTTAGGGGGAGTTGAAGGTTCAAGCATGGCACCTAAAACTATTCCTGGGAAAGTCAGAAAACCACAACCCAGAGATGAAAAGAAATCGGAAATCAGCAGGAGAAGCCAAGGACAGAGGTGAACTGGGTTTGGAGGGTGGCCAAGGTGTTGTAGTCCTATAATCTTGGCATATGAGGGGCTTAGGCAGGAGAATCTAAAGTTTGAGTACAGCCTGCACCACACAGTAAGTCCCCATGTCAAAACAACAATAACAACAATAGCACAACAACAACAAAGCCACCATCAAAAGCAAAGAAGAAAACCATGGGATGAGGCTCAGTTTCTAGAACCTGAAATAGATTTTCAATTGCATTATGGATGAACATTTTCTCTGACACCCCAGGCAGTCTTTTACTGGATTATTGTATGTTTGGTTTTCATGCGTGGACATCTTTTTGGCTTTTTGAGACAGGGTTTCTCTGTGTAATAGCTCTGGCTGTGCTGGGGCTCACTCCGAAGATCAGGTTGGCCTCAAACTCACGGAGATCTGCCTGCTTCTGCCTCCCAAGTGCTGGGATTAAAGGCGTGCGCCACCACCGCCCGGTTCCAGGTGTGAACATCTTAATGGTGCTGCTTATTCTCAGAGAAGAGTCAGCAAGTCAAGTGTAGTGCTGTGAACATGGGGGTGCTTACTGAAAGCAATTTCCATCTCTGTTTTATCCGTTGAAACGGAGACTGTGACAGCAGTGTTGAGGATTCATGGAGAAGAACAGGTGTTTAACTATACTAAGATTACTAGGCAAACTTTACCTGGTTGAAGTGAAATGTGGGATCTGGCAACCAAGCAGCCTGTTAGATAAGGAATAATTCAGTGGTGAATGTAGAGACTATGAAAACATGGTGGCGAGCCTCGTTCTTAACTCTGTATCCCTAGTCTGCAGCACGATTGAAGGAGAGAGGCGGGAGATGGCAGGTTGATGATAACATTTGACATGGATTGTGTTTCTCCTATATGCCAAGCATTTAAGAACACATCATCTCTAAGACCCTTTAAGATTCTATGAAGTAGGTACACTTGTCCCTCATTATCCAAAGGGGATTGGTTCTAGGACCCTGTGAATATGAAAGTGCATGTATGCTCAAATATTTCATGTAGAATGGAATGGTATTTGCAGATAGACTTTGCAAGCCTCCCATGTATTTTATTTTATTTTTTCCTCCCATGTATTTTAGATCCAGATTATTTATGATATTGACTAAACAGTAGATGTTATACAAATGATGTTTGGGAGACTAATGACAAGAAGAAGTTTCTATATGTTCAGTAGAGTACATTTTTTTTCCTGAAACATTATTTTTTAAATATCTGTATTTGGATGATATGGAGGGCTATCTGTAGTAGCTTTATTTTATAGATGAGAAAATAAGTATGGAATACATAAGTTGCTTGCCAGGATTACTCCACATATTAAGTGTCCCGAATTTGAACTTAGACCTGCCTGGTCATAAGGCTTATGATCTTTCTCTACCGAATACCATTCTTCTTCTATATTGTCCCCACAGAAACAGATCTTGCTTAGGAACACTAGCTGGTCATGTGTGGGCAGGGCATTCGTGATTTATTTACTATTATCTATTTATAGCCAGGGAGTGGGGAGAAGAATGTAAGTTAGACAAGTGGGGTGAGAAGAGGCACGTGTGTATTGGATTGAGTATAGGAAGAAAAGGGGTTATCCTGAGCTCAAATGTGACCTAGGGTTTTATTTGATGCATATGATCTTGGCCACGGTTCTGGATGGTCTCTGGAACAACATTGACATTGTTCAATTCAGTGGTGGCATTCAGAATCTGAATCCCTTTAATATTACTTTACACCTACACATGCATATACACATACACACATGCCATACATATGACAGACCTATACCACTAAGTCATGAGCTGCTTATAAGATGGAAGTCTACCCCTTGTTTCTAATAGTGCTTCTCATACTTGCTGGATGACTGCAACTTCCTTTTAAAAGAGGCAGAGCTGATTTGGGTGCATAAAGTAGGGAAGTTTGTCAAAAACAGCAAAGGGAAGAAAAGAAAGAGAAAAGGAAAGGAAAACCCAGTGTTGGTTTATACTTTTTATTAAAACTTTAAGAGGCTAGGTAGTGGTGGCACTGGCCTTTAATCCTAGCATTTGGGAAGCAAAGGAAAGCAGAGCTTTATGAGTTCAAGGCCAGCCTGGTCTACAGAGCGAGTTCCAGGACAGGCTGCAAAACTAGACACAGAGAAACCCTGTCTTGAAAAACCCAAAAAAAAGTAATTGTGTAGAAAGAAATATTTAGTCATATAAAATTTCCTTAATTTTCTTTAAGTGAGCAAGACTAAAAACAATTTGTAATAAAGCAAGCCTGATTTACAAAACCATTTAATCCCAGAGGGAATGTGACCCAGATCAGGGAGGGGCAGAGCTCAGGAATGTGTTGCTACATTATGTTCATTCCAAAACTTCCTAGGCCTCACATGCACCTGAGCGATGACCAAAGCATGTTTTGCTTTGGCCACTTCATCCTGAAGGCTGTACACTCACAAGAATGACAGCTAGGCTGAGCATGCAGTTCCTAAGATCATCTCGCATGCACACACTTGGGAATTCAGAGAGTTGACAGGGCCAAGAGAAGTTCCTGTTCCTTCCATGCCAAGTGTATAATAATACCAGTACCCTCCAGGAATTGGAGGCAATAATGCTGATCATATATTTCATAAGGAATACACTGATGATTACAGTTAGCTTGAGTGCTCAGGAACAATGGGAGGTTTACAAAGACATACTTTCAATAACAAACTAATTATAACACATCTCTCTTGTAATACAGTTGGGTCATGATTTTGAAATCCTCTAAAATTTTTGAATGAAAGATGTCATGAACGTGTCGAGAATAATTATCATTATAAAGGTTTTTATTTTACATTATGTGGGACCAAAATACTATAAAGGAAGACAAATTCTTGACCATAGTTGTAGTCCTTCATTAAATCTATTACAAAACTGCCTTTAGGAGAGCATGGTAGTCACCTCTGTACTAATTCTGACTACTGTGATCCTAGGGAAACTTTGGTCAAGCTCTGGAAAACCTGGGCTGGTAACATAGTGTAGCAGGCAAGAATAGACCCCTTTAAATTATTCTTGGTATTATTTGGAAGGCAAGAAGCAAGAGTGCTGGTGGAAACAGGCCTGGTGCCTTGTAACAACCACCCTATAATATAATGCTGTGTTTCTCAGCTCTTTTCCTCACTCCTGTAGTTTCCCATCTCTAAATGATGTTCCTCACCACAACTGAGAGCCAAGGCAGTAACTGCAGAGGAGGTATCAGAAGGAAAGAGCCAATCTGCTGGATGTATGAAAATTGTGCCTTGGATGCCCCTCCCTTAATTATCATAATATCTCCAGTTCTTTGTTTTGTTCCTTTGAAACAGGATCTTACCATGTAGCCCTGTCTGGCCTGGAACTCACCATGTAGACCAGGCTGGCCTCATACCTAGAGAAACCGACTTTTTTCTTCCTCACCACACCCAACAAGATCTCAGGTTCTAATAGAAATTAGTCACCTTCTGGCAATCTTTACCTCATTATCTACCTGGAAGTATTTATGTTGTCTCAGTGGAGTTTCCCCAGCTCCCTTAACGTCAATTACTTATTTTCAATATCACAGAAGGACGTTCTCAGAGACGGTTATTTCTTTTATCATCTTTTTTTTTTCCTTTCTGTTTTCTTCTGAAAGCTTTCGAGATTGCATCGGAGTCCCTGGCTCCTGAACGGTGGGGCTTGGGAAGCAGAGAACTTAACACGGAGATGCCCATTAACAGCTCTTGGTCGATTTTAAGGCAAACAGTCCTGGAGAGGCCCAGGGCAGACTTAATTCAGGGTGAGCGTTCGGATCTGTGAGCTCGTATTGCTTCAGCATCTCGCTGTGTGTTTGTGGGGAGCCTGCTTTTGGCTCCTCCCCTGCCCGGTCCACACTACCTTTCGCCTCCGCTTTTGCGTAACTATATTAATAGAAGGGAACACTCCACATCCTGGCGCTCAGGCCCCAGAGACAGGCTGGCTGTGGCTTGGCAGGTGGGCTTGTAGCAAGAAGATGGGTGGGGGAGTGGGCGGAGCCGCTCCGGAGTGGCGTTCGAAGTAGCCAATGGCAGGACGCGGCAGGGGCGGGCTGGAGGCCCTGTGACCATTCATCCAATGGAAGACGAGCAACTACTGGAGCGACCTGGTGACGTGCGGAGCGTTCCATTCCGCCAGCGGTGGGCGGTTGCCACAGCTGGTTTAGGGCCCCGACCATTGGGGCCCCCTGTCAGGAGGAGGCACCCTCCCTGTCAGGGAGAAGTCGCTAGCACCTTTGGCGGCTGACGCGATCCCCAGGGACAGGGCACTTTCTGTCCTCAGTTACCGGCCGAGTTCGGTCTCTCTCATTCAGGTAAGAAGGGGTGGGGTGGGGGTGGGGGGGGTCTCCGGGGCTCGGCTGTCTGGAGGGCTCCATCCCACTTCAGCTCCGCTGGCACCCGGGGACGTTGGCACCGCCCTGCTCAGCTCGCCAGCTGCCAAGCCCCTGGCCCGGGGTGACTACACGTGGCGGGGCGTGTGTGAGTGTGTACGAGCTTGTGGACGCGTGTGCGTGTGGCTGTGGCGCGCGTCCCAGTCAGCCTGGGGCGGTGGTCGGCTGCGTGGCGGAGGAGGCAGGGCGGGCCTCCGGAGAGGCCGAGCCCGCTGCTGCACAGCCCTGGCTTCTGGCACTCGGGCTGCTGAAGCTGGTCGCTGCTTCCCGACGGATTTTCATTTTCCTCCTCCCAGGTTGGGCTCCTTTTCCTAGTCTGTGTTCTCCTGCTGGGTCAGTTTCTGAGGAGGAGATTGTTTTCCAGGTTAGTTTTTACACAAAGGAAGTGATCTTTGCATCTCTGGGGGCCCCCTCCCCTTTCCCAGCGCCTTCCCCCTTTCCATCTCGCTGCTCAGCTTTTAGTCCTCTTTTGGACCTTTGCCCTCTTCTAGCTCCAGAATGATCTCTGGCTGGTGGTTTCTTGCTCATCAGGCTGCAGGCTTCCGCCTCATTCTTGCCAGCATGGGGCATGTGGTGCCAGTAAATAGAGGACACAGCCCCACACCTGAGAGGAAGAGAAGGGGGTGACAGTGAGTGGAAAGGCTAGGCCTGGAAATCCAGGATGCTGAATTGAGCTGGTATTGGTGAAATGTCCCAGAAAGCCCCCAAGGGACTTACCTTAGCCGTTGCCACCGCCCTCAGGCACCCCTCACCCCATCGCCAGTTACCCTCCTGGTAAAGAAAGCCTTTTATCTACAGGGTGATGTGGTTTATTAAGAGTCCCACAAACGTGGGGCTAGACCAGCAAGACTGTTTCATTTTCGGACTCGGGAAGTTGCAAAAGGTTTGATTAGGGGAAATCTGGTTCGGGTAAATACAATGTGTGTGTTCTGTGCAGAATGCTCAGAACATCTTACCCCAGCCACAGGGTTACTTGTTCCCTCCTGTAATGGATATTTTGAATGACTAATGGAAGAAAGAAGGTGAAGGACTGGAAGAGGGATGGAAAGGGCTACTTAGGGACAGACAGCAACAAGAATAACAAAAACCTACTACTGATATTATAGGTGTCCAAGACTAAAGAATATAGGGGTGTAGTGGAAAGTACCAGGGACTGGAAGTCAGTGCGCATGCTTTCTTGTCTCAGTTTTGTTGCTACATGATCCTGAATATGCTATTTCATCTCATTGGTCCTCAGTTTACTTCTTCGTAAAATATAGTAATTAGGATGGACATTTACAGAATTCCTGCTTCCTTCCAAGACTCAGGATTAACCAAATCGGCAGCGTTACTTTGGAAACGGGATTTATTACTTAAATGGTACTAGTCCTCTCCCCTTTTGGAGAACTGTTGTATTTGTTTGTTTTCCTCTTTAGAGAAGAAACACAGATTAGAAATAAAAACTTCAGACCTCCCCATTTCCACTCCTTCAGGCAGTGCTCATCTTTCTGTCTCTGGTAATGAGGGTTCAGTTGCATTTTGTTATTCTTGTCTCACCTTCCCCCCTTTTCTTATTTTAGGGCTCTTGATAATGTTTGACCCAGTGGCAACAATAGTAGACGCCGTGATTTCAAAGCTGGGCTCAGCCTCTGTTTCTGCTCTCCTGTAGTCACAAAGCCCGTTTTGGACCAGGATCTCCAGTCATGTCTGTGATGGTGGTAAGAAAGAAGGTGACACGGAAATGGGAGAAACTCCCGGGCAGGAACACCTTCTGCTGTGATGGCCGCGTCATGATGGCCCGGCAAAAGGGCATCTTCTACTTGACCCTCTTCCTCATCCTGGGGACATGTACACTCTTCTTTGCCTTCGAGTGAGTTTTCATTGACTACGGTTGTCTGATGATGGTTAATCTGGGTCCAAGGAATGAAATTGTCTTTCCTGGGCATGTGTGGTGGCTCTTGCATGATTTCACTCTTTTCGTGAACAGTGTCTATAGGCTGTGTCTATTATTGAATTCACTGCTTTGTGATTATAATAGAATACATACTCTCTAAAAAGACCAGGGACTTTAACGTCAACTTCATAGCACTGGTGGGGATAACCCCTGACAAACAAGGGAGTTTGTCTTAATTATTTACCTTCTTTCTTTGACAGTAACTTAGTAACAAATTACTTCTTCTCTACACCTCCCAGGTCTGGGAGTAGCCTTCATTGTTATAACACCTCTCAACAATAGCCACTTAATCTGCTGTTTTGTATTCTATTTCTGTAAGCCCTACTTCTTACTTAGCTGTTAAATTGAAAAACTGAACTGGGAACCTGAAGATTGGTTCCAGCATCAGCTGTACCACAAAGGAGCTGTGGGAATGCCATATAGGTGCTTTTGAAGTGTGGTTGTTCTTTCTCCCACCCCCCCCATCACTCAATATAAAAAAAATAAACATTCTGTGTCGGCCTAATGTTAGCCTTGGAATTATTTTTTTCTGTGATGTGACACCCAGTACCAGAGATGCTGTTCATAGTGTGTGTAGGTCACTGCTCCAGGGAGGTGGCCAGTTGGGAGTCTCATGCACTGTGGTATGACAACTGGGTATGCTGAGAATGAGTCTCCACTAGGGATGGGAGCAGTGCTAATTGTTTTGGGATTACTGTGTTAAGGAGGACCTTGAGGAAACAAGAGGCATACATGTGTCTACCGAGGCCACACCTGCTATGAGCTTGCCATGGCTTGTGTTCATGGGTGACCTGGAAATAAGAGTTCCCATGCTGGGGTGTGGCTGGAAGGTGCCAAGGGGGCTCCTTGGCCAAACTGAGTAGGTCATTAAATGAGCTCCAGATCATTGAGACTCACTTTTGTCTTTCTCTAAGGGCTTTCACTGTGCATCTCAGAGTGACTGGGGGGCAACTTTGCTAGACTTTTGATGGTTGCATCTGGCTTGAGTAACAGCAGTGGGAAGAGTGTTATGATGTTCTATAACAGGGCTGGTAAAATAAGATCAAATGAACTCTTTGTTAAAGGTCCTTTTGTTGTTATTGCCACTGACTTGGTGGAGGTTTTCCATGAAGTTAGGCAGGCTGCTGAAGGCTTGTTACCTGCTTTCCATTCTGAGTTTTACAACTCAGTGTGTGCATCTGTGTGTGTGTGTGTGTGTGTGTGTGTGTGTGTATACATGCACCATGTGCTTATGTGGGTTACCAGTGAGCATGTGCAGTCAGGAGGGTTATACATAGCACAAATCAGTTTGTTTTCCTTCAGCTCACTCTTCTTTCTACATTTTTCTTGCTTCGTTCCTGCTTTTCTTCTTGATGGAAGTACAACGTTGAATCCTGCTGTCATTCTCCCTCTCTCTTCTTCTTTTGGTTCCCCTCCCCTCTGCACTTAGATGCTTATGATTGGAATATTTCACGACAGAGATGAAACTTATTTTCAGGCTCTGAGTGACTTGGTAGTTCTGGGTCCAGGAAACCTGTGGTTTGGTCAGAGAAACATGGGATTTAGAACTGTGGCTTTTGGGCCCATTTTTGTACCTGGAAGGCTTAAAGAGACTGTGCCTTGGATCTGTTCCACTTAGGCCCCTGAAGGCCTCTGAAGAAAACTGCCCATGGGATGAAGCTTCTAATTAGCTAAATTACTGTTCAACAGAAGCTTGATAAGTTTTCTTCTAAGACGACTCCAATTTCAAAGTTATTTCTTGGGGTTTTTCTGTAGACGCGAAGTTTTGTAAAACTGCCCCGAGTTCCAGCTGTCTGTTTGAAAGAGTAAATATTTCAAAAGTAAAGGCTGGGGGAGGGAGGAGAGAAGGAAGTAAATGTGTTAGCTTAGTGGAATGGGGAAGTGTAAATCTGAAGAAAAGAGAACTCCTGTGATGAATGCTTTTAGGTGATGAATACTTTTAATAAGAAAGGTAGAACCTGGTGTGTGTGTGTGTGTGTGTGTGTGTGTGTATGTGTGTGTGTGTGTGTGTTTCTGTTTGGCATATGCAGACACATCGATAATCAAAGTGATGGCTACCTTGTACCTATCTAATGGTAGGCTGTGCAAGGTACAGCAATATAACAACGAGGAATTGAGTCTTTTTTTCTGGAAGACTAGTCTATAATTTACTCTCAGGCAAATAGTGGAGGGTAGTAGGGTTTGGAAGCCAGAGTTAGGGCCCTACCCTAATGTTAGTATTAAAATGTGATGAGACCCAAGGAAAGACATTACACTTGATTTTAACCAAAACACCAAGAAGTGATAGGAGAGCATATTTGAATTCACAGATTGCTTCCTGTTGTGATTCTTAAATTATCTGTGAGTCTAGATTCCCTATTCTCTAACTTTCACATTTTTTGCCACCCAGGAAGGTTGTTCAAATCTTGATAGATATCTGGATGTGCTTTTTATCAACCAGGTCCTGTTGGCAGCAGGTACTTAGGAACAAGTGTGAGCAGACTTATGACTGTGTTTGGCCTAGCTGTGGGCCAGCCAGATGACTTGAGCATTCTGGTCAGTCATGTGGGTTTCCCCTTCATGAAAAAAATGTGCCTTGTTGGTACTAGTGCCAGCCTTGCACTTTGAGATTTTGCTTTTCCAAATCTTGAGTGTTCAAAGGAGAGATCTGTAATTTTCAGTGGACAGGTTACATGTCGGATACCTAAAAGCAGCATAAAAGACCATTAACCTGAGAGTAGTTAGCATCAAATTGTTAGAAGTATTTCTGAAGAAGCTAGGTGGCCATCCCTTAAGGTTGCTGTCACAGATTGGAAATTCTGTATGAAGTGGTAGCTCTGTTGGAATTCTGCATAACTGTGTCTGTCTGAAAGGATGTGAGGGTGCATAAGGGGAGTATAGATTACCAATCGGTAGTTGCATTTGTGGTAAGTATATATACATTTAAAAGTGGAGTGAAAGTTGTAAAATGCATAAAGACAAAGGATTTTCTGATTAATTCTGGGGGCAAGGTATTTAGGAAATGTGCTTGTGGATGCCAGTTTTAGCTTTCAGCACAAGGAACAATATTTAAGCCCTTTTGCACAAATCCTGTCCAGCTTCCACCAGAACATTATAGCAGAGTGACATTGATAACCTGCGAGCTGTCTAGCTACTGGAAAGCTTTTGTGATATGTGGTTTAAATCAACTTCCTGATGAAGTGTAGACCTGGGAAAAGGATCAGACACACTGTCTTCTGGAATGAACTTTATAAGCATTCTCTTTTAACTGTCTGACTGGATTTCAAGTGGGGTCAAAGTCTCCAGACTTTTTATGAGGCAAGAAGGACTGTATGACTCTTGACCCCTACATAGTAGTGCCTTGCTGCTGTGATTGATGCTGATGCTTTCTGTGTGCTGGATGTGGAAGAAATTGAATAAAGGTGCTGTCAGACCTTTTTTTTTTTGTCATACTGGTCCCCATGGGTACCATGGGTGTGCATATTAGAAATCACTGAATTGGATAAACTAGAAAAGAGATTTATATTATTGCTTAGCAACTAATCTTAGTTCTCCTAGCACACCCAGATTTTCCTCCCTCCTCTTTCAAGTTCCTTTAACTGTACATTCGCTCATTGTACAATAATGTAACATGTCTTACATTTCTGGGTTCTTTCTTTGATTTTCTGTGTGTGATGGGATCTCATGTAACTCAGGATAGCCTTGCATTTCTCGTTTGACTAAGGATGACCTTGAGTTCCTGATCCTCCTGCTTCCAGCCCCTGAGTATTGGAATTAGAAATCTGTGCTGCCACACCCAGCCTGGCTGTTTTTCTATTTCTATTATGCTTGCACTATTCATTTATCCTGTAGAGCTTCAAGCTCTTTCAGGCTCAGGTGTTATCGCCTGTGTCTGTAACCCCTGTGGTGATTTACACTGGAGTAGGTGGTCAATAAATGTTGCCAGGAGAATTTCTGGAAGCATTTAAAATTCCAGTCTTGACTCACAGAATCATAGCATGGTAGAGTTATAAAGAGCTCTGGAGACTCTCTCCAATCCTTTTTGTGGTTCAGGAAATCAGGCCCACAGAAGTAAGCTAATTCAAGATCTGTTGACTGCTTTTCTTTTGGCTATGCAATTCTGAAGACATTCAAATTATTAAAGTATGATGCCAAATGCTAGGATCTCCTAAGCTCATGCTCCTAGGAAACCAAGGAGTATTTTGTAGAAAACTGACAACATTTTGGCATAGCATCCTTGCAGGAGCACAGTGGCCTATCACTAAGTGAGCACTTAAAATATAAAATGTTTTGTGAGTTCATGAAGGATTACTGTCTCTGTTTCCACTCCTTGGTCTGGATTCCAGTATGAAAATTGCTGGGAGAAAGGCTGAGCAAAGTGTGCTCCTTACCTAGACACTCTGTGGGTACTCATGACTCAGTAGAAAAAGCAGATCTGGCAACAGTTAACCAGGTTTAAGGAAATATAGCATCACAGAGACCAAAGTCACAGTTTGACATGGTAGAAATCTACTGTTTATCCTGAAGAGCATTCTTCACCGAGACTGAGGAGAGATAAAGGTAACTATCATGACCTCTGACCGAGAGAGTGTTCCTCTGCGAGTGTTCCTTCCCAGAGTGTTGCTCTGGGAAGGTCAGTCTTGTGCTTTATGTGGGTTAGAGCTGTTTGGTACTTGAGCAACCAAATGGAAGTTTTGGAACACTATAATGGCCATTGACCTCTTTGATATCAGTCTACTACAGTTCTTAGCTAAACTTAACTTTTTCTTTTTTTGAGATGAGGTCTCATGCAGCCTTGGTTAGCTTCAAATGTACTATGTAGCTGAGGATGACTTTGAACTCTTGATCCTCCTTTCTCTCTTGAGTGCTAAGATTGCAGGTAGGTGCCACCATGTCTGGCTTTATGTGGTGCTGAGGATGGAACATTAGGCAGGATAGCAACCGAGCTACATCCCTAGCTGTAACTCTGATAATGCATGTTCCTTGAAGATGAGTCTCCCAAACAATTTTATTTCCTTTAATAATTCCCAATAGTTCTGTCATCTAGGATTCCTTTGTATGGCTTTATTATCTTCACCATCTTTTGTGATAATGGCATTACTTACTGTCAATCTGTTTTGAAAATATTTTTTAAAATTTCACCTAGATGAATATTGTTTTTTCTATGCTACCCAAGGCCTCACAAGTATTCTATTTAGCTGCACTCCTACCCACCAGAGGCTTATAGTCTTTTTTTTTCTTAAGATGGCAATTTCTTTATGTTCAAATGACTTTGAACCCACATGAGCCTCCTACTTCAGCTTCCCAATTATATGAAACCAGAGCCAAAAATGAGAGCAAGTCATTTGTTTGTATGTTTGTTTGCTTTAGAAAGGCTCTACTTAGCCCAGCCTGGCCTGAATCTTTCTAGGTAGTCCACACTGATCTTTCATCTGTGATCCATCTTGTCCCAGTCTTCTGAGTGCTAGGATAGTGGGGCTTGAGCCACCATGCCATTTTAGAATTAAGTCTGCAATTCTCTATATTGGAAAAGGTGAGCACAAAGAACTAAGATGTTCCTGGCAATCTGACATGAATTAAGATGCTCACTGGAGGAGAGAAGAGACCTCAGAAGTCTTTTTCCTCAGAGATGTCAGAGCTAGTATTGTTTAAGAATGAACAAAGGAGGCACCTTGTGTCTCTTGCCAAATCAGGAAGCTAGGTAATTCAATGTAATTAGTGGGATGGTTCTGAGATGGAGCAATGAGAAGGCAGGAGCCTTGAGATGATGATTAGATAAGGCTAGTTAATGGAAGGCCTTGGAATACTGGTCTGTGGACTTTGGGACTTAATATATATACATAGTTGGCAGCAGTACCAAGCTCTTAAGCAGGGGTATACTATGATTGAAGTTTAAAAATTGTCATTACAACTAACATTTGGTAATTTCTGAGTAAATTTTGTATCTACAGGTACAGATTATGTGTCTCCTCATAAAGAATTTTTACCATCATAGAATAGAAAATGCCATTTGATTAATGCTCTCATTTCTACTGAAGCAAAGGAGAGTTATGCATTTTCCTCTGACCTTTATGTAGCAAAATGTCTGGAGGTTAATTTTCAATTAAGTTTTTAGTGTTGAAGAGTACTTCTTCCCTTTCAGTAATCTGAGTGTAGCTTTGATAACCTTGGAAATGTGTTCTGGGTGCTTATTCTGCATGATTATTTTGCTCTAGAGGTAGTTCTTGCTAGTCTGTTTAGGCTGCCATTACAAACTACTATAGACTATGCTTTCTCAATGATGGAAATCTGTCTTCCAATTCTAGAGGCTAGAGGGCTTTAGGTGAAAGTACTGGCAGAATTGGGGTCTGGTGAAGACCTATTTCATAGCTTAGACGTGGCTGTCTTCTTGTTGTTTTCTCATATCATAGAAAGGCAAAGGGGGTCTTGTTAATATGAGTCATTAATCTCATTCATGAAGATGGACACTTAGGTGACATGATCATTTACCAAGGACTCTGCAGATACTATTGAATCAGGGGCTGCGATTTCAACATGAATTTTGTGGAAACAGAAACATTCAATATATGCCAGTAAGTAGTAAATAAGGAGACAACTATCTACCCATATCTTGGAGGAAGTAAAATGAAGTGTTATTTCTATCATGTTGGATCAAAGGGCATCACTGGGCTCAGATCCTTAGGCCTTTCTTGCTGTTAAAAGCACAGCTCTTCTTTAACAGCTGCTATTGGAACAGTTTCAACAGCCACCAGCTCCCCAAGAGAGCTCTTTCCTGACCACTTACAGTCCAGAGAGTCTGAATCACCATTCTAACATTTGATTATTGGTCTCATCTTATGCTTTAGCTGTTTCATATGTTAGTTATGTTTTCCCCAGCAAAATTAGCTCCCATTTTTCTTGTTCTTCAGTTGTTAGACCAATAAATACTTGTTGGCTTATTGATTGTACTGATAAAAGAACAAACAAAGCATTAAAAATGTAGGAAGAAAGCTATTAGGGACTTAGAGGCAGAATGTTATATAGAATAATCCAAGATTGCAGTCTTTGAGGCAGAGCCCTAACATAGAATCTGTTTGGTCTCTTACCAGCTCCACTCATGAATCTATTTTGAGATTTTTTTTCAAGTGAATTGAAGTCTGTGCCATTACTATCATTCCTCCGATGAACTAGCATGCTGGGGGTGGGGCATGGAACATGATGCACTAGCCTAGCCTGGCACTGCTGGATACTGCTGGTCAGTACCAGCATGTGGCTCATGGGAACATATGGGAATCCAGTATTCTAGCCCAGTTATGGAAACCAGAGGTCAGTCAAGGAGTTGGGAGAGGATATTTGAAAATGATAATGCCCTTTCAGGTATCAGAAATGAATGCTTAGTGGGCACATGGCTTATTTATAAAGTAAGAATGGAAACTTCTAACTGCTGGAAGGAGGAAGGCCTCCTGGTACTTAGAAGACAAAAGGGACTTCTGTTTCCATGAGAGTGTGGATATCTTTATTCCAATAAATGATAGAGATGGAAAGTAGAAGGGAGTTTAATAAACAATTAGCTTGTGTTTATAGATGACACATCAAGTATTTCTCTAAGACAAATTAGTGATATTTGAGGTTACCTTGACTTTGGGGAATTACTACTAAATTTTCATGGAGCTTATTCATGTCAAAGAGAGTTCCAGCTTACTGCAGCCATGGAACTAAAATAAGGTTAAAATGTTTGTAAAGTGGCAAGTACAAACTCTATTTATAGTGAACAACATATTTTGATGCATGTGTTTGTTGTAGAATGGTTAAAATGAATCTCCTTAACATATTTCATAGACTTATTTTTTGTGCAGAGAACAGTTAAAATTTATTTTCAACCATTTTTATTATTGTTATTAACTATAGTCACTATTATGTGTGGTGGGTCTCTTGAATCTATTCTTCCTTTCTGAAATTATGTGACCTCTGACCAACCTCTCCACATTGAGGGAGTTTTTTTGTTTGTTTTTTTTTAGAAAAAAAAAAACAAAACACATGTGATTCTCTGTATTGCCAAGGTGGTCTTGAAATCATGAACTCAGGCAGTCCTCCTGGTTCTGCCTCTTGGGTAACTGGGTCTACAGGCATATGCCACCATTCCCTACTTAGGATGCTGTTTTTACTTAAACACGTTTATTTAGAAGTGAAACAACATAGGTTGTAGTTCGCAATAGTCTTAGTTTTGACATGTCCTCTTACTTGGAGTAGAAAGGCCTTCGGTCCCCCATCTCCCTTTCCACGCCCACTTACTAGGGACAACTGGCTTCCAGTAGCCTCATCTCTGGAAGAGAATAATACAATGAGCTTGTTGTGTGCTTGTTGACATACAGAATGGATTGTTTTAGCAGGTGCAGAAGATAGTCTGTATGGAGACTACAGAGACCTTTATCCTTGATGGAGTAGTAGAATTCAAATCGAAGTTGTCTTTTGTCTAGTCTACTGCAGGTGTTGGAATTGGACTTAGTTAAGCTTTGGTCCTTCTTTGCAGGGGCCAGCATTGATTTGATTTTTTATTTGGTGGTTGTTTTACTAGCTCCCTGTCTTTTCTCTTAAATAAAAGGAAATGGGGTTGGTGAGGTGGCTCAGTGATTAAAATTACTTGCTGCTCTTGAAGAAGACTTGGGATGGTTCCCAGAACCTATATGGTGGCTCACAACCATCTATAACTCTGGTTCCAGGGATCCAACACCCTCTTTTGACCTCCAAGGGCACACCAAGCATGCACATAGCGTGTATACCTACATGCATACAAAACATACATACAAATGAAATACAAATAAATGAATCTTAAAAAATAAACAACCTCATTTTTGGTAGATAATCATAGCTCTGCTGCTTTAAAGCTTTAAAAAACTTAATTACATCATTCCCTTTCCTTTTCTTCCTTCCAACCCCTCCCATGAACCACCCTTTTGCTCTCTCTAGAAATTATGGCCTCTTTCTATTTATTTGTTACACACACACACACACACACACACACACACCCCTTGCTCTGTCCGTTTAGTGTGAGAACCAATTAGAGGGCTCTTCCCTGGGGTGGGAGCTATTTCTCCTGCTCTTAGCATTCTTCAGTTGCCTGCAGCTCTTTGTTTATGGGTGGGTCCCCATGCGATTTCCCTCTTCCGTGTTGACTGGAGACTATACTTAGGGCAGTGAGTCCTGGAGATATTGCTTTTTTGTTTTGAAGAGCAATCTTATAGATGATCAACGACTAGGAAGATAGTTGTTTTCTGTTAGTGTAGTGGTTGTGCTGGCTTGCTCATGAAACATGGCTTCATGATTCATTTGGGTCTCTGACAAGTGGGGGTGACTTTTGTTTTTGAATTTACTTTTTGATTATGTGTTCCTGCAAAGGGAGGAATGAAAAAGAAATTAGTCTACAAACTAGTAATATTCATGGCCCTTTGTTGCCCTGAACCCATTTGCCAGGCCCTTCAGTTCTTGACATGTTCCCCCAATGCCCTTTTGACTTTTCAAAGAAGGAAATAAATTGTTAAAAGGAAAGCTAAGACCACAAATTATGTTTTAAAAAGAACAAAAAGCCACTGAAATCATTTTGCAGGTTCAATACATATGCTCACTTTCATTATAAATACTACTTAGCCTAATTTAACAGTGAGTTCACACCCCCACCCTGTGTACTTATATTGTGGAGGGGAGGCAGGGGAGCATCCCATGGGAGTTGTTCTGCAACTAGAGCAAACATACAGCCTGGAGTTGAAACATTTGCCCTGAATAGACTGTGGCTTGCTTACTCTCCATGCTGATGAAGTAAGCTTTTTCCTCAGTGTACTTTCTCTGCTCTCCCTCTGCTCCTTGCTCATCCACTTATAGTCTGCTTCCAGTGAGGATCTCTGTTTTCAAGGAGAAATGTGCCTCGGGAGGAGATGGCTAAAAATAGGTCAGTGATAATGCTCATCACATACTCTCATTCATTCGGTTTGATAGTCAGGTCAGATCAACAAGTATTTATTGATAGCTTCTTTGTTCCTTTACTTGAATGAAGATCTATCAAATATACAGTCAGATGCTAATGCTAATAGAGGTTATTTATTCAGGGTCTATATACATTAAGTACACTTCTTGAACTTTTTATAATAGTGCATTGGGTCTACACAGTGACCCCATGAAATACTACTACTATCCCCATTTTACAAATGAGGAAACTGATGTTAGCTATCACCCAGTTGGGTGTTGGTAGAACCAGAATTTGAACCCAAGGTCCTATGAGACCAGTTTCTTGCTCTTAAGAAGAAGTCAAGTTGAGGGATGTAAAATCAGCATACTGATAATGAGCTAGGAAATAATGCAGAGCTTTCACAGTGAAGCTGCTGGCGGGAGGGAAGGGAGAATGCTGCTTCACATAGGCCTTTAGGAGGAGACAAGACTTCTTTAAGTCCCAAATTCTTCATCTATCAATAAATATAAAGGGTACCTTGTAGCTTTGGTGTGAGGATTGGATGAAATAAGGTATCTTAAAAGTAGTTAGCACAGTGCCTGGTATATGGTAGGTTGTAGTTGCATTGATGACAGTGATGTTTCTAGGACCTGAAAGATGAGTTCATTTGGGATATGGAGAGGAAAAGGTGCATTATGTGGAAGACAGAAATGGACATTGTATTGGAAAGTGGCGCTAGGGAGTTTTCTTATTCCATTGCTGATGATCATTCATCACCCACTAGCTGAGCTATTTGAGGAGACAAAAGGAATGGATGTTACAGAGTCAATCAGCAGCCTGGAAGCTTTTCACTGGTCTTAAAACATGCTGAGATACCCTCTGTGTGCCACTGTGAGCCTGCTTCCTGATTGATCCTATTTTTTCTCCTCCTCATCAAGCTCAGTCCTAATGCCAGATAAGGGGATAAGAAAAGGTCTGTATATTCCCAGAACAAAAGTACCCTATGGTGTTTACAAGTCCAGGCTCTTACTTCTCTGTCCCTAGCAAGCATCAGCCTTTCTTGAGGCAGACAAAATGTTCCTAGTGGCCTGATAAGAGGCATGAGTTATAAGAGGCATGGGTTGTCTTAGGCATAAGGGAGTTCCTTTGAGATTGTTTTTATATGCCATAGGTGACCCCAATCTATTAAGTATGTATTGAGGTTACATTGTGTTTAGGATCACATCTTAAGTGTTTGGAATATCCAGAGGAAGTAAATGACATAGTCTTTGCCCTGGAGATCTGATGTTCTTGTTGTGGAAACCAGATTGATACAGTTGCAATAACTGGATGGATATATATATATATATATATATATATATATATATATATATATATATATATATATAATTAAATGCTAAATTGATTCCTTTCTTCAGGTGTCGCTACCTGGCTGTTCAGCTTTCTCCTGCCATTCCTGTGTTTGCTGCCATGCTCTTTCTTTTCTCTATGGCCACATTATTGAGGACCAGTTTCAGTGACCCTGGAGTGATTCCTCGAGCACTACCAGATGAAGCAGCTTTCATAGAAATGGAAATAGGTGAGTCTTGTAACCAGTTGGCAAGTTGTTATACAGTGGGTAGGGGAGTGGGATCATCATAGTAGTCACAGATTCAGACTACTATCCCAGCTTTTCCTGTATGATATCCTAAATGATCACCTATAAATTCAGTAAGACAGTTACAGTAAGCCTGTAAAGCTACATGCTTTCTTTTTCCGCATGTTGGGTTGTGTTGAAGAAAGGGTTTGTTGACTGAATTGTTTGTTGCCAAGAGAGTGTCTTTTCCATTTTTGGAGGAGGCCATCCTATCAGACATCTGCTTGTTGAGGGAAGCTGTAAACTATCTTTCCATAAAATGTTCTTCTTTGCATATACATACAACTTAGGATATAATTTCATAGGTTTTCTGAAGTTCACTCATGGGTCCAAGACCAAGAATTTCTGCTTCAAGGAGTCATACAAAATGAGAAGGGACAGCCATGGTACCAGGAACTACTCAGAGGAGTAAAGAAAGCAATTTTAGGCTCAAAATTTACAGTCTGCAACTCTGAAACTGAAATGTAACACCACCAGGAGCCACGATGGCTTCGTGAATTGAAACAGAACATCCCAGGGCTAGAAAGGGGATATCCTGGGAGTTCCCACTGTGAAAAGTCAATGATGCAAGTACTAGGAGCAAGCTCACCAGCTCAGTAGCAGTGGTTGTTTCTCAATTTTGTTTTGACAGTAGCTTGAGTCCACACAGAAACAACAGATAAAGGAACCAGGACTTGTTTTGTCGCTTCCTTGCCCCTGGGTTCTGGGGATCGAACCCTGTACCCTGGGCATGCTATGCACATGCTCTACTGCTGAGTTGTATACCCTGCTCTGTGACCCAGAACTTAGAATGCTGAATATCCGTGTTAGTAGAGTTCCAGTCTGTGGCTAGCCTTTAGTGCTTTGATGTTGCTCTGAAGGCTGCCATGCTTTTGTGTTTGTTTATTTGAACTGTTTCCCCCTACTTTTATAGTATATTTATTTTTGGAAAAACTCGGCCAGTTTTAGTTGAGCTAAAGAGAAAATGGTTTGCACATGTCTGAGCTAAAACTACATGGGGTGAGGTGAGGGTGAAAATAGTAAGCATAAAGTAGAGGCAAGGTTTGGTAGGCAGAATCCACATAGGAATGAGGAAGTAGCTATGCAAAATTAATCCAGCTAGAGAAAAGACAATACTCGTAATTCCCCCTTTATCTTGCTCTTAAGTACCCCATGTTCTACCGCAATGTCTCCCCTGCATTCTGCCATGAACTCTGTGGCCCACACACCCTACTGTAAAGCATATGTAAATAAATATTAAAGCGGCATGCTGGCACTTACGTCATCATCTTCCGAATAGCTAGTCTCATCTTCTTAGGACGTGTAGCACACTGTTATTGTTTAATTTCACAGCACCTACCCCACTACAAAAGGGAAAATGTTCCATATGGCAGATATTTTTAGAATCAAAGTGGATTGAAAATACTCTGTTTTTAGAATTATACTTTGTGGCAAAGGTGCGGCGAGCCCAGCACTCTCACATGCTGGGGATGGATAGGAATGCAAATTCATACAGTCTGCCTGACAGGAAGTTTGGTAATAAGCAAAGTGGAGTTAAGGATTCATACCCTTTGTCCTAATAGTTAAGGGTGCCTTAAGAGTTTAGTTAAGGGAAATAGCAGACATTTAAAACAACCTACCATAGAAATATTTTCAGTGTATTTTTGTTTCCTTTTCCTCTTTAATATGAATTAATTTTCAATTTATATTTTAAAAAACTTTATCATTTTAATATATATTTAATTCATATTAAATACAATATTTAATTCATATTTAAAATCTTCATTGTTTTAATACAAGGAAATAACTTTTGGTTTACCCCATTTTTAAAAATTTATTTATTTTTATTTGCAGTTGTGTTTTGCCTGCATGTATGTCTGTGTGAGGGCGTCAAATCTTAGAGTTACAGACAATTGTGAGCTGCCATATGGGTGCTGGGAAATGAACCCAATTTCTCTGGAAGAGCAATCACTCTGCTCTTAACCACTAAGCCATCTCTCCAGCCCCAGTTTACCCCCTTTTAAAAACAATTTATTTTAACATATTTTTATTCCATTTATTTGTTTATCTTGGGGGTGGGAACTGCATGCATCCTGGTGCGTGCAGGTGTGTAGGTCAGAAGACAACTTTCAGGAGTGAGTTCTGTCCTTCGCAGGGAACCAAACTCCTTAGGCCTGGCCACAAATGCCTTAGCCTGTTGAGCTGTCTTACTAGCCCCTACTCCTGTTTGTTTTTGAAAGAATTTTTTAAAGATATATTTATTTTTATTTTATGTGTATGGATGTTTTGCCTGTATGTATGTAAGCGCACCATGTACATGCAGTGCCCATAGAGAAGAGGATCCTCATCAGATCCCTGGAACTGGAGTTTCAAGCAGGTTTGATCTTCCATTTTGGTGCTGGGACCTAAACCTGAGCCCTCTGCAAGAACAGCAAATGTTCTTAACTGAGGAGCTGTCTCTCTCCAGGCCCTCGAAATATTTTAATTGGCATATATGAATTCTATATGGCACTAGGTTTTGCAAGGACACTTTCATAGTAGTATATAATGTACTTTGAACATGTTCTTTGCATCTAGACATTGTTTTTAGAGACAAGATTTCATGTAGCCCAGGCTGGTCTCTAATGTGCTGTGTAGCCAAGTCTTTCCTCAAATTCCTGATCCTACTGCTTATACCTCCTAAGTGCTTTGATAGCAGACATGTGCTGCCTTGCTGGCAGTTTTTACTATTAAAAAGGACATTATTAAAATACTCTTGCATAACCATGCTTTGTAGTTCTCTTTGAATTTTGCTAGTAGAATTATGAGGTTACAAAGCACATGCATTTAAAGTTATGGTAGCTGCTAGTATGTTGTTCACTGGTAAGAAATAAATTTGACCTTTTTGGGGGTACACTGAGCATTTATCATCTTTTAATACTTGTTAATTATAATAGGCAGAAAAAGTACTTTTGTGTTTTGGTAGTTTTTTTATTTTTGACATAGGGTCTCACTGTGTAGCCCTGGTTAGCCTGGAACTTGTTATAAAGACCAGGTTGACTTTGGACTCATGATGATCTACTTGCCTCTGCCTCCTGAGTGCTGGGATTAAAGGCATGTGTCCAACATGCTAGACTATATTTTATTTCATTTCTCTAATTTTTAGTCAAGTTAGATACTTTGTTTCATCTTCTTGCCATTTTTCTTTCTTTATGTTTTTTATTTGTAATCAACTTGCCCCACAAACACAATACCCTTGAAAAAATACCTTCTTACGTGTACATCACATGTAAAAATTGTATGACATTTAGTAGACATGTGGGGGATGCTGTGTGATGTTGAAATTCTAGTCTAGTAGCACTTGTGTGGGAAAGAGGATCATTTGCCTTTCATGGCCTCTATAACTTTTGGAGAGGTACTGAGACTTTGGACTCAAACAAAGGAGAGCAGTGAATTAAATTTCTTTTTACTGACTTACAGAAGCCACCAATGGTGCGGTGCCACAGGGCCAGCGACCACCTCCTCGTATTAAAAATTTCCAGATAAACAACCAGATTGTGAAACTGAAATACTGTTATACATGCAAGATCTTCCGGCCTCCTCGGGCCTCCCATTGTAGCATCTGTGACAACTGTGTGGGTGAGTAAAACCAAAGGGATGAAGGATAGGTTCAGTTGAACAAGGGGGTCTCACAGTGAGTGGCCAATAGTTCTTGGGAAAATTCAATGGGATTGAGAAGGCAGATTCAGATGAGAAACAAGGTAGATTTAGATAGGAAAGAAGCTCCTACACAACAGCAACTCAGCATACTTATGGAGATCTGGTCTAAAAAAATCTCTCTGATCAATGGGAAACAATACCTGTTTGGGAAATTTTAATTTTTCTATTCATTCCTTGTCAGGTGTGGCCCACTTTACAAAGGGGGAGAATGTCGTTGTACACTAGAGGGCAGTTTTGAGGAAGGCCTATGGCAAAAGTGATCTTTGCGGTCCCACTATGTATTAAGCACTGGGCTGAGTGCTTGCCCCTGGGTTGAGTGTTTGCCCTTTCTCTCATTTAGTGTTCATGGCAACCCCTAGAAATCAATATCACCCCCATTTTATAGATGGTGACAGTGAAGTTCCTTTGTGTAAGTTTGTGTAATTGGCATGAGATGATGCTTGATAAGGTCTGATGTTCAAGTCTTCATCTTTTTTTCTTATGTCTTTGCTCTTACTATATGTGTATAGATGTGCAGAATGCAAGGTCTATGTATATGAGTCTTATACATACTTCCTACTTTGTGCTGAACTCTGCGGAAGATCATACACAGATAATAAAGGTGTTCATTGATAGGTATATAGGTCACGCTGCTGTTATCACTGATGAAATTTGAACATTCTGTATGCGCTGTACCATGTCTGAGAACCTTGCTTTCTTCCTACAAGCCAGGTATTTAGGCAAAGTTTGGGGAGATATATATTCCTTAATATGGTCCAAGTTGAAATGTGGGTTAGATTCTGTAAATCAAAACTAATTTTAAATGGAATACAAACAATATTTAAAGTGTGATATGAAGGTTTCATGGAGAATTCCCTCTATTTTTTAAAAGATTTATTTATTTATTGTGTATATAGTATTCTGCTTGCATATATCCTTGCTTGCTTGAAGAGGGCACCAGATCTCAATAGATGGTTGTGAGCCATCATATGGTTGCTGGGAATGGAACTCAACACCTCTGGAAGAGCAACCAGTGCTCTTAACCTCTGAGGCCATCCAGCCCATCCCTTAATCTCTTAATCTCTCCAGTCCATCCCTCTCTTTATTAATATTCTTAAATATAAAGAACTCATACAGCCAGGTATAATGGCACATGCTTTTAATCCTAGCACTCAGAAGGCAGAGGTAGGTGGATATCTGTGAGTTCGAGCCAAACCTGGTCTACAAAGAGAGTTCCAGGACAACCAGGGCTATATAGAGAAGCCCTGTTTCAGAAAAAAAAAAAAAAAAGAACTCATACATGGGATTGGAGATGGCTCAGTGGTTAATAGCCATGGCTGCTTTTCCAGAGGATCTGAGTTCAATTCCCAGCACCTACATGATGGCATGTGTAACTTCAGTTCCAGGGGATTTGACACCCTTTTCTGGCTTCTGTGGGTACTAGGCATGCAGAATGTTTGTAGCCAAACCTATATGCACATTAAAAAAAAATAGAAAAATTGTACGATTAACTTTTTGAGACAGGGTTTCTCTGTGTAGCTCTGGCTGACCTGAAACTTTCTATGTAGATCAGGCTGCCCTAGAACGCACAGGGATCTGCACATCTGTTTCTCCCAGGTGTTGAAATTAAAGGCATATGCTTATACCTTTATAAATTGTATACCACCAGCTTATAAATTGGTTTTTGAAAAGCACTGATGCTCTGTGAGAAACATGGACAGGTCATAAAACAGAAAATTTAATTATCTAATTGATGTAAAAATATGTCCACCCCTACTAATCAGAGATAAATATTAAAACTGGATGTTTCTTAAAATTGTATTTTACTTTTTCTCGACAATTTCATAATGCATACAATGTTCTTGACCTTCTCCAGAACCCCCAACATATGCCGCTCCCAACTTCATGCCCTCTTCATTTAACACTTTATTTGATGTGCATTGGTGTGAATTGGAGTTACAGGCAGTTGCGAGCTGCCATGTGGGTGCTGGGAATTGAACCCAGGTCCTCAGAAAGAGCAGTTAGTCAGTGTTCTTAGCCACTGAGCCATCGCTCCAGCCCCTATTTTATTCTTTATAACCCACTGAGTCCAATCAGTGCTGCCTGCATGTACATGGATATGGGGTCATTTATTATCTGGCAACCACACCCCTAAAGAAAAAAACAACTCTCCATTCCCAGCAGTCATCAGTTGCTGATGGCTTCTCAGCTAAAGGTGGAGCCTCATGAGCCCCTCCTTCATCTGTGTGGAATTAGCTGGCTTGATTTTGTACAGGTAACCTTAGAAGCTGTTCATGAGTAGAATGGATCCTGTCATGCTCATTCAGAAAACAGCATTCCAAATCCCCCGCCTCTTGTACTCCTTCTCCTTCTTCCATGAAGTTCTCTGAGCATTAATAGGCTCAATATAGATGTCTCATTATGACTGAGCTCAGCAGTCACTTATTCTCAGCATTTTGATAAGTTCTGAGTGTCTGCATTGACTCCTGCCACTGTGGGGGTGGGTGGGACAGCTTCTATAACCAAGTTGAAAGCAGCGCTAAAAATATGGTAAAGCATAGATCTTTATAAATTTGCATTTTCTCAACGTTTTTATATGGCAAGTTTGCTTAAAATGAGACTATATCTATAATTCTAGGCATGATGCTAACCGCTTGAGCATGACAGTTTTCTTTATACAGTTCTTCTTTTTGAAAAAACATATTGTAACCCTTTAGCAAGGAGATGTACTACTCTTGCATTCTTATTTTTGATTAATACATAGCTCACTGTTCTTCAAAAACTAACCCCCCTTTAGAGGTGTTTGTGTGTGTGTTCATGTGTGTGTGGTTGCCCATGCATATGTAAGCCAGAATACAGCTTTGGGTGTCATTCCTCCCTGTTTTAGAGACAGGGTCTCTCTACGGGATCTATGACTTACCAAATTAGGTTATCCTAGTTGCCCAGTGAGCCCCAGGGATATCCTTGTCTCTGCCTCTCTAGTGATGGGATTAGAAGTATGTGCCACCATGTCTTATATTTTTTATGTGAGTCTGGGAGTTGCCTAACTCAGGTCCTGATGCTTGCACAGAAAACACTACAACAGAACTTTCCCTCAACCCCCATTTCATTTTTATTTTATCTTAACTTTTATTTTATACTAACTTATCTTAACTTTTGCCTGTGTGTATTTCTGTGCACCACTTGTGTGCCTGGTATTCTCAGACCAGAAGAAGGTGTTGGAGCCCCTAGAACTGGAGTTACAGATAGTAATGAGATGTTATTTTAGGTGCTGGGAATTTAACTCAGGTTCTTTGGAAGAGCAGAAGGTGCTCTTACCCACTGAGTCATCTCTCCAGCCATCAACCTCTTTGTTAAAAAGTCAATTAAAATACTATGCTGTGTTAAAAAATTTGGATGACATAAAAATATAAATAAAACTCAATTTTACATTTACACTCTATTTTTGCTGTATTTCCTTCTAATTCCTTTGTTTGTAAAACAAGACATGATATAATATAAAAGATTTTTAGTTTCTGGGTTTTGTGGTACTGGGGGTTGAACCAGGTCCTCACACGTGCTAGGCAAGCACTTTATTACAGGTTATATCTCCCATCTTTGTTTAATTTTTAGTTATTGTACAAAATAATAGGTTTCATTATGCCATTTTCACCTACATGTATCGTTCCGCTTTGCTCATATTTGCCTCAGTAATTTCTGTTCAACTCTCTCTCTCTCCCTCTCTCTCTCTCTCTCTCTCTCTCTCTCTCTCTCTCTCTCTCACACACACACACACACACACACACACACTCATGGATCTTGTTCTCATGTGAGAGAAAACACATAGCACCTGACTCTGGCTTATTTTATTTAGCATAATCATCTCTAGTTCCATCCATTTTCCTGACAACAACTTAATTTCATTCTTTACAGATGAATAGAATTCGACTGTTATATGTCTAGCATATCTATTCATCTGTTAATGGGCTTCTAGATTGGATCCATTATCTTAACTATTGTGAGTACTGCAGCAGTAAGCACTGATGTGCAAGTATCTCTGTGGAGGACGTATTAAATTCTTTTGGGTATATACCCAGTGGTATAGCTGACTATTATGGTACTTTTATTTTTGGTTTTCTGAGGAATCTCTACACTAATTCTCTGGTTTCTCCACATATAAGAGGCTCATTTTACTTTTTGTGAGTGTGTATGTGTGTAGACATGTTCATTTGTGTGTGTATGTCTGTGTGTGTGTGTGTATGTTGTGGCTGTGTACATGTGTGGTTGGAGGTTAAAGGTCAACATTGGATATCTTTCTTAATTGCTCTCCCCACTTCAGATTAAATTTAAATTTAATTTAATTTGTGTGTATTTGTGTTGTGTAATGTTTATTTGTGCTTATGTGCCACAGAGTACATTTTAATGTGGTTCTCTCCTTCTACCTTTAAGTCAGCCCCATGGATTCAGCTGAGGTTGACTTGTTTACTCAGCAAATGCTTCTGTCCTCTGAACCATCTTGATGCTCCCTTCCCAAATTATTTTCTTGAGACAGGGTCTCTCATTCTGACTGTGTAACTGGATCTTTGCCTGAGTTATGACTACAAAATCCTATCGACTTAATTGTTTAATCAACAGAATGTATATATTTCATGGTTCTAGAGACAGGGAAGTCCAAGATCAAGGTGACAGAAGGGTTAGTTTCTGGGAAGGCCTCTTTCTATGGCTTGCAGATGGCTTCTTCCTTGCTGTGTCCTCACACCTTTTCTTTGTACATTCGCACATTTCTAGTGTCACATCCTCTTCAGAGGGGGACATAATTCCTATTGAATTAAGACCCCATTCTATAACTACATAGTGAGATAATGTCTTACAAAGCAAAAACAAAGCTGGGTTGGTGGTGGCACACGCCTTTAGTCCCAGCACTCTGAAGGTAGAGACAAGCAGATTGAGTCTACAAAGTGAGTTCCAGGACAGCCAGGGCTACACAGAGAAACCCTGTCTTCAAACAAACAAACAAAAAACTCAAACAGAAAAAGGAGAACTTCTCTCTTAGTAAATTTCTAGTAGTCTTTGGTACTTTTCTTGAGGAAGTATTTTTTTATTGATTTAGAAAGATTTCTCACAAAATTAGGCATATATGTTTGTTCTCTCTAGTTTTTCCTTTTATGAGAGAGAGAGAGAAAGAGAGAGAGAATGTTTTTTTACGTGTGTGTTTGATGTGGGTGGGGCTTGTGTGCCGTGGAATGTGTGGAGGTCAGAGGACAACATTGTGAATTGATTCACTCCTACTTTATGTGAGCTCTGGGGAGCCAACTCAGGTTGTCAGGCTTGCAAGGCAAGTGCCTTTTGCCACAGAGCTGTCTCACTAGTATTTTTAGTGTATGGAAAGTCATTTTTTTTAAGTAAGAGACTTCTTTTGGTTTTATGACACAGTGTTTCTTGTTTAGTCCTCACTGTCCTGGAGCTTACTCTATAGATCAGACTGGCCTTAAACTCATGGAGATCCTCCTGCCTCTCCCTCCCTAGTAAAATTTGTTTTTTTTTGTTCTCTACATTTTGTTGCATTACTTATGTGCTTGGAAAGTCCAATATCTAGTCTTTGTAATTATTTTGTTATCTAAATTTGTTTTTGCCTATAACGATTAATCCATCTGGAATTTATTTTGTCAAATAGTGTGAAGAAAAAAAAGTAACTTTATTTTCTACCAGTTAGCTTATTGTCTCACAATTGTTCATGGAATCATACTTTCTTTTATAATGGTGTGCTTATTTGATGGTAAATTTCTGCATGGTCTACAGTCCATTTCTGTGTTCTTTCTGTTTCATTGAGCTAGTCCATGCAGTTTGTTTTGTGTTTTTATTGGGTTTTTTTGAGACAGGGTTTTTCTGTAGCTTTGGAGCTTGTCCTGGAGCTAGCTCTTGTAGACCAGGCTGGTTTCAAACAGAGATCTGCTTGCCTCTGCCTCCCGAGTGCTGGGATTAAAGGCATGCACCACCACCGCCCAACCTATTCCATATTCCAGTTTTAAGAATAGTGTATTGTAGATTTATATTTTTAATGAATACAGGTAAAAAGACTCATGATGTTTATTTCTCAAATTTATTTTCTGAATTTAGTAAATCCACCTGCTAAGGTTTTTACTGGAAAAAGCAATGCCTCTGCCCTTAACTGACAAAATAACCCGACCATTAGACTATTCAAAGCCTTTGTTTCTTGAACTGTAAAGTGAGAATTTTTTTTAAGAACTGATATCCAGTGTAGTTGTGAAGATCTGTTTAGTCAGGGTTCTCTAAGGAGACATAACTGATAGAATAAATATATATATGAATGGCATACAGGCTATGGTCTTGTTAGTCCAACAGTAGCTTCCTAATGAAAAGGCCAAGAATCCAGTAAGTAGTTGTTAAGTCCATGACTCTGGGTGTCTCAGCAATTTCAATATGGTGCTAGAGTCAAAGAGGATTCCTAGTCTTAGGTCTATGTTGGAATCTGAAGAAGTATGTACTGCTATCAGTGAAGGAATGCCTCTGCAACAGGATAGATGAACTTGCCAGCAAGAGTGAGGGTGAATAGGCAAAAAGCAAAAGCTTTCTTCTTCCATGTCCTTTTATGTAGACTACCATCAGAAGGTATAGCCCAGATTTAGGGAGATTCTTCCTGCTTCAAACAATATGATTAAGAAAATTCATGCCAGGCAGTGGTGGTGCACACCTTTAATACCAGTTCTTGAGAGGCAGAAGTAGGTGGATTTTTGTGAGTTTGAGGCCAGCCTGGTCTACACAGTGAGTGCCAGGACAGAATCCAAAGCTACAGAGAAACTCTTGTCTCAAGAAACAACAACAACAACAAAAACCAAAACCAACCAAACAAAACCAAAATAAAGAAAGAAAGAAAATTCCTCACAGATTTGTCCAGCAGCTTGAGTTTTAGAGTTTTAGTTGATTACCAATATTGTCAAGTTGACAACAACGATAAGCCACCATAAAATCAAACGAGCTAGTGGTGAAAACATTTTGATAAAGTGAAGAATGTCAACTGTAGTTATCTTCCCTTCCCCTGCTTTTGAGACAGGTGTGTATGTAGCTCTTTTTTGAGACAGGTAGCTCTGGCTGGCCTAGAACACACTACGTAAACTGGGTTGGCCTCAAACTCCTAGAGATCTACCTGTCCCAACCTCCCAAGTATTGGGATTAAAGGTGTTCTCCACCATGCCCAGCTTCTTGAGTTCTTTGTGTTGGGTACCATGTGGCTGGTGGAGTGGCTTCTGTTTTTGAGTCTGTCATTGAACTCTCTTTCTTCCACAGAGCGCTTCGACCATCACTGCCCCTGGGTGGGAAATTGTGTTGGAAAGAGGAACTACCGCTACTTCTACCTCTTCATTCTTTCTCTCTCCCTCCTTACAATTTATGTCTTCGCCTTTAACATCGTCTACGTGGCCCTCAGTGAGTATACAGGGCAGCATCTGTCACTGGAGTGAGAGTCAGGTGGGGAAAGGCTTGAGGGGTAACTTAGGGGGAAGATGGATTTGTGGTGGTTCTTTGCTGCTAGGAAGACACCCCAGGAGCAAACAGAAGTACTATTGTCTGTTCTTGAGCAATAACCAATCTGAACTTACATTGGTAGATAGATATTTACTGAGTATTCTGGCCTTTTCCCTGGCTGTCTGCTGGTGAGAATGGGGCCCTAATTCCTGAGCCACACCCAGAATACTGAGAGGTTCTGAAGTGATACAAAAGGTTGGGCATGTATTTGCCTCTACACATCCTCTCATTCTGCTTTGCAAGATATACCTTTGTGGTGGGTATATCTTTTACCTGTTTGTGGCTCATGGTATATACTTCAGAGATGGAAAACACACCCTCATGTGCATGTACACACACATACAAAGTAGAGAATGGAGCTAAGCAAGAGGTCTTAAAAAGAGATGAGCTCTAAGCTGGCATCTGTGAGAAGGTTTCTCTAGAGTACTTCTGGTTTCTTTCATCTGTTACTATGACACTGCATGTCCATATTTGGGAACTGGGAAAAGGAAAAGGAACCTAATGCTTGGTTTCTCCCAGCTCTGTACCAGTGCTTAGCGCTGCATTGGAATGTGTTGGAAATGAGAACTCAAGCCACATGTGTGCAGGTGAAAGGGAAACTCTTTATCCTTGCCTCGATGGGACCTTCTCTTTTGCCAGAGTGTAGTACAGGACAGGAATATGAGGAAGTGAGTAGATACTAAGGGGCTTTTTATAGTTTTGACTGAAGTTACTAATTTTTATTTCTGCTCCTCTTCCCAATTTCACAGAATCCTTGAAAATTGGCTTCCTGGAGACATTGAAAGAAACTCCTGGAACATATCCTCCCCTGGCAGTTTATCCCTGTGAAGCATCTTAAACTGCTTGCCAGCATGTTTTCTTCCTGCAGTTCTCCCGCTATCTAGTTTTCCAGACATTAGTGAATGCCAAAGCCTAAAATTAACAAGTGTAGTCCTAGTGTTAGCAACTTGAATGGAAAATGGTCAGGACTTTAAGGGAAATTTGCCCCTCACCTCTTTCTTGGCTGCCTCCTCTCCTTCAAGAGTCCTTCCAGGTGCAGCCTTAAGGACTACCGTCTGTCTCAATACACTTTTGTGCTATTTGTTGGGAGCCCTGCCCTACTGTTCCAGAGAAGGCTTATTTTGTGCAGTGGCTACAGTTCTGAAAAAGAGATTTAGAAGAGATTTGGATAAACCACATCTTGTTTCTATTCCATTGATTTTTCATTTATAAAGTTTATCTTGGGTGGGATTTTTATTAGCAGTGGTGGCCAACATTGTTTAGCTTTGGCACCTTCCTAAATGTCCTCTTCGAAGAACCGATGACAGTCAAATGCTACACGCTAGAGATGATAGAGATTTATTCATAGTGAATAAGCAGAAATGCATTAACTTTCATAAAGGACATATCCAGTGAAGTTTAGAATTCATGTATAGTTATATACAGGTAATTTGACTTTTGTGATACTTGTTCCAAGATGTAAAGATGGTATAACTAGTATCACAAATGTGAACTGAAGCATCAGGTTCCCTAGTTTGAGCTCTTCATTATTCCTTAACCTAAACTCACTGTTCTGGAAGTTCTCATTTGCTTCTTCACACTCTGGTCTGTTGTGGGACTGACTGGATTTCACACTTTCCTCGTGGCTCTCAACCAGACAACCAATGAAGACGTGAGTCAGCTTTCTTATCTTGCTATATATTCTCTCCGTGCCCATTCTCTAGTCACCTAGGAAACCATGTCTCCAAGGCCTGGAAGGTTGAGACAAGTGGAAAAGAAACCTGGCTTGGGAGATTGTTAAATAAAGGTATAGAAGAGAAGGCAAACAGCTTTGTTTGGAGCTGAATGCCTGTAGAACATTAGGAAGAGGTTGAAAAGTTGGATAGGCACAACGTCTTTTAACTATTTGTAGGTTCTTAAAGGCTAGTTGAAGTCCTAATGTGATGGAATGCTCCTATAATCACAATGGTTTCTAGAGATACTCAAACAAGAAGATCTCAAGTTGAAGGCTACTCTGGGCTATAGAGTGACGTAGCTAGATCTTGTCTTAAAAACAAGCAAATAATAATGAAGGCTTTTTGGTGCTATTCTAAATTTAGAATACAGAAGGATGATTACACCAAATAAATATTTACTTTTAATGAATTACCAATTCACATTTATTATGGATATGAGAAAAATATACTTGAACAAATAAATACATCCCCATAACTTTACCTTCTAGATTTCACTTTTGTTAATGGTATGATTTATACTCTTCTAAACTTGTCTAGATTTGATCTTATTTGTTTACACATACACTGTATTTTAAATTTAATTTTATTTAAAAATTTTCATACAATGTATTTTTATCATATTCTTTTTCCTTCCTCAACTCCTCCCAGATCTTCCCCACCTCTTACCCATCTGGCTTCATGTTCTTTTTCTTTCTTTTTTAAAAAAAGAAAAAAGTCAAAACAACAAAATTCTAAGCAAACTAAAAAAAAAAAGATAAAAATACCAAAGGAAAGTAAACCAAAACAAAGAGTACAAAAAACAAAATACAGAGTCTGTTTTGTGTTGGCACTACTCCAGGGCATGGGGCCTGCCCTGGAGAGTGGTTGTTATATCCAGTGACACTCACTGGAGAAAACTGACTTCCCTCCCAGCAAGTATCAATTGCAGATAACTTCTTGGTTAGTGGTAGGACTTTGTGTCTATTTCCCCTTCTCCAAGCTAGAATTTTGCCTGGTCTCGACCTGTGCAGGCTTTGTGTATGCCGTTACAGTCTCTGTAAGTTTTTATATACACTGTATTTTTGAATAAAAATAGTATATGTTCATTTTTCTTTTTCTTACTCTTATAAACAATTTTCATGTTCAACTATTTGCTTCTTTTTAATTATTCATTAGTGTGTGTGCATGCATGACAGCACTTGCGTTTTTTCAGAGGGAAACTTGGTTCTCTCCTGCCTTGTGAGTCCTGATGACTCAGACCATTAAACTTGATGGCAAATTGGCTTTACCTACTGAGCAATCTCCCTGGCCCCTATTTTTGTCATTAATTTTGGTTATATATATATATATATATATATATATATATATATATATATATATATATATTAAAGCATTAACCATTTGACCTTAACCATTTTAAATTTTTTATTAATTTATTTTGTGGGATTTTGAGATTACTATGTAGACTAGGTTGGCCTAGCACCCAGACTCTTCCATCTTTGGCCTCCTAAATCTTGGATTACAGGGTGTGTGCCATTATGCCCAACATCTTCAGCTTTTCTAAATGTACAATTCAGTGACATTTAGTGTATTCATGTTATTGTGCAATGATTGCCATTATCCACCTCTTGAACTTTTCCATTATCCCATGCTGCATGTATTTCTCCAGCATAACTTTTTAATGTAAGCCCTGGCTTTTATCCTCTAGATCAAAGGATCATGGACAGGGAAGAATCGTGTGCAGAATCCCTACAGCCATGGCAACATTGTGAAGAACTGCTGTGAAGTGCTTTGTGGCCCCCTGCCCCCCAGGTACTCAAGTAACAAAAGTGTTCTGGACTACTAAGATTAACTACTCAAACCCATCCTCTTGCCTGCTCTGCTGCATTCTCCTGAATGGAGCTTCTTGATCTCAAATAGGTCTTTCTGGGAATTGTCACATGGCACTATAGCTACATGGTCCATAAACCATGGGCTGGGTATTTCATTTGTTTGTTCCCTGGTTAATGTGACATCCTTTAGTTTGTGGAAGAGTAAATAGAAGGTAGATGTGTGCTAGGGTCAGAAGAGATTGCCAAAGGCTTATTTGTACTTTCTAATGTACATAACAAGATTCAGTGGGGACTGAGCTGGTAGAAGAGTGGCTGCCAAAGACCTTGATTAATTCTCCTGTCTCTGTCAGTGTGTTGGATCGAAGGGGTATTTTGCCACTGGAGGAAAATGGAAGTCGTCCTCCAAGTACTCAAGAGACCAGCAGTAGCCTCTTGCCACAGAGTCCAGTAAGTATTGCAGACTTATGCTGTGTTGGTGAGAGGGACCATGTAGGCTACCTCTACAGCTTCAAAATATAACTGTGATTTTGTATCCTAAGCTCCCCAGAGTCCCTGTCTCTGCTTCTGGCCTGGTAGTGCCTTCAGATCTTTGTGCCCTTGGCATAGATTAAGATTTATTCATTTCTTTGACACATACTAATGAGTTATTCTGTGCCAGCACTTTCATAGGTTCAAGGGATACACCAGTGAGCAAGTTGAATGATGTCCTTCCTTGAAAGAAGTTATTGTCTGGTGGAGATGAGGGATAAGAAAGCAGAGCATTGCTCAGTGGGTAAAGAGTAGCTTGATTAGGGAAACATACAATGTTGTAGAGGCAAAGGTGTGGCCAGAGGACCATGTAAGAGTTAGTGATGTGGTTACATTGGTATAATATGCGGATGCTGTGAGCATTCTCCTGGGTTGAAATTCTTAAAAGTTATTTGAACTATATGTATGTATTTATTTATTGATTTATATATTTGGCTTTTCGAGACAGGGTTTTTCTGCGTTGCTTTGGAGCCTGTCCTGGCACTAGCCCTGTAGACCAGGCTGACCTTGAACTCACAGAGATCCGCCTGCCTCTGCCTCCCCAGTGCTGGGTTTAAAGGCACTTGCTACCACCTCCCAGTTTGAAATTTATTTTAAGAGATTTACTGAGATTCAATACACATACCATGCAATGTCTATTTAAAATGTACAGTTTCCTAGTGTAGTATACTAACATGTGTATGATTGTTGCAAATAAAAAAAAACATTTACTTATCCTCTGCCTTAAGAAACCTTATATACACTGGGTGGTGGTGCCACACGCCTTTAACCACTTTAATCTCAGGAGGCAGAAGCAGGTGGATCTCTGTGAGCTCGAGGCCAGCATGGTCTACAGAGAGAGTTTCAGTACAGGCTCCAAAGCTACAAACAAAAATCTGTCTAGAAAAACAAACAAACAGATACATAAATAAGAAAGAAAAGAAACCTTGTGTACCTTAGCAATGAGATCTGGGGATGAAACTCAGGGCCTCATACATACTAGGCAAACACTGTACCAATGAGCTCTCCCTGCCCAGGTGTAACATTTTGAATGCTGATACATTTTTTATTTTAAAATTCTATTTATCATTACTGTGGTGTGTGTATGCGGTGTGTGTGTGTGTGAGTGTGGGCATGTGTATGCCACAGTGTGCATGTGGAGGTCAGGCGACAACTTTTAGAATCAATTCTCTCTTCTCACTGTGAATTCCAGGGATCAAGCTTAAGTCATCAGGCTTACTTGGCAAGTGCCCTTACCTGCTGAGTCATCTCCCTAGCCCTGTTTCCACCTTTTGGTTATTATAAGCAATGCTACTATGAACGTCTCTGTGCAAGTTTTTGCATGGACATATGCTTTCATTTTTCTTGGCTGTATTCCTAGGAGTGAAATTGCTGAAAGAAGTGGTAACACAATTATATAAATAAAACATTTACATCTTTTGGAATGCTGCTGAGATGCTTTCTAAAGTGCTTTCACCATTTTTCACTTCCTCTAGCATTATCTGATAGGTTATCTGATCTATTTTAGCCTCTGTAGATGTGATGTGTTATCTCATTGTCTTTCATTTGCATTTCCCTGATGACTAATGATGCATACATCTTTCCATATAGGTATTAGTAATTTGTATATCTTCACAAGGGAGCTGTTTATTCAGATCTTTTGTTTGTTCCCTCTCTTTCTCTCCCCCAATCCCTTCAGCCCTCTCCACCCACTCCTATCCTGCTTCATGTGTGTAGGCAGATAGCAGGACAGAGGATACTTTTTACTGTTCCTTAAGTGCTTTCCAGATTTGCTTTTTGATGGCTTGTTCATTTGTTTGGCTTGTATTTTTGTTTGTTTGTTTTTAGATTCTCTGGGATCAGAAGTGTCTGCCACCATTCTTGACTTTCTCCTACCCTGGGTTAGGAGACCCATTAAACTCTGGTCCTTATGTTTACACATCAACCCAGTGAGCTATCTCTGCATCCCATATGTTCTAAATTTATGTCAATTTCTTTCTTTTCTTTTATTGATCATGATTTTGGTGCCACGTTAAGAAACCATTACCTAATACATGGTTGTGAAGATTTATTCCTCTGCTTCTTCTGAGAGTTTTATAGTTTGAACCTTTACATTTATATTTTTGATCCATTTTAAGTTAATTTTTATACATGTGAAGAGGTAGGGAGTATGCATTGTTTTATTTATTTTTGTCTGTGGATATTCAGTTATCTTTCTACCATTTGTTGAAAAGATTGTTCCCTTTCCCTCATTATTTTGACACTCTTTTTGAAAATCAATTGACTGAAATGTGTGAGTTCATTTCTGAACTCTCAGTTATAGTCTGTTGATCTATATGTCTGTTCTTATTCCTATAGTATACTACTGTCTCTGCTGCTTTAGCACTGAGAAGTTTTTAAAATGGGAAATACTATTCCTTTAATTTTTATTCTTTTTTCATGATTGATTTGGCTTTTCTTGGTTTCTTGAAATCTTAGGTGGGCCTTAGGATTATTTTAAAGCTTATGAGTTTCTGTGAAGAAACCAGCTGGAATTTTGATAGAGATTATATTGACTCTACAGATCAATTTGAGGAATACTGCCACCATGACACAAATTTTCTGAGCCATTGTTAATGACTATCTTTTGCTGGAGGTGGAGCTCAGTGGTAGGGTACTTGTAATGCTTGCACACTCACATGCACATCTACACACAGAGGAGAGAGATTGAGAGACAGAGACACACAGAGAGAAAGAGAGTGAGCCAATCTGTCTCTTTGACTTTCATGCCTGCTGACATGTCATGATACAGTGGGACAGTAGCTTTCTGCCAGGTAGAAAGGGAACCCTTACCAAAAATCATGGGCTGTCCTTTTGTTCATTTTGGTTTTCTTTGATGCTATAGTTCTAAATGAATCTTTTGTTACATAAATATTTTCTTTTTGACATTAATGTAAATGAAGTTGGTTTCCTAATTTCATTTTTGCATTGCTCATTGGAATGTAGAGACACATAACTAATCTTTGTATGCCAGTCTCATATTCTGAAATCTAACCAAATATGTTTTCATTCTAATAGATTTTTAGATTTAAACTTTGTTTCAAAATATCATCTTATTTCATGTGCATGCTTTTTGTAGGAATATTATTCTCTTCTCCCCTAAATTTTTCATTTGCTTTTTAGAGGACAGCAAGCATGTTACTGTCACCATCTTGAATATCATTTTTCTGATGAGGCTGATTCCAAATAATAATGATATAGGTTAGTGGTTCTCAGCTGAATATAGGACAGGATTAGAATCACTTAGGAGACTTTTTAGATCATATGTATCATTTGAAACCACTTTCATAGATTTCAACTCACTATTCTAATAAATTCTCTGTTAGGACAGAAACAGAATTGAAAATCATTAGGTCAAACCTTGTTAGATAAGCACAATACAATATTCTGTTGTGGTGGGTATGCTTGCATGTAATTATTCATGGTACTTCTTAGTATCATCATTTATAATAGTGGAAACATCTGTCCATAACAGTTTAAGGACAGACCTCAAATAAGCTGCAGGCACATTCTGCTGAGGAAATGATCTTGGTCTGAGTTTGGTAACCATGGCTGCATATCTTAGTGTCATTGGAGTCAAAGGTTTCTAAGAAAGAAGTCAATGCCTTTGGATTGTCTGCATTTAGATTTTAAGAGAACTTTGCGTTGAATCTGATATCTTTTACTTCTCAGGCCTCAACAGAACATATGAACTCTAATGAGATGCCGGAGGACAGCACCACTCCGGAAGAGATGCCACCTCCAGAGCCCCCAGAGCCACCACAGGAGGCGACTGAAGCTGAGAAGTAGCCTGTCTATGGAAGAGACTTTTGTTTGTGTTTCATTAGGGCTATGAGAGAATTCAGGGGGAAGATCAACCTGAGACAGAGAGCAAATAAGCTGTCCCTTATTACTATTTTCCTTTGGTCTTTAGTCACCGAATTACACACTGGCATTTTCTTGCTGCAAACTTTTTTTAAAATTTATGGACTTAAGACCGTGGCAGAAGATGCCAGTTACCTCTTGGCAACTGGACAAATGGGTCTCTTGGGACATGGCACTTGTTTTCCATGGTCTCAGCCACAAGGTGTCCTTGGACTCCCCTTCTCTTCCCTCCAGATCCTAGCTCTCCTGCTGGGGGCCATTGGTCTCATTCTTGGGCTAAAGCTGCTCAAGACTGACTCAGGTCCTTTCCAGCTGCTGCATGTCCTGAGTCCAGAGGCAGTCACAGAGACCTCTGACCAGGGAATCCTAACTGGGCTCTTGACTCCTTCAGACCTAATGAGGATTGGAGAGTGAGGTTGGAGGATTTTCCTGGCTACAAAGTGCCAGCATTGCCAGCCAATCCTTTTAGGAATAGGGCAGGTACCTTCCACTTGTATTTATTTGTGTAGCTTCTCCTCTCCCCCTCCCCCATCCACTCTCTAACATCCAAGTTCCACTCTTTCCCCATTAGATGATATATGTAAGTAGTCATAGTAGAGATAACAATTTACATTTCTCATAGGTTCTCCAGAAACTTCAATGCCTGTGCTATTCTCAATAAGCATTGATGTGATGCCAACAGCATAGCCCCTCACACTCTCTGTCTCATCTCCCCTCTTTTCTCATTAGCCCATTTTAATTTTCTTTTTTTGACACCTGCTTCCTTTGGGAGCAGGAATGGCAGTAATAAAAGCCTGCACTTTGGTGCTTCCTTTTCCTCAGAGGAAGCCTGAGTGCTCATTAAAACACTACCCCTCAGACTTCTTGTGTAAGGCCTACAGAGGCCCTGAATGCACAAATGGGGAAGCCAAGGCACAGAGAGGCTCTCCTCTCCTCTCCTCTCCCCTCCTATCCCTCTTCATCCCCTCAAAAAAAATAGAAAACAAAACAAAACAAAAAGGCTAAACAGTTCTTCCATTAAGCCTTGGCTGAGTGAGGGAAAGCCCAGCACTGCTACCCTCCCGGGTGTTCCACTCCAAGGCCTCAGCCCACCTCTGGCAATGGTAACCACACCAGGGGCTTCATCCAAGCCCTACTCTTCCAGCACTTCCACCGGCAGAGTCCACGAGCCAATTCACCCTGGGGGTGGACTGTGGCCCCCAGGCAGCTCTGCTCAGGACCTGCGCTATTTCAGGGAAGAAGTTCTATGTATTATATGTGGCTATATTTCCTAGAGTACCTGTGTTTTTCTCTTTCTAAGCCAGGGTCTTGTCTGGACAACTTATGGGGACAGTAAGGGGTGTGAACCACAACTTTTAATCTATTTGAAGGCGATTAAACTGTGTCTAATGCAAGCTGCCTGCCTCCTCCTTCCCCTTCCATTTCAAGAGCCACCACGGGGTTGTGAAGGTGTTTGTGTGTTGGGTCAGGGGGTGGGTGGGGGGGTAGAAGGGGTTGCTTGTTACTTCCCATACTTCCATTTTCCAGGGTACCCTTGGGTTGAAGAGATAGATACCTCTCAAATTCAACCTCTCCATTGATCTATTTAATTCTGGGCCGAAGTTTATCTTATTCTGGACTATGAAGACAGGACGTCCAAGCAATACACAGTGTGAGCATGACTGGGAGAGTAAAGGGTTGACACTTAAGAGAACGTGTTCTTCATTGGGATATTGTGTTAAGTAGGTGGATACTGTTGTCTGCAAGTGAGTCTTGGATTTTGAAGCAGGCTGTCCAGGGCCTCCGGTTGGAAGTATTTCATTAGTGATCTTTTACAAGTGATGGCATGCATTTTTTTCAATGGTCTATAATCAAGACTCCTATCTCACTCTTTCCAGTTAATTGTAATTAGTGAAATTTGGCTGCTCCCAGGTTTCTCGGTGTCTTTTTGTTTTGGTTGCTGCAGGATTTAATATCCTTGGGGGAGAGAGAGTCATTGGGAGAGAGCTTGACTCAACTTCCTCTCCTCTCTGCTTCTCCTTTCCCACTTTTTCAGTGGCTCTCAGTTTTGTTCTTACAGTTTGGGTTCAGGTAGTTGAAAAGGAGGGCAATCATGGAGAGTGTGGAAGCTTCATGTTTTTGTGTTATTGTGTTTTCCAATCAACTGTCCCTCCTGGGGACTCCCTTTTTTAGTCACTACTCAGCCTATGTCCACTCTTGGGCCAGAATGGATTTCTTTCCTCCCTCGACTTACCTCAGCTACTCTTCTGCTGCCCCTTAGGTCAGCCAGAAGAGCTTTCTCTTCTGGTGGGAAGGATCAAAATGAAAATCTTTTATCTCTAGTATAAAATGTTTTTGTTTGTTTGCTTGTTTTGTTGTTTGTTTAAATCTGCTTCCTCACTCTCCTTGCCCCCCCCCCTCTCTCTCTCTCTGTCTCTCTCTCCCTCTCTCTCTTCTGCATTTAAGACCTTGGCCTGAATATCTGTCCCATTCTTATCATATACCAGCTGGGACTGTCCCTAGTCTGAGCTCTGATCAGAGGAGAGATTGAAGACTTGATCTTTCTCTGGGGAAAGAGGCCTTATATTGTTTGATGTTTTCAATGGCTGACACTCTCTCCAACGCTCCCCTTCCTCTCCATTCCTCACACTTCCTACGCACCCACCCCACTTCTCCAGGCCAGGATGGTTGGCGTTGGTTCAAAACCTCTGAGGGAAGGGGAAATTTATGTCCCTTTGGCTCTGGGGCCCTGTTGGCCCTTGCTGAGATCATTATTGCTCCTTTTACATTTTTTTTCCCCAGGAGTGGGGATGGAATTCTATAGCAGCTAAATTCCTTTCTTCCCATCCTAACCATCCTGCCCTTACCTTACCCCTAAGGCCCCTTTTCCTACTGACCAAATCTCTTTACCTTGTTTTGGGGAAAATATTTTGTTTTAAAATCTATTTTCTAACTTAAATGCAATTTAATATGTAAATCTCTGCACTTTTGTGTGAGCCTACAAATGTGTATGTGTTGGGGTTTTTCACTCTCTGGTACTTCTTAATAAAGAAATCTTTCTTTTGGGGGGAAGCCAATTAATGAAGGAGACTTGAATGGTTTTAGAAATATAGGGCTGTCTGTTTCTTTGTGCTTCCGCCTCATTTCTTTACTTGTGCCTAGTATGAGTGATTGGGCCCCTCCCTCACCTTTGAAACCTTCCTTTTTCCTTTGAGAGGAACTTCAACTTAGTAGGAGAGAGAGAGAGAGAGAGAGAGAGAGAGAGAGAGAGAGAGAGAGAGAGAGACCTGTCCTGTATCTGGTACCCCTCTGGGACCACTTAGATTGGCTCAAGTGGTAACCTAGCAACTTAGCCTCCTTCTCACCCTCTGTAGCCTGGCCCTGTTAGTCCTTTATTCCAACTCAGTTCATTTTATACTCCTGAGGCTGGGGCCAGTCTAGAGAAAATCACCAAGAGATCACAGTAAATAGCTTTTTTCCCCCTAAAGACAATTTCTTTTCTTATGGTGCTACTAAAGAAGAATCACATTCCCAGTAATTCAAAAGACATTTGTGTTACTTTTGAGAATACATTCTAGGAATCTCTTGCTGTTCTCAGGCGATAGGTTTTAAAAATAGACTCAAAGGGTCACGCTCCGAATATCATTAATTTTAAAGGATACAAACCCAATGCACAAGAAAAAGTGTTGGTAAATTGCATGTTTTAGGTAAATATGAAAGTGGAATAAGAAGTATACACATACATCTTAAGAACATTCACATGTCCTATAGAACATGAATACAGGTGTAAAATGGTATAATTACCTTATAATTTCATGAATAAATATAAAATGATATTATAATGTGAATATACACGGACTTTCCAGGAATGCAGCAACTATGTAGATTGTGGAAAGGTAGTAGTATACTTTATTTGGAGACTTATTATGAGCTATCCTTGTCTATAGTGCTGTTCTTGGGTATTGAAGTTGCCAACACAAACTACCTGTGTGAGTCTATGTTTTTAATTGCATTCAACAGTGATTCTAAAGACAGTGGGATGTATCTTGTACTTTATTATATGTCAGCATAAACATTCCCAAGTGTTTCTATTAAAAAACATTATCTTATAAGTTACTTTCTTTCAGTTTTTCCCTTTATAGCATAGCTAGTACAGTAGGCTCTTTTTTCTTGAGTTCCATATTCACAGATTACACTAACCTTAGATTTAAGATAATCTTAAAAACATCTGTGCCTGGTGTGGGGGTGCATGCCTTCAAGTCCAGCATTCAGGAGGCAGAGGCAGGTGAATCTCTGTGAGTTTGAGGGCAGCTTGGTCTACAGAATGAGTTCTAGGCCAACCAGGGCTACACAGTGAGACTCTATCTCAAAACAAAAACAACCTGCATCTGTACTAAGCATGTACAGACTTTTGTGTGTCAATATTGCATAGTACAGTGCACCGAATATTTGAATGCTGTGGGTTGTAAAAGAACACTCTGTGACTCAAAAGTTCTGTTTCTAGAAATGTGTAAGGCTGTAATCACAGATATGCCCATATATTTTTAGAAGCAGAACTATTGAGTCACAGAGAATGCTCTTTTACAAGCTCTTGGCCAAATAGTTACATGGAAAGGGTGCCATCACTGGTTAAGCACAGAAAGCTTGCTCAACCCATGGCATTCAAACATTCAATGCAATAATCTGATAGTGTAAACCTCAGTGTCATATACTTGCTTGGTTACTAGTGAGATTAGAGATTTTCTGCACTTTTTATCTACTCTATATTTATGGACATTAGAGTTTCTTCTGTGAATTATCTGTCCATGGTCCATGGCCTTTTGGTACCAGGTCATTTTCTGATAAATCAATAAATGAGAGCTCAGGACTCCCACTCCCTCATGGGTCTGGAAATGAAAGGACCTTTGATTTAGAAATGGTTTTAGAATTTCAGAATACAGGCTAGAATTACCTCCTTGACAGTCCATGTTCCTTTGCCTTCTTTTTATAGTTATTTTTATATTTTATTATCTGTGTATGTTTGCTTGTGAGTACATACCACATATGTACAATGCCTGCAGAGGTCAGAAGAAGGTGTCAGATCTCTTGGATTTAGAGTTAGAGAGTTGTGAGCCACCCAAAATAAGTGCTGGGAACTGAACTCAGGTCCTCTACAAAAGCAGTTGTGTGCTTTTAATCTCGCCCCCACTGTTTGATGACCATCTTCCTAGTCTTTGCTGTGAGTTACAGGCCACATATTTGTCTATCAGTTGTTATTTGTCTATTCCAACTTGGATGAAAGAGTTAGATTTTTGTGTTCAAGACAAATGATTAAATTGTTTGTCATAAAATGCGGTCTCTGTTGAACAACATAGCTGAAAGGAGCCTTTTGATGACATGGGCCATGCTGCTTGCTTTTGCTCTCATTTTCATGATCTTTCTCCAAATTAAGTATAAAGACTTATGCAAGGTCTCATAAAGAGTTACCAGTAGAGCCAAGACCAAAAGGAAGATGCAGTAATTTCAAAATCCAGAGAGTTTTGTAGTATAACCTACTTCCTTTATGTTAAGTGGATATAAACAGGAGGAGTTTGTATTACTACAAATGGCATTTGAATGAAAAAAGCCTTGGATTTGTTTCACATTCGATAAATAATTTCTGAGTATTGTGTGGTTTGTGCTAGGGCAGTGGTTCTTAACCTGTGGGTCGCGATCCCTCTGGGGTCAAATGACTCACAGGGATCACACATCAGATATCCTGCATATCCGACATTTACATTATTATTCATGAAAGTAGCAAAATTGCAGTTATGAAGTGGCAATGAAAATAATGTTATGGTTGGGGGTCAGCACAACATGAGGAACTGTATTAATGGGTCGCAGTGTCGGGAAGGTTGAGAACCGCTGTACTAGGGTGAACAGGAGAAACTGGATGACTGGCCTCATTCTCAAACATGTTGTCACACAGCAATGGTTTTTAGGATTATTTGTCATTTGGATTTATAGGATTGATGCTTTCTCCTTTTTAGGCTTCAGGTTGACAAGGGGGTGGTTATTGAGTTTTTGTTTAAAAGTTAAATCTCTTCAATCTTTCTCCAGACCCCTGCACTTAGGTTGAACTGGTGGTGAGGTTTCTTTAGCATTCAAAGTCAGGAAATTGCCTTGTGAGTTCCCACAATCAAGTCAGCTGTGCCTTTGTGAAGGCCATTGCTTTGGGCTCATTCTGGCTTTCTGGCGCTATCCCTAGCAGGTCCCAGAGGCAATGGTATACAAATGCTATATTGGTCACTGTGAAGTTATAGGAAAAGGTGAAGCCTACATATCAAGTACTATAGAATTCCATTTATTTAAGTACTTCCTGGAGGAGTAGTCTTGGCTGAGTCTAGAGGGGAGGCAGTTCCTTCCCACTTGATTGTGTTCTTGGCTGAATAATAGTGTAATGTGGCCACTGTTGTGTGAAAAGTGACTGTGGGTTCTATTGTGAGAGAGAGCTGGGAGAACCACTTTTTTTCCCAGGTTGGAAACCTCATACCTCATCCTGAATTTCCTGACTCGGGAGGGAGGAAGGTGTTGGGCCCTGCTGGGACTATGGGGTCCATGGGTCTATCGGTATGCCCCCTCCCAGCCCGTCTTGTATTTCAATGTCTTTGGGTCCTGTGGTCCAAATACAGCCTCCACTCCTGTGAAAAATCCAAGTGAGAAGTTCAGAGAGTGAGTTGGAGGGTTACCAGCAGGGACTGGGGCCTCTGCCATATGTTGGCCCCCACTGCCATAGGGGTTGGAGGCAGGCAGGAAAGAGAATGGTAAAGGTCTGTAGGGAGCTGCTCAGAACCTGCCTACAGTGGTCTTAGTTGGTGTTAATGAGTTATGGGGTCTCTGAGTGAGAAGGGAGGCAGTTTAGCTGGTGTGTGCCAATGCCAGGAGCTGATCCTCTGGTGGGAAGAAGGAAAATGTGCCTGTCACCTTGAATTGGACAATAACTGACCAGACTTGAACTCTTTTATCTAGCATTTATCAAACAGGAGTCTGGTGCCGAGGGCTGATGTTTACAAACTGGACAGAGCTCAGCGCGGCTGTAGCTGCCCTAGACTCCTTAGAGGGACCTTATCTCCATCATCAGCGCCCACGGTAATCAGAGTTAGCCGCTCAATTGACTCTTGAAACCCAACATCCCCTAGGTATTTGAGGATCAGCTTGATTCTGGGCTATGGCAGGTGAGAGTGTCTGTCTATAGACAAGCATATATTGACATGGCCTCTTGGCCTATTCTTGAGCTCAGTACTCTGGAGATTATAAAAAGGTCAAATAACTGTAACTTTTTGACACTGCATGCCAAAAATTTAGCATGTGCTAATCGTGTTTAGTTCTCTAAATGTACTATTAGACCACTTTTATCGATAGGCCACTATTCCCATTTTATAAGAAAACAGTGTATATGTAACTTACCTGAAGTCATGTAACTAGTGAGTGGTGATAGCAACATCAACGTCATTGTGCTCACTGTATTTACTAGGGGAGGGGAGGAAGATGGACCTAGAAGGGAATGAAATGGAGGTGGCAGAGTGGTACAAAATAGGGATGTGCAGATGCAGTATCCATTGGTAAGTACATACACTAGTATCATGAGGCCAATACTGTTATCTCCACTTCCGAGTTTGGTTTTGTTTTTATTTATTTATTTATTTTTTTGAGATGGGGTCTCAACTGTGTAGCTCCGATTGTCCTGAAACTCACTATGTAGACCTGGCTGATCTCTGACTACCTGCCTTTGCCTCCTGAGTGCTGGAATTAAAGGCATGTGCCCACACCAGGCCCCGTCTTCCCACTTTCTTGATATAATGGGGAAATTGAGGGTTAAGGAAGTCATGTGGCTTGTTTAAAGTAAAGTTAGTGAGAGGCATCTAACACTTGAATTTAGTTAGGTTGGCTCAAGTTCCGAAAGGTTAGGCCTCGCCTTTTCTAGACGATATCCCAGTTGCTGTCCTCCGGCTCTAACTTGGTTCATGAGCAAAGATCTTCCCTCTTGAACTAGTCTGTCCCCACGGTTACAGTCTCTTAGGCCTCCAAGAACAGCCTGGGGTGAGAGTAGAATTTCTTCCTTGAATATTAGCCTTTTGGAGCATAGACTTCAGTTTGCTGAGCTCAGGGTAAGGTCACTACTATTCATTGTCTCCCAACAGTTCAGGCAGTTGGACAAGAGGATTTGACAACCCTTCCTGGAGAAAGATCTTGGTGCTGTTTTTCTTGTCCTTCATACCCTGGCCTGTTGTCAGCATTCCCTCGATGCCCTCACCTGTTCCTCCTGTGATCTTTAGGACCATTGTGTGGCTACCTCCTTTTGGTCTGTAATTGACCTATTGGCCAAAGTGAATAGCATGTCTTTGAGCTATCCTTCACTCTCCAGACCCTTCCCCAGACCAAAAGAGGATTTCAAAACATCGTTTTCTCATGTGTTCTTTTCCCAATATTTCCCTTTAGCTTAGCACTAATATATAACCGTTACCCAGGGTGTATATTATTTATGGTTTTGTTTTGTGGTGTTGCGGATAGAGCCCAAGTCCTTATGCATGCTAGGTGAACTGAGTTCTACTGCTGAGGTACATTACAGTCCAGTTTAGGGATTTCCTTTGGTAGGGGCCTCTGGGGCAAATGATTTCTTTTAAAGCATTTTGAGCACTAGTTACTCAGTCTCCATCTTTCCAGAAACTTTGCCCTGTATTGGAGGCCAGAAGTTTAGATACTATTAATTTGGTTAAATCGAAGTATATATATTACACATATATATTACACACACACACACACACACACACACACACACACACACACACACACACACACTCTTTTGGGTTTTTTGAGACAGGTTCTTGTTATATAGCCCAGGCTGGCCTGGAACTTGCTCTATAGTCTAGGATGACCTCAAACTTAAGATCCTCTTGCTTAGTCTTCCAAGAGCTGTGCATCACTGTGTCAAGAAATGTAACTTTAATATTTCCAAAACTTGGCATAATGTTCCTTTTTCATATATATATAAATAAGGTTATTAAATAATTTTACAATTCAAAAAGAACAAGGATGAGGATAGGGAAGCCCTCCCTGCCTCAGTCCTGGCTCCAGGCTCTTCAAAGAACACTTCTCATCACCTTTAGGGCTGATCTTCCCCATTTTTATTCTGCATGTTTTCTTTTTCTTAGATAAACTTGTAATACTATTGTGTTTCTTCCTGACATAGCAAACTTTTACAAGAAAGCTGAACCTTATATAATTTAAAAACTTAAGAGTAAAGAAAATCATAAAGATTTCCCCAGGTTATTAAATAGTCTGCTGAAACATGGTGCTACTGGTAGTGGCACAGTTTTGTCTGAACACACTGTAGTGTAATTGGCCATTTGTGTTGTTTCTAATTTCTTACAGACACAATTGTGAATATTCTATATATTCAATATATCCTTGTAAACATTTTTATCAATATATCCTGTAGACATGTGAGACTCCCTATGTAGGACAAATCGTGGAAGAGGAAAGGCTATGTGTCGGGGTCAGATTTCTTCTGAAGTGCCCACAGCTATTGTTTGTGGGATAGGGAAAATGTAAGATAAGGCTTAAGGACATGGCCTCAGGGCGTGGAGGGATGGCTCAGCAGTTGAAAAGCACTTGTTGCTTTTGCAGAGAACCTGGATTCAGTCCTCAACACCAACCTGATGATTCACAACCATCTGTAACTCTAGTTCTGTAGGATCTGACACCCTCTTCTGACCTCCCTGGGCACCAGGCACATATATGGTGCGTATTTATGTGCATTTATATATGCAGGTAAAACACTAGTACACATAAAATAAGTATAATTTAAAAAAGAATATGGGCTTGGGTGTAATATAGACATCTTGCTCCATGACTTTCCAATTACCCTCTCTGACCTCTCAGCTTGCTTCTTCTATAAACTGGATGATGATCATGATCAGAATGATGATACCGACCTCAATACACAAAATGCTCAGTAATGGTAGCAATTAATCAGCTGTTCTCAGGGCACTTATTTCTTGGGTGGAGATAATGCTCATAGCTTTCTGATACCCAGAGTCCCTAGGACAGCCTGGAAGCCCCCCCCATGCTTACCCTAGTAGCATATCTCACTCTAATTGACCCTCCCTACAGCTAATGCTGCACAAAGGAAGCCCAGGGTCTCTTATCACCATGTCACTTCCCAGGAGATCATGACATTTTAGTGTGTATGGGAGGAGGGCTTCAGCTGAAAAGCCCTGCGAATCCCAGTTGTCCTACTTTTGTACCCTTTCAAGCTCCCCAGTGTAGAGTTTTAAAAGGCTCTTGTTGATGGGATTATAAGACAAGGGAAGTAGCTCTTCCTTGGCCAGCTCTCAGACCCCAGAAAAGCCTGTGGATATGGGCATCTGAGCCCTGTTCTCAGTGGGGATGTTTGGAAGGATGGAACCAGCTGGAGCTTTAGATGGAGGGTTAGGTTAGCAGAGTTAAGGATTCTTGCAACCCCAGGAAAGAGAAAGATGGACCTGAAAGGACAATGAATGGCTATTTTGCTGAGATCAGCTTTAAAGACCTTTCTATCCCTCCCCCAACTCTCTCTCCATAGGAAAGAAAATGGGAGACTGTAATTAAGTTTTATTTCTATTTATTACTACCAACTTCTTTCCCCGATATCCCCTATTTACAGTAATTCAACTGCTTCACCCAAACTAGATTTTATGAAAGTTTCTGGTAGTAGATCAGAAGCATGCCCACTTATTAAGCAGGTAATCCTACCTGTGATAGGCATGGATGATCCTGTATCAGGAAGGGCTACTCTTGCTACTGAAGTCAAGGGGGTAGCCCTTTAATAGATGCAGTGATCTCCCCACCACCCTTTGGAGCTATGGTACTAAAACCTTTAGCAGAGCAATGTTGGGTATAGTGGAGCCTCCAGTGTCAAGCAAAAGGCTTTTGCTTATAAAGATCCACAGAAATGACCATATCTGGGCCCATACCTGCATCTGGCTTGCAAAGAGGAAGTTGTGTCATTGGAAGCTGGGTGTAACCATCTTCAGTCAGCCTGTGGGAAATCTTATTTGAAGGGGCCAAGGAGCAGATTGGGGACACATATGTGATGTGGGCATTGTTTTAAGCTGGGAGAAGGTGCCATTGAGTTTGAGCCACTTGGGAGGATATGACGTGGATGAGAAGGAGGAGCTATTTTATTGGAAAGCCTGGGGCCCCTCCAGCCTCCTCAAAAAGTCCACTGGTGTCCTGGATGGTGTGCAGCTGGAGAGCACATATTTAAAGGTGCAGACTATCAGCCTGGTGGGCCCTCAAAATGACCCATTTGAATCTTGACCAGGCTGAAGCCAAAAGAAGGGCAGGCATATAGTTCAAGTGTCATGGTGATTTAGTGGTCAGACCTCTAAAATGTTGAGAAGGACAGTGGGAATGAGTATGTGTAGCCTCATTTAAGAAATTCTGGATTTACCTATATCCAACTGAGGTCTTTTGAAATAGCCAGCTTCCCAAGAGCTATTAGATTGGTTTGAAACAGTGGTTTGGTATTCTTAGAAGCAGTGTGGCAGTGTGGCAGTGTGGCAGAAGGTTTGGGGGACCTTGGTCATGTGGCATGGTTAGGTCCCTTGGTGCCCCACTTGCATGGCCATAGTGGGAAAATGGGAGGTGCCAGAAGGGGCCATACTGTCAGTCACTGGTGGAGGGAGAGGGTTCAGGAGTGGGGTATGCTTTTCGGCAGTCCCTTATACTCTCTATCTGAGCCTGTAGCACCCTGGCAGGGCCTTCAGCCATAAGCTTCCCTGGTGAAGCAGGGCCAGATTCTGCACCAGTCCTTTGGTCCTGCCTGAGCCATTATGGAAGGCCACACCCATCCCCGCAGTCTCTGCAGCCAGGGTTCAGCCTTGGCCTTTACCATCTTCACTTCAAGGTGCCCCGGCCAGAGAGAGACCCTGCAGCTGCTCCTCTGTGCTGGTCAGCTCTGCCTCATCACGCCCACTCTCTGAGCCCTCAAAGCAGCCAGAGTCACGTGGGATGTCCACCTTGGGTTCCGACACTGTATGCAACACGGGCTCCTGGCTGCTCTCAGCACCTTCTTCGGCCTCTTCACTGCCAGCTGCTGGGAATGAAGATGGAACAGAGGGACTGGGTCCTAAGATGGTTGAGGGTGGAGGTGGGGGGTGGTGGGATAGTAGGGTGTTTTTAGAAGCCCTTGGGGCCCCCTCATGGACTGGGACCTCTGGGCAGTCTCCTGTAGGCAGTCAGCTCTTCTGACCCCCTCCATCACCTCTGCTTCTCTCCCTACTTCCAGCATAGAAAGTGGGAGTGTTCCCTGGCCCAAGAGCTCAAACAGTTATCTCCAGCACTGAGCTGAAACCATGCAACCTGCACCTGGACTCTGGGACTATTAGACAGCTTCATGCAAATGCCTTGTCTTCTCTGGCCTTAATATCCCCTCTGATCCAAAGGGGGATGGGCCTGATTACCCCTATGAGCCCCCCCCCAACAAATTCCCCTGGAAACACTAATTCAAGTGTGGAAAAGTGCCTTCCTACTGCAAAGGGGAGCTCTGGGGCAGAGCATGGTCCGAGTACAGGGTCTTGAATGCCAGTGAGAACCTATGCCAACCCCTAGCAATGCCACTCACTGTCATAGTCCAGCAGCAGCTCTGCAGCTGTGAGCAACTTGGCCCGGTGCTGTGGGTCCACGATGTTCAACTCATTGAGGTGTGTCTCCCGCAGCTCTTTGAAGTCTTCCAGTGTCTGGTAGCCATTGAGCAGCAGGGTCGATGTGTGCTCCTGGGGGCAGAGACAGGCCATCAGTAGTCTCCTTTATAAGTCACCCTTGCCTGAAACCTTTCCCTTACACGTGGCAGCTGCCCTCTTGGCCCCCATCCCAGTGACAAGCTTGCCTCCTTTACTCCCAGCCACTAATGCAAGTCCAAAACAAACCTCCAGGCCAATGCGCTCCAGCAGTTCATGCAGAGTCTTGGGCTTGGGCCTCTTGCCTTTGCTCTGTCGGCGGCTGGGGCGCACAGGCCCCACAGCC